>NC_134457.1:0-1246880 GCF_047948215.1 Lycorma delicatula
AGTTCTTTGACTGCCAAATATGTTCAAAAACACGCTGGAAGGGCGAAAGAGAAGGTAATTAGTAAAAACTAATTATGTATTTGTTTCTGTGTGCATAGAGATTTAAATTAAGCACCACTGGAATAGAGCGTTTTTAAGCGGAAATTTTACTAAGTTATCTAATAATGCTAAAAAATATTATCTGCATTGACATTTTATTATTTATTCGGTTAAACCGAATACAATTTTTAAGCACAATGTGCTTAAAAGACGTGTGCAATGTTCTTGAATGTGATAAAATGTAGAATTAAATTATTATCCTGCTTTCAGCTATTCTATTTGATTCACTTTTTCGGTTCTTTTATTTGACAGAAAACTTTAATCATGGCATTGATAAGACCCAGAAAAAGATTTTTTGAGCAAATACGAGGGTTATTTTTTTTCAAAGTCCGATCGGTCGCGAAATAAAAACCCGCGCAAAAATCGGATAAACCTTTGCGCATATGTGATGCGCAGCATCTCTAGTATGGTCTTCAATCACGCCCCGTCACTTCGTTTAGTTCTGAACACGCAGCTAGCACGTAAGCATGTCTACAACAATAACATCTCCCGCCAAGTGTGAAGTGCGTGTGGTAATTCGATTTCTTCAGGCTGAGGGGTTTAATGCAGCTGAAATTCATCGACAAATAAGTAATGTGTACGGTGAAACTTCAATGAGTGACAGCAAAGTGCGACACAAAAGTGGAACTTTAAAGCAGGACGTACAGATGTTCATGTTGCAGGCGGTTAGGGAAGGAAGCGAGTGTCAACCGTGATTTCGTTGAGCGAGTGGATGAGGCGATTCGAGAAAATCGTCGGTTTATAATTTCTGTATTGAGCGATTCGTTTCCTGAAATTTCAAGGTCAGCTCTCTACACCATTGTGTGTGAGACTTTAGTACCGCAAACTGTGTGCTAGATGGGTTCCCAAGATGCTGCCCGACCGTCACAAAACAATGAGAATGGACGCCTCTCTAACGTTTCTCCAGCGCTACCACAATGAAGGAGAAGATTTTTTGAACAAAATTGTCACAGGGGACGAGATATAAGTCCATTTTGAAAATGAAGAAACAAAAGAACAATCCAAACAGTAGATGCATTCTCATTCACCCAGTAAACCAAAGAATTTCAAGCGAACCTTCTCCAACAGAAAGTGTATGGCTACTGTGTTCTGAGAACAGAATGGAGTTCTCTTGGTGGAATTGATGGAACATGGCACGACCATCACTACAGCCTCATACTGCGTGACTCTTCAACGTCTACGAAGGGCAATTAAGAATAAGCAGAGAGGAATGTTGCCATCAGGCGTTGTCTTTCTCCATGACAACGCTCGGCCGCACACTGCAGCTGTAACAAAGAAGCTCCTGCAGCGTTTTCGTTGGGAAGTGTTTGATCACCCACCATACAGCCCGGACTTGGCTCCATCCGATTTTCACCTCTTTGCTCACATGGAACGCCGGCTAGGAGGACAACATTTTGGCACAGACATCAAGCTGCAGACCGGCATAGAAATATGGCTGAAAACACAGGCGGCTCCGTTCTATGACGAGGGTATTGGAAAGTTGGTACCACGCTACAACAAATATCTAAATCGGAGTGGCGACTATGTAGAGAAATAGCGTAACTATGTAAGTACTTATTACAAATAAGAAATTTTTTATTTTCATTGTGGTTTTAATTTCGTGACCGATCGGACCTTGAAAAAAAATAACCCTCGTAAATGCGTTGAAATTATTATTATATTTTTAAATGACTATAAAAAGCTCTTATTACATAAAATCATAGCTAAACTTAACAAATTTTTATAAGTACTCGCTGTACTTAGCCGTAGGTTACTGCCATAACCTACATTATCAAGTCGGGCAAATCAACTTAATAATGCAGTTGAAACTAAATAGTTAATATGTAGTTGAAATATAACAAAATCCATTTACCCCTTTTTTAACCTGCAACTGTTTTTTAGCCGTAATAATTGTTTTGCATCTTTTATTTATAACAATTTGTTATGTTTAGCTATGATTAAAATTTAGGTAACCAGGGCCCCTATGTAAAAGCACACAGACTCCCTTGTTATGTTAACTGGTTCAAAAACTCCTAGAACAACTTACAGGATAGGATTCATGGAAATTAACAAAAACTAAAGTAGTAATAAAATACTATACTAACGTGCTTTATTCCCAAATATCATCAGCATTAATGCAAGGTGAGTTTTTCTTTCAAGGTTTTTGGCATTGAAAAGCAATGAAACAGTCTGGTATTGAAAACAAAAGGTATTGAAATAATCTGGCTAAGAGCACTAGCAATAATCACTACAAAGTGTCAGAAGAAAATTGTAGTGTATTAAAAAAATTGCATTTAGATTTTTTTGTAAAAAAAAAAAAATCGATAGAGAACGAACATATATTACAATTTGCAAGAGCCTTCATACTACCGCTGCTGCATTTAATTATAGTAAGAAATATTTTTAATTACTTATAATAATTGTAGGATAAATTGTGTATGATTTCAAAATACTGCAAAATGATCATACTAAAAAGTACATCATAAAATACGTAAATCTAAACTGCATTATTTAACTATAATAAAATTTTCTCCGCTTTCTTTGTAAAGCATAATTCAATTTCAGTATGCATTACTATTTTATTATATTACACATTGTTGTTTAATTACATCGGTTAAAGACATGACAAAACTAATATGAATTATTGAACCGACTACCGAAGATCTCCAGAATCTTTTAATTAATAGATTTAGATTTTGATTTTAGGAAGAGTAGAAAGCCTAAATTACGGGCCAACTTGCACATAATATGGCACACTTTTCAGCTGCGCTTAAGAGAAATGTTATTAAATTGATTGTTAAGAGATGTGCTATTATATAACTATGATGAAAATAACGAATAATCTGAAAGAAGTTGTACATTAATAGAAGTAGTCTCTGAAGTGAGATATAAGTGCGTGTAAGTCTCTGAAGTGATGTAAGGAGGAGACAGTGCACAAACACATTTACACAGACTGATAAGGACACAACTACAGAGTATCAAATAGAGGTACAGAATCTAACTTATACCTCATATGAAGGTTGTGTCCTTTTGAGAAGCAGATTACCATTCCGGTGGTGCTATCATAACAGGTGGGTGTCTGTGGATTCCAGACAAATGAATAAATTTTGAAAGCAGAAGTAGCAGTTTCAGTAGCACTGTAAGGTGCCAACTGTTCAACAGTCGATTCAGCCTGAGGAACAAACTTAAGCAACTTACAACTTAGCTGTATTTTCAGCTATGAAAATAATGGAATACCACCTATTTATTAAGGCTGAAAGTAATAGAAAAATACATCTGCATTTTCTGAGAAAATGTTTTTCACAGTTCCTTCTTTTTTCTAAATTAATATGGCGATATGATAGCATCTTCTTAGGTAAAAACTGCATAGATAAAATAGTCATCTGATCGGATATCTGAGTGGAGACAACTAAAAAGACAAGGATAAAAAATATAAAAAAAACATTATGTTTGTTGAGTATAGAAGGTCATAAGTTTAAATACGGTATTAACATAAATTAAGAAAATTGAGGCGATGTGTCAAGGCAATGAAAAGAATGACAGCAGTCATCTAGGCAAAACGTTCAAGAAGAAAATTGTAGTGTTTTAAAAGTAAGTATATTTAAATTTTTTTAAACTGTCTTACTGATTTAAAGAGAAAAAATAAACAAAAAGTTGATTAAACAAATAGAAATATTAAACAAAAATTATAATAATAATAAAAACATAGGATAACAGATATTTTATTATACTGTGATTAAACATTGCAACGACAAAATTATTTCAATAGATTCAAAGCCTACAGCTTATAAAATGAATTTATATGTCAATCTCTTCCAACAGAAATGAAAAGACAAACAGGACACATAAAGAAATTGATTTAATCAAGTACCTAAAATGAGATGACAGTCCGATAGCAACGGGAGACTTGTGCTAAAAGGAAGGGCAAAACGAGAAATGTTTCAATGAGTTAAAGAAGTAGAACGGAGACTAGGCTTTTTGAAATTTATATTTAATATAAATTAGAGATTGCAAAAATTAATTTTGAAATCATAAAATTAAAATTATAAAAGAGATGCATGGGTGAAACTATGAGATACAGAAAGGTAACAACAGATTAACTATATAATGCTAAGGCAGAAATTTCTAAATCAAACTATGGGTTGTAAAACATGTCGAAGAACAGAAATGGATACCACATTTTAGTTGTAATAGAATGTATGTTGAAGTTTAAAAAATTAAGGAATGAGTAAAAGTGGTGGATATAAACAAAAAGAGAACGATGTGGTGTCAAGATTTGAACAAATATCATAAATGCAGGCCTAAAAGCAGTTACAAGAGTAGGTTCAACGGAAAACAAATGGGCAAATATAAAAAATATGATGGACAACGTTAACCACGGATGTAATGCAAAGAGCAATACTGGTGGAACTGATGAATGAATGCTGTGTATCACTGATCTTGTTCAAGGTGTATTTGTCCAGAGCCCTGAAACTTTGGACTAGGAGATATGGAAGTACAGGATTACAGACTGATAATACCACTTGTATTTCTACACTTTTTTTGCTGATAATCAAGTACTGATGGCCAAAGTCAGGTACGACATCAAATATGCTGTGGATAAATAAGATTAATATTGCTATGTGGTTTGAGAGATGAACATGAACAAGACAAGATATATGATGGCTGAAGGACAGTCATAATTTTCAGATGGAAAAAATACTATGGAAGTACGCGATGAGTTTAATTACCTAGGAATCACTCTTTTTGTTATCAGATGAAAGTTATAAAAATGTTTTAAGTAAAATAATAAAAGTTAAATAGATTAACATGAGTATTATCCTGTATGCTGTAAATAGAAGTATTAAAACTGCCTAAAAAACAAATGTACAGAATTTTAATTGAGAGTTACTTGTGGGGGAGAGGTTTGAGGTTTAAGTAATGGAAGAAAGTTTAAATATTGTGGTGAGATGATGTTGCAAGATGATAGGAACGGTTAGAATTCAAAATGAGAACCATGGATGGACATCACTGAGCGAATTATTGATACAGTGGAAAAGAGACAACTTCATCGGTACGGCCACATGAGATGATCAGTGAGAGACTTCCATTGATGGTGTGGAATTGGATTTTTCTTCTAGGAATAAAGAAATAGTAGATCCTAAATTGAATTGGAGATGTTGAACAGAGAACTTATGAATAGAAAGATGTTTGCATGAGGAGGATCTCATTGGAAAAGGTGTTTGGCAGTTACGATAAAAGGCTTTGATACTGTATTATCTCACCATAAAGGTGAGATATAAAATTAACAAAAAGTATAAAACATTAATTTAAAGTCTATTAAAGGAGAGATGTAGGGAAGAAAGAGAATGAAAATTACTGAGAAGGCAGATCTACATATCAAAACATAAAAAAATAAATTGTATTAGGTGGACAGAAAAACACAAAAAAAGAGCTAAAATATGATAGGACTATACAAAGAGGAAAACTTATCAGATGAAATTTTGAAAAGGAAAAGAAATTCGAGTTTGGATGATTTAAACAAAAATAAGTAATAGATGTATGTGACATGCCCGCACATACACACACACACACACACACACACACAGAGAGAGAGAGAGAGAGTGTGTGAGAGAGAGAGAGAAAACATTACCTTTCTATGTTGTTCATCAAGAGAAACAGGAGTGAGTAGGCTATCTAGATTAGTATGTAGAATTTATAAGACTAGAAATATACCCACAGATTTAAAAAAAATTATAATTTATTGTACAAAAGAATGGTAGAAACAAATAAATATAAAAGTAATTAACACATGAAAAGATTAACACCTCATACATAAAAAAACACTCACCAAAGT
Source organism: Lycorma delicatula (assembly GCF_047948215.1). Lineage (NCBI taxonomy): Eukaryota > Metazoa > Arthropoda > Insecta > Hemiptera > Fulgoridae > Lycorma > Lycorma delicatula. The sequence continues at coordinate 5,915 of NC_134457.1, forward strand.
AGTTTTCAGACAAGAAGACTTTACTTTTTGCTGAAAATATTAAATGATATTACAAACTCTCAAAATAAAAACTTACAAATTATTATTTTTTAACAGTGAATTGTTTATTTTTATTTTTATACATGATAATGACTTTAGACTTGAAGGAATTTTACCAATTACTGCAATTTGATTAAACATGTAAAAATCAGTTTTTATTCTAATAGTGTAAAATATATCTCTTATAATAGTCTATCTTATGTAACTTTAAAGGTTATTTTAATTTACATTTTTAGCAGTTAGTAACATTATCTAAATCATTTAAATTATCTGTCTTAGAAAAAAAAATGATACGCAAAGTATTACTCAAATTTAATAAGTTTCATTAATTTTTTAACAAAAATTTATGTAAATGATAGAAATGATAAAAAAGATATAGTCGTGTCCATAAAGTTATAGTGGTGTTTCACAATTTTACCTTAAATGAAGCTACTGAATCTATCACAGCTGATCAGTTTTGTTCTGTATGCAGGAACTAACAATTTTTTCAAATATCTTCAGAATAACAAGAAAGGTTGCATCAAAAATATTTTTAAAAAAATTGACAAATTGCTCTTTTATTCTATATATGTTTGAAATATTAAGTATGCACGGTAATAAAAAATAAACAGTTAAGAAACTGTACACAAACTTTACAATCAGAAAAAGACAAAGAATAAATACACAGGAAAAGACTGAGAGAGAAAAGTTACTTTTAAAGCAAATCATTTTACATTTATGAGGGCTAATAACTGTAGTTTAAATAAACTTGGCTTATATTTTGATTTTTTTTATAAAAAAATTAAACTACAGTTATTAGCCCTCATTAGCAATTAAGATTAAAATTTTTGTTTTTGCACTGTGGCTCCGACTCAGGTAATGAATGAACTTTTCTTACAGAGAAGTCATCCAGGACATCATCAAAGTTAATTTATTTAGTTAAATGATTAGTCCATATGGTACTAATCACTGACGAAAGCTGTAGAATGGTACTAGCTATTTTTGAACTCAAAAAGAAATATTATATGGTTTTTAAAAATAATCATCATGTGTTTTTCATCAATAGTCATAATTCTCAACAAAATAACTCAAAAAAAAAACTTTTTACTTGCTCGTAGAAGGTTTATAGTGAACAGGGAATTTCCAGAAGTCAGTGTTCATACAAATTAGAAATCTAACGTAACACTTCTTGAAAATAAAATGCATACTGTTCTTTAACAAAAAATATAAACAATTTTTATTTGATAATAACATAAAAATTATACAGTTATAGCCAAAAAAAGAAAATTATTCAGGAACATGATCTGTCTCATCACCATTAAGTCGACATCACTGAGTAGGAGTTGATTTTTGATTAACATCATTGGTATTATTGGTATTATTTACAGCCATTGAATTAGCCATAGTATTATTATGGGCCTCACTTCTGCTTTGTAATAATCTTGCCCGACGACGTGTATAGTGTTGCCATAATAGAACTTGCTGTTCATCTATAAATTTTGCACACTGAGCATTCACAATTTCTCTTCGAAAATGCTCATATTGTAACAGATCAAGGAAATACAGGCACATTGGATACCTAAAAAGTGAAAAGAAAAGAATTAAATATAGAAAAATATGAAAAAAAATAGCAATGTTCATTAGTTTCACAGTTAGCATCATCAGTATACAGCTATAAGTATATAAAACAAATTTTTATAATTTCCAATATTCTTACCTCATAAAAAGGTCTGAAAAACCGAGATTACTAAACTATAAAAACTATCACAAAATTAGAAACATTTACAATCTACGAAAGAAGTGGATTACAATTAATACATGAACAAAAAAAAAAATTTGAGAAACAGATCATACTATAATTCAAGATTTCCCACTTACAGACACTTATGCAGACAAAGTACAAATACATGCATATTTATTTATATATGTATTTAATTAAACATGATCTTATCAATTTTCAAGTTTTAATTATTAACAAAAATCACCCGTAAATACAACAAATTAATTACAAGCTCAATCTAAACTTATCAAATTAGTATAACAAGTGCTTTTCAAATCCACTAATTAGTGAATTTCTTGTCCTAGGAAACGACAAGAATGTACTAGACCGGATATTGTTACTTCTAATTAAATACTTTACAAGATTTAACCTATCATAAATTTTGATATTATTTTATTATTTGCTTTACATGTATTACCTTAATTGTTGTTTTTTTTACTATTTCAATTTTATTCATTTTATTACCTTACTGTTTAAATTGGCAATAGTCTTGATAGTTAGCTCAGATGTAACTGATTTTAATTCAGCTGATCATGATAACTAGCAGTTTTAATTTGCATCATAGGTAATGTATTGCCTGTGATAGTATTTAAATACGTGATGATGAATCAGTGGATTCAAAAAAAGCTGGTAAAGTATTACATGACTTTCCTGGCTATTAATAATAAAAATAAAGAGTTAGAGCCACAACACAGAAAAAAAAAAATTTATTTTTTAGATGTAGGGGATAATTTTATAAAAACCTTTACTAAAAATATTCATATATAGGTTAAGCTTAACAAATTTGCTTAAGTGAAGTTTTCTGTAATATAACACCCTCTTCAATAAAGGCTAAAATAAGAAAAAAAAATTTAAAAACTTCTGTATTTAAGGTCGAGGGTCAAAAATAAAAAAATAAAAGATTGTAGACATTTCTTCATAGCTCTTTGCCTGCATATGTAGGCAAATAAGGCAAAAGAACAAAAAACATATATTTCAATTTTCAGAAGTGGGTGTTGATTTTCTGAAAAAAAAAAATGTTTTTTGGAAAATCTACATAGGCATTGCAGATAACAAATTTGCTTTAATAAAGGTTTCACTAAAATGGCTCTGAAGAAACTTGAAATTGCTTTGTCGTGATATCCTCAGATATAAAACCAAAAACAGTGTGATATACATACTCTTACGTACATATTTATGCACACTACATACATACATATTTTTTTGGTCAAGATGAACAAGTTGGACCCTAAAATGTAGATTTTTAAAAAATCAATTTTTGATATTCCAAAAAATATTTGACAATTGATATTGTCAAAAAATTAAAAATAGACTTCACCATCTTAACTGTGATTCTATCTGCTGTAACATAGTTTGCGGTTAAAAATGTTTTACTAAATTTGAATAGCAGTTTAACTTCTGCCGCTTTTAAAGCGAAAGTGACATTTTTCTATATATAGATTGAAAATATGTTGAAGTCTGATGGTTTAAATCATCAAATACTATAGAGAAAGGTCGGTCAAAAAAAATTAAAGAGTTTTAAATTTTAAATGCTATGAGTAACTTGTGAAATGGATTTAAATGTTAAATATAATTTCTTTTTTTAATATTCAAAAAAATATTTCTGTTACCAGAGACCATTGGAATGGGATGGGTAAAAACTTTTTGTATGGTTTGAAGTCCTGTTGGTAAATAAAATATAGATGCTAAAAACTCTCATTAACTTTTTTTCTAAAGCAAGATATAGCTACAAAAAGAAAAATATATAGACACATTTTGGGGAGGGGGTGAAGTTATTTATTACTTCTAGTGATAAATTATACCTTAAATCTTATGATGTATTATTTCAAGTATAATTTAATACTTCCTGTAACGGTAAACCTGTTACCCGAATATAAGACTGGAAAATACAAAAATTTCTTAACAAAACTAAATCTTGCACGCTAAAATAAATTATTCGTACAAAAAAAAATCATACAGCACATCTACATAGTTTTCACCCATTTATTAATTTTGATCCATTGATATTTTTTGTAATATCTGATGGTTTTAGATTATTTGGGAATTAATTATACATTTCGATAGAGACAATATTCTTAATATTCTTATTACTTTTTCCACTAGCTGATTGCATATCAATTTTAATTGAATGGTTTGCATAATATTTAATGGTACTGGAAAATCATTCTCTCTTTTCTTAATAATTTTTAATAATCTATTTTGAAGACTTTGTCTTAATAATAATTAAAAATAATCTATTTTGAAGCCCCACCCCATACAACACCATATGTCGCTATGCTGTGAAAAAAGGCACAGTAAATCATTTATATTGCCAGACAATATTTTATATAACTATGCAAATATGTATAAACATTTTGTTTTCTTAATTATACATTCAATACAGATGCCCTGTCTCATATTAAAATCTGTATTTACTCAATGATGATTCAATTCAGTGTTTGTTAATATCAATTGTCAATTCTGGCTGGTGCAATATCTTTGTAAATTCCAAAAGTGATATTGACAGTTCTGTCAATATTTAAGGACAATTGATTTTTTGCATAATCCCATTCTTGTATTTCATTAAGATTTTATTCATATTCAGCGAGCTAATTCCCATGTTTTACCAGTGCTCAAATCTGTAGTATCATCTGCACAAGATAAGATAGAACTTCACTACAAGATGAATCCAAAATATCATTAATATATATCAGGACAAAAGAGATCCAAGTACAGTTCTCTGGGGTACACCAGTAAATTAATTAATTTACACCAGTAATTCTAATACAACTTCAGACCTGTTAATATTTTATATTTTGTAGTTTATTTTCTGCTTGAGAGTAAATTTTAATTAGATCTAATGCACACCCCAAATCCCATATCTATGTAATTTTTGGGACAAGATTTTATGATTAAAAGTATTAAAGGAATTAAACAAATCTAAAAAGTTAGTAAATTAATGGTTCTCCTACATTCAATTTTTCATAAATAAAATTATTAATAATATAACCTTGAGCATCCTTTGTGCCCTTGTTATTAATAAAGCCACATAATCTATCAAATTAATGTTATATTCTTCAATAAAACTAAAAATACTTTTATGAAAAATCTTTTTCCAATAATTTTGATACAGTGAATATTTAAGATATCAGCCTGTAGTATCTGGTTAAAAATGTTTCTCCAAATACCGGTTTAGAAAGCCAAATACATTTTCCTATACACAGATTGAACATATATTCAAGCAGTGCAACTGTAAACCTATTCAGTTTTGTAAAATGTTTACATTGAAGCATGTGAAACCTCATGAATAAAAAAATAAGGCTGACATTGTAACTTATATTTAATTGTATGACATAATAAGTAACGTTTTTTTATTTTACTAGTATTAAGTAGATGTGTATTAATGCCATGTCTGCAAAATACAGAGCAACAACATCAGATATTGTTATATTTGGAAAAATAATCACGAATTAATAGTCAAAGTGAGTTGGAGCGTTATTGTAATGCAAAATCTACGAATTATTTGCCTACATTTGTGGTTGTTTTCTGCAGATTGCCTCACATAGATGCCATAAAACTGCTGTTAATTGTTGACATACAATCTTGAGGTAATGGATAACACCGTTGCAATGAAAAAAAAACAGTATGGAAAAACCTACATTCGATTGATCTTGAGTTGTTTTCAACAATGTTCATTCTTAAGGAAGCTTCCATTGTAATGACAGGAACTTCATTTCAATTTCATCACCATAAAATCATATTTCAGATGACGGACTGGCCACAGTAGACCGAATTGGATTTGTCACCACCAAGATCACCTGATCTTATATCGTTACATTTTCGCATGGAAGTTGGATGAAAAATATTGCATATAAGAGAAAAGTTCACACACATGAAGAGTTGGTTGCTTTTATTACAGCTGCCGCTGCACAAATTAAGGAAAGTTGTGCAGAATTGCAAGGAGTAATGCTAGCAATCCAAAAGCATGCAGTCAAATGTATAAAAGACAAATTTTTAAAAATACACTGTAAATTTTATTAAATGTATCAATTACATTTTTACTTTTTTTTGTATTGATTGTATGTTAATTTCATTATCTGTAGTTGATAACATTTAAAAGTTTTCATCAGTAAGTATTAGTAATAAAATCAAATCACTTGAACTTGTACTAGTTTTTATTGAGCTATTTTATATGAATTTTCTTAAAATTAAACATCAAGTTTTGATAAAAAATTGTATGCATTTATTAATCATATAAAAAGGTTTTTGTATTACAAACATTAAGAAGTGTGTTTTTAGACATTTTTCTGTTTTACATTGAATATTATGAAAACTACTAGAAAATTTGGTTCTGGAATCTATTTTAATCAATTTTTCAAGTCAAAAATCATAAGAAACCATCAATTTACCCCTTAATTTGGGTTCGTAGATTTTTAGTACGGTTTTATTTCACTCTTTACCCTGGAATCAGGTGAAATTTATTGTTAGCCATAACTCACTAATGGAATGTTTCTGGACCCATGTTTATAATGAACTTTTTTCATTTTTTCTGCTAGTATAAGCTCAGAAAGCGCCAGTAACAGTACACGAATCATCCTTATAAGTATTTTTTTTTTTTTAATAGATACAATAGTTAAAAAATAAGTCATCTTTTATAATACACTAATTAATTAAACATTAATGCATGCACTGAAAAAATTAAAAATTCATGCAAAATTCCTTACTTTAAATATCTAGCATAGTCCGCTTCCTTCCAGTATAACAAATATTTCAAGTAATTAATGAAGGCTTGATCTTTGAAATAACCACGCTGTGCAAGAACTGAAAAAAAAATGTTTAATTTTTTTCGTCTTATAATCTGTAAACATTACTGAAAAATAAAAAGGTAAACAAATAAAAAAGAACATCTGATTATACCATCATTACATTAAATGTAACACATAATATTTTTTGCAGTGTTAACATTACTCTCAGTGCTTCACAATAAAATAAAAACGTGTATCAAAACAAAATAACGAATTTTTTTTTAATTTTCTTCTTAAAGATATATCATCATCATGTGGTATTCTGTCTGCTGGCAGGTCCCTAACATCATTGTTGTCTCCATCTGGTTTTGTCCCACGCTTTTCTTTTTGTTTCATCACAACCTTCACTATCCCTTATGCCATTTATTAACTTCAGCTTCTTCCTTCCTCTTCTTTTTTCACCTTCAACAGAGCCTTCAAGAACTGTATTTATTATTCATTTTCCCCTCATTATCTGCCCACTCCAGTTTCCTTTCCTTCTTCTGATAGCTGCCAATAATTCTATCTTCTTTTAATCTTCTTAATACGTCTACATTGCTTACTCTGTCCACTCATTTTATCTTCTCCACTCTCCTCCAGACCCACACCTCATAAGCTTCAATCCTAAATTTTTCTCCAGTGTTCATATTTCACTACCATACAAAAGTACACTCCAAATATAGCATTTTACCAATTTCTTCATGAGGTTCAGATCCATGTTGAAGCAGAATAGGTTTTTCTTTCTAAAACAGACTTTCTTTGCCGTTGCAATTCTCTTTGTAATATCTTCTTTACTACTCCAGTCTTCAGTTATTTCTGTTCCAAGATATCTATCTTTTTACTTGTTCAATTTTTCCTTCTGCTGTTACAACGTCCTATCCTCCCACTCATTCACCTTCTTAACTTTTTTTCCTTACATTCATCTTCATCCCTATTTTCAATGCTTTTATCACTCCTTGTAATATCTGAGTATAATTAGCTACAATCAGCAGATCATCACCAAATCTGACACAATGTAATTTCTTCCACCTATGCTTACTCCTTTTTGGCCACTCAATATTTCTTTCAACATTTCCTCTACATATAGGGTGAACAGTGTTGGTGATAAACAGCAGCCTTGCCTCACTCTACCTAATTCAAACCAATTTGTAAGATTCTCATTTATCTTCACAGCTGTTTTTTGCTTCATGTAAAATTCTCTGATCAGTCTCCTATCCTTCCAACCGATTCTCTTTTTTCTCAGAATCTCAAATAACTATTCCCACTGTACTCTGTCAAATGCCTTTTCTATAGCTGTAAAACACAAGTGCAATCCTCTTCAATCACTATGATCTGTCCTACAGTTTCTCTTTTCCTTTTCTGAATCTAAACTGTTCTTCCTCAGCATTCTTCTTCATTTTTGTAATCAACCTTCTATTCATAACTATCAGTATTATTTTTTGGGCAAGTGATATTAAGGTGATAGTTCTATGTTCTTCACATAATTTTTTTACAACTTTTTTAGGTATCTGTATCATTATTGTTTTACAAAATTTTCTGGCCATACTCAAATATCATAAATTGTTTAGCACGTTAAAAGTATTTCATCTTCTAAACATTTAAAGAAATCTATTAGAATTTCAGATCTCAAGATTGGTGGAGCTTTCTCCTCTTCCATAGGCCCTAGCCTCTGCAGCTTTTCTTCCTGCAACACACAGACCTGCAGAACACTTTACATTGCACACGTACACTACACAAATTACAACATATACCCTTACACAACATCTCATACTACTCTTCTTACACTTACACTCGGTGGTGTTGACACCTTATGAAATGCAACCATAACCCAAGGTGGAAACTATCTTGCCAATGGATGCGTGGTTCTATGTAGTGAGTATTAAATGATGTCCTCTGGGCACCTGAGCGAACCCAGTTGTATTTAGCTCTAGCCTCTATACGTCTGGGCTCTGCAAAGGTGGTCTTGTATTTCCCTCGTATTTGTGGGACCAAAATTAGTAATTCCCAAGAAACCCCTGTGATGGTTGGTAGTCCATCTAAAAAAACCTACCGCCTCCAAATCATGTGACCACCTTTTCACCAAATCATGTGAAAAGATCTCACTCAGCATTGTCTGATGAGGAAAAAATCTATTGATAAGAACAGTTTAACTGGTGAAGCACATCCACAGTATAAGAATGTAAGATTTGTTGTTCTTAAAAACTATCAGGAAGGAGGCTCCCTTCAAAAGATCTAACCTTTCCTGATAAATAAAGTGATAACAAGCTCAAGTGATTCATCTAAAAATATCAGGAAATTAAGGGACAGAACGATACTGGTTAACACAATTAGTGACGAACAGTGTAGATAACCCCTGCATCTCACCAATATGGAGATCAACAACATAAAAGTAGTATGCCAGAAATCCTTGAATACCAGCCAAGCAGTAATCTTTTGCCAAGACCTTTTGGAGATCGATATGTGAGATTATTGATCAACTTTGTCCCCAAGGTGTTGTAGAGGTGAGACGAATTATGAAACATCAGAGCAGAATGAAGGAACCTACTCCCTCTCTTATATGAATTTATAACCTTTCTGTACCACCGTAGAAAACAAGACTAGGTTACATACCTATTCAAGTGCGACCATTGATTTCCAACCCTAGGTGATGTTTCCAGTGTCAAAGGTATGGTCACTGTACAACTTCTTGCTTGAACACTGCAATAAGTTCTCGATGTGCAAAAGAAGGCCACAACGACTTTCAATGTCAAGAGGAAGAAAAATGTGTAAACTGTGGGGAATCACATTCAGCTCACTCATGAGCTTGCCCAATTTTTAAAGATAAGAATTCTCAAAAGTTGTACTGAGCAGAAGTTACCATTTCCAGTTGCATGAAAAAAGTATAAAAAGATGCTCCCACTCCTGGTAAAAACAGATGTCTCTTTTGTAGTAGCTATATTAAGGCAAACTCCCTACAAATGCAGGTAATCAACAGTGTGGATCCTGCAGTGAACTGAAACCACTTGTTCAGATGTTATCTGCTCAGATCACCTTGCTCACAACCATTATTTCAGAGCTAACAAGGAATTCAAGCAAGAAGAAAAGTATTATTGGAGGAAAGATTGAAAGTAGTTTATTGAAAACCATTTTAGTTGGTACAATACCAAATAAAATTCCTGCTGCACCAACAATACAGCAACTACCAAGATTCCTATGAAATGATCAATCAGAAAATCATCATCTGGTACGGTATCTCGGCCTCCCAGGCTTCCAAGTACCTACTATCGTCTCGAGATCTCTTCAAGAATATAGAGGACGATGACATGCCTGAAAAAACAAAGCACTTCCTAAAAATTATTAATGGCTAAAAAAAAAACCAGATTGTATTTGACAAATAATAAGCACATAGTTTTGAATAACTGGAAAAGAGTATTTATGGGTACAAAAATCATTCGATGGAATATTTGCAGTCTTCGTTCATGCCATGAAGAAATCCTTTAATTCTGTGTCTGCAGGAGACACCTACATTCCCAGGATGATATGTCCTTTTGTGGATATGTTTACGAATGATGCGACTAACAAACTGAGGGCAGAGGATGAACAGGTGTGGCTGTTTTCCTAAAGGAAATAGTGTTGGCCACCTGTGTTCCACTAGTGATAAACATCCCTGCAGTCTCAGTAAAGATATTGGCACCATTCAAACTGAATACCAGCAACTTATATCTTCCTCCAAATTCGCAGTCAATGAAGATGAATTTCCAGTCTGTAATCACAGATTCCATTACCTTGCCTAATAATTGGAGATATCAATGCCCATCACTACCCATGTGTGTAACTTCCCGTTTAACTGCTTTACATACAACTCCACTGCCTTCCACTCATTGGGTCCTCTCATCAAAACACTTTGTTTCTTCTGGCCAAAACATAGCCTCAACACCAAAGGTGGCCAGCATTTCTTCATGTTCTCCCCAAAGCTTGGGCAGAAAAAGTACACATGAGAGGGGGTTTCCTCCTCTGTGCATTCAGGACATAGATCCATGGCCCATTAGGAGCTGCATTAAACTGTATCTCAACAAGCAGGGGTTCCCCTGCACCAGCTCCTGATGTCTCTGATTAAGAAATACATCCATCGTCCCTTCGTTCCTCTGTCCCAACGATCTTGCCAGATTTCCATCAACTCCTCTGAGATCTCAGACATTAATCGCCTTTTATCCGCAGAGAGCAAAGGCCCCTGTTCTCATAGTCTTTTCTTTTGTATAGCCATCTATAATGCATCTATTCCATCTATAGAGACTAATAATGCAAAATGAGTAACAGGAGTTCACAACTAATAACAGCTAAAGCTCTACTAGTAATTATCTATTTGATTTCATTAGAAATAGGGTGGGATACAAAAATAATAACTCCATTTCATTAGAAGTAAGGTGGACAAAAATAATAACTATGGAACCCCGTGAATAATCACTGCAAACAGCAATGATTTTACAACCTCTATGTTATACAGTGCTGCTTTTCCATGTATCTTAACCAGAGTTGCAGCTAAACTTATGCTCAGTTTATTACTTCAGCAACATAAATAGGCCACAAAATCATCAAGATTTATTCAAATTTCTTAAGTTTTGGTGTAAAATAGACAAGCTGTCTATATTATGCAATGTCATCAATGCAATAAACAGAAAAAATATTTCAATACAGTCAAGTAATTATTTCAAATGTACATTGTAAATAGTCACAGTGTGCACACACGTGTGTGTGCGTGTGTGACATACATATTTGGGATAGCAATATCATAAGTAAATTAAAAATAATTAGAACAGAAATTCCAAAGTAATAACAAATTGGAAAAATTAATTTGGTAATAAATTTAATCAAGAAATGCTATCAGCCAGTCAGCAATTAACTTTTTTCTTGGCTGCAAGTTTGTCCAATTCGACAATATTTTAGATTATATGTTTAGTACTTTTACCTCTCTTAGCTTCATCTTTTTATCTATTGTTGATGTGTTTCAGAACCACTCCATTGTCAAAACTTATTGTACTCAAGTACTTGCTGTGCAATACTTACTGTAAATACTTACTTTACAATATGTTCTGGCAATGGAGTGGTTCAGAAACGCGTCAACAATAGATAAAAGAATAAAGCTAAGAGAGGTAAGAAGTACTAAACATATAAACTAAAATGACCTTAGCAGAAATGAAAATCATAACTATTATCTTAACAACAATATTTTAGATAATAATCTAAACATCAATTTATCATTTGCTTCACTCAATACAAACATACACATTCTCACACAACTAACTACTTACTCACACAATTTTTCACATAATTCACATTTCATATCAAATAAAAAAACTAATATTTTCTAGATACTATTCTCAAGAGAAATGAAAATTATATAAAACATTAAATTTATGAGCACATCATAAGATGATCAATAAATATACAGGTACTTGTACATTAACTGGCACACATATTTTTGCTGGTTAATGCACAACTACCCTTTTTTCTACATAAGTCAGGTATTAAAATAACTGTAGGGATTAATTACTGAATTTATTACTTATTTAAATAATCAAAACATTAATGTTGATTAGTCAAGGTTAGCGAATAAAGCGGCATACGTTATGTTTAGTTAGATTACATTAATTTCGTGTACTGATAAATCATACATATATCAGTATAACATAACCTACACTCACTCTGCTTGCTAACCTCATCTAATTAACGTTAAAACGTACAAATTATATAAAGTTGTATATAATCTGTTTTATATGTGTATATAATAGCTGTAAATGTAAAAAAATATGTGACTTGTTTGTATTTTATATGAGTACATAAAACCTGTATTGTAAAAAAAATGTGTGTGCGGGTTAAACGCACAAGTACCAATGTAAGACTTTAAAACAAACTATTTTGAATTCTCCTCTAAAAATGTTGTCATGTAGAAAATTCTATGGAAAAGAATAATTTTAATTCCATGACTTAGTTTAAAGAAATGCCCAAGTCAAACAATATACATATATATAAAACAAGGAAAAAATTATAATTTTTTAAAATTATTACACTGCACTTACAATTTAGATAATTTGGATTAGCAAGGCATTGCACAAATTCTAGTTCAACTTGAAACCTTAATTTTGTTTGTTCATCAGTTTCAGGACCACCTGCAAGAAAAACAATAATGTATAAAGAGTAGTTTTATATTTTTATTTTTGAGTGGTAAAACCATCTAACAAATCAAATGGTTCAACTTTTGTTGAATCTTGTTTTGTTGAACACTAAGAAATTAATATAAAATACCACAGGTAAACAGTTTTCTTAAATATCTTTTATACTGGGTGTCTACAGATTTTTAAAAATAATAAATTACAAACAAGTTGTCAGTGATCTTAGCAAAATGACAAAATTGTTTCACAGTTGTTTAGTTGTAGAAGAATGAATGACTGTTATTCATGAGTATATATTTACACGTAAGCATATAATGTATATTTATGTTGCTGTTCATCCTACCATTAGACATTGCACAACCAAAGCCCCAAAATAAAAATTAACCTGCGTACGATGTGTGCTAAGATAAATTGGCTGTGAAGTAATTTTCACAATTTTTCTCCCCCTTATTAATTATTTTTCCAGAACTTATAGATTTCATTACGGTTATATTATTGATTTCATCAACCAAGATGGTTTAATAGTATTTTTTAAATTTTCAAAGTTTCAATGTTGATATCTTATTACTTCTTAAAACAGGATAATATAACTTTTACCCACTATAAAATGTTCTTCCTCTATTTGAATCAAACTGCCAAGATTTCACTGACTTATATTAATACAATATAATACTAATTCTAATAATATTAATACTTATATTCTACTCTCTGTAACAAGTAATGTTAAACCATTGAGAATTAGTTTCACAGTATAGTTAAACAAAATCAAAAGACACAAAGATAGCTTTGCCAGGCATGGATGCTCCTCTAGAAAATGTCTAAGTGTTTGTTTACAGAGATGTCAGTATTGTTTATTTCCATTAATACTATAAAACTTTAAAAAATAGATTAATCTTGATTCATTTTAAATAACACATAAAAGCAATGAATCAAAATTGTACATACAATTTTGTGGTTTAAGCTGATGTGATAATGATGAAAAAATAAATTAATATAGTAAAGAAGTATTTACAAATCTGTTCTACTATGTAAATAAATAATGATCATATATCTAAAGTAATAATGAATGATAAAATAATCACACTGGTGAATAATGTAACAATAATAAACATTATTATTAGGCTACAAAGCAAACTATATCCACTATTTTAATTGATACAAATAATAGCAGTTGTTTACATAACAGTCATTTGTTTCAGGCCTATTCTGTTCTGTGGAAACTGAAACAAAACTATTCCAATTACTTCTCATGAACAAGCCATAAATATATGACCATAATAAATTTCATGATCTGCAAAATATCCATTCCTTAACAAAATAAATAAAATGAGTTAACTACTACAATAAGCCGTACCCAGTAGTTTACAGGTAGGTCATTAATTAAAGACTTCCCAAGCATATAACTAAGTAATATTGTAACTCTTGAACCATAATAACTAAATAATGAAATAAATTTCCTGACTTTTTTTATTTACTTATGGAATAAACAAATTAATTAACTTTTTAAAATATAAACTGATTGATAATTTAAAACACTTATTGATACAAATCTAAGAGAAACTATTTAATTCTTTACTTACCACCATATTTGATAGACATAATTCAGAGTTTAATAAAATATCAACAAATGAAGTAAGGTTATATTATTGTGATTGGTTATGTTTGCGTTTACGTTAAACTAGAGAATGCAGCGCGTCTAGCTACCAAACAGCTGATTGGAGTGTTTTCTTAGTAGTGGTGATATGAGTAATTATGTCGTTTAATGTGATAATTGTTAGTGCCTTATTGTTTACTTTTACGTGGTCATGAAAATCGAGTGCTTTTAGTATTCTATGGAAATGCTTTGTTTCTCCGAGATTATTTCAGCAAATATTGAAGGTAAGAAACAGAGACTTTTATTTTTACCATTTTGAAAAATGCTGTTTGAAATCAGTTTCTATTAAAACATATCAACGTCAATGTTTGACTAATATAGAGGATCTTGTAACAGTGAACGTAAATTTTTCTGATTTATATCTTATCAACAAATCTCCGCTTGACTTTATTTTGTTGGTTTACGCTTTTCATTTGGCTATCGTACAAATATGGAATATTCAATACAATACGGGATTTGTTAATATCATTTTGATATAAGATTATATGAAATTATTTTTTATTGACACTGCTCATCGGAATCATTTTCTGTTTTTTATTCGATTATTTGGTTGTAAGATTGTTTAATAAATTTATTTTTAATTTTGTTCTGGCATTATGTGAAGAAAATACTGCTTTTAAAAAACTATTTATGCAAACATATTTATCATTTTCAGACTATAATAGCGATTTTGTTTAGATTCCACATTATTTAAAAAGAATAAAATATTAGGCCTAATAGTTTAAACAGTGAAATCAACACATTTTATCTGCTGCTGTACATTATGTTAAAAAAATTTATATCAGGGGTAAAACTAGAACTGATCAAGGAACTAAGACTATTAATTAAGGAACTGTACAATTGCCTGAAAAGATCAGTAAGCATACTTCCATAATTAATGAAGCGATTTCATATGATTTTTTAAAACTAACCACAGTTTATAATGTTGAGTTGTTTCATCATTACAAGTGTTTTTCTAATAACTCATTTGAAATGGCTATTAAATTTCTTAGTTCTTTTGTATTCTTTGCCAATTTTTTGTTACATTTTCAGTTACTTATTTTATAATGGTGACACTTGATAGAGGAAGTTATCCAAATTTGTTATTTTTATAACAGTATGTATGGAGATAACTAAACTGAATAGATTGTAGGTGACCTGCCCTGAGATTCTAGCAAGTTATGAAAGCGGTGAAGCCATTTTCAGGAAAACAAGGATCTGATACCAGGCTTACTAAGGAAAATGAGGAGTGAAGCGGTTCTCCCCATTGAATTTTTTACTGATCCTAACATTTACTATCCATTTAATGGATGTTGCAAACATATTATCGACATACAATTTTAAGCCCATCAAAACAAGAAAATTCCCAGCTGCACAAATACACCTTCAGTCTACTCACCACAGGTACTGTTTATGTTATGAGCATCTTTACTCTCAGAGAAAAAAGCTCAAGACTAAGTGCTATTTGTACCCCAGATCTTTCATGGGGTCACAGCAGGGGCATATGCAAGGGGGGTTACCGGGTTTGAATCCCCTCTGGAAGGTTTAAGTACTTTTTAATATTAAGCCTATATAAAATAAACATACTATAAATTTACACGTATATATTTGAGTATCTTTTTAAAAATCCACCATATTGTCTCTTCTAATTTTTCACTGTCAGAGTAACAAAATCTATTGACATGAGATCCAGTCTGGTGCCCTTCTTCAATAATATATAATATATTTTAGAAGTTATATAAATTCTACAAATAACTGTTGACTAAAATGCATGATTATTGTGTAGCCCAAGTGTAATAATGGCATGTGGCTCTGGCACAAACATTTTTATTATAGAAAATGAAGTAGATGTTAAAAGTTAAAAAAAATTGTATCATAAGGCTGTGAAAAAAATACATTATAGAAGATTTTATTAGTGTATTTATGAATATTATATTCGAACATTGTAAAATAAATATATCGTAATGTGATATAATAATAATAAAATAACACACAAAATTTAAAATACCGTTGTCAATTGTAAACAATTTTAATAGTGACTTCTTAGCAAAATTCTGTGTACGCCACTCGGTCACAGTCATAAAGAAAATGTAAGGCAACAAATTAATATAGTCCTTAACTCAATGTACATTACTAGTAATGTACATTGCCTCTATTAAATAGGGAAGTTCATACGACAACCAAATCAAAATTAAAATGTTTTTATTAATAGCACATAAACTTATGGTAATTTTGTAAAAATTGTATTTTTTAAATTTCATTTGATTTGTTGTAAAAAAATACTTTTTTATAACCTTTGGTTATTTTTTTAATTATCTTTGTATTAGATGATTGTTATCTCCTGTCTCAATACTTGAGTTTGTAGAGGGTACCTAATAGTATACATATTCTTAATTGTAACTATGCTTTACTGTTGAAGTAAATGTTACGTATCGCTTATGTATGTCAAATAAATCATATTATCTATTTATTCACAATTTTAAGTATAGGCTAATTCCCAATTACAGTTATTTTACTTTTTTCTTTCCAGACAGATGACTTACTCTCTTTCTAAACTTCCTTCATTATTTTATAAAATGTATAGTTTCTTCCATTTATAGACAGACTAATCTTTGAGTGTTTGTATATGATTAAAAAAATCAGTTCTTTCTTCTTTAATGTATCACCAAAAATTTCCTTTTTCTGAATCACCTTTAAGCCTTTTAAAGTCTGCTGCCTTCAGGTTCAATACAATATATTCCTTTAACATTTTAAAGATTATTCCTTAATTTTTGTTACTCTCATTTAGTTGTTTTTCCCTAAAAGTTGATTGTCCCTTAACTTATATAAAATTTACTTTTAATTATTAAAAGTTATTTTCTAACTACTATAAAATGATTTTTAATGATGATTTTTTAACGCAACATAAAACTAAAACTACGTAAACTATATAAATAAATATTAAACTATTACCTTCTTAGATTGGAGTAAAACTCCTCTTTTTCTAAAGGTATAAAAGTCGTTCAAAGTCTTGAGTTCTAAGGTTCAAATCTTAAAGTAAAGGCAGTTACTTTTATACAGATTTAAATACTAGATCGTGGATACCGGTGTACTTTAGTGGTTGGGTTTCAATTAACCACACGTCTCAGGTTTTTCATGCATATCATGCTCATTCATCCTTTGAAAGATTCCAGAGGCTAAACAGAAAAAGAAGAAGATCTAAAAGTTCTTTGTAGGTGTCGTCTTACCTTTTGACTTATGCGAATAAGCTTGTGTTCACACTATTTTTTTCTATTTCTATTAACCTTTTCATCGGTTAAGAAATTACAAATATTCCAATGAATGTCATCACTTTTTAAATTTATAATCTGGTTAATCTGTTTTTAAATAGGATCACAGCCAAGTTAATTGAGACTGGAAACTTTGTCCGCTATTTCATTTAAGATTGTTTGGGAACTTATTGAATACTTCCCGTAGCCTTGTCTTTGAAGACGATTTTCATAATAAATTCTTTAAAAAAAAATTGTGCCTCCAGAGGAAGCACAAATTCTTTTTAAGAGAATATATTAGCGTTTTAAAATTCTCATTGCCCAATCTATAACCACCATAACCTCTTTGTCCTTTTAATTAACATTAATTGAAATATTGTGATAAAAGAATTGTTCTTTTTCAAGCTGTATTTTACTTTCTGGGATGTGTAAGTCAAAGAGGTTTAGGCCTTTTTGTCTACTAGTCTCTAGTCCCTTAACAAAAGTTAAATGAGCACTGTTCAAACTGCTACTTTTAGTAAGTATTCTACTTCTTGGTGCTACAAAAAAATCAATAGTATTGTGGAGTTTTCCCTCTTACGTATTTAAAGGAATTAAGAATTCTTTGGCACAACCCAAATTACATTCTTTTGCTAAAAGTGTTGTATGGACACCTACACAGGTAAAAATGATCAAGTATTCATTTTTAGACGCCTTCCTGTAGTTTCTTTTGAAATTGAAATTCTGCAGTATTCCTAACAGAATATTTAGAATAAGACTGTATAGATCCATGAGATGGATGTTCAGTAAGTTTCTGAAATGATGATATTATCACGCTGATTAATTTTTGGTTAGACTTTGTTCTGTTATTCTGGACAATTTTGTTTAGTCTAGTTAAGTTTATTCATGCTGCTTTGTGACAGTGATACGATTACCTTTTGGCAGTCTTATTTCTTGTGTGTAATTTAAATGTAATGTTGTGAAGTTGCCGAATGCAAAATTCATTCCAACAATTCATAATTTTCAAGTCGCTTGAAATTTCCTTTCGTTACTTCCCCAAAAGAAATGTTCTTCATAAACATTTATTTAATTTTTTAATGCAAAGATTGAATTTAATTTTAAAACAATTCAAACATATTCTGCATGTTTTTTATGCTGTAACTAAAATTAAAAGTTTAAATTGTTTGTCATATAAAAATGTACTGAAGCTCCTATTTTACAATTCTATCCCCAATTTTTTTTTTTTGTTTGCTTGGAATTTCTCCCGCCACTACTCCATTCCCATTCCTTTTATTCCCATTGTGCTCTTCTAGTCCTAGCCACCGAATCGGTCATATTCTTATTTACTTTTATTGTTGCTGTGTGTTTCATTTATAATTCTTTAATTAACCTTCTTTCTTTCCATTATCCTTTTTTCCCTTTAAGAATCTTCCATCATTTTCTCCTGTTTGACTTATCAAATGCCTTTTTTAAATCTCATTTTCTCCCATGTGACTATCAAATGCCTTTTTTAAAATCTACGAAGCACAGATTCATTTCTCTTTTCTAAATATCTACAACTGTCCTTATTAACCTGTTGGCATCTCTAATTCCTTTCTTGAAGTTAACCTGTTCCTCCCCTGCATTCTCTCCCATTATTCTTACCAACCTCCAGTTTAGGATTCTAACCGTATTTAAGTGACGTGTGCTATTAAACTTTATTGTGTTGTACATTTTCTGGTAACAGTTCTTTGAACTTTGTATTGTTACTTGTTGTTGTTTCTATGTTTAGCTTGTCAAGTCCTCCGCATTCTCCTTCCATCTTTCTATTACTTTCTTTTCCACATTTACCACCCTTATCATCAGTTTCTCTCAGTTTATCATTCTCTTTCCATTTATCCCATGTAATACTCTTCTTCTTCTTCTTATACATCATATCATACTTTCCTTTCTTTTCTAGATCAAAAATATCTTTGTATCATTCCTTCAACCACCTTTCCTAGCCTTCTGTCGTTCCTTCCTTAATTCATTATTTAATTTGTAATAAATCACTCTTTCATTTTCATCTGTTTTATTCTCATATCTTCTTCTTTCTTCCATTTTCTTTACCATTTCTGTTGTTGCTGATGGTTTCTTGACTCTGTTTCCTCAAAATATCCTAATTCTTTCCCTGGCGTTTTTACTGCAGTGAATACACTTTTTAAATACAAGTCTCCTTACTGTTCTCATTTTCCATTTTGGTTTCTTTAATCGTCACAGCTAGTTTTTCTTACGTTGTTGATTCATCAAATTTCTTCAACTTTTCTAAATTTCAGTTCTTAGATACTTTCACTTTCTCTACTTTCTTTAAAGTTATTCTCGTTTCCACGATGAGTAGCATGCGATCATGGAAAGAAGATAAAATCAGAAAGGACTGCTGTAAGATACTGATGGGACACTGGAATGCTGTGGATACAGCATCTTAACAGTATTCTACACCTTTCATCTACTAAGATAGGGTTTATCTAATAGCATGCTTTGTCTTCAGGGATACCACATATATGTCCTTCTTTTGTAGTTTTTGAACCGGGTGTTGATTATAAATAATTTTTTTCTTTGCAGAAATTTACTAATCTGTTCCTTCTTCCATTCCTTAACCCTAATCCAAATTTTTTTTACCGCACTACCTTCTTCACCTTCACCGTCCACAGCATTCCAGTGTCCCATCAGTACCTTACAGCAGTCCTTTCTGATTTTATTTAATCTTCAATACTTGAATACATCTCTACAGTATTTTCCTCATAATTTTTTGTCGGCGTATGTACACTTTTAGATATTTTTGTAACATGCCGATCCTTAATGATATCAATCTATCATTTATACAAATATATCAAACTTTCTGAACCTATTTCGCTACTTTGTTCCTCATAATTATTGCCGCATTGTTTTTTTTTTCTTCCGCAATAGAATACGGTAACTTCTCTACTCTTCATTTCACCCTATCCATCCTGACTCGGTCCACGCTTAGTCGTAACATATCCATTCTATTTATCTTCATTTCCCTCTTGAGATTTTCTAACTTTCCATTCTGTAACGAAGTCTTGAAATTCTAAATTCATATATGCAATCGGCCCTTTAACTTCTTTTGTTGCTCCTTACAGAATGAGAAACTACTTTAATTCCAAAATATTTAACAGAAGCAGCCAGTGTCATAGCGTAATGCAGGGAATTGTCAATGGTATCTTTAATACATACATTTTCAGTCACTTTCTGTATTCAATTACCACTAATTCCTGAAGTTCCTTTGAGGGCAGTTTCCCATCCTAGGGTGACAGAGTTCCCAGTTCCCTCCACTGCCCATCTGCCCTCTGAGAAGGCTTTGGCACTTGTAATAGAGGAACTGCATACGTCTGTAGTAACTCAGTCTTTTCATTCGTTAGCTGCTTGTATATACACAGCAGTAGTTAATATATATAATCATTCCCCCCTCTCGACAACAGGGAGGTGAATATCAGGATTTTCCCCTCACCAAATCTCAGACCTTAAAAGAAGTCCCTGTATTCTCTTTTCCTTTAGAGAGGAAACTGATATAACATATTTATTTATTTAGATAAAAAACAAATGAAAATGTTTATTAGCTTTGTATAGTAAAAAAATGTGTACACCTATAACAAAAAAAGTCATAATTTACATAACTTGTCACACAGTTACAAAGAAATTAAATAAAGTTTTCCTTCAAAACATTATCCATTATCAGATTTGATATGATCTCGTCGCTTTAAAAAGTAATAAAATAAATAATTATTTTGTTATTTGTCTATGCGCATATGCATGCATGCGAGTGTGATTTCAAAATAAATAATCTTTCGAAATTTTATTTTTCACTTCGTTTTTATTTTTAATGTTTTATGTCGACCGCAGAATTATATACATTTGCGTTAAAGCACAAGGGTTAAAAACAAATTACTAAAGTAGCCGTTAAGTTTACTATAAATCAGTCTGATTTAGCAGTAAAAATTTCCATGTGAATCTTGGCTAACGTCGAGTAAAATGCTTGATGCCTCTGATGTCATTGACATTTAACGTTCTGCATTTAATCCCACCTTATTCAACATAGTGTGGTCCCTTCATCTCTTTTAAAAAGTGTAATATTTCTGGGAAGGGGGTTAGTGAAAAATTATATTAATGTCATTTATTGAGTTTGTAAACCCTAGCTTTCTCTCAGAACGGTAATCCTTCAAAACAAAAACAAAATATATAGAAATATTTTTACACGATTTTCTAATTAATTATTATTGTTATGCGTTTTACTTCTGAACAACCAGTAAAAAAAGCGGTGGAATTCAAGTCAAAATTGGAAGCAATCACTTCTGACCCGAGCAGCTTACTCTATTGCAGTAACAAAAAAGATTTAGATAGTAAATTTTATTTACTATTCTTTAAAAAAAAAGTAAAAAATCTTATCAGTACCGCAGCAACCCAGGCTCTCCTTACCGCCCTTGGACTCGTTAATTAAAACCTAGGAGGGTTCATGTTTAGCGTTAAATTGGATTTGATAACCATTAATACCGGTTGAATTGTAGGAAATTGAAATATCGTCTACTTAATGATCTCAGTTTATTATTTTCGTGTCTGAGCGTGCGAATATCCATTGCAGAATGGAAATATCTTTGCCTATCGCTCAAAGGTTTCGGGTTTGAGTCCCAGTTATGCGTGCCGTTTTTCACACGCCACAAAAAATGTATTATCATCGATCGCTAACTGTTATCGAGCATCAGCCTCTGTTGATATATAAATAAATATTGAATAATAATTTAACCGCAGGGAAAGTTAATCGTAACAATAATTCAGATATATTCTTTTAACGTAAGGATTTTTAAGGAGATTCCTCATTTTTAACAATTTTTCTCCAAATATTAACCGATTTATTTAAACGTGTTCATTTAGGACACGTTTAAATAAATCTCTTAAAATTACATTAAACAAAGCGTAGTATATTTTTAGTTACATTGATAGAAAGAGCATTCATTTTATTAAAAATTTCAAACGAATAAATTAAAGGAAATAAAATCTATAATATGTTTAAATATCGTTTATTTTATTTTTTACTAAGGGAACTTTAACGATAAAAGTTTCGGAATTGTATCTGGTTCCGTATCTTATTCTAAATTTTACCTTTGTCGATAATATATATATAATTTTTATGTAGAGTATAGTGCGTACAGTGAAAATAAAAGCTTACGTAAGAGAAGATCGACACTGCATTACTACCTAACCTGAAAACATTTACACCCGTATAATAATAATAGTTTATTATCGTACTTCTATTTATGCGGGTTTAATTTATTACCGTGAAAACGGTAATAAATTAAATTAGTTATGATTCATTATTACTACGTAATAACTGTTAATTCAATAAATAAAGATTGCAAAAACAAGAATTTTAATTTATGTGCATTTTTAAACTAAAAAAAATATTACCTTATGCTTAGATGTGTGTTGTATCGATAATTTATTACAGTTTTTTTGTACAATATTTAGAATTTCAGATTTTTTTTTACGATAGGTTTTCATTGTTGATTTTATATTATTATTACTGTTATTAACACTTACATGAAATTGGCATTATATGTCCAGTTGCTGTGCAAGTTGTGACCATCTTCTCTGTCTTCATCGGAACAGTACTGTCTAGATGTTTGTTAAATTTATCCGTTATTTCGACGATTAGCAGTCCATCTTCTTATGTTCGGTTTCAACTTTTTTTTACACGTTCGCATATTCCAACCATCCTTATTCATTTCATTCGTGTTTTTCTTCAGCTAATTTCTACTGTGTTATTACCACCGACATATGTTTTCAGAGCCGACCGTACCATCCCGATCGGATTTAAATCGGGATGGTAAGATGGAATCGCACTACCCTGATGCCTGTGTTTTTTTAATAGTTCATCAAAATGATAGTTTATTTTTGAATTTCTATGCGATTTAATAATGTCGTTCGATTGTGGTTTTAACATCGCTCTATTAAATGGAATATTGTTCTTTTCAAAACAATTAATCGTGCCACTTTTTCTTTAATGGCGCATTATCGATAACAACCACTGTCTGTTGGGGGGGGGGGGGGGAACCAGAAATTAATTTTTCAAATGCCCACTTCATGAAATTGTTGATGACGCTGTCGTAATCGTGAGGGTTACGCAGCGCCTAGGGTTCCGGCCTAGGCACTGGATTAGTTGGAGGTAAACGCATCGGCATCGTGCCACTATGCCGATGCGTTTACCATCGCCAATATAACCATATAAGCCGTAAACTATGCCAATATAACCATATTGGTGTTGTTTGCGATTCGATTTGGGGCTCCCGCTGGTGGGAGTGGCCGCGCCGCCGGGGTACGTTAACCCGTGCGACCAGCGGCGTGGCTTTCCCCCGCCCCCCCGACTCCATGATAGGACCGGGTGGGGTGCGGGGTTTGTCCCCGGCTCCTGCGCGGACCTGATTGAGGTTACGTTCCCCTTGTTAAGCGACCTCAATCGGTAGACTTATTTGGGGATAGGTCTGTATTTCTTTGTTGCGTGAGACGACATAATTTTGATCGGTACGATTGTAGCGCTGATTTACCCTTCGACTCGTTCGTTTTCTGAGGCATTCACAGTCGACGAACGGTGCTGTCAAACCTGGACAGGGCGTGGGGTTCGCGGTTTCGGACGGTTAGTTTGAGGGAATCATGTGAATATGAGGATGTCCGTTCGAGGCCTACATGAAGGCAAAATTTAATTTGTATTTTACCGATGCAAATGTCTCCCGAGACATTTATATCGGTGGCATCCCGACCGAGGCTTGGCTGATGACTTTGAGATGTAATCAATTGAGGGTCTAAAGACGACCTCCGGTAAAGCCCCTCAAGTTCGGAACGGATGGGGTGGTAACGTCACAAGGCGGATGCCTTCACCCGCTAAACATAAACTAACTAAACGTCTGCAGACTAAACATTAACTAACGCGCCACACAGTACAGAAGGAAACAACTGTACCACTCATACTGGTACACGGTAAGAATTGAACTAAATCAGTTTATCGCGAATGAAAGGTAAACATTATTAGTGAATATTAGTCAAAAATGCGATACAAAATATACGTAGCTAAATTATGAATACGTATAAAATGACTATTAATAAACTATAATTTTTTGTTTTAGGCTTATTATTTAATGATGTTTATTACTATAAACATCAATACTAATACCCAAACAAGCGCATATAAATCGAATGAAATATTTTTATGACCCTTATTTATACAAAGCGGTAGTACATCTTACGGCCCGCTTGATGAAGGGTGTATAATAATAATCTATTAATACAAATATAAACTATTTGTTTTTGTGCTGTATACAGTGAGAAATATTTATAAGAATGTTAAATATTTTTAAAGAAATTTCTGAAATTAAACAAAATCATAATAATTTTTAATTAGAGAAGAAATTCTTACGGTTTTTGAAAATAGTTAAACGCATTGTATTACAGAATACTTTGTTTCTGAACGAGCGTTATGTTACTAGAAAAGCGTAATCCCCAGCAGAGATGCGTCCTGAAGGGCAGCCATACCAGAAGCGGATGAAGAGCTTCTTTACAACCTCTCCTAATTCAAACTTACAATCAGACAAAATAACCCAGCAATTGCGACTCCTCCGGAAAAGGGGACGCATTGCTCCCTCCTTACAGATAGTGCCCCGTTGTGGCGTATTCCTGCTAGCCTATTAAAGAGTTAGCACCGAAAGGACTTCAGTGGACGCTCTGAAGGGGAATTACGTCGGGAGGACAGGCTTTATAAGCCTAGCCTTCCGCGGTCGGCCCGTAAAATGGGTTCGATAACGCTGGTATAACAACGGAATTGGAATGCAATTAAATCCGTCCTTAAAACACTAAACTAATAAACAGAACTTGTTAAAATTAGACCCGCTATTTAAAATTAACCAATTAAAAAACAAGCCCGATTAGAATGATCCAGCAGCAAGGGACTCTGTCCAGGTTCTGCGATGGAGTAGGGAGTAATAGACTCCTGCCGACTTTGCATTCCATTCCAAAAGCGTAATATAATCCCTTGAACAGCGATTGTCAGCTTCATTCAAGCAAGCTTAAGTGCTTTTCTTCATATCGCTGTAGATATTTATAGTAAAGCGACCAGGCTCTGCTGAAATCAGGTACAGCTAATAATATTCGATAACACTGATAAGAAATTGGTGTGTGTATGTTGAATTATCTATGAAATGCGCTCGTATTCTATTACGTTTTTACGAATTATAACTAGATAATAATATAGAATGTGAACCGTATATGTTCGGATTAGAATAAAAACCTCGTTTTTTAAAATTATTAATTTTATTAAAATATAATATTCTGGCATATTTTATTGTAACTTTCTTACAAGAAATCTGTAATACGATTTAATAATACGAGTTTGTACTTGTTTAAAAAAAGAACTATTTTCTTCATGGAAGAACTTGCAAAAAAAAGTCATCTCTTTTGTCCCTCGTAAAGTAAAATAATACTACAGATAAGCTTTAGGATGATCGGGTAAATTAAATCGTCTTATGAAGATTTTAAGCTTGTCATGTCGGTTGTTTTTGCTGATGTGCAGGAAGTTTTATAATAGCATGGGAAACCAAATTTTTATTTAGTAAATGATTATTTTACTCAGGTAAGGTGGTTTCACTTTTTTCACGGCATTCAAAAGAAATCCTGTCAAGTGAAAATTTAGCTTTGAAAATTACGCGTAACCTAGACGGCTCTTGTAAAGTTCTATTCGGATCTTTTCTGTTACAGACAGCGCATCTAAAATATAAATTTTCCCGCTCAGCCGTCCAATTACCAGTGGGATGTACTTCCCGCGTGTTTTATTCCTACTTAACCGTAAATTCATTTTTATTTCATCTTTCTTTCTTCTCTTAGAACATTTTCATACAAAATCACATCTTGTACAGTACAACACGGTGCTCATCGACAACTGATTTATTCCTTTCGTATTGAAATTATGTGGCAACAATGATTATGATAATGCTTATTTTTTTGGTAAAATGTTCACAACATTGTAGAATTACTTTCGAATGTTCACAACATTGTAGAATTACCTCGATGTACTTATGCTTATTAGAATATTTAGTTAGTTTTATAATACCGTAAATGTAGTAAAATCATAAATGAATATTTGTACCCTAAATAAATGAATGTAAATAATAAAACATTTTGTTTGAAATAAATACCGAAAGTTAATTGTAATTAAATAGAGAAATTTATGAAATTAAAATAAAAGTAAAAAATGAATATTTTTAAAATAAAAAAGTGATAAATTAGTTTTTTTTTAAATAGAAAAAGTACATGATGAAAAGTAATTTAAGGTAATTTGAGCTGACGTGCAGTTGAAATTTGTATGATTCATAACTCAAGAATTCCTGCCAAAAGGCAGGTTTGTAATATTACTGTGGTAGTAAACATTGCTTATTAATAGAAAATATTTAGTTTTTTATTATTGTAGCAGTATATAATTCTAATATCTCTAATAAATTTTGAAATATTAATAATAATATTTCATAAGGGTAACTCATCACACGGTCAAAAAATTAAAAATCGGATTAATTACAGTTTAATTTTTTACTCGATATATTAAACGTATTTTATACTAGTTTAGTAATTGTATTTTTTTTAACATGTAATTATGTTCCTAAATAAACAAATATTTTAATTTTGTACAGTTACGATTTTGTTAAATTGAAATATCATCTGAGTTTTTACAGGGTTACTATATATTAATTTTACTTTCTGTTTCAGAGAAATAGATTAATAATGATCGATAAAATAACACTGTTAAAAAAATTTAGTTATTGTAGTCGTAGAAGTTATAAAACTACGTAATATTCCCATTAAATATGGTTAAACCTGAAAGTAATCATTGTGCCAAAGATGCATTGACTGGAGTGTTCGGATGGTTTCTTCAGTTTATTCTCGCTTCATTGGCTTTTACATGCCTTATATGTAAGTGGTTTTTCTTTTTACGTATATCTTAATGTAGAGTGCTTATGTTGAGTATATAATTAATCGCTAAGCTTATTCTGGATAGAACCCCTCTTTCAATTTGTGTTGAAGTTGAATCTCTTTCTTTTTAGACAGACTTTTCCTTTTGTATTCACCAGGAAGAGTCAAACAAAAAACCTTAAAAGGACTAATTGAATTACCACTTCGTATTATAAATTGAATAATTTATTTATACAAACTGTTTTATGGCGTAACCATGGCAAACCACGGTATCACTGATACTCGTGGTTTGGAAATTGGCCGAGTGATAGGATGATGGTGGAGCAAAAGTGTACAGTTGGTAAATCTATTTACAATTTACACCAAATTGGAGCTGCATTCTGTCGTTCATTTTGTTATTGTAAAGGCCTGAAATATGACAAATTTTATTAATGAATGAAACTTCAATACAGTCAGGTAAGTCAAATAGCGAAACCAGAGGTCATTAGAACAGTTTAAAAACTGAAGAAAATTCGGCTCATAATAGTAAAAGAAATAGGCATTCTTCTGAATGAGTCCTGAGTCCTGAGTCAGCACATCGTATTGTTCATGATGATCTACCGGTTGAATCAAGTGTCTTCAAAGTATATATCATGTTGGGTATTCAAATAATGATTTGCTACTGCCTGGAAAACGTTTTGGAGTACTTTTTGAATATGAAGGGGTGTTGTTTGTGATTCGATTTGGGGCTCCCGCTTGTGGGGGTGGCCGCGTTGCCGGAGTACGGTAGCCCGTGGGACGGGGGGCGTGAATTCGTTCCGCCGGTGGCGGTCCTGGTTGTGACTTTGTAATGCCGCGCGAGACTCCATGATGAGACCGGGTGGGGGTGCGAGATTTGTCCCCGGCTCCTGCGCGGACCGGAATGAGGTTACGTTCCCCTTGTTAGGCGACTTAAATTGGTCAACTTGTTTGGGTGTAGGTCTCAATTTCTATATTGCGTAAAACATAATTTTGCTCGGTATGAGTATAGCACTAATTTAATTTTCAACTCGTTCGTTTTCTGAGGCATTCACAGTCACGAACGGTGCTGTCAAATCTCGACTAGGCGCGTGGTTCGCGCTTCTGCGGTTTCGGTCAGTTAGTCTGCGGAAATCATGTTGGTTGGATACGAAGATTTCCGTTTGAGGCCTCTGCGAAGGAAAAATTTGTTTTGTATTTTACTGATGCAGATGTCTGCTAAGGCATTTACATCGGTGGCACCCCGATCAAGGCCTGGCTGATGACTGTGAGATGTAATCGGTTAGAGGGTCTAAAGGAGGGGGTGGTATGGTGATCGGTAACGTCATAAGGTGGGTGTCTTCCCCTACAAAGTTGGGATGCCTGCCTAATGTTGTTGAAGCTCTCAAAAAGTTTGATTCCTTCATCAAAATAGCATTCCAGTGCACCGCTCCAACGTTTCCTTTGAGTATTTGGCCCGTACTTGAATAAAACTGTTAGGCATCCTCCCTACAGTCCATTCCTTACTTGTGATGTATCCCCAGATGAAGAACAGACTAAAAGGGTGGTATTTTATGAGTGATGATGACCTCCGTCCGGTACAATGAGTGTCCCCAGATATCTGAAGAAACATGGCAAAGTTTCTTTGAAGGAAGGAGAAGTGTATAATGTGTGTGAAAATTATAAAAAAAAACAAAGTTGTATTGCGAAACTTTCCTAGAACTTTATAAATCATGCAGAATGGTTTATAAAGTTGGATTAGATATAGATGGTTAAAGATTTTCATTTTCTATGAATGGTTAATGCATTTCTCTTACCTACATTTACAGTAGCGTGCAGATTAATCCCAACACAGATGTTATTTAATAAAAAGTAACTTTATCTATTAATTAATAGATAAATAATAAATAATCTAATTAATATATAATAGATCTATCTAGTAATTAATATGTCCTTCTTTGTTCTTAATCACTTCATATACATGATTCAACTAGTGTACTGCACATTTTTTTGATTTCTTTGTCATGAAAACATACCAATATTATTAGTTTAATGAGGTAAATTTTTGTGGTGCAATTCATTTTTGAGTCGTTTTTTGACTATTGCCAAAAGAAATTTCACTTAGGTTTAAGTCTAAGGAGTCTCACTTGTTATCCGGGCGAAGAAGTACTTTAATGTTTCATTCTTTAAAAAATGTTTCCGCTTTTTTGGCAGTATGACATGGCGTCAAATCTTGTTGGAACACTGTTGCCTTATGGGAATTTGTTTTGAAGTTATGTCACAACCCTTTCCTTCATAATCTTTATATATCTGTCACTTTTCAACATACCATCTACTAAGTAATGAATAAGGACCTTCAAATGTGAAACAACACCAAAAAATTTTTTTCTGGGGATGTTTAATTGATTGTTGGATGTGAGCCAATGATGTATTTTTATCTGATACTTTTCTAATGTATGCCTCTGAATATAAAAATGTGATTTGTCGGCAAATATAACTTTTTTCTAGTCTTTTTAGTCCAGTTAGCATGTGCTTTGGTCCACAAGAGCCGTAATTTGCACATTTTTGGTGTTAAAAGCTACTTTTTAGCTGGCCGACGAGCTTCCTGTCCAGCAGCAAGAAGTCTGCACCTAACAGTTGTTATATGCATATCTATTCTACTGGCAGCTAATTCTCAATTTAAGTTTGTGACAGATAATTTTGGATTAAGTTTACTTTTGCTCACTAATAACCAATCCTGCGTTGGAGTAGTTTTTCATTTACAACCACATCTGCCTTTTCTTTGAGGTGAAAAGGTACCTTTTCTTTAAATTGTTTTAATATTGCATTCACTGACCCTAATCCAAGACCACACTCAGAAGGTATATGTTACTATGTCATACTGATGCGGTTAGAAAGAGAAACAACTTTTGAATACTTTCTTGGAGTTAGATCCAACGTTATATATTCAAGACACACAGAACAAAAAATATGAAAATATGATTTTGTACAAAAAAAAAATGGAATAAACTTTCAAAACACTATATATAACATGAAAATCGCTAAATAACCAAAGAAAATAACCTCACATTACACAAACAACTTAAAGAATGGGTGCGGTCAATCAGTGTAGCCACGACTTAGAAATAAACAAAATATTCCTTGTGTTCTGATTAATTTGCACTCTACTGTATTTTAAATAATCTGCTATTATTAATGAACTAACTTAAAGTAAAAAATGTTTTTAAACACCGTTTGACAGTAGTTCTTACTGAAATGGCAACATAATTTAATTATAAGTTTATGAATTATTTTTGCATCTGGTTAAAATACAAAGACAAAATTTACATATATTAAAACCGTTCCAATTTTAACATTTTTTAAACGAAATATACCAAAATTAAATGAATATCATTAAGATATATAATGTATAAAAATATAAATAACATACATTACATATTGTAACCACATATATTCGTAATTTAATATTGGCGGACAACAACGGTAACAGTTCAGATGTCAGCGGGAGCGCAGTATACGTACGCGCTTGCATAGCGTCACTCCCGCTGCGCAGTTATCCCACCATAGCGGCGTTGCGGCCCCACCACTCTCAGGCTCCAATAAAAGAGCGTGCACAAGAGTGAATTTTTAATTCATCATCGACCTTCACTTGGAGAAGACCAAGAAGAAGAAGTTGGAAGAAGTTTTCCTGACCGCCTCAACAAGGGCCAATCTTAAACTATTTTTCTACATAGTCGCCATTTAAATTGAGGCACTTATCATAACGATGCATAAGCTTTTCAATTCCTTCTCTGAAGAAATTTGCCGCCTTATATTTTTGGAATCTCTCTTGCACAAAACTGTGATAACCAAGGTTCTCCGATGCGATTTCATGCAATTTTAACTTCGTGAAATTAGGGGAAAATAAATTGAGAGTTCCGTAATCATAATGCAGCGGTTTTCACGAATTGTATCGTTGATTTTCATCTTTAGTTCATCAGTCACAAGGCTAGGCCTACCACTGCGGTCCTCATTATGGACACTGGTGCAGCCATTTTTAAACTGTATGCACCACAGCGTCATTCCACCTTCACTCATTCCATCTACGTACACCTCACAAAGTGAAATAAAAATATAAGAATATATTAACTATTCAGAGAAACAAAAAAAGGTTGATTGAGATTTGCTGATAAGACTACCAGGATTCACCAACTATTTCAAATAAAGTGATCGCATAATATTATATGATATAATATTATACCAACACAGGCTGCTGGATAAAATTGGTAAACTATACTCCTTACATTATACTGTCGCCGAATGGTTTCGACGGCACGTGGCACTTACTAACTTTATAGAAGCCCTGAAAAGGGCCGTTTTTGTCGCCGATTGGCTTCGACAGCTCGTTGTAATTACTAACCTTATGGTAGCCCCGAGAAGGGCTGTTGTCGTCGAATGGCTTCGACGGCTTGTATTCATAACCTTTATGGTGGCCCTAAAAAGGGCCATTTTTTGCTTTACCTTTGAGAAGAGCTGTCGGGTCCGGAAGCTGGTTCTCCGGCGAAATCGGGGAGTTGCGGCTCGTCCATTGAATTCAGACCGGCCTCTCCCTCAGCGGCAGTTGGGTCCCCACTACAGGGTGGCAGTGGTGGCCCGCCTATAACAGCCAGCAAGACGAGTCGCTGGGCCCGCAGAAAAATGTCCGCGCAATACCTAAAAGACATACTGTGAGCCCAGACAGGCGCGGCATACAGCATAATAGCTTCGCTGTTACCTTTGTAAACGATACACATGTTACGGTAATTCAACCCCGAATCGGGTCGATTGACTCTACAGATTCCATAAAAAGCATCAGCGGCCTTTTTTGCTACATACTGTAGATGTTCTGAAAATTCTCATCAAGGATGACACCCAGGTATTTTTAGCCGTAATGTATCGAATGGTTTCCCCATTCCCGACGAATCCGAATTCGTCGGGTAGCAGCCAATCGGCCCTTAAGCAACATCATTGTAGTTTTTCTCTGGGCCGAAAATCATTTTATGTTGGAGACTCCACAGTCCGAATGTCTCACAAGCACGAGAAGCTCGGAACCCTACCTCGTTACGCGAATCCCCTTCAATCAGTAACAGCGCGTCGTCAGCGTAAGCGACGACATAACAACTACATGGCAACCTTAAACGCAACATCGAATCGAATTCTATGATCCAAAGAAGGGGACTCAGAACATTATCCTTAGGGCATCCTTTAGTTAAGGTTTTGCGAACATCCGAGCAGCCATCACGCAGGAAAACAGTCTCATGGCTGAAATAACTTGAGAACACTTCTAATTCATTTTGTGTTCACTTACGCTTCTGCATCTGAAACAGGGCAGAGGGCCACCATAAGTTATTAAATGTCCCGGATATGTCCAGAAAAATCCCTAATACGTATTTGCATGAACTAGAGAAAGCTATATCCATCACCTTTAGTATGGCATCTTCAGTGCCCTTGCCTGGTCGGAAACTATACTGGTTGTCCATCAGCAAATGATCAGTGACCAATCTAACATTAATGCGCAAATATAGGACCTTCTCAAAAACCTTGCCGATCACGGGCAAGAGCGTTAGTGGACAGTAAAAAGAACTAATATTAGGATCTTTGTCACCGCCTTTGAACAACTATACCAAGTTTCTACGACGGAAATTGGTCGGCAAAGTGTGTCTTTAAGCAGACACTCCTGGATGTCTCACTTTCTTATAACTGTCTTTTAAGTTTCCAACTCGACTCGCTCTAAAACTCTTCTTGCACTAAAAAATACAGCCATCATTCTGTTCTTGAATGATCTAGATATTTGAACATTCACGAGGATTTTATCATCTTCAAACACCCGTACTTTGTTCTGAGTATCGGTCAGGACATCATAATGGTATAAACACTTATCACAATACTGTTCCTTCACGTAGGGAGTTTTCCCAGTTTCAAACTTTTACAGCATTTCATAGCACCAAGAAACACAACGTGCTATCTTATGCTCGGTCAAGTTACGTGAAACCCAAACGTTTCAAAGCTTTTTAACTTGAAGGTGATCTCACAGAATAGCACAAATGCTGATGCATTAATGCCCAAGGACAACTCTGGTAATTAGTTACCAAAAACTGTATCGGCTTTTTTCGTACCGCAGCATGTTTCTCTCGGTTACAGATAACACGGTTGATCTGACCTTAGAGCATCGTCAAGGCCAAAATTTCCCCTTTCAAACTTTCTGTACTGCGTAATTATTGTTGTACAATGAGGACAATCCTCTTCATGCACAGGAGTCATTTCCTCTAAACACTGATCTGCACTTAACCCACGTAAATTACCCGACATTCAGTTTTCGATCAAGACAACATCATTAACTCTTTTCACTAACAGCTGAAAAGCAGATAGCAGTGTACTAGAGCAGGTCTGTACCTCTCTAAACACTTGCTATCTTGTATTGGTCCGTTGATCGGATCTTGTGATGGTCACAGCTGTGATGGGTAAAGCCCAAGAGAACCAGGTAATTTGCATCACCTGTTGACATGATTATTAAAAAAAATACCAATATCAAATACTTATTACTGTCTGCATTTTAAATATTGCTAAAAAAAAACACGCCTCTACTCTATGAATGTTTACATAGTTGCATCGTAACATATTAGCGTTAACGTGTTAAATGAGGTGACAAGTGACAATAAAACTGTATTCTTTAAAAAAAATAATAAAAGTAAAGTTTATTTTGCTTAAGGCTCTATGAATAAAATATTTGTGGATTTCTTGTTAATGGCTATTATTAGGAAACCGATCGCAAAATTTTATTTTGTAATTGTAATCAATTTTTATTTGCGCAGTAAAAAGATTTTGTGAACCAAAGTGTAACAGACGTCCGTGGAAAATATGGTTTTATGATACATCAAAACAAGGGTTAGGTGCTTTAGCGATGCACGTGACAAACATACTTCTGTCAGGGCAGTTTTTTCAAGGAGATCCTTGTACTTGGTAAGTAAAAAGACAGCTTTATTCTATTTCTCTGTAAAAATTGTCCATTAGTAATTACATTCTAGCTTATAAAGAACAGAACTAGGTTAGGTATGGGTTTTTCTTTATAAAAAGAATAAGAAGATTAGTACATACGTTTATGAATTATGTGTAATACTCGTACGAAGCAAACTGCGTTTCTTTCTTACCGTAATTTTTTACCTATTTTCTGATTTTATTTTATTCTTTTTTAGAAAGAATCATAAGTAGTCCAGCAGAATCCTGACCGTTTTAATTTTTCTGTGAATAAATAAATAGAACTTCAAAATTTATGCTTTTAGATAATTTTTTTTAATTTGAGCCGGATTAAAAATTTAGTTAACCGGATTAAAAATAATTATTATTGTAAGATGTATACGGATGAGGTCTATAAATAAATATCACAGATAACATTGGTAAACAGTTTCGGCATACAAAAGATTTATTGTGTTTCTAATGTAATTGTATTGCGTATGAAATTTTCAATCCACAATAAAACTAACGTATGTTGTATACAGAATTAAAAAATTCAGCCAGTATCTTTCTATTGCATTCGGTTTTTGTACAGTAACATGTTTTATAAATTTCTTTTTCATAATCTCAGGCATTTTTTTTAATAGTAACTAATTTATGTAAAACTATAGATTGATTTTGAACAGAGGGTAAGGCTCAAACTTACCATTTCAAAGGCGATAGCAGGTTTTGTAGGATGTCATTCACTGACTTGGCAGCAGTCTGCTTCGTCATACATCGAAACTTCTTAGTTAGACCGTTATTGCTCAATCATTTACGTGTGTAGAGTGGTTTGTTTCCATTTTTTCTAACGATACAGTTACCGTGCATCAGA
The DNA here is from genome assembly GCF_047948215.1 of Lycorma delicatula. Lineage (NCBI taxonomy): Eukaryota > Metazoa > Arthropoda > Insecta > Hemiptera > Fulgoridae > Lycorma > Lycorma delicatula. Next base: position 41,285 of record NC_134457.1, read on the forward strand.
TAAAGAACAAATATGCCAGGGAGCGTGTGTAAATTATCCGTTATTTTTTGTTGTGTGTATAGAGAATTTCATGTTTAAAGGTCACTGATGAAGTTTACCTTCGCTAGTTTAATAATATTATAACCCACCGGGTCGGTCTAGCGGTTAACGCGTCTTCCCAAATCAGCTGATTTGGAAGTCGAGAGTTACAGCGTTCAAGTCCTAGTAAAGCCAGTTATTTTTACACGGATTTGAATACTAGATGGTGGATACCGGTGTTCTTTGGCGGTCGGGTTTCAATTAATCACACATCTCAGGAACGCTCCAACTGAGAATGTACAAGACTACACTTCATTTACACTCATACATATATCATCCTCTGAAGAATTATCTAAACGGTAGTTACCGGAGGCTAAACAGGGAAAAGAAAGTTTAATAATATTACGAATTATATCTTCGCCATAATGCGGGATCTAGGTAAGAATTGACCCCCTCATATTTGTTTTAATGACGATGATGATGATCATCATCATCATCGTCACTTAATGAACAGGAGAGGGTTACACTTTTAATCGTGAGGGGCTTTGGTGATTAGGTCGTACTATGAAGTTTGTGAGTTCTTCAATGCGACATTTAATAATCGTAACCCTATTTCAGAAGGTACAGTATCAAAAATCATCAAACGATTTGAAAGAACAGGAAACATTAACGATAGGGGAAAACCAGCGAGGCCTAAATCTGCAACAAATAATATCAAATTGTAAGAGATTACGTAAGAATTTTTTGAGAATTCTCATTCCTCGACTCGAACAGCAGCATGAGAACATGACGTTAGCCAAAATAAAGCGATTCGAACATAATTTGTCAAGCGCAAGAACTTTTTTTAACAAAGATGACCGCAATTGAAGACTTGAGTTTATGAAGTTATTATGAACAATATTTGTGCAGATCCTAATTTATTAAACAACGTAGTTTTTAGTGATGAGGCCACATTTTTTTAAAATGACAACGTAAATCGCTATAATTGTCGATACTGGATCGATATTAATCCACACTAGTATCGTAAGGCACATATACAGTATCCGGTCAAAGTAAATGTACAGCTAGGCGTTGTCAGTGGATGATTAGTAAAGCTTATATTTATATATGGAGTTTTAATCGCAGTGAAACCGTATTGTTTCATACATTCAAAATGTCATGGGCCCCGACTTCCAAAACGTTTGGTTTCAACAAGGAGATACTCCACCTCATTTCAGTCTTCGGTATGTGAAATTTTAAATGCGTTTTTCCCTGGAAAGGGATCAAATAGAACGGTCACCATCAGATTACTTTCTTTGGGGCTCCTTGTTTATCATGATAAACCCGAAAAAAATGATGATTTACAAAATAGAATGTGAGAATCGGCTCAAAATATCACTAGGGGATCATTGTATATCATCCTTTTACAACCGACTCGCAAACCGTCAAACAACTGAAGGAGAATATTTCAAGATTTATTAAAGTGAAATATAAGTAAACGTTTTGCTTAAATCATTTTTTTTTTTTTAATAAATTTATTTGATAATATCTATTTAATCAGATTTTTATAAATTTATTTGTGATAACAGTTCCTCGTATTAATATCAGTAATTTTTTAAAAACCCAAATTTTATCCTGCCATTGTTTTGGGTACAGACATCTTACCAACTTTTTATAAATAATTTTTTTTGTAAATAATTTATTTTTTACGTAAAGTTGAAATACAATAAAATAGTACATATTAAACGATGAATGATAAAAATCGACAAAATATTTATTTGTTGCATATACCGCAACCTGAATGGAACTACAACATAAGTCCACAAATTGAGGAAAACTGTACGTTTCAACTGACATTACCTAAATACTATAATGTAAAAAATAAGTTATATGAATAGTTCTTTTTTTACAAAATAGTAAATATAAATAAACAGCATCAAATATGACAACGATCTAAAGAATTAATCCATTATTATTCAGAAACTTTGGCTACTCGGAATTCCGATCAGCCAAACACTATATATGTAGTTGTCCATTCTTTAATGTATCTAAATTCTCATAATCAAATTATTTCATATAAAGTAATTTTTTCATTACATTTTTACAATAAACAGCGATATTTAAAGAATCCGTAGAATTAATTGAATTTTACAATAATAAAACCGAAACTGGAATCCCAGCCTCGGCTTTTTATGAAGTTAAAGATGATAATAAAGATGAATTAACTAAAATTATTACTGGCACGTACGTATATAAAACAATTATTTTCATTCTAAAATATTATCGATATAAAAGCCTAAACGATTTTTTTATGTATCTAAAAAGCGATTTCTGATTTATAGATTAACAAAAAATGAGTTTCATCGATGTACGTTATGAAAAAATAAAAGATAAGTATTCATACGGTATTTTCGGTCATTTTAAGCTAATTATCGATACGAATACGGGGTTTTTCAATGCAAAAAATTACGTCATGATGGCGAGAAAGAATTTAAAAATTGGTTTTGTAATAAAGAATCTCAAAAATTAATAGAATCATTTGGTCGCTCAGATTCGAGCGATCAAAAGAATTCATATAAAGTTCACTCAAAGGCAACAAATCCATTAGATTTACTAATTTCTGGTTCGTATTTAAGGGAAGTGTTAATTTTGAATTTAGCGTGTTGGATATCAAAAGATTTTTACGATAAATGTTATAAAATTATAAAAAAAAATATTTCATCGAAGATTTTAAGGTATATCAAAACGATAATGCTCAACCGCGATTGAAATTGAGAGAAGTTGAAAGTATTGCAGAAATTACGAGATGAAAACGGTCAACTTGCACTTAAAAATTTAATTTTTCCATCAAATTTTTACAATAAACAGCAGTATTTTCAGGGATAATGATTCTTTAATGTAATTAAATTTAGTGGTGCAAAAAATACAATAATTTTATCGAAAAACAGATTATTTCACGATTAATTGTAGTACAAAATACACTATGTTTTAAAAGTACTTTTTAAAACATAATCGATGCAAATTAAAACATAATCAAAGTACTTTTATCAAGGCATCTCAGTTTCAACCGTTTGTTTCTCCCTCTTGTGCATGTTTCTATAGAAAAAATTAAAACTATTACCCTATTCGCGAAAATGTTGGACGCAGCGTGGAATGTAACGTCGAACGTTTTCGCGAATAAGCTAATAGTTTGAATTTTTATCTGCATAAACACGTAGTTCCATTTATATTGTGGAATATGCAACAAATATTTATTATCGTTCGTCGTTTAATAGTTACTATTTTATTGTAATTCACCTGTATGTAAAAAATAAATTATTTACAAACTTCATCAGTAGTTCAAACGATTTTATAATTTATTTATTGTAACAGTAATTATATATTAAAATGATCTGGTGTTTACGGATCGCAGATATTGTAGAAAAATATGATGATTCTACAAACAATATATCTGAATATCTTACATTGTTATATTCATAATTACACGAAACTATAAACGTTATCGATTGTAAACTTAAAAGTAAAAGTAAAACTTTAAATAGAAATTATATTAAACGCATGGAAAAATTATCCAAGCTAACTATACGTAATTCGCAATATAAAAACGCAGCGTCAAATATATTCCTTATGAATTGGTATATAAAAAAGAAAATGTAGAAAACAAAAGAAATCCTCTTTTAAAAAAAGTTCGTTTACGTTTAACATAAATCAGAATGATTATACGTATGAAACGGTAGTTGAATTGTATAAAAATTAAAATAAATAATAAATATTCTTTATATATTAGATTACAAACGGTTATATTCATATCTCCGCATTTGTATAAAGAAATTTACAGTTCTAACCAGATAATACCTATCGCAGAAGATTTATATAAAGAATGGTCTAAATAATAAAACAATACGTGTATCTAAAGGACAGTTACGAATTATGATGTCTTTATATTTAAACGTTTTATTAGGTTTAGATCTCGAAAGTGTAATTTTGTATATTAAACACCAAATGGAAAACGGTGCGGTGCCTGTTGTAATAAAACATTTATTGACTGGAATTTGTAACCAAATTTATAAAATAGTTTTTCTAAAATACATCGATTAAACTAAAATATATTTTTGTCTCTAATTAATCTGTTAAAAATTAGGATCCGCTACTAGACAAAATGATTCTAGTTTCTGCGAAGACAGGCCGCATGGACGTCAGTTCTATACTCCTCATTCTCGTCAATCAAATCGTCAGTGGCTTTCCGTGCTTCTGTCTCCGTAGTACCAGCGTCTATATCTTGGATATGAACCACCGCGCGCCTATCGCCTCGGATCGCAGATCGACCTGCGGACCCTTCGCTTTATCGTCCAGCGTGGTCGTGAACTCCTCCGTGTTCGTGGAGCCCTTAATGCGCACAAACAACTCATAATTTCTGCCACGCCTCAGCGAGAGAACATCACCAGCTTCTTGTCTTATAACGAAAGTCTTCATAGTCCGCATAACACTTACCCGCTGCTTGCACAACAGTACGACTGTCATCTACGGGCGGCGTGGAGAATTTAACAACCACCGCTCCAGGGCGCTGTTGAGCTGCTACTGTCAAGGGTTGTGCTACCACTTCCGAGACCGGCTCAGAGCTTTTCCGAAAGAAAAACATCAACATTTTCTTGACCGAACCGCCTTAGGCTCCAACAGGAAGAACAAAAGCAGGTAATGAAGATTCTGCAGGACTCGCTTAACAGCATTTAGATTAATGTCTTGAAAATTTCCCGATCTTCCAACGGAGAATCATAGTGTATTCTATAATTACACTTTGTGAGGGAGGTTGCCTCATCAACCATAAGACAGGACATATCTCTTTCTATATCACCAGATTTTAGCTTCGACGATTGACTATGCTCATCACGTTTTCGAGCCAGGTCCACAAAACTACAATTATCGCCGGTATCAGAAGAAGCTCCAATTGTCGTATCTTACTGTTAAATTCGGATGGCCATCTACGCTATAATACATCAAGTCAGATCATCGTCAGGTAATCGCCCATGATTAAAGCACGAAGGTCGGTCTCTCGCGATGGGTCTGTTTGGGTCGCCTGTACGACCTTCAAAATCGGCGGTGACAACTCAGTTAAGGTCTTGAAGCCAATATTGCCGTCAACTCCATCTCGTGACGGGCGATGTACTTGGTAAGTTTCGTTTCCATGTTTCGCTTAAGCTTCAACAACACCAGACTCAATCTGTTCGTCATGTCGTTAAGACCTCTCGAGGAAAGGTCCTTCTCCTCTGAAGACACTTGGATGCTTTGTTTTTTACCCTTAAAATCGGCAGACTTTCTCTGCCGAAGTTCGGGAGTTCCAACGCTCGCTGAAGCGCACTGATGGGTCATTACCACCGAAGAAATGGAGCGACGTCTCATCCAGTATCAGAATCTTGATCAGCGCCAAATTCCTGATAACACTGATAAACATAATTTTTGTTACTAACATGTGATATATAATTTTAATCTGTTTTTTGATGCTGAAAACGAATATAAACTCAAAATCTTTCTATCATACACCATTTTTGAAAAATTTTTAAACTTTAATTAAAAGATTTTTTTTCATTTTCCATTGTATAGTTAGAATTTAAGTTGCTATATTGTATTTTGTTAGCTCATTTTTTATTGTTTAACTTTGTTAACATAATTTGTAAGGTATAAATAAACAATACTAGACAAAGAATTAAATCATATCATAATCACATATTATGACATGTACCTATGGTTTTGCGTGAACCAAAGGATCATGTAACCGATTGTTATTTTTGTTTAACAAGTGTGTTAGGAATTTCTAAAAAATCTAAACATACTGTAAAATATACTTCATAGCAATCTGCAATCAGGCTTGTACCTCACAGTGAAATTATTGCAGTTCCTGAAACCTGTGAATGTATGTTTCGAAAGCAGCGATGAAAAATCAGGCAGAACTGAAGAAGACAACAATGATTTTGATTTCTTTTCCAATAAACTACATCTTATATCACAAGGTGAATTAAATGACTCGGTTAGGGATTTAAATTTATCAAAAAATCAAGCTTAACTGTTAGGATCAAGACTACAAGGTTGGAATCTACTTAAAAAAAAATACAAAAATGTTGGGCTTTCGAAGCTGGCAAAAAGAACTTTCTCAGTATTTTATTGATGAAAATAATTTGTTTTATTGCACAAATATTGATGACCTTATGTTGCACTTGGGACAAGTTCATAAAGCTGAGGACTGGCGCCTTTTCATAGATTCGTTCAAGTATAGTTCAAAAGTGGTTCTACTACACAACGGTAACAAATATCCTTCGATACCAATCGCTTATGGTATTAATTTGAAAGAGACATACAATGTGATGAAAGATGTTTTTGAAAAAATAAATTATAAAAAACATAGCTGGAACATATGTGGTGATTTGAAAGTTATAGCTTTTTTTGTTAGGTATGCAGTTTAGGCTTTACTAAGTAGATGTGTTTTCTTTGCAAATAGGACAGCCAAGCTAGGAATAAACATTATGTTAGTGGAAGAGACGAGACAACTTAACTCCAAATGGGAAAAGTTTTATTCATGAGCACTTAGTTGAATCCAAAAAAATATTTTTATTTTAAATAATGTAGGAAATGCAGATTGGGCTTCATTTAAAGACGTATGCAAAAACGTTTCTCGGTAAACAAAAATCCGACAATTACCACGATATTGTTAATCAACTTCTTACTTCATACAGAGCTATGGGATGTAATATGTCTTTGAAAATACATTTCCTCCACTCACATCTGTGTTTTTTCCCAGACATCCTTGGAGACGTAAGTGACGAACACAGTGAACATTTCAACCAAGACATTTCGGTGATGAAAAGCTGCTATAAAGGGAAATGGAATACTAACATGCTAGCCGATTACTGTTGGACATTAATTCGTGATGTGACTAGGGCTATTTATAAAAAAAAATCATCAACGAAATCATTCTAACACACATATGGTCATGCAAAATTATAAATTTTACAGATTTTAACTATATTTTCCCTTAATTTTTTTTAAGCATAATTTATTTAAAACTAATGGTGGTAGAAAAATTGTATTTACAGATCTGTAATATACGCAAAAAAACAATTCAAGAGATTGTGTCACACTTAGAGAAACATTAAAAAATTATTTTTCTCTATTAGTGTAATTTGACACTTCACACAGCCTTTTTCAGGAGGGGGTAATGGAAATGTATGAGAGCAAAAATCGAATAATTTTTTTTGGGAGAGTCTGGGGTCAAAAAAAAAAATCACCCAAAAATGGGCACCAAAAACACAACACTTTGAAAAATTCAAATTACAACACAATCCATTGACCAAAAAAATCATTAAACTTTGTAGACATGTTTGTAAACCATTCACTGATAAAACCTTACTATGTAACTGTTAAAAAATACCGAAAAAACCGTCTAAAATAGACACGTGTAACCACAATGAATACTCCAGCTCGACTGAACGCTGTATAATGGTCTTCAGTAAGCACACTTCTACTTTTCCTTCAGTCCTTTTTAATATTATAGAGGTAAGTAACTTAGCTGCATGCAGTACCAAGTTTAGTGTTCTATATTGTTTTCTTCATTGGTGATCACTCAGCATTGTCTGTGAAGGATAACAGTCCTGTAGAAGATAATAACTTAAATTGTGACATCCCTCTACAGTATGAAAACTGTACTAACTGTGATGGACCATATTTTTCTTGCTTACGAGATTGTCAAACTTTTAAAGAAAAGAAGGCAATTATCAAAATTTGTACCAAGAAGAAGCTATCTTTTCCGGTCACACGAAGAGAATATAAAAATTTGCTGAACTCCTGGAATCTGGTTAAACCAGACATCTCCTTTGCCACCATTACATAAAGGCAAGCTCCTACAAATGCAGTTTATCAACAGTGTGGATCCTGCAGTGAATTAAAAATACATCCGAACAAGCTTTTTATTTTATCAAGGTGATTTGCTCACAGCCTCTATTTCAAAGCTAACTAAGGTGAACAAGAAGTCAGTAACTGTAGCTAGTGGGATTCTTCTCTGAAAGTTCCTCTCCCCAAGGTTTTGCCTTTATGGGCAGGTGTACATACAGCTGGTGGTAAGCCATTAAATAAGCTCCCTGTTAAAGGAGCCCGTACAAGTAGTCCCTCTTAGTTGTTCTCTGTGATTTTTAATTTTTCAAAATCTCCCCTTTCATCACCACCAATGCTGGAGGTTATTGTTGAGGCACTGCCCAACCCCAGGATATTAAAATTAAAAATTCCCAGAAGAAAAACCGGATCATATATATGCTGTCTCATATACTGTAGAGAAAGTGGTGGGGTTTTTAACTTCATTCTCATGAGAGATGTGACGCACATCTTGTATTACCCATGTTTATGTCCTCATCGTCTTGTACTTTGTCCAACATCGACCTCTCATGCTCACTGAGTTTACTCCCTTGTCTTAATTGGTCTGGTTGTGACAACTTTTGCGGTAGTGACCATAGGCCAATTATTATTGCTTATGGTATCAAGTGATGAATAAAAGGCCAAGGAGATGGATTGATGAAAGAGCAAATTGGAATGGTTACCATGAAGCCTTCCCATCACAGTATGATGATAGTGCTGATGCCCTAGTTCTACTAACACAGCTGTTACTCAATAATGCTAATAGATGCATACCACAAACATCTGGAACCTTAGGCGTCTCCATTCATTGGTGGAATGATGATTGCCAAAATGTGATTAGGAAACAATGGCAGACACTGCGTAGATTTAAATGCAGATCTACAAATCTTGAGGTTGTATTCTTAGGCACTAGGAGTAAGATAGAACATATTATGTAGATACCATCTTACACACTACTCCTACATCTACTGTGTGGAAGAAGCTGTATGCAATTTGCAAATCCCAAAAACATCTATTCTTACACTAATTCATGATGGAAAACTTCATACATCATCTTCTGCAGCCGCAACTAACTTGGCAGATTGTTTTCGTTCAGTGTCCTTCACTTCATCGTATACTAACGATTTCATAGATATATGGAAATACTATTATTCAGCACTGGTGATGGTCGTGAATTAAACACTCCCTTTACATGCAATGAGTTGTCGCACGCACTAAAAACTGGGATGACACCTCCCCTGGACCTGACAACATTCGTCTCTGTATGCTCTCACACCTTCCCACTTCGATGCTACAACACCTACTGTCCATTTATAATGGTATGTTCTTCACACAAATCTTCCCACCTGTTGGGTCAGAAGCCCATTGTCATAGCAGTATTTAAATCTGGTTAAGACAAAGCACACTCTTCAGGCTACCGCCCTATCTCCTTGACGAACATTCTACGTAAACTAATGGAGAGAATGGTGAACCAAAGGCTTATATGGTGTTTAGAGAAACATGCCCTTATATGTTTAGAACCGTGTTACTAATTGTGTGCAACCACCTATTTCATCTTTATTTGTTAATGATTTTGCTACTTGTATCTCACCTTGAAGCTTGGTCCAAGGTAACCGGCTTCACCTTCTCACCCAAGAAAACAAAATGTGTAGTCTTTTTTTGCCTGCGAGACCCTTTTATTCCACAAGTCTTTCTCAATGGAGAGCCAATTGCCAAAGAGCCATCTCTCTCGAAGTTAAATTTTTAGGTTTACATTTTGATAATCGTCTTACATGGGTCAAACACATAAAATAATTAAATACAGAATGTTTAAAAAATTCTAGATGTGCTGAGAGTCCTTAGCAACAATGATTGGAAAGAATATCAATATTCTCTCCAATGTGTGTTGCATATTTATTATTGTTTAGTTCATTCTCATTTGGATTATGGTTGGTGTCACCTACTCTTTATATAGTACTTAAGATGCGGGATGCTGTTCATCACGCTTTCCTTCGTCTTGCTACAAGTGTCTTTAGTTAACCCCTGTCGCAAGCATACTTGCTTGCAGTGATAAGTCATCTGTCCCATCACTTTGGGATAGGCGAGATCAACTGGTAGCACCTTCCTCTGCTCGTCTTAAAAGACAGCTGAATCACCCGGTTTATAAAGTAGTCCTTGTTAACCCTCATTTACAATGGTATGAAGATAATCTACTTTATACAATACCAATGGGTGTTCATTTCTGGGTTTACCTTTTAAATTTTGACACCTTCTATTTTTCCAACCTATCCCTGTTCATATTCATGGAAACTCAATCCCTTAAATTTTAATTATGTCCTTATCATACACAAGGTGTTTCATTTGCTGCACAATTTGCTGCTTCAAGACAGTACCAGATAGTAATCCTCCTCTCACAACTTAAAAACCAGTGACTGTAAATATCTGCGAAAAGAATCCAGCACCTTTATAACATTATCTCTGATGGTTAGCCTTGTAGCATTCAAAAAAACTCTGTCATATGTGTGACCGCATATTAAAACGTAAAATTTTCTCTTCTTTTTATTGGTGGAGTCAAAAATAGGTTAATCTGTTTGAAAAAATTGTGTTACCTTGAAACAAGATCAAATCCAAGGTCACCATGAGGTGTTGCCCTCCAATCTGAGTAACTTTTTTATAGATCATTTTTTTGTATTGTGCATAGGTTACAAGAAAATCACCAGAGATAATTAAAATGAAACGCACCATATAATAAAAAATCAATAACTCCTGTCATCTTTCAGCAAATGTTTTATGAATTTTTCTCCAAGGCAAACCCAAACACAGTAGTATACACAGGTGAATTGAAACTGAGTGATACCACTGGATGCGCACTTGTCATTAATGAGAACATATATGTTTGGTCTGCTAAGTATCACAAGTGTCTTCATTGCTGAACTTTATGCCATCAGTAAGGTTTTAAATGTCATTAACCCAAAATACCAGCGCACTCCAAGCTTTAGAAGATCTGTATTCTAGACATCCTGTCATCGGAATCTATAATGCAATCACAGAGTTCAACCATCCCAACACCCAAATGAATTTTTGCTGGATCCCCAACCACGTGGGGATTCTGGGTAAAGAACTTGCGAATTCCACTGCTAAAGACAATGTAGTCGACCGTCTTTCACCACTCGTGTTGTTATTGCCGACTTTACGAATTCTGTAAAACACACTCTTCGAGCAAAGTGACAAGGTGACTGGACTGCTACAGCAGATAATAAACTTTGACAAATCAAGAATAATGTGTTACCATAGGACTTAAGTAGGAAAATTTGCTGAGAGGAACTGGTTCTCTACCGATTGTGGTTAGGACATAGCAGAGCTATTCACCAGTGTTTGATGTCAAAAAACCCACCACTGTGTCTTCAATGTAACTGCTGCTCGACTGTGTGCCTTATGAATTGCATATTTTATGCAGCCTAACACATAAATTTTAATTGTCGAGTGACCGTATCGTAGGCAAGGATAAAACATTTTTAGACCAGATATTATTATTTCCACAAAATATCAATATGCTTCATAGAAATTAATATTATTTGGCCATTGTACACCAACAGTCAATTTTTATTCATGTTGTATATTTTATTTTACTGCTAATCATTTTTACTATTTTAGTTTTATTATTATTATGATTTTAGTCTGAGTTCTTTAATCTCTTTGTTATCCAAGAAAGGGCACTCCTCTCTGAGTTTGTTAAATTTTATTTATGTCGATTAAATTTTTTTGTTTGCTGTTCTTTTTAAAGTACATCTTTTTTCACCCAAAAAAAGTAAAAAAGGTAAAAACTTTGTTACTGATGCTTTTTTTGGTAGAGATATTATGATACTTTTCCTAATGTCTGATGGGACCTCCCATGATCTGTAAATTATACTGACAAGCTGGAATACAGCAGTATGGAAATTTATGGCAGTGGCCTTGAGAATTCTTCTACAGGTATGTTATTAATACCTGAGGCCTTTGCATCCTCATCAAGTGTACTGCTTCCTTGGATGGTATTGGAACCATGTGTTAATTGCTATTAGTCATGATTAGTCATGTTTAATACAAAATTCAACCAAAAGTTCATCTCTTCTATTGCTTCCAAGTCCATAAGATCCTACAGCAGGTTTATCAACACCCTTACCTAACATCATTCCAATCACCCATAATGATTAAGTTCGCCTCTGCCTTAACATCCTTTATAATATTATTCAGTTCGTTGTAGACCTGCTTTACCTACCTCTTCAGTCTCTTGATTTGAACTTGGCATGCACTCTTGCACTACTCGTACCATAATCTTATTAGATCTAGATTGTTTTGACTAGAATAATTCTACTTACTCACTAACTCGGTTATGCACTTCTTTACTTAAAATAACTCCTACACCCCTTATTCCTGGACAACCTTCAATAGTATTTGTGTATATTACCTAGTAATTCCCACTCGAAAATTCACCTGCATCATTTCATCTCATCTTGGTCACTCCCAACACATCTATTTATATTTCCATTTCCAACTTAAGATTTTCCAATTTACCACATAATAGCAAAGTTCAGATATTCCACTTTTCAATACGTGTATGATATTTACCTTTATTGATTATCTTTGGAGTGTAATCTCCTGCGGTCCCCAGCTGGAGATGCAAATTGGGGACAAATTTACCTCCGAATTTAAATTTTACAAAAGCACACTCCATGTTGATCAGCTGATTCTTAGGATATCTCATGGATGCCATTGACCTCTAGCGTTCATCCACCTTTTAGGGATGATTTGTCATTCCAAGGGTAAGTGAGTAGCCCTACTTCCACCCACTCATCCACCCTCCCAGAAGGCTGTTGGCACTTAGTGAAAGTGATTTCCTTATCCCAGGAACTCAGTCCCTATATTTATTAGCTGTTTGTGTCCAAACATTGCCTCCTCTTTACCACGGGGTGGTGAATGTTCGGATTTTCCCTTCATCAAGACTAACACCAACTTATCTCTCCAGTACTTTTGGAGAGGAAGCTGTTGTTACCTGTTGTGTAAAATATGATGACTTGTATGTCAGCTAGATACAATACCGCTGTTAAATGATACCATGCTCTGCAAAATTGAAACCGTGGTATTAAACATTAAAGAGAACTTAACTCAAGTCGAAGATAGTAATTTTTCACCATTCAACTGAGAGCACAGATCACATTCAGTTACTGCTACACACACAGGTGAGAGGTTTCCTAAAATAGAAATGCTAAGCAGGTTATTTGAGCTACATTCAGAGGTGCAAATATTCCTAATGGATACAAATTTTGAACTATGTGAATAATTGACAAACAAGCTGCAAATAACAACACTAGTCTACTTATCAGATATTTTCAGTCACCCCCAATAATTAAGTTTAAATTCGCTACATGAAATAATAATTGACTTTCAATACATGATAAAACAAAGGCATTTATCAAAAAAGTAAAATTATGAATAAGTGTTTTGAATTAAAATCTCCAGTCATTTCCAAATTTGGAAAATTTCTGAAACTTTTGAAGACTATTCTGAATTCCTTTGGATATATGAAATCCTATCATTCCTGTAACTCTAACAATGAAATAGAATCTTTGATAGAACTATCTAATAAAGGTTAACTATAACTAATTAAAGGTTAACTAATAGAGGTTTGAAAATTGAATTTATTAAATTAGAGTTTTGTGAATTTTGGCTAAAGACTAAAAATGAGTATCTATTCCTCATACCATTTTCTAACATATCATTGTGAATGTGGATTTTCTGTTTTGGCTATGGTAAAAATAAGTTTTGTTACAAACTAACTTATCTCAGATTTGTGTTAAGTTCAAACTGAACCAAATTTCTTCACTTGTTTTAAGCATGCAGCACCATCCTTCTCACTCAGTTTTTAGTCAAGAATATTTTAATCACTAATGTAAGTAAATGTATATTATAATATTTCTTCGTAAAGTAAATAAATGGTTTGTGTAAAAAAATTGTAATACATACATTTTTTTATATAATAAATAAATACTTTCAAAAAAGATAGTAATTTTTATCAGTTTACCTTTCTGAGGTATAACTCTTATCACTATCCAAATGACATATTTAATAATTCAGGTGGTACACTTCTGATCTATAGTTCACATGAGTGGTATGCAAAAACAGTTTGAGAACCGCTGATCTAGAGTCATAAAATTATGTAGATTATATTTACAATGATTAAATTATAAGGAGTATTGAGTTAAGCTGTGCATGTAAATCAGTCATTCAGTTACTTCTTATTTGTGAAATGCCACTTGATTGCAGTAAAAGAAAATGAGTGGTTGGCTGTTATCTGTAATAACCTATGATACAATACATATACTCTTATCGCCGTGCAATCTTCAATAAAAGATAGTCACTATGAAGAAATATCTCTTTGCCAGTTGCACTTTGCACTTGAGGTTTATCAGGTTGACACATCATTTTCTCATGTTCCCTGTTGGTGCCAGAATATACCTCCTAGATAACTGCTGTATAACAGTTCAAAAATTCCATTCAAAAATTGGCAATGAACATGGCAAATGATACCCACATAGTCATTCTTAAGTTGCACAAGTTGCCTAAAAAGATAACTCCCCAACTTGAAGAAGATACGATTTTCAAAACTTCTCTTTCAATATCTTGCCTAAGGTTAGGTAGTAAACTTATACGCTAATAAATATACGATCCCTTTAACCGATGACAACTTTTTTAGTTTTGCAGAAGATAACCTTTCCGTGTTACTGGTCTCATAAAAAAAATGAAAATCAGTGAAGCATACACTTCATATAAAAATTTAACGATTTTTTGAAAAATCTAAATTATAAGTCAATCTTTTTTTTAGCTATTGAATTTGCACTTGCAGTTAATTATATCCTTTAAAAAATTAATTCAAAATATATGCTGGAGATGACCAATCACATAAAGGCATTCGCTCACAGGCATAAGAAAATGACAAACATGTCATAGGCGTAAGATCTGACAAACATGTAAAAAATATTTGTTTATCCTTACAAGATTTCTTAAGCATTCCTGAGAATACTCCAGTATTCTAGATTACTAGATAATCTTTACATGCATTGTCTTCATCTTCACTTAGATTGTGATAAAATATAAAAGTATTTTAGCTTTTTTTTTAATAATAGTCCTTATAAAAAAATAATAAAAGTAACATTGTAATGACCAGACTAGCTGTACTTTCTCAGCAATTCTTACTACAAATACATATTTTTGAGATACACTTAAAAATAAAAGTAAAACAGTAATAGTTGCACTGTATCCTATTTCATTAGTTCAAACAAAACTCCAGTTAATGGGAAATTTATTGTATTATATCTGTGGTGATAACCATTTTTTTTACGGTCATCCTGTACTGTTTCATCAGATTTAGTAGACAGCAAGTTGTTCATTCTAGAAATTGAGCTTTCAAATAATCCACAAATAAGAAAATACATATTTTATTCTGATCGGTACGTAGTAATATCGGGTGTACAAAAAAAAGTCTCTTCTCAAAATTAAATGTTTTCTGTGAATATTCAAACAGCAACTTTTGACTGAAGCAAGCAGGAGTTGCTTATTTAGATATGTTACATACACTGCTCTTTCCTCAACTGCAAGATGGACCAGAGAACTGTATTTGGCAACAAGATGGTGCTCATTCACACTGGCATAACTCTCTGTGGGATCAGTTAAATGAAGTTTTAAAAAGCAATTGTTACTATTTCATTTTATTTGTGATTCATTACTCTTAAGTCAAAGTTAAAAGGTATTTAATAGCTTTAAACATCAATATTTTTTTATATATTCTGTTCATTATATAAATCATGTCAGGAATGGTTAGATAAGCTACTCCATAGCTAAAAAAAAGCTAATGTCCCAGCATCAAAGTGTTTCCCAATAGAATTAATTTGTTGACAGATACCTAGTTTTTCTTATAGCAGACACTTGTTAAGACCCTGAAATTGAACCATGAATTAGTCAGTTTTTTTTTAAAAATATGATGAGCAGATTAGATAGACTAAAGGTAACAAAATTTCCCCCCCGCAAAAATGCAAAAATAAATGAATGAATGGGTTTAACATTCTGATGAACATTTCACTTCACCAAAAAGATAGTAGGAAATTAACCTCATCCTTTTGATGTTTTTAAAAATTGGGCATGGAACTTTCCCTTTAAAGTTGCCTATAAATAAATAATAAGAATAAATGGATTTGAAATAAGGATTAAGTATCAGTGGTCGATATGTTTTCCCCATCAATAACAAGTGAGACTGTGCTGAACGCAGTTCACTTTGAATCTATATCTACTTGCTGCGTATGTATTGTAAAGGGGGGGGGGGCACTTGTACTTCAGCCTTATTGAGCCTGTCTAAACCTATTTCTTTTATATTTCTGTCAAAACTTGTTCCTAGTGTTTTAATAGAGCATGTACAGGTTTTCCAGTAGGTTTCAATTGGTAGATTTTTTACGTATCGGTTCAGCTAGTAGTTTATATCTGCCTTTTAATGATAAAACAAGGCTAAATATGGGTTTATATCTCTGTAACATTATCCATATTGTGTAATCATTTGAGTGCTGAAATTTTTATTCTGTGTTAAATCAGAAATTAAAGGTAATTTTCTTTTTATTTTAATCAAAGTAAATATATTTCTTTTAATTAAAAAATTAAATCATTTGGTAATAATTTTATTAATATAGCAGCAATAGCTGTTATCGGTGATTCACAAGGGTAATCCATTAAGTAAAAACCATTTGTGCATGGTTGCTATGCATGTTATTCTCTCATCCCAGTTTAAAGTCAGTCTGTGTTCTAATCTCAATTCTTTGTGTTCTGAGAGTCATCTGCTATATTTGTGAACATTATGCATTATTAAAATGAACCGTACAAAATCCTTTCAACTATGAAGTTCTGTTGGTGATTCTTGAATACTCCTTGAATACTTCTTGAAACTATAACTCAAGTTATAGTTGGTTATAGTAGGTGAAATACTCTAATGTATGAATTGAATATGAGAAAGTGACTTGAAATCTTTAATAGTGGGCAAACTTTATCCACGGCAAGGATCAACCGGAACAATTATCATGTTGTAGAAAACTTGTAGCATGCAGTTATCTACAAAATCTTTATAAACAGAAGCATAATTGCCAATAATTTGCCCGTTTTTCCTAAACATTGCTCATTCTTTTTTTTTTTTTTTTGTGAAATCATATCAGAATATCTTTACTTCCAGAAAACTTGCACATGATGAGTTCCATTCCATGGTGATGCTGACACAAAATCAGCAAATTGTAGCAAAACTGGCATATCAGTGGTGATATTACGTAAATGGAATTGATTTTCTCAGCTGTGTTAGTGATAAAACCTGGGTTTTTCATTTCACCCATGAAATGAAATGATGAGCAAGCATCAGTGGCTCAAATAGTACCGTTCCAATTCTTCCAAAAAACCAGAGTTATCCAGACACTTTCAAGTTGAAAACTTATGCCGACAATTTCCTGAGATCATACAGGCATTCTTTAGGTAGAGTTCATACCAGAAAATACTGCTACAACAAATGCTACACTGGTATTACAAAACGCTCAAAAGACTATAAATAATCATCCAAATTGAACGTTTTCTTAAACCAGTTTTTACCCTGTAATCTGAAACTATTCGATCACTCGCCAAGTATATATATAATTCTTAATTCAGGTGATTTTCACCTTTTTTCTAACCTTTGACTGTTCCTGAATGGAAAATGTTTAAAAAGTGGTGGTGAATGGATGGATGGAACTGCTAGCAGTGGATGATGACTGCAGTGAAATTTTAAAACTTGTGATCGGCTGTAATATATGCTTAAATTAAAAAGTGATTATGTTGAGAAATAAATTAAGGTGCTGTATATTATAGAAAATAAAAAACTGAGCAATAAAATTTTATCTAAATTTTTAAAACAAAATTATTAGTGTACTTTGTGGATTGCCCCTAGTATCAGTAACAATTGTTTTGATATTTTACTGTTCATGTAAAACAGTGATAAATGGACTATTTATCGAAATTTATCTTTTAATTTTTTTTATAAGTATAAAACTTTACAATTTAAAGTTGAAAATGCTTCTCATTTTTGTAATTTACATAATTGTTTATTGGTACATGAAATTTATATTTACAAGATGTTTGAACTTGTGATAGAAAGAGGTTGAACTCAGAAGCAGGTGTAGAAAGTCACTTTGAAAATATGTTAATTCGTTTCATAAACTAGATAGTTAAATGAATTTTAATCGGGTCAAATTCGTATTTCTAAAATTAAACAACATAGGAAACACAGGTTTTATATCCCAGTCACACAAGAACTTTCTATTTATTTTTATTTTGAAAAATATATTTTGTCATGTGTTTTTCAATAACATTCCTCAAAAATACCATTCAAGAGAAAAAATTGTTTTTTTATTTTAAACTTTTAGCCTACACTAACTTTTTTTATTCAATGTCCAAACAGAAAAATTATTTCTTAAAACAAAATAAGAAACATGTATATGTGTGGTAGTTAGTTATAATAGTTAGTGATTATAACATTATACAGTTAGTATGATGTAAAAGTTTCAAGTCACAGTTCTTCTATGACATGTTGACAAATGACAATCATAAGTTATTTTGGCATATTTTGCAGCTTTGTGTTGTCATAGTCGAATAAAATGTTTACAACAGAACAACATAGCATCTTAATAATAATTCAGTCTTTAAAAAATAATATTTTATACTCAATGATTTTTCTCAATGGTAATTTTTCAAAATATTTTGTCTTTATAATAAAAATATTTCTGTAATTTTTTTTTGTTTTGTTAATTATAATTATAATTTTTTAATTATTTGATTTTTTATTGTGTTTTAGGTACATTATTAATTTCCTTTTAGATTCCTCTGTCGGCATTTTCATTATTTACATTGGCATTCGATACTGTCACTATTTGGCCGAACAGAATAATTGGGATGCTATAAATTTTGGAGAATATGGTATGACATTCAGTTAAATATTTTAGTGTGTGTGAGTAAATAATAAAAAAATGTGTTAAATATGATTATTGTAGTTGTAAAACTTATTTACAAAATAATTTTGTCAATAGTTATGCGGTAATAGTTTGAAAATGCATTAAAAATATTTTTGTACGTCTAGAAGAAATTAGGAGACGTAACTTTATTTGATAAACACCTCAGTCCCAGTTTGGGTTTTGTAGCAGTCTCTGGATGGGTAAGGAAAACTACTCATGAAACCGGATATTGGATATTATGGGATATTGTTAACTCTAAAAATTCTCAGCATGGATTCACGGGTGATTTTGAACCCACCGCATTCCAGAAAAGAGGGAATTAATAATAAAAAAATAGGGTAGATAGTGAAAAAAGAATGATCTAACCGCTTAGGAACTTCAAAATGAAATAAATGCACCCTTTTAAAAAATTGAAAGCCCCTTTAGGTATTAAATTTGCATCCTACCCGCAGTTCTTCAGCAAGATTTCGTTATCCAAGGTGGGAGCTACAAAATTACTGATTAATGATTTTGTAATGAGCAGTTTGGATGCATTCTATAGTGATTCATTTTTCTTTCAGATATTAAAGAACCAACTGTGAAGAGGTGGCTGTTTAATCATTCAAACGGTTTTCAAGTCAACTGTTTAACCAAATCTTCTCCGACGAGTAATAATATAAAATGATCAGGCGTTATCATACCATAATTGTCTAACTTCGTATAGTTATTTCAGTGTAATGGTTCATAAATTCCTTGTTCTTACTAAAGGTTGGAATTCTTTTACAAATTATTCCATTAATTTTGTTCATATATATGTCTGTTAGATACCAAACAAAATGTTTATAGGAACCTTACATGTGTTGTAAATTGCTCAAAAAAAAAACACTTACAGTAAGTTATTAAGAATAACAAGGTACCTATTCCAGGTATAATAGGGAAAGTGAGGAATTAGAAAACAGCTAAAGGAATGTAGTTTCGTGTATATCAAGCCTACTGAAATGCAGACAATATTCAAACCCTACAAGCCATAAATTAGTTTTTTTATTACTGCGACCAGCTACGTAGTGAATTTTATCTGATAACACCCTGATTCATGCCCGTTGTACCTTGGGTGCTTCATATATGTTACAGTCATAAACACAACTGGAATGGGGTAGTAAAAAAACTTTTTAAAAAAAATTGTAGTACTTTTGTCAAGAAACAATTCAATATATATGTTTGTACTCATTAGAAGAAAAATAATTTGTGTATATCTGCTCTGAGATTATATCATGGATTACTACATACTTAAAAAGAAATAATGGATATGATTATTGACATAGGCAGTATTATCACACTAATTTATAGCAAATTGCTGCACAGTCTACCTGTCAGATATGGGCTCACTTGCAGTTGAGTTTGTTTATTCCAGTCTCATGCTGATCAGTCCTAAACAGTTGTTTGACCGTTAATTAAATGCCACTGATAGCATCCTACTTTAATTAACTAGTTTTAAATAGATTTGAATCTGGATCCTGCCGTAGTTGTCATAACAGCTTGATCAATGCTAATAATAATCGGTCATTAGTTCTTTATATGTGCAATTTTAGAAAAGATGCGTTGAATAAAAATAATAATGTGTAAAAATTTGCATATTACCATTTTGTTTTTCTTTGCTTATGGGAGACATTGGAATATCCTATTTTCCAAATAAAAAATATTTTTTTAAAGAATTATGAATAAAGTTTGTTAATTAAAAAAAAAAAAAATATTGAAAGGAACTGGGGTTAACCTATGTGACTCCAGTTATTGTGAGAAGACAGTGATAAATTTTTTTTTACTTCCTTGTACAAAGTAAAGGAAGTATTTTGATCATGAAAAATTTTGATTTTCAGATTTCAATGGAAATATCCATTTTGACCATCCCTGAATGCATTTTGACTAGTTTCAATGTGACATCTGTACATACATATGTATGTATGCACCTCGCGTAATTCAAAAACAATTAGCTGTAGGATGTTGAAATTTTGGATTTAGGGCTGTTGTAATATCTAGTTGTGCACTTCCCATTTTGACTGCAATTGACTGGACCGACCAGAAGTGTCCCAAAAAGCCCAAAATCCAAAAAATCTGGAATTTTGACTTTTCCTTAACTGCAGTAATAAGCCCTCATTGAGAGCTAGCTATTCAATGATATATGTGGTACTTATTTTCATTGGTTCCAGAGTTGTAGCCAAATAAAATTTTAATCAATGAAATATTTGGTCTTATAAGGGGAAGGCACATCGGTTACAATCCAACTTCATCTCCTTTTTTTTTAATTTAAATATATTGATTTATTAATAATTACCTCTGATTGTCAATAAATAATAATTCAATAACAAAAAAAAAAAAAACTGAAAAATATCAGAAGTTAGTTATTAATGAAATAAAATTCTATGTAATTTTTTTTTTTTTTAAATGTGTGTATATAATTTAATAAGTGTACAAGGAATTGATTAGACATATGTTAACAAATCTCTCCAAGATCCGGCGAGCGAAAGGTGAGAAGCTGGTGTTCGTTGCTCCCAACAACACTGCTGGTGATTACTTCTTAAAAGTTCTGGAATGCGCTCCAGGAGAGAGATGACATTGCCGAACGCTATATTGCTACACATGATTGAGGTTACCAAGCCTAAGGTGGACATGCCTAGGGCCCCCAAAATGGCTGTTGTCACAGTTCGTAGAAAAGGCACCAGCTATGCTGACCTCCTTAAACAGGTAAACGGAGGGATTGGAGTTGATATGGCCGAGGATATTCTATCTGTCCATAGGGGTCGTGCTGAATCGTTGGAGATAAGACTCTGGGATGTTGACTCAAAACATGAAGATGTGAAAAAGAGGTTGGCAGAAACCTTACAGGGTACAGGGAGCTAGGGTAACGGACCAAAGTGTGAACCTCCAACTGCGATCTATTTGCGTTAAAGACATGGATATTGATACAACTCAGGAGGAGGTAGAACAGGCCTTTTGTAGGGAGGTAGACAAGGGAGTATTTATGCAAGTCTCCCCTTTGAGGCCAGCTTCTGGCAACATGCTACTGTTCATCTCTGCGCAGAGAGGGTAGACAAGTTGCAGGTAAATCTTAAGTGAAGATTGGCTGGCGCTCAAGTAGAGTAGAATTAACAAGCAAGCAAAATAAATGCTATTGCTGTTGCGCTATTGGCCATAGGAGGTAAGGCTGTCATAGCCAATATAGATCCTTGCTCTGTTTCAACTGGGGAGGCGGCAGTCACAATTCTGTGTGCTGCACGGAACCCCAAAGATTCCTTGAGTGTGGTGATTTAGGTCATCGCACTGAGGGCAGGGAATGTAAACACCAATTGTCAAGTTAAGAGTTCCACTCTCCAATGCTAACAGATGCTCGCTCTCCCACTTTCTTTTGGGAGAGTTGGCTAAGGAAAAACAAGCATTTTATCATAATGACTGAACTGAACAGGTCAGTCATGATCAGCTGTAACTGGACTACAGACAACAGGGCTGACGTTGCATTACTGGATATCAGTGGATGATTAGGCTGGCAACTTTTGGAAAAGGGTGTTGGCTTCCACTGCATTGAGCTGGCAGAAGTGGTAATCATGGGAGCTTATGTTTCTCCTAACAGCGACTTGGCCTATTGTGGGGCATTCCTGGCATGACTGCATATCAAGAATTACTGGGACTAGGAAGAAGCTCTAGCTTGTAGGCGATTCCAACTGCAAGTCTGTCGAAGCCGGTAGCGCTCATACTTACTGAATGGGCAAGCTGTTAACTGAATTAATGAGTACTTCAGATCTTTATTGCGTGAACGACTGTATACCAATCTTTTCTGCCCATAGACACTCATTAGTGCTAGATCTCACTATCCTCGATGGGAGGTGGAATCATAACTGTTGTTCTTGGGAAGTGCTGGCAAATGACATCGCCAGTAACCATCTGGCTACCCTTGTTGATCTTGGGGATGGCTGCTTCCAACCATGGATTCAGGTCCCTCCTACATGACTGATATCTCAAGAAGTTTGTACCATCATTGAGGAAGTCTCAGATAACGTATGTCATGGTCTACACCTCATACCTGAAATCCTGCAGGACTCTATTAAACAGGCTATTGCTCAGTTGAGTGTCAGACACTGTCATCATCGGCCAGCCTACTGGTGGACCCCTGAGATTAGTTATTTGCAGATGGAACTCCAGCAACATCGGAGAACTATGTAACGACTTAGGCGACATGGTGGAGATGCCTATGATCTCACATCCCAAAATTATTTGCATTGCAAGAGAGCCTTTCAGAACACCATCAAGAATGCGAAGAGGAGGAAGTGGCTAGTACTCTGCTCAGAATTAGATGATGTTGCTTGGCACCAGGCATATTAAATGGTCATGAAACGTTTTTGGAAATGTGCTAGAATAGAGCGGGAAACGCTGTTCCCGTGTATGAAACACAAGTTGTTAGACCCCACTGACTTTGAGCAACGACAGTACACGTTGCCCGAATTGACAATGGCCATGAGCCAACTGCACAACTCCCACAGTCCTGGCTGTGATGGAATACCAGCTGCTATACTAAATGGCCTTCTACTAAGTCCCCATGGGACATGGTTGATGTTGCCGATCAAAGGCTACAAGCAGGAATTTTTCTGGCTTGCTACAAAGAGACCAGACTGGTCTTCCTTCCGAAGCCAGGCGTTGGTGGACGGATCAACACCTACCGGCCACTATGCCTTCTGAACAATAGGGGCAAGGCCATTGAACGCATGCTGGCCATTCGGTTTATTGATGAAATTAACGCCAGTCCCAGTCTACATAGGAATCAGTTTGGTGTTTGGAAGAGGTGGTTGACTATTCAAGCCCACTTAAAGGCCACATCTGGGGTTAACAACATGAGGAGAGGCTCTTGGCGAACAAGGCGACTGCCAATGCTAATTTTATTGGATATCTGCAATATTTTTGGCTCGGTCCCTTGGGATGCCATTCTTGATGCTCTGTGATGGAAGGGAGAGTCAGTACCTATCTATTACTTATTTAATATTACTTAATTTCAGTAAAAATAAAACAGAACCTTAATAAGCATATTTTTTGCTTAATAAGCATATTTTTGTATCGATAGAGCCTAAAATCATAAATAGAGACATATTCATCCTACAGGAAGTTAAATGATCCTCTTTCTTTCTCTCTAGTGCAAAAAAATTAAAATCCTAAAAACTGACAAACTTAGAAACTTAACAACACAGTGAAGTATTCAACCTTATAAGAAAAAGCTACTTGAATTTTTAAATCTGTTCATAGGTTTGAAGATACAAATATTTAAAATTTTAATAGAAACAAAGATTATCTGACGTAATTTTAATTGAAGAAAATAAGAATAGTTCTTCTGTACCTTTTGACAGAAGATTAAAAGATCAAAGTAAAAGTTTTAAAATATTATTAATGCGAGAAGACCAGCCAAAATGAGATGCTATAACTTTTTATAAAGTACTTTTTTTCATGAGAAAGGGGTATATTAATTTTTTTTCTTTACACGACCTGTGCAAATCTTTTTTACAGCTGTGGCACATAAAACCACCTGAATTGATGAAAGTACTTGCCATTACCTCAGAATTCTCAAAGATTAACAATACAACTCGTTCTCTGATAGTAGTAGTTATTATACTGTCACAATTATACTACACATCCTTTGAAAACTACAGTAATCACATTGAGCATTATAATTATTGTAAACACATTAACTTAGCCCCACCTACAATCATTTATTCAATTCCTCTGTTAAATAGTTATATACTTAATACATTTTGAAATGTAGTAGAAATAATATAGATGGAGTACAATATAAAAATAGGACGAGAAAAGATTATGAAAGTAGAAGGATTTTGTTATTTGCGAAGTAGAATTACTAAAGATAGACAAAGCAGGAGCGATATAAAATGCCGAATAGTACAGGCAAAACAAGTTTTCAGTCAGAAATATAATTTTCTCAATCAAAAATTAATTTAAACATCATGAAAACATTTTTGAAAGTATATGTTTTGAGTGTAGCTTTATATAGAAAAAAAAGTTGAACAATTGGGTATACTAAAATGAAACTATGCACAAAAAGAGAATCTTGGAGAGCTGCATCAAACCAGTCAAATGACTGAAAACAAAAAAATACTTAATACATTTATCAGTGAGAGTGAGGGAGTAAATTACAATAAATATTATTATTTATTTAATAAAATAAAAAATCAATTAGCTTTTGAATCTAATTTTTGTCGACAGCAGGATAATAATTTACTAAAGTAAAATTTTAAAAAGTTATAATTCATTAAATTTTGTAAATAAATAACATTTAATGGTTTTATAAATATATGTATATGTATAGATTTAATGATAAATTTCATCCAAATAATATGTACAAAGAACAGTATGTTAAATTTCAAACTAATTTATTACGGGAAAAACCAAAAATTTTTCAATTTTTACAAAATAAAAAATATCTTAAAGGAACAAAATTTAATTAAAGCTTGAATAATCGTAGAAAATAATTTAATAAGTGTTTGGTTTATAATGTCACAAAATGGATTAAAATACTGTATAAATTTTTTGTATTTGTAGAAAATAATTTAGAAGCCTTTGAAATAAGTAATATAAAACTGTAAATTTATAATATGGACATGTACATTTTAACAGAATGTATTGCAAGACAGGATTTAGAATAGGAAATAAATTGGTAGGTTATGTATGTAAAATCTTCATTATAATGATCACTAATAATGATGGAGTGATCTCAGAGGCCTTTCTTTAAAATAATATTAGTGTTTCTTTCTATTTTTTACTTTACTGGTGATTATTTTATTTATGTAACCGAGAAATTTTTGAAAAACATGTGCTGAAGTATGTACTGCTAATATTTATCAGCAGGTTTTTTTTTTGTTTTTCCAGGAAAACCACCGTCTGCACGCATCTGGCTGGTCCAGTGTGGTTTATATGTGTTTCTCATGTTTACCATGAAAATTATTATAACGCTATTAATGCAGTTTTCATTTTGGGAAAATGTTCGTGATCTCATGTTATCTCCTATTACAAATGAGTACCTTGAATTAGCTTTAGTCATGCTAATAATACCATTATTTGTAAATGTAAGTTTTGATAATTTAAAACTTAATTCTATAAAATGTTAAACAGTACCATTATTGTATGCTTTTGTATAATATGCTGACGTATTGTATGCTTTTTGTATACTTCATCTATGCGTAATATCGTTAATATATCTTCCATCATCCTTCTGACTGATTAGCTGTTGTTTGTTTAAAGAGATAGAAAGTGGAAGTGAAGTTGTATCGAAAAAGACTATCTCAAATTTTTGTTGTAAAATAATTATGATTTTTTAAATTTAACTTGGAATAAGAGGCTCAGAATGTATATCTTTAATTAACCTTTAAACTCATTTCAACCTCTTTGAATTAGTGATTGCATCTCTACATTTTAATAAGAAGTTCTGGTTCAAGTCCTGATCAGCCAGAGCACTTTTTCACTACACACTCTAAAGTTTCCACATCATATTCCCATGCGCAAGCTTTATGTTGTTTTAAAAAGGACATATTAAATTTATATTCAGTTTTGTTCATTTTTGTGTATTGTTCCAATATTGTTGTTTTTTTAAATGTCTATCATTTATCAAAAATGTTGAGGTAGTGTTTCTTTTGTACATTTTCTCTTCAATAAAAATGTGACATGGATAATCAATCCAATGTAATGGTTTTATGGAATAAATTCAAATGGTCATCTATATTATTCAAAAGCTCATTTATACAAGGTTATTTTCTGTCTTCTTTACGTTGAAGCCTGAAGTAAACAATCTGCATGTGTATGGTGCATGTAAATACACAACACACATACATATGACAACCTTCAACCAGTTGATGCAGTCCACAGGATGGACAAAAATGACACATCACTTTTAAAAATAGCTACCGCATGATAAGAATGTTAATAATCTTAGATTATCACATTATTAGTTATTATTATGTAATTAATAAAATATGTTAGGTCTACAGCAATCTAAACAATGCACTGTTATTGAAAAATTTATGCTAATTTTAGTTTTAGTAATTTTATAATATTCATTTTATTTGCTACTTGAGGCCTAGAGTAAGGAAACGTTCCATGTGTTAATGCATGTATTTGAATTGCAATTTGGTACATATTATGTATGATGTTATACAAACAATAGCAATATTTCATAGCTATTTATAGTTTTATGACATAATTAAATTAATTATATTTCTGACATTAATTTAACTGTGCTGTTGTTAACTTTTCATGATAGGAGTTACTTTGAGTGAGCTTGTTTTTATCACTAATTTGGTTTAGGTAAATATCATTTTGAAATATGACTTATTTGCTAGAAGTTAAGTTTTTTAAAAGTATTTTTAAGTGTCGTGAAATTTAATAACTATTGCCAGGAGTCCTTCTTGCTATGTAGTGAAACACAGAAAAAGTAAAATATTTGGAAGCAGGGTAATATGATAATTGTTAATGTTTTCAATAAATTTCACGAAAAATACCGTACTTTAGAAATTAAACTAGTAGAATCGCTTACTTCTGCATTCAGAGGTGTATCCATTGCAATTGTTGAGAGATCGTGAACTGAAAAGAAAAGATATGGCATAGTATACATGCCAAAAAAGAAAAGAATACATTCAAGACCTGTTTTAGGTCGTTGTGACAATTTCTGTAAAAATGCTGTCAGATCCAAAGTCCATGATTTCTTTTTTAAAAAAAGGAATTATCCAGACTCAATAAGGTACTTTCAGCAGTCAAAAGTTATCTGGAAGTGGGAAAAAATATTTTTTATCTGGATGAAACTTGGGTGAACAAAGGTCATTCAGTCAATAAAGTTTTGTGTGACACTTCTGTTAAGAGATCTGATCAGACTCTCTGTCTGGTTTAAGTATAGATATAAAATCAGCAAGTAACAAAGGAAAATGGTTGATTGCAAGTCATGTAGGGGAATGAACATGGATTTGTTAATGGTGCATTATTAGTTTTTGATTCTTATAAAAAGGGTGATTACCACATTTGAATGGTAATTTTTTTGAAAATTGATTTAATACAATTATGAAACTAATTCTACCAAATAGTGTTATTGTTACGGATAATGCACCATACTGTAGTGTAAAATTAGAAAAATCTAAATACATCATTGCTAAACCAGATGTAGTATTGTGGCTGAGAGAAAAACAAATCCCATTTGATTCTACATTTTTAAAGGATGAACTTTTAGAAGAAGTTAAAAGAAATAAGAAAAAATTTAAAAAATATGTAATCGATGTGGCTGAAGTAAATCGACATCACGGCTTACATTAAATGAGTACAGGGCATTAACAGGTTGACTGCCATGAGACCTAAATTTAGGTCTCGCATAAATAGTTATGGCTGCCGTTTGTAAAAATCAAAAACTCTTAATAATTGTTTTTGAGACCTAAAATTAGGTCTCACGTTGTTGTGTCCTGAGGCCATGAGATCTATAATCAATAATAGGTCTCACTGTATTCATTTCTTAATGTAATGAGACCTAAATCTAGGCCACATTGTTTTCTCAGAAAATAATATTTTTTAAAAGAAAAAAAATCAGAGATTATTATGGTATGTTTAGCATTTATGTACCATAAATATTTTATAATTATGTTGCTCTTATAAGATTTTTTAAACATACATATTTTACAGTACTGACAAGTTTGTGGTATTCGATTTTGTATCTCGAAGAAATCAAGTCATTGTGTATTCCCTAGTTTTTAATTGTTGAGGTTATGTGGTTCTGTTTTGGTTTGAAAAAAGTTGTTTTTGTTTGGTATACGATCTTTTTTGTAGTATTTTTTTTTATATAAAAATAAGAAAATGGATGACAGTCATATTGCTGAGTTGCTAGAAAGGCCTACATCACCTTTTAGTGATGAAGAAAGTTTGTTTGTAGAACATAATCAGTATGATCCAGATTTCACATTGGAAGATGATTTAGAAGTAAGTTCTGTTGATGAAGATACAGAGTTTCAAAATGTTTATATTGGTAATTCAAAATTAGATTTAGGTATTGGTAGTGAGATCATATTAGATTTACCTGTAGTGAGTGATGTGGTTAATAAAGATATTTTCCAACCGGTTGATGTAAACATTGGAGTTGATGTACCTACTACATCACTAAAAATGGGTGGTAAGTGTTCATGGGGGCCTGTAGGAGAAGAAAATATGCTTGTTCAAATACCTTTTAATCCAGATAACCTAAATTTAGGTATTAATATGGATATTATTGAAACCATGTCTCATGCATCACCCTTTGACTTTTGGAAATTATTTGTGACTGATAATATCTCATTAAAATTAGTAACCGAAACTAATAGATATGCTGCTCAGCAGATCCAGTCCCGCGAGTTCATTTCACCTAATGCAAGAATAAGAGAGTGGAAAGAAACTGATGTAGAAATGAAACAATCTTTAGGTATAGTGCTTTACATGGGGTTGAATCCAATGGCTACTATAGCTCGTTATTGGCGGACAGATGATTTATATATTTCAGTAATTTGTAAACAAATGAGCAGAAACCGCTTCGAATTACTGCTGAGCCTCTTTCATTGCGCAAATAATGAAAATGCAGCACGTGATGACAGGCTACACAAAATACAATGAATTATAGATGAAGTTGTTTATGATTTTAAAATGGTTGTGGAGCCTGAACAAGATATGTGTATAGATGAAAGTATTGTTCCTTTTTTAGGAAGAATTTTTTCCCGTCGGTACATTAAGGGTAAAAGACACCAGTACGGTATCAAAATATTTAAAGTATGCGTGAAAAACCTTTATACTCTGTCATATAAAGTATACTGTGGTAAAGGAGGAGTAAAAGAAGGGCTTATGTCAGAAAATATTGTCATGGAGTTAGCAGAACCATACCTGAATTGTGGTCGAACATTATTTACAGACAATTTTTTTATTCCAGTGTTCAGCTTGCTGAGAAATTATTAGACAATAGAACACATCTGGTTGGCACACTTCGAAGAAATAGGAAATTTAATCCACCTGAAGTAATAAATAAGAAACTTCATCGAGGAGAATGTGTTGCTAGTAAAAACAATAATGGTGTAGTTGTACTTAAGTGGAAAGACAGGAGAGACATTTTAATGGTTACTACAAAACATACAAAGAAATTGGTAGTGACTAATCGCAAAACTGAAGTTTTGAAACCTGCAGCAGTAGTGGATTATAACTGGGGAAAATCATACATGATTTGTCTGATCAATTGGGATCTTACTCCAATCCTTTAAGGAGGTCCATTAAATGGTGCAGAAAAGTGATTTTTGATTTGCTTCTGACAACTTCAGTGGTAAATGCTCTAAGTATTTATAATACAGTGACAGGTAGTAAAATGAACATCACTACATTTAAAGAGGAACTTGTAAAAGCATTGTTTGTGCCTGCAATCATTGAAACAGTTACTCAGTCTCATGTGCTTACAAAAACAAAAAATGGAAGATGCAAGCCATGTTATAAAAACAAAGTTATCCCTCTTGGAAGAAATCTCGCTCAAAAAAGTTAATACTATGTGTGTAAGCTGTGGTTTTCATATATGTATGGAGTGTTTTTTTGAAAAACATACTGTTAAGTGTAAATGAATGCATTGTTTGTAAATAGATAATTAACACTAATAGTTAATTTGACACTAATTAAGGTTAGTGTCAAAAATCATCTATCAGACCCAAACAAGGTAAGGAGATACATTCTTAGTTACATTTTTATCATTTTATTTAACTAAACTTGTTACAAGGATACACAGGACAGTTTTATATTTGGTCGTATTTTTCTAATTTGCCATGAGACCTAAATTTGGGTCTCAATTATTTTTTCATTTATTTTGAAGTATTGCGTTTTTTTATTTAATTTTTATTTATAATTTGCTTATTTTATCCAAAAACAAAAGAATAAAAAAATGAAAAAAATTTAGTAGTGCCAATGATTAACCCTGTTTTAGGTATGGCAGTCAGCCTGTGACAATATGAGACCTATAATTAGGCCTCACAGTGATAAAAAATAGTCATCTGATTTTATATGGCAGTCAACCTGTTAAATGATTACGGCTTCCACCATACCCGTGCAATCTGAATCCAATAGAATTAGTATCAATTCAAGTAAAAGGATTTGTAACTTGAAATACCAAAACGTATAAATTAGTTGATCTAAAGGTTTTACTTGAAAACAGTATCATTAAGGTAACAGCAGATAAGTAGCGAAAAGAAAAAATGTGGAAGATAGATTATTTTATTGATATCAAGTTGGACAAACTCATTATTAATTTCAAAACTGACTCCTCAGAATCTAATGTTAGTGAAGTTGAAGATGAGGGGTTGAGTGGATGTGGTTATTTATTGAGTGATCTGCTGTAAGAAATTGAGAAAAAACCAACAAAAATTGGTAATAAATCGTAAAATATTTGTAATTTATTTTATGCATGTAAATATATATTTCAGAGTTTGTGTGAAGCACTTAAATTATTTACAAACCTATTTATATTTATAATTTCATTAAATCATTATTATTTTGTGTAGCTACTAACTGCATATAACAATTATTGCTGTAACAGTAAAACAGATTTACCATCAAAGATAACTTTAGTATATTTTAATTTATAACCTTTTCTTAGTTTAACATTAAATGTTTTAGAATATACCGAGCCATAGGCAACTATTCTCTATTATTATTACAATAGAAACTAAATGAGGCACACAGTAGGGGTCGTACAATTTTGTGTACATCCGGTTCATACTGCCTTTCTCAGCATCTGTTTTGTTTACTTCTGGCCTCAACTTAAAGTAGACAAATATATTAGCTGAGTTCACATTACCTTGTATGAATGCAGTTAGATTGTAACGATTATATATCAGATTTGTCACTGAGATTAGCCAAACAACAACAACAAAAAGTTTGAAAAATTTTACATAGTATCTTGAGTTTTTGAATTGCAATGATCTAATTAAGGAAAAAAGTTGACAAAATGAGAGTAGAAAATATCCATTACTCTTTGCAACTGACTTGTGATAACTGCTATTGAGTTTCCTACCATATTTACATTTTCAATAAAATTAAATGGCATGTAATTAATTGTTGTGCAGTATACAGTTAAATGTACAGGATCAGACTATAATAGAAAGCTCAGAATCTGTGTTTTAAACATTAAAATGGGAAAATGATCCATATAATGAAGAAAACTGAACTTTTGGCAAAGTAATTTGAGAAATTATTAAATTGCAACCCCCCACACCCTAAAGAATGGATAAAAATAAATCATCTAAAAGTTTTACCAGATTCCCTATCACCAAAAAGATGTGAAATTAAAGAAATTCCCTAATAACATTAATGCACCTGAACATAACTTCAGAACTTTTAAAATGCGCTCCAGTTGAATGGAGATCGGTTTTGATTCATCCTCTCCACAAAAAGGCAATAAAACTGATGTAAACAATAATCACAGTATATCCTTGTTACTTGCGTCTTACAAAATATCGTTTCACTTACAAAAGAAGCACTTACGAATCGAATCAAACTCAAAAATAGAAAAGGAATTAGAATATCAAAGTGAATTTAGGAAGTTCCAGTCTTGTGCGAAACAAATTCTTT
Source organism: Lycorma delicatula (assembly GCF_047948215.1). NCBI lineage: Eukaryota > Metazoa > Arthropoda > Insecta > Hemiptera > Fulgoridae > Lycorma > Lycorma delicatula. The sequence continues at coordinate 73,822 of NC_134457.1, forward strand.
CTGTTAAACTTATTATTCCTAAAGCACAAGCAGCGGCTAAACACCATGTAGCAATGCTTGTAACTAAAAAAACCTTGTATTCTACAGATCAATAAACCTCATTTGAAATACCAAAAGAATTTGCACGAGTAATAAAATCAGTATTATAATTAGGGAAAAACTATTAGGGTAACAAGACGACTTATAATGTAAATTTTTTTTATGAAATTTTGAATTCTTTCCTCATAAAAACTGCCTGAAAGGCATTGGTGATGAACTCTAACCAGTGCTTTTCAGTTTTTCTTAGAAAATGTTTCTTATGACTAAAGAAATAAATTTGAAGACCAAAATAGAAGTACTCCCTTAAAAATTGGCATAGAAGATGCTGCCAGGTAGTTGACTGACTCATCTTCACAGATGATTTGGTTATTTTGTTGGATGATTCCAAAAAAAACAATAGACAAATCTTATTTTATATATATGTGTATGAATGTTTGTCCCATTTGCATTCCTATACCATTCATTCAATTGCGATGAAACTTTCGTGAGTTTTGCACACGCCTGTGAAGGTTTCTGAATTAGTTTGGACTTGCTAGGTGGCACAGGGGTAGAGGTACTTCAAAAAATTGTAATAATGGTTCGATTTGGCAAGAATATATATTAATCACATGAGAAGAAATATTTTTATAAAAAATGGAGCTGCTACGTGGCGTTGAGGTTGAGATATTTCAGAAAAAATTGTATTTGTGGTCGATTTGTCTCATAATTGAAATATATATTAGTTAGTGAAATGAAATATTTTTACGAAAAAGGGAAAAAAGGAAGAGGATAAGGGGTGAAGATTGGAAGATGGGAAAAAAGGAATTGTTAAATTTTATGATGTTCCGCAATGTTTTATCAAACTTTCATTTGTGTTCGTTTAATCTATATATATATATATATACACTCAAATTTAGCAATAGTGAAACATTGCTGGGTCAGCTAGTAACCATAAAAGAAACAGCAGAATGAGAACAGGTCTACAAATATTTTTTTGAAAAACCACAATATATATGACAAATATTAAAAATGCACCAACCTTTTTAGAAACCAGGTATGTTAGAAATAGAAACAGTTAAATACCTTAGAGAAACTATAGAATGGAACAGCTTCAAGAAATCATGTGAAGAAAATGGAATTGATCCATTGTCTTACGTAAAATATCTATAATAAAATATCCATCTCTATAAATGCAAAATTAAGATGTTAGAAATACAGCATTTCATCCAGAAGAATTGGACACTTCAGAATGTTTGACAGTAATCAGCACTGGCCTTTTAAATGTTGTGATAAAGTTAATAAATACTTGCAAAGCAGGAATAGAATTTCCTAATTTACAAAATCAAGAAATTGGGAAATAGGACAGTACATTTTTGGAATTTCATAACAAAAATTTTATGTACAAATTGTTTTATATAATTTTTATTTTTAGCGTTAATTAGACAAGCATTTGTTGGATGTTGACCCGTGTACTGACAAATTATTTGAATATCAATATAACATAACCTCATTTAATTGACATTAAATATACAAATTATATACACTTATTAATAACAAAAAAGATATTTAAATTAAATAGAATAAAGTTAATTATTGTTATTTTACATTTATTAAAAAGAAATCTATAGTTTTTTTTTGCTGTAAAATTCTGAAAAAGTACCAAAGAGGACTTTGCTTGAAGAGTAGAAAAAAAACAAAACAAAAACAAGTATAGTGACAGAAGAATTAAGAAAAAAAGGCTAATGATAGATAGATGTAAAAAGTACAAACAGGAAAGAAAGGGATGCTAAGAAAAGTGTTAAATGTGATTCATAGTTGGTAAAAAAAGAAAAAAAGGATCCAGAATACCTTCAAACAGAAATCATATTACTATAGAAAACAACAATAAAATGTCACACATTTAACAAGAATTACTACTGTTTCCTAAATCTAGATAATTATAATGAAAATGATTAGTTTGAAACCTTTTTTCCTAAAAATATTTGAATATTTTTGATATTTAATAAAAGTTTAATTGTGACTACAGAAAAATTGTAAAGGTAAAAAAAAAAAAAGTTTCCAAGACAGTATTGTTCAATTAGTTTTTTTTTATATCAAAGGAAAATAAATACGGAATTCATTCAAACTTACACTGAACTGTATAAGCGGCATTCATAAAGTTCTCAGCCTGGCACAGAGATGGCATAAATATGACTAAATGACTATGCAATTAGTATGATCCTTTAGATGGCAAGCTACAGAGTTTTGAATGCATGCATTCAGTTGCTGGTTTCTGGTGATCGAGTAAAGCAAACAAGTTTTGAAATTTCGGAAAAATTAATAAAATTGAGTTCAAATTTTATAAAGTACTTTGTTTTAAAAGGTTTAACTCCAGTTGACATACAAAAAGCATTAGATTCCGCTTTAAAAGGATTCTTCTTTGCTTATGATAGTAATGAAGTTGGCGGCTACATTTAAACATGGTCATACATCTATTCGAGTTGATCGCTTAGGATGCCCAAAAACTGCTACAACTAATAAAATAGTCACAAAATTCCACAGTGCCACTGACTGAATGTATGTGAGCTTACATTCACAGCCTACATGTCAGCTTACAAAACATAGCCGCCAAAATATATCATGCCCCCAAGTTCAAGGAACTGCAAATTAAAATTTCCAGGAACCGGGTTCCTGGCTCTTCAAATACAATCTTCTAAATCACGAACAAATTTGTGATACCTGTCAGCACCCAAGTTTGGAGAAATATAGGCTGAAATGAGCATACAATCAGTAAGGTCTGCTGTTACGCAGCTATCATCTCTAGAGGCTCGGAAAGCGGTATGTCTGCCCAAAACATTCAGAATGGCACATTCCCAGATCGGTCAACAATCCACACCATACTCAATCGCAACACGTCAGATAACGTCATGGGGAATAGAACTCCTATTAGCATTTACAAGCATAATTCTCATTCTAACGACCACATCTAACCAACAACAAAGTGCTATTTTACGCGATAACGTGTTTGCACACACATGTTTGATTGCTGTTGTAAAATGTCCAGACACATGTCCTATATTTGCCAGATTTGGCCAGTAATTACTTCATCCCAAACCTGAAGAAGTAGCACTTATTAGATGAAGATTCATTTCAAATATGATGTCAAAACTGAGAGACACTTATTTGATAGTCAGACAAATCGCATTATACTGAAGGTATAAAGGTGTTGGTCGAAATGAATCAAATTCCAATGTTGAAAAATAAAAATTTCTGAAGAATCTTTTTTTCTGAATGATCCTCGTAATTAACACGATTTCCTAATTATTTTCAGTAAACATTTACTTGCATTTGTGTAATATAAGAACAGATGTAATAGAAGAATTTCAAGTTAGACAGTCAAAATTTCAGAACAAGAAATAAAATAAAAATATCTGGAATCCACTTATACATCGGAACTAAAATAAATTTTTTTTAAATATTGTGTAGGTTAGTTTATTAAATTGTATATTAGGTTTTAATGAAAGTGTAAAGTAAAATAACAGAATAAAATTTGGCAATAAGTTTTATTTTTAAAACCATTGATTGTTTTTATTATTTTTAACTAAAAATTAATTTCATTCAAGTTTCGTTGTATATTCTTCTTACTTCATAAACCATGACTCGCTAGGACCACACTCAGGCAGTTAACTCAGTTTTGATTTCACATGAGCATGAATGCATTCATGTTCACACACAATTGAAAAGTAATTCAATTTTAAATAAATTTGCAAAGCAGTAGTTTTAATTTTATAAAAAATTCCATTCATAATTAGGCCATTTTTATTGCATAATTAAAAACCAAACTCCAGGAACTTTTGGAAAGACTATTCTTTATACATCATATTACATTAGTTAATATATGCATTTATTCTGAGTTTTCCCAAATCATTTATTTCCAATAAAGTTCAGCTGATATGTTATTATTTTCAGATCAGCAGACCATTATTTTCAGGAATGCTACATCAATATCAATGATGTGTGTGATCTGATATGAATTGTTATATATAATTTCACAGTGATTGAATTACATTAAAGCATTTAATATATATATATTTTTTTTGCAGTCTCTCATGTTCTGGGTTATTGATGATTTCCTTATGAAACGTACAGTAGAAGCAAAAAGACAGAAAGGTTTATTACAGACTGTAAAGGTACATTACCATAAATTAACACGTCATGAAGACAATGCTGATGATGATGATGGCATTTTATCAGCGGATGATGAACTATTGGGCATAAGCTCATCACTTGACAATTCTCCAGTTCACATCGACAGTCCTAATGTGTTAGTGGTTAATTGATCACCTCTATTTCTATAATAGTATGTTTTATCATTTAAACTCTATTTGTTCAGATTTTATTACTAACAATCTTGTTAATACGGTATGTGTTGTGTATAAATTCTGTGTTATTCATCTGGTGTAAAGATAAGCATTTAATTAATCACTCAACTTTTTATAAAGAGGTTTTTTTATGAGAATTCTATTTATAAAAATATACAGATATTTATATTTCTTTTTAAATGTTCTTAAAAAGAGCATCAATATATATTTTTGTGGATAATGCTTTATTTATACTATTTACCATTTATTGTACATTCAGCAAGTCTGTGATGTTACTTTCTGTTTTGTTATATTCTTTAAGATTGAATGTTTATGTGGTGTGTACATATGTATTTCTTTTGTTTTTAAATTTATTTATTTCATATTGATCATTTACGAGAGGTTATCTCTAAAGTAAAGACCGTTTTATTGTAAAAAAGGTTTATTCTGAAAACTTTATAAATATTTTTTATTTCTCTTAAACTATACTACTCTTACCTTATACTACTTCTCTATATAATTGCCATATGAATTAAGACATTTATCATAGCAACACACCAGCTTCAATATACCCTTGTCTTATTCTTCTGCCACCAGTTCATTTAGCCAGTGAGTAACAACATTTTTAAGTTTATTGTCATCCCTGAATCGCTAACCCCTCAAAAATTCTTTCAATTTCCCAAACAAATGGTAATCAGAAGGAGCTAAGTCCGTGCTATATGGTGGGTGATGATAAATTTTCCATCCAAATGTTCTCAGTAAATCACGTGTCGAACTCACAGCATGTGGACATACATTATTGTACAGCAGAAAGATGCCATCGGTCAGCCGCCCACGTCACTGATTTTGAATGGTGCGCCGTAACTTATGTAGAGTTTCACAGTAGACTTTTGCATTCATAGTGATTCCATGCAGCATTAAATCAATCAACAGTATGCCAAACCGATTCCAAAAGACTGTGGCCATCAGTTTTCTTCCAAATGGCTGTGGTTTGACCTTTTTTGGTGATTGAGGATGATGCCATTCACTTAACTGTCGTTTTCTCTCTGGCATATAAAACGTAATCAATGTTTCATCATCGGTAACAATCGAATTAAGGAACTGATCGCCTTTTTCTGCGTAGCATATCAAAAATTCCAAAGCAAATCCCATTCCGATTTTTTTGTGACGTTGCATTAAGATGTGTAGTACCCAACGTGCGCAAACCTTTCTGAAGCCTAAATGGTCATGAATAATGCGACCGATAACAACTCTTGAAACATCAGGAAAAAGAAAGGTCAGGTCAGAAATCATTGAGCGACGACCATGTTTTCTGATTTCATCATCAACATGTTTCAATAAGTCCTCTGCGATTATCGAGGCCTTCCCCCCTGAACATTCTTCATTGTGCACATTAATTTTGTTATTTCTAAGCCTTTCACACCATTTTCAGACATTTCTTTCATTCATTACATTAACACTGTACACAGCAATCCAATTGCCTGTGAATTTCATTCAGCTGGCTTAAATTTTTTATGGTTAAAAAACGTGGTATTTCACAGTCGGCGGCAGCATTGACTTTCCTATTCATTCTATAATGTAATAACTCACACGTAATTAAAGATACTGTAACACAACAACTTACAGACAACAATGCAGCATATACATTAATAGCGTGGCCATGAACAACACAAGTTCACCAACCTTAAGGAGTGAAATTTCCCAGCGGTCTTTACTTTAAAGATATTCTTCATAAATATTCCTATGTTTAATTTCTAATTTATTATGGAATAATAGAGTGTAAAAAATGTTATGTTATTGCCTTTTTTTAACTTTATTGTTTGTTTCCAATATCAATGTATTTATTTATTTATGTTATTACTATGCACATATCATTTTATTCATTAATTTAAGTGATAATGTTATTTTTTTGCAAAGTTTATTATTTTCATATTATTCAGTAATTAAGATCAATCAATCAATCACTTTTGCTTCTAATCTCATAGAATACAGTATTATTTTTTTTATTTTGTTTATAAACAAAAAGAAACATATGGAATTATTGCGCTGTTAAGTTAATTCTGTTTCAGATTTGTTGGAATAAACAAAGGTTATAAAAATAGTGAATTAATTTCAGTTTTTTTATTTTTTTATTTACATGAATCCTGCAATCATTATTAAAAAAAGATATATATATATATACAAATTATTGTTGTTTGTTTATTGTTTTTTTTTTTTTATTTATTAAAAGTGGAACCACAACGGTACTTTTTCAACTTATAATAGATTTTTTCTGCTTTGAGGGAAGTCCCTCGCACCATGTCTATCTCCATTCTTTTCTGTTTCTATCCAAATTTAAGTTTTTGATAGCTCCTGATTTCTTTTTAATATTTTCTGGCCTCAGTTCTTCATTTCTTTGCATCTTCTGCTGATTCTTCTGGCATATTTTAATCTAGTCATCTCTTCTCATGACAATGTCCCAGCCGATTAGCTTTCCTATTCTGAAGTCTTCTGATTTAGCATTTTTTCTTGTTCACTCCTTCATTTTTAATTCTCATGTATCTATTTAATATTTACCCATCTCCTTCATTCCCATATTTCAAATCCCTCCAGCCTTTCTTTTTGCTTCTTCATAGTGTCCCTGACTCGCATTCGTATAGAAGTACACGCAGAACATAGAACTTCAAAAAGTGTTCCCATACTGTTGTTATTCTATGTTTTATTTCCTTTTTCATAATTTTCTGTGAACATTGTAGTATAATAAAAGTATGACATACTGTTTTACTTTAATACTTTCTTCTTTTATGCAAATATACAGTGACTTATTGCCTCCTGTCATCATTACTTTTTGTTTTTCTTGACATTCATTTTCACGCCTTCTGTTGTACTGTCTTCTAATTTGGAAATCATGTGTTGTGAATAACTTGTACTTCATCCATAAAATATCATAATATTCTTACAAACTTGAGAATAAGCAATACCCTTGCCTTATTTTCTTCCAGGTCAAATCATTCATGTGCATCTCTATTTTCATAATGGTTTTTAATCCGGATACAATTTTTTAGTCGATCTTATATCTGTACATTCTCTCTTTATTATCTGCATTAGTTAAACCTTATTTGACACATTGAAAGTTTTTTTTTCTTGTATCACTTGTAAAACTCCAATTTTATAGTTTAAACATTCACCATTTCTGCCAATTTCTTAAGTGCCTGTACTCTTCCCTGTTTATGCTATGGTATTGTTGTACTTTTTGAACATTATTTCATACTGTGGTTTTCTTTCTAAATTTTCTATGCCTGAGCATTTACTTGCAAACCTTTCGCAAGCCTTCATCCTTCCCTTTCTTATATATATTTTTTTTTTGTTCAACTTTTTTCAATCATCTCAGTGATAAAGTCAAGGCTTATTTTATTCTTTTATTAAACCGGTTGTATTTATAAAATATTTTATTTTCCTTAAGGTAAATCCTTTTGTATTTATTTCCTTCAGCCTTTCCTGCTGACTTCAATCCCCACTATTTGTCTGTCTCATTTATTTCCTTCACTCTTTTGACTCATTAATACTACTGTAAATAGTGGTATATGATCACTATTCATTTTTGCAAATCTTGGCCATTTTAGTAGAGTTTCTGATTCTATTTTTTTTCAATTACACAGCCCTTGTGATTTTTATTTTCTTCTCCTGATGATTTTCTTTTGTAGAGCCTCCTTTTACAGTTTTTTAAACCAGCCATTTATTTTAAACATTTTATTTCTATACAAAACTCATTAATCTTTTCTTCTGTTTATTCTACATGTCCAGTCCATATTTTCCCATGCTTTCGTCTTCCCTTACTTCCTCTGCTACAGCATTTCCCATCTAGTCCCTACTATTATGTTAACAACAATATTTACTTTTCACTTCCATAATGTTATTACGTTCAGAGCAAATTCTTTAGATTCGTTACTTAAACAAAATGTACAACAATTATCCTATTATTAGCAAGAATGACAATTTTCACTTTTTCATGCTTTATTTCTTTTTTGAGATAATTTCTACACCATTTTTTTCTTATTTTATCTCTCTTTTTTTCTGCTATTTGTTACGCTGGTTATGGAGCCTAAGGCTTCAATGTGTGTTTAATTGAAACCCAACCGCCAAAGACCACCGGTAACCGTGATCTAGTATTCAGATCTGTATAAAAATAACTGCTTTTACTAGGATTTGAACCGTAGAACTCACAACTTTGAAATCAGCTGATTATCAATGACTAGTTAACCACTAGACCAGCCCTGTGGTCTCTTTCTTATTCCCTGAATAAAGTTAATCCCATCTTTCCATTTTATCTCGCTTCATTTATTCCAGTTATATCCATTCTGTTTATTTGATTTCTCTTTTTAAGTTTTTTAATTTACCTGCCTGCAGAAATGTCCTGACATTCCGATTTCCAACTCGTAACATCTTTTCATGCCTCCTTTCTAGGAGATAATGTTTGTGGGGAAGTAGATCTTGTATATATAATCTTGTATATATATATATATATATATAATAATAATAATAATAATGATGTAATATAATAATAATATTATTAGTTTTTGTCATTTAACTGGTTTGATGGACCTTTCCAAGATTCCCTATCTAGTGCTAGACATTTCATTTCGGTATACCCCCTACATCCTATATCCCTTACAGTTTGTTTTACATATTCCAAATGTTGCCTGCCTGAACAATTTTTTCCTTCTACCTGTACCTCCAATATTAAAGCGACTGTTCCACGATAAGTCTGTCTCTTATATATAAGTCTGTCTCTTCTTTTAACTATAATTTTCCAAATGCTTCTTTCTTCATCAATTTGTTGTAACACTCTTCATTTGTCACTTTATCCACCCATCCGATTTTTAACTTTCTCCTGTAGCACCACATTTCAAAACTTCTAATCTTTTCTTCTCAGGTATTCTGATCGTCCAAGTTTCACATCCATATAAAGCTACGCTCCAAACATATACTTTCAAAAATGTTTTCCTGACGTTTAAATTAATTTTTGATGTAAACAAATTATATTTTTGACTGAAGGCTCATTTTGTCTGTACTATCCGGCATTTTATATCACTCCTGCTTCATCCATCTTTAGGAATTCTACTTCCCAAATAACAAAATTCTTCTACCTCCATAATCTTTTCTCCTCCTATTTTCACATTCAGTGGGCCATCTTTGTTATTTCTACTACATTTCATTACTTTTGTTTTGTTCTTGTTTATTTTCATGCGATAGTTCTTGCGTAGGACTTCATCTATGCCGTTCATTGTTTCTTCTAAATCCTTTTTACTCTCGGCTAGAATTACTATATCATCAGCAAATCATAGCATCTTTATCTTTTCACCTTGTACTGTTACTTCGAATCTAAATTGTTCTTTAACATCATTAACTGCTAGTTCCATGTAAAGATTAAAAAGTAACGGAGATAGGGAACATCCTTGTCGGACTCCCTTTCTTATTACGGCTTCTTTCTTATGTTCTTCAATTATTACTGTTGCTGTTTGGTTCCTGTACATGTTAGCAATTGTTCTTGTATCTCTGTATTTGAACCCTAATTTTTTTTAAATGCTGAACATTTGATTCCAGTCTGTGTTATTGAATGCCTTTTCTAGGTCTATAAATGCCAAGTATGTTATTTGCTTTTCTTTAATCTTCCTTCTACTATTAATCTGAGCAGTAAAATTGCTTACCTTGTTCTTATATTTTTCCTGAAACTAAACTGGTCTTCACTTCTTCCACTCTCCTCGCAATTCTTCTGTACAGAGGATTTTAGATGCATGACTAGTTAAGCTTGTTCAGTATTCTTCACATTTACCTGCTCCTGCTTTCTTTGGTATCATGACTAAATCTTTTTGAAGTCTGACAGAACTTCCCTTTTTTCATAAATATTACACACCAACTTGTATAATCTATCTACCTCTTCCTCACCTGCACTGCCAGTATCTGCAGGTTATCTGTCTATTCCAGGAGCCTTTCTGCCATTCAAATCTTTTAAGACTCTCTTAAATTCAGATCTCAGTATTGTATCTCCCTTTTCATCTTCTTCGACTTCCTCTATAACATCATTTTCTAATTCATTTCCTTCATATAACTCTTCAATATATTCCACCCACCATCGACCTTTCCTTTCATATTATAAATCTATATCTGTACCATCTTTGTTTAACACATTATTAGACTATTTATGCACCAAAAAAGTTTCCTTAACTTTCCTGTATGCTCCATCTATTTTACCAATGATCATTTGTCTTTCCATTTCTGAACAGTTTTCTTTAATCCACTCTTTTTTCGCTAGTTTGCACTTCCTGTTTATAGTATTTCTTAATTGTCAATAGTTCCTTTTACTTTCTTCATCATTAGCATTCTTATAATTTCTACGTTTATCCATCAGCTGCAATATATCCTCTGACATCCAAGATTTTCTACCAGTTCTCTTTGTTCTGCCTAAGTTCATTTCTGTGATATAAGAATTTCCTTTTTAATATTCTCCCATTCTTCTTCTACATTTTCTACCTTATCTTTTTTACTCAGACCTCGTGCGATATCTTCCTCAAACATCTTCTTTACCTCCTCTTCCTCAACCTTCTCCAAATTCCTCCGATTCATCTAACACCTTTTCTTCAGGTTTTTAAACCCCAATCTACATTTCATTATCACTAAATTATGGTTGCTATCAATGTCTGCTCCAGGGTAAACTTTGCAGTCGACAAGTTGATTTCTAAATCTTTGCTTAACCATGATATAATCTATCTGATACTTTGCAGTATCACTAGGCTTTTTCCATTTGTATATTCTTCTATTATGATTTTTAAACTGGGTGTTGGTAATTATTAAATTACACTTCATGCAAAACTCAATGAGTCGGTCCCCTCTTTCATTCCTTTTGCCCAGCCCCTATTCACCCACAGTATTTCCTTCCTTACATTTTCCAATGCTTGCATTCCAATCTTCAGCTATTATTAAATTTTCATTCCCTTTAATGTGTTTAATTGCTTTGTCAATTTCTTCATATACACACTCTACTTCATCATCATGGGCACTTGTAGGCATGTAGACATTAACAATCGTTGTCGGCTTAGGTTTTGATTTTATCCTTTTTATAATAATTCTGTCACTATGCATTTTGAAATACTCTACTCTCTTCCCTATCTTCTTGTTCATTATGAAATCTACTCCTGCCTGTGCTTTATTTGAAGCTGTGTTAATTATTTTAAAATTAACTGACCAAAAGTCGCTTTCCTTTTCCCATTGAACCTCGATAATTCCTACTACATCTACACTTAATCCATCCTTTCCCTCTTTAAATTTTCTAACCTAACAACCTTTTTTAGACTTCCAACATTTCACACTCTGACTCTTAGGATGTTATTTTTTAATTTTCTAGTGACCCCTTCCTTAGTAGTCCCCACCCAAAGATCCAAACGGGGGACTAGTTTACCTCAGAAATATTTTACCAAGGAAGGCACCTCTTTTTGTTATATGAAAATGTAGAGAGTTACATTTTCTTGGAAAAAACACAGCTGTAGTTTTCCATTGCTTTCAGCTGTGCAGTACTTAAAAGATTGAGTGGTGGTATGGCCATTTATGTCTTCCTGACCTATGCCCTTAACAACTACTGAAAGAGCTGCTGCCCTCTTTCAGGAATCATTCCTTATCTGGCTCTCAACAGATACCTCTCCAATATGGTTCCACCTTCAGTCCAGCTACTCTGTATCATTGAGCACTCAAGCCCCTCACCATTTTTTTTATGTTGTACATAATAAAGTTTATTTTTGAAGCAATACACAGCGTATTTTTATTAAACAGCATGTGGAATTCTTTGAGTTTAAATATTTTTATTTAAAAAAAAATCTTAAGTTTTCTTTTTCAGTATGAACAATAGTAATATATATGTTATAAATAAATTAATGATTGAGTATTTCAGTGTAACTGTTTGTATTCACTTATGAATAAAGAAACTAAATACAGTAAATGAGAATAACTTCTTTTTTTTTATCATATCCTAAAACTTTATTGGATAAAATTAAGTATAAATTTTGATATATTCTTCATTATGCTAGACTAGATTACAACTAGATTATATTATGTTTGTAATCTACTATAAATTATATAAGACATAACATAAAATGATATACAATGTGCACGATTGATGAGCCATAAAGAATTATCAAGTCACAGGATGGTGCACAATGCAATGTAAATATATTAAAGAATTAATTACAAGTTACACGATTCATCTTTTAAAAAAGCCTTTTCTTCTGTTCCTAACAGCTTCGTCAGTAAGTATGTAATATAATAATTATAAACTATTAACTTTTAAATTGATTGACACTGCTACTGTCAACTGTAAGTGAAATATTTTTCATTCAGTTCTATTCTAATGGATAGATAGTAAATCTATCTATGTAGTAAATTAAGAGAATCTTATCGGGAAAAAAGTACTATCAAATTTATTTGATAGTAAAAACTTATTTGATAAGTGAAAACTTATTACAAAAACTTAATTGAAAAATCATCATTATATATTACAATTATTATATTAAATTATTAAATTTAATGTACGAGGGTCATTCAACAGTTAAAGAAGTAAATGGTAACAGCCAAAAAACTGTTTAATAGATTAAACTGAGACTGTTTGATATTCAAGTCGGCACCCCTTAGCAAATATCATCAGGTCTTTGAGAAGAACTTTGATTATTAAAACCTCTTTTCTTTTTTTCAAAATCTCAGCTTTGCTTGAAACATGGTACTGTAAAGGATCACCATGTTGTGGTAAGATTTTCTTTTCGGAAAGCGTAAAACTGGCCGAAATTGCTCACGGATGTTGAAACAGAATGGTATAAAGTACATCAACAGTGCAAATTTTTATAAGAGGATTTAATAGTTTAAATTGAGCAGAATAATTGTCACCAATTTTCTTTCATTGTAGCAGAAGAACTGTGAAAGTTTTATCTAATGCTTTCTAAAATCTCATTTAAGATCTTATTCTTGAGGAAAAATTTGGGAAATCATTGAAATTTGTTGTGTAAATATCGACGTGTCCATTTTATTACCCACGATAGAACTAATTTACTGCAACTGTTTTCAAGATCAGTTAGTTATGTGAATACATATTCACATAATGCTCGCTCCTATGTTGTTAAAAAATAAGAACAGCATATGAGCTGTTCAAAAACAGCTCCTGTGCTGGAAGCTATTCAAAATTTGGGTTGCGGGGTGTTACCACATTCACCTGACAATCCCAATCTTGGACAATCAGATTTATTTTTGTTTGGTCCTCTTAAAGAATTTTTAAACCCTCTCAAAAAGCTTACAGTAAGATGGGAAAGTGCGTAATTGTAGCTGGGAATTATTATTATTATCATTAAATAAATACATAATATTTCTACAGCCATTTGTTGTTAATTATTGAATAACTGTCACATGTGTGTATGTGTGTGTGTGTGTTTAAATTCTAATAAATAAACCACCTAGTACAAAATATTGAGATGATATATCTTACCATAATTTTTCATAAAAGTATTTTCGTGGGATCCCACATCCTCAGTCATGATTGAAATAATTCCATTATTGCATAATAAGAATAGAAATACTAAAATAATGATAAATGCGTATTAATTTACACAAGTGCGCTCGCTATGTGTTGCAATTTTTATAAGAACATCTCCCTCAAACGTTGTCTGATGGTTTTTCAAATTGAAATTTTTTTTTTATATAAATAATATTTTTGTAATATATTTAATCTTATGTCATCTTTATTAATTTATAATATTTCTAAATTTGTATTATCATAAGTAGAATGTTTATTGTTTACTAAATAGTCCGCCGTATTAGATAAACCTAATTTATTATTTTTGTAATCTCTACAATGTTTAAAAAATCTAGTTTTAAAGGATCTAATTTGTTTGTCCTATTATTATATTACAAGTAGAGCTACTACAAGACGTTGGACGATCTTCATATCGGTCAAGGCTACATACTGTTGGATACGAGAAAGGTATTTACACAATATGATAACAATGTTCAAACATATTCAAGGTCGTCCATAACCGGTAACAGGATGTGTGCAAGTGTTCCTTAGAATTACTTGGTAAACTTGTTTGGACATGTTCAAGGTGTTCATAACTGGCTACAGTTAGTTAGGGAGCCTTAAACAAGTTGTAAATTTTCTTAAAAGTGTGAACTTTGGAAGTGTTAACATCGCCGTCGTTGTATTATGGAGTTAATTAAGCAAGTAGATGTTACAGTTGGTAAACGATATTTATCACCAATGTGTTTCAAATTGAAGTATAGTTACATGTATACATTGTTGATCTTAACGGTCATGTGTTTGATAAAGACGGTGATAACGTAATTATAAAGATGATCTTTGATCGGCTGAATAATGAAAAATTTTATTGTAACTTTGAATGCGGGAACAATTCTATCGGTCTTATCGGCAATAAAGAAATAGTATTTTTTGGTTTTCTAGGCGAGAACGATAAATGTGTAAAGGCCTTTAAATTAAACGATTCATGTAACACGATGTTGGTTACATTTACATTAAATAGACTAACTACGACTTGTCTAAAGAATAATGTTCTCTCTGTTAACTTATTTACCGCAAAGAAAAAGAGATTCACCACCACCTCACGTGTTGCAAGTGATGGATTAAGAGGTTGTGATGAGACAGATTTGTTTTCCTATAATAAACAACAAAATAAGGAACCACCGCTTGTTGCGCATGATACGGAAGAGGATTCTGATTGGCTTTCTGATGCATCCTGAAGTCATTCTGATATTAAGAAGTATTTTCAGGGAAAGATTCAAGATTATTAAATAATTCCAAAGAGAAAATAAAAAATCTATAAATATATTCCTACATTCCTTAAGGTTATGCACGATAGTAACGAACATAATTTTCTGCTCTTTTTTTTTAATATTTTTACTTTCCCGGCTAGAGATCTATATCGCTGCTGCGATAGCATAACAGGAAAGTGTGGCAAGCGACTAAAATTTTAGTCGCTTACCAGGAAGGAAATACTGTGGGTGAATATGGGCTGGGCAAAAGGAATGAAAGAGGGGGGACGATTTATTGAGTTTTCCATGAAGTGTAATTTAGTAATTAACTGCCAACACCCAGTTTAAAAATCATAATAGAAGAATATACAAATGGAAAGATCCTAGTGATACTGCAAGGTATCAGATAAGTTATATCATGGTTAAGCAAAGATTTAGAAATCAACTTGTCGACTGCAAAGTTTACCCTGGAGCAGACAATGATAGCAACCATAATTTAGTGATAATGAAATGTAGATTGGGGTTTAAAAACCTGAAGAAAAGGTGTTAGATGAATCGGAGGAATTTGGAGAAGGTTGAGGAAGAGGAGGTAAAGAAGATGTTTGAGGAAGATATCGCAAGAGGTCTGAGTAAAAAAGATAAGGTAGAAAATGTAGAAGAAGAATGGGAGAATATTGAAAAGGAAATTCTTATATCAGCAGAAACGAACTTAGGCAGAACAAAGAGAACTGGTTGAAAATCTTGGATGTCAGAGGATATATTGCAGCTGATGGATAAACGTAGAAAGTATAAGAATGCTAATGATGAAGAAAGTAAAAGGAACTATTGACAGTTAAGAAATACTATAAACAGGAAGTGCAAACTAGCGAAAAAAGAGTGGATTAAAGAAAACTGTTCAGAAATGGAAAGACAAATGATCATTGGTAAAATAGACGGAACATACAGGAAAGTTAAGGAAAATTTTGTGGTAGTTAAATTAAAATCTAATAATGTGTGTTATCTAAAGAGTTATACGCAGGAAATGAATTAGAAAATGGTATTATAGAGGAAGAAGATGAGATCGAATCATCGGATGCGATCATGAAGCGAGACTGTGATGATCTGGTGTAAGCGTCGTTTGTAATGCTTCAAGTTTGCTCAGGTCTGTCTTAAATAATGTACGCATTTCTACTCAATTTTATTTCCACAAGCGCCGCTTCAGCGAAGGAAATTCTGTGGTCGCTTGACCGATTTGACTGTGGATTTCTGTCGTAGCATACTTTCTTCTCCTGGATCGGTGAAGAAACTATTTATTTGCTTCATACAAACAGAATAAAGCGACAAATAAACATGCGCTTTACTTTAGAAAATTTATACGGGGCGTTACATATACGCTGGCTTCTACACACAGTACAGGAACATGTAAGTATAATAAATTTACAGTTTAACATAAATAATTTTATTTTATTACAAGAGTGAGAAATTGCACTTATTTCACATTCAGCTTCAGTACATTATTACATTAATTTATTAGTTATAGAAGTATGCAAAATAAAATAAATTATACATATGTGTAATAATTGATTTAAGTGAAAACAAAAATAAAATAAAAAACTATCGTACGAAATAAATGTAAATGCAAATGAATCTGATGTAGATACTAGCCAAACTTCATTACAAAAAAAAAATATATATATAAAATAAGCAGATCATCCAACTTTCATGAAATCAATAACTTTTCTGTATTTTTCTAAAATGTTGTTATTTACTGAAATCATTTGATGCTTTTTAAGTTACAACCGCATCATAAATAATCACAGTAGATAAACCCATTTTTTTTTAATTTTGTTTATTCGGCTAAATTAAATGAAATTTTAAATATTGTACAAAACTGATTCACACCTGGCTCAAATTTAAATTAAGAGAATTTCAAATATTATTGGAAATAATTTAGATCAAACAGATTTGATCTGTGTAAGCAAAATTACAATCGCTACGTACATAAACAAAACAAACTAATAAATTTTCATACACTCTACTTATAGAAAATCAGATGATACAGTAACAATAAAAAATGATTAATAAAAAATTATTAATTCTAATTCAACTAAAATTACATTGCATCAAAATAAGTGAAGATATTTAAAATTTTATAAATCTGCCACCGGTCACAATTTTCTGTATTTGTATTACTTTAATTTTTTATAATTAGCAAAGAGTAAGAAATAAACATATGCGATTTAATACTTAAAAAGAGCGTTCACAACTAAGAATATTTTTTTCTACAACTGTATTAAAATGTTTGAATCGTGAGACTAGAACCTGCATCATTAGCAAGGGTCATTATGAAACAGATTTTCATTACGATACAAGTGTCAAACCGATCAAAAACCTACTTACTCTTTTCAACCGTTGATCGACCAGAAGCAGGTATTATTTACTTTGATTTTAATCCGATTTAGTAGTTAGTAAGCAGAGGTTAATTTGGTAGTATACAGATGTTTAGTTAACTATCTGTATACTTAGAAAACTTAGTTAAGTTTCTATGTTACACTGTTTATCCTTTTGCTAATTATGTTGGACACTAATGGACTCTTGCCAAGTTTACAATACTTGCCAAGGCGTAACTTACTTTGCACTCGTGCATTAATGGCTATCATTATAGGCTCACTGTACAATGCACTATTATTCAGTAAATAATTAAGCTACTTAATGCTCCATTAACATATTCTCATTTAGAATAGATATGTTTGTTTGTGCTTTACTTACAAAGTAATTTACTACAGACAATATAAAACAAAACTTCAGTTCGCTAAGCTCCTAAAAAATAATGATAAAAATAATTTCTGTGATACTGAATCCTGTAAAAGTAAAAAAAAATTAATCCAGTTATTTTTGTTTCTTTCAATCAAAATTCCTAGAGATAGATTAAAAAAGGTATCTCTGACTAAATAAAAGAATTATTCATCGGTAACACGTTAACCCTCAACCGCTTATGATACTTTATTACAAATTAATATATATTAAAGTAATAAAAAAGAATTTATATAAAGTTCTCTTTTTAATTTTACTTACCGATAAATAACATCTTTCAGAACAGTGTATATGATATGTTTTCACAGTTAGTGAGGAAGAACGAAATTAGAATTTAAAAGCATTAAAAGGAATTCTCCATTAAAATATAGTAAATTCTGCCAAAGGTAGAATTTACTCTTGTTTTTTGAGTTCAGACATTATCTAATAAGAAATATCGCAGATGAATGTAGATAAAAAAAGTCGAAGGATAAGATTTTAATAAATAAATAATAAAATAAAAAAGGATAACAATGGGTAAACCAATAAATTACAATACATTCATTATTATATTTAAATAATTCTCCCTGGATCAGCCAGTAGATTTTTGATAGCACCTACATTTTTTGATAGTAAAGACCAAAGTTTTTCTTAAAATCACTTCTTTAATCTAAAGAAATCAAAATTGCTCTAGTAAGTGAAAAATTAATCAATAAAAACTAAAAATTATTTTAAATGTAGGAAAAAAATTCAAACCAAGTACCAATTTGCGATAGAAAAGAGAAACAAATAAAATAAAATAATTAAATCTTACTCGATTTTGCTTTACAGAGAAGAAACAACCTATAATAAGACCTTTAACAAATAACACAACATCAAATAAAGATATAAATCATTCTAAATATTACCAGTACTAAAAATAAAATTAAAAATGTAAGACAGGCTATTTCTTCGATCACCTTCTACAAGCATTGTTTTTTTCAACCTCCGATCATGCTTCTAAGTAAACAAGAGATAGGCGAGAGCCAGGTCTGTGCATTGTGCAGCCCTTCCCCACCACAACCTCTGCCATTGCATCAGTCTGAGCCGAGCTACGGGCAATTGAACATGGCCATGGCCACTATGATTGATGCTCCCGCCAAGCGTTTAGAGCTGCTGAAATCCATCGCAGAATGAGCCTAATGTACGATGAAAACTTTATGAGTGATGTGTAAGGGAATAGTGTAGGAAATTAAAAGAAGTGCAAATAAACGTCCAAGATGAAGGTGGGCAATGGTGCAATTCTATCGCTGCTGTATGCCTGGTTGAGCGTGTTGATGATTTTGTCCACGACAAATAAAGGTTTACGATAAGTGAACTTCCTGCAGAAATTTCAAGGTCTTCTCTTTACACAACTGTGACTAAAGACCTAGGATACCGGAAACTACGTGCACATTGGGTCCCAAAAATGTTGAGTGATGATCACAAAATGCAGCGAATGGAGTCAGCCTTAATGTTTCTCATGTGTTATGATAATGAGGGGGAAGAGTTTTTAAAGTCTATTGTTACTGATGATGAGACTTGGATCCAGTATGACAATCCAGAAACCAAAGACCAGTCTAAGCAGTGGATGCAAACTTCTTCAAGCACGCCAAAAAAGTTCAAACAGATACTGAGCAACAGGAAAAGAATGGCTACAGTTTTTTGGGACCAGCAAGGTGTCTTGCTGGTAACTTTATGGAGCAGAAGACAACAATAATAGAAGAAGTTTATTGTGAATCTTTACATCGCTTCTGCAGAGTGATCCAGAACAAATGAAGAGGCATGCTCTTGTCTGGTGTGGTTTTGATCCACGACAGTGTGCACAACCGCACTGTGCCAACATGATGCAACACCTTCTCAAACAAATCACAAGCAGGAAGTTTTCAACCATCCATCATACAGTCCAGACCTAGCACCTAGTGCTAGGACTCTTTCAAGAATTGAAGGCACGGTTGGCCAAACAACACTTCGCCACCAACCAAGAACTTCAGGAGGCTGTCAAGCCATATCTTACATTACTGGCGGCGAACTTCTTTGAAGTTACACATTGGAAAAAGCTGGTGTCATGATACAACAAATGCTTCAATGGTTTTGGCAATTACATAGAAAAATAAGTTATACTACTCAGCTTTCATTATAAAATCATTTTGTTATGTCCTTTTTCCTTTTATTTCATTTTGTTCCTTTTTTTTTGTAGCCATCGGAGGTTGAAAAAAAAAATAGCCCTTGTATATGCGCTTTTGCTGAAATTCATAAAAACGTGAAGAATGGTATACAAATATTAAAATGTTTACCGTTCGTATATTCTTTAGCATTTTATGTTTGTAAACGATAAATAATCTTAAAATAATAACAAAAAAGTTACGCTATTAGGGTATAATCTAAAAAGAAAAGCCTGTATCTTCTAAAAAAAGAGTAATTATGAAGAATGCTCAGAAAAATTGTACTAGACCGAAGCGGTTTCAGAACTGAATGTTAATAAAATTTAATTATTAGTTAGGTACTATACAAAAAACAGAATGTAATTTTGGCTCACTTTTGATAGATCAATCTTTAGATATACCACTGTAATAATAAGCCGAAATGGAGTTATTAATAAAAATAAATAAATTTACAAACCGAATTAAAATTCAATGATTACAAGAAGCAATGTAATATGAGGATAGATTTGTAAATTGAACATTATTTTTTATAGATTATACAAACACAGTATCACAAAGTAATGATAGAATTAATTAACTTCTTATACATTAAAATTCTGGAAAATTTCTTGTAACTTAACTAAATAATAATAATAACAGATAATATATGTAAATATAATGAATACATAATACTAATGAATAATATTTAGCTACAATATTACAGATAAAAGTGTTATACAACATTACTATCACAGTTAATTAACAATACTAATGCATTAATTTTTAATTAATTTAATTAATAAATTGTTATTAGCAGTGCCTTCGTTTGATGATGGCAAAAAATCTTCAAGCATCTGTAAAAATTAAGCATAATTAGTAATTTAAAAAAAAATCAGACCTAATTTCATTCTCTTTAATAAAAAAACAAGTAAAGAAAAACCAATATTATCATAAATTCCATAGGAATAATATAATTTTACTGATATTTCTATCATGATCCGAGTTAAAACAAAAGAAAAGCTGGTCTGGATCTTATTTTCCATCATGAATCATTTTTTTTTCATTTTGTTTATAAAAACTTAATTGATATTTACATTATCTTTAACCTCTGTTGAACTCTTCAAGAAAGTAAAGAGAAAAATGGTTAACTGATCGTTTGCTTTTGTTCTCTGAACCAACTTCAAGAATACATCTCAATAAATTTACAAGTAAAAGCATTCAAGGCAAATATCATTCCTTAAATTGTCAAAATATGTGACACCCTACACAGTGTTAGTAGATTTTTCAATCGTACACGATTAGCTGTAGAAATAACGTCTCATCTTTTGTGAGATTAATATTATCTAATTTTCATTAAAGAAAAAAATGATAAAAAATGATTTTACTGAAAATTCTATAAATTTTCTTAAACTGACAAATGTCATAAACATTTTAATTTTAGAAATAGTTTAATTATGTTTTTTTAGTGATAAAAAAAATATAGTTTTCGAAAATACAACACATCATACAATTAATAAGGTGACATAAACACTTCTATTCATCATATGTGCATGTAATAAATAAATAACAAAATTATAAAACTTAATAGTCCTGGAGTATATTTCTTCCAGGTGGAATCAGTAGACGTTTTTAAATATTTATATTTAAGCTTTCAGTTCATACGCATCAGTTTTATTTTACATCATATCTCCAAATTCCTCTTCTTGCATTCGTCGAGTTCCTGCTTGTTTTTCCACAAAAATCCTTTTTATCATACCACATCACTCTTTTGCAAGTTCATGCAAATTTTAGATAAGAAGAAAACCAAAAATTTTAAATATAGTAAACTTTAAAAAGATAATAAAAGATAATGATAATTCTTTTTTAAATTTCAACTTTTTAAAGTCAGTAACAAATAAAATGCTCTTAGGTTGTCTAAGTTATTTGTTCTTAATTTGGCGCAAACTTCAAAAAATAAAAATTTATGAAGATTAAATATAATTTTTTTAAAAAGCCTACTTTGTATTTTTAATCTTATTTTTACTTCTTTAACTTTTGGGATGTAGACCCCCAAGTTTTATGACAATTCTTTTCTTAAAACTCAATTTATTTTTCTTTTTAAGAATTATCGACCGGTGTAAAAGGTGACCTCCAGTAAAGTCCATCATGGCTAGGAATGGAGAGGGTGGGGTGGTAACTGCGATTGTCACAAGGCAGGTGCTTCCCCTACAGAGGTCAGGATGTCCCTGAAGAATCATTTTCATGTATTTTTATATCATTAATTGTTACTTTTTAAAAAAAAAAAATATAAGCTGTAGGAAGAGTTTACAAATTCTGTAACATTACAGTAATGATTTTACTGTTTTTTTTTAATATAAATTAATTTTAACTTGAAAATGAAAATGCGATTGGCCAATACTGGATAACATCGGAACACTTTTTAACAGAAAGAAGATTTTTACAATCGGCATTAAAAAATATTTTCAGCAAATAAGATGAATATCTCAGAGAGTAAACCTAAAAAAAGTCAATGATTAACTACTGAAGCTACAACAAACCGGTTCCTGAAATACATTGTTAATGATTTTAATAAGCGATGTAAAAAATTAAATAAAAAAAGTCATAGAGTATGACTCTGTGAGTAATGAAATAATTACAAATAGAACCTTAAAACAAAACACTTTTGTAGTTTTGTTCATCTAATAATTTGAAAGGCTAAAATACTCTAAGAAAATTAAAAAAATAAAAACCCTGCATCATTAATTACACATCTCAAAACAATTTCCTCTATATAACAGTTATATTTTAACAGAGATTATATGACGAAAAAAAAATTATTTACAAGACCCATAAATATCATTCTCGAATTTTAATAAATAATATTTTATAATCTATAAAATAGATTAAAATCTTGTAACAAGAAACTTTGAAGATTTGCTTGTAATAACCGTTACATCAGCCGATTCGGTGAATAACAATGTAGAGCAACAGCCTTAAGCATGTGATAATCCTACATTGTGAAATGCATTAACATATTAATTACATACACCTCATCTAGCTGGATATATGTTCTAGAAGTGTTATGCCGGTTTGATTAGATAAATTATCTCTAATAATAATGATATTAATATAGCCACAATAATTAATAGGAAATACAGTCTATCCAATCATGAAAACTTATGACAGTAATTGCTGGTTATTATTATTATTACTCCATGTCTAATTTTTTTAAATTAATTTTAAGATACTATCATAAATTATTTTATTATAAATAACAATAACAGACTGATTTTATCGATTAGAAGAACCAGTTATGATGTACCATCAAGAATGGTTTGCATACTACCAGCTCTAAGGAAGCCGTTTCAGAAATATTTCTTAATAAAACTGAATACTTTCAACTCCTAGTTTATTAATTTAATTGTTATACATGAAGGGAGATCGGAATGGTGAATAGGTAAAAGGCCCCGGTAATAGGTAAAATTTTAATCAATGAAATATTTGGTCTTATAAGGGGAAGGCACATCGGTTACAATCCAACTTCATCTCCTTTTTTTTTAATTTAAATATATTGATTTATTAATAATTACCTCTGATTGTCAATAAATAATAATTCAATAACAAAAAAAAAAAAAACTGAAAAATATCAGAAGTTAGTTATTAATGAAATAAAATTCTATATAATTTTTATTTTTTTAAAATGTGTGTATATAATTTAATAAGTGTACAAGGAATTGATTAGACATATGTTAACAAATCTCTCAAAGATCCGGCGAGCGAAAGGTGAGAAGCTGGTGTTCGTTGCTCCCAACAACACTGCTGGTGATTACTTCTTAAAAGTTCTGGAATGCGCTCCAGGAGAGAGATGACATTGCCGAACGCTATATTGCTACACATGATTGAGGTTACCAAGCCTAAGGTGGACATGCCTAGGGCCCCCAAAATGGCTGTTGTCACAGTTCGTAGAAAAGGCACCAGCTATGCTGACCTCCTTAAACAGGTAAACGGAGGGATTGGAGTTGATATGGCTGAGGACATTCTATCTGTCCATAGGGGTCGTGCTGAATCGTTGGAGATAAGACTCTGGGATGTTGACTCAAAACATGAAGATGTGAAAAAGAGGTTGGGAGAAACCTTACAGGGTACAGGGAGCTAGGGTAACGGACCAAAGTGTGAACCTCCAACTGCGATCTATTTGCGTTAAAGACATGGATATTGATACAACTCAGGAGGAGGTAGAACAGGCCTTTTGTAGGGAGGTAGACAAGGGAGTATTTATGAAAATCTCCCCTTTGAGGCCAGCTTCTGGCAACATGCTACTGTTCATCTCTGCGCAGAGAGGGTAGACAAGTTGCAGATAAATCTCAAGTGAAGATTGGCTGGCGCTCAAGTAGAGTAGAATTAACAAGCAAGCAAAATAAATGCTATCGCTGTTGCGCTATTGACCATAGGAGGTAAGGCTGTCATAGCCAATATAGATTCTTGCTCTGTTTCAACTGGGGAGGCGGCAGTCACAATTCTGTGTGCTGCACGGAACCCCAAAGATTCCTTGAGTGTGGTGATTTGGGTCATCGCACTGGGGGCAGGGAATGTAAACACCAATTGTCAAGTTAAGAGTTCCACTCTCCAATGCTAACAGATGCTCGCTCTCCCACTTTCTTTTGGGAAAGTTGGCTAAGGAAAAACAAGCCGATTTTCTCATAATGACTGAACTGAACAGGTCAGTCATGATCAGCTGTAACTGGACTACAGACAACAGGGCTGACGTTGCATTACTGGATATCAGTGGATGATTAGGCTGGCAACTTTTGGAGAAGGGTGTTCCTCTGCATTGAGCTGGCAGAAGTGGTAATCATGGGAGCTTATGTTTCTCCTAACAGCGACTTGGCCTATTGTGGGGCATTCCTGGCATGACTGCATATCAAGAATTACTGGGACTAGGAAGAAGCTCTAGCTTGTAGGCGATTCCAACTGCAAGTCTGTCGAAGCCGGTAGCGCTCATACTTACTGAATGGGCAAGCTGTTAACTGAATTAATGAGTACTTCAGATCTTTATTGCGTGAACGACTGTATACCAATCTTTTCTGCCCATAGACACTCATTAGTGCTAGATCTCACTATCCTCGATGGGAGGTGGAATCATAACTGTTGTTCTTGGGAAGTGCTGGCAAATGACATCGCCAGTAACCATCTGGCTACCCTTGTTGATCTTGGGGATGGCTGCTTCCAACCATGGATTCAGGTCCCTCCTACATGACTGATATCTCAAGAAGTTTGTACCATCATTGAGGAAGTCTCAGATAACGTACGTCATGGTCTACACCTCATACCTGAAATCCTGCAGGACTCTATTAAACAGGCTATTGCTCAGTTGAGTGTCAGACACTGTCATCATCGGCCAGCCTACTGGTGGACCCCTGAGATTAGTTATTTGCAGATGGAACTCCAGCAACATCGGAGAACTATGTAACGACTTAGGCGACATGGTGGAGATGCCTATGATCTCACATCCCAAAATTATTTGCATTGCAAGAGAGCCTTCCAGAACACCATCAAGAATGCGAAGAGGAGGAAGTGGCTAGTACTCTGCTCAGAATTAGATGATGTTGCTTGGCACCAGGCATATTAAATGGTCATGAAACGTTTTTGGAAATGTGCTAGAATAGAGCGGGAAACGCTGTTCCCGTGTATCAAACACAAGTTGTTAGACCCCACTGACTTTGAGCAACAACAGTACACGTTGCCCGAATTGACAATGGCCATGAGCCAACTGCACAACTCCCGCAGTCCTGGCTGTGATGGAATACCAGCTGCTATACTAAATGGCCTTCTACTAAAGTCCCCATGGGACATGGTTGATGTTGCCGATCAAAGGCTACAAGCAGGAATTTTTCTGGCTTGCTACAAAGAGACCAGACTGGTCTTCCTTCCGAAGCCAGGCGTTGGTGGACGGATCAACACCTACCGGCCACTGTGCCTTCTGAACAATAGGGGCAAGGCCATTGAACGCATGCTGGCCATTCGGTTTATTGATGAAATTAACGCCAGTCCCAGTCTACATAGGAATCAGTTTGGTGTTTGGAAGAGGAGGTTGACCATTCAAGCCCACTTAAAGGCCACATCTTGGGTGAACAACATGAGGAGAGGCTCTTGGCGAACAAGGCGACTGCCAATCCTAATTTTATTAGATATCTGCAATATTTTTGGCTCGGTCCCTTGGGATGCCATTCTTGATGCTCTGTGATGGAAGGGAGAGTCAGTATTACTCTATTACTTATTATTATTATTGGAATTATTTTTGAGAGAGATGGGTCTCTGTTGAGACTCAGCAAGGGGGACCTGCACTTTCGGATGATGGGTATCCCACAGGGATCTATGCTCGACCTCCTCCTCTGGAACGTAGTGTTTGATGGAGTACTCAATCTTCACCTTCTGGAACAGTTGGAGGTAATTGCTTATGCTGATGACTTGGCTATCCTCGTTGGTGGTAAGACCGAGCAGGCCCTTAGTAGTATGAGAGATGATTGACGAATCACGGATTATGTTTATTACCACAAAAAAGTGAATACATCATTCTAGCCGGTCGGAGGAAGGTGGGCCAGACCTATGCTTCAGAGAACATCTGATCCGATCCAAAGCTGCTGTCCAATATCTCAGGTTGGCTATTGACCAGTTATGTAAATTCAGCGACCATGTCATAGCAGTCTGTGAGCGAGCAGAGAACACTCTTGCTGCCCCAAAACGACTCCTCTTAAGCCAGATGGCAACTTGAGCGTTGAAAAACGTAGGGTCATCATGTCTACCATTACTTCCATCATTCAATATGCTGCTCCAGTTTGGGCTGGTTTTTTGTGCACACACATGTGTGTGTGTGTGCATCTATAAAAAATAATTTTTCCCATCATTGCAAATTCGAGAAGTCCTGTTGGCTGGGCATTATTGCTGAACTGTAATTGGGACTTCTCATAAAGTGAGATATAAATTTACTTAACTTCTAGAAAAGTTCCCTTTTTAGATGATCTATTATCCTGATGAGAGCAAGATAAAATGTAATTTTATTATTAATAATGATAATAAAATATAAAATTTTTAAATTATCTATGATTCAGAAATCTATAGGACCTTATTGGGTGATTCCTATTGGGTAATAATCTAGACATTGGTGTAAAAATAAAATACTTGTTATATTATTATTCTTATTTAATTAAAACAATATATCTTTATTACACCAGAAGATTTGGAAAGGGTTAAAACTGAATGTATAGTGTATAGAGAAATGGAAAAATCAGTTTAATTCTTAGAAAATTTTAAAAACAATAAATTTAATGTTAATAAAGTCAGTCCCTGGTATTTACTGACATATTGCGGTTTGAAAATTTCAGTAAAAATAAAACAGAACCTTAATAAGCATATTTTTTGCTTAATAAGCATATTTTTGTATCCATAAAGCCTAAAATCAAAAATAGAGACATATTCATCCTACAAGAAGTTAAATGATCCTCTTTCTTTCTCTCTAGTGAAAAAAATTAAAATCCTAAAAACTGACAAACTTAGAAACTTAACACCACAGTGTAGTATTCAACCTTATAAGAAAAAGCTACTTGAATTTTTAAATCTGTTCATAGGTTTGAAGATACAAATATTTAAAATTTTAATAGAAACAAAGATTATCTGACGTAATTTTAATTGAAGAAAATAAGAATAGTTCTTCTGTACCTTTTGACAGAAGATTAAAAGATCAAAGTAAAAGTTTTAAAATATTATTAATGCGAGAAGACCAGCCAAAATGAGATGCTATAACTTTTTATAAAGTACTTTTTTTCATCAGAAAGGGTATATTAATTTTTCTTCTTTACACTACCTGTGCAAATCTTTTTTACAGCTGTGGCACATAAAACCACCTGAATTGAAAGTACTTGCCATTACCCCAGATACAATTATGAAACTAATTCTACCAAATAGTGTTATTGTTACGGATAATGCACCATACTGTAGTGTAAAATTAGAAAAATCTAAATACATCATTGCTAAACCAGATGTAGTATTGTGGCTGAGAGAAAAACAAATCCCATTTGATTCTACATTTTTAAAGGATGAACTTTTAGAAGAAGTTAAAAGAAATAAGAAAAAATTTAAAAAATATGTAATCGATGTGGCTGAAGTAAATCGACATCACGGCTTACATTAAATGAGTACAGGGCATTAACAGGTTGACTGCCATGAGACCTAAATTTAGGTCTCGCATAAATAGTTATGGCTGCCGTTTGTAAAAATCAAAAACTCTTAATAATTGTTTTTGAGACCTAAAATTAGGTCTCACGTTGTTGTGTCCTGAGGCCATGAGATCTATAATCAATAATAGGTCTCACTGTATTCATTTCTTAATGTAATGAGACCTAAATCTAGGCCACATTGTTTTCTCAGAAAATAATATTTTTTAAAAGAAAAAAAATCAGAGATTATTATGGTATGTTTAGCATTTATGTACCATAAATATTTTATAATTATGTTGCTCTTATAAGATTTTTTAAACATACATATTTTACAGTACTGACAAGTTTGTGGTATTCGATTTTGTATCTCGAAGAAATCAAGTCATTGTGTATTCCCTAGTTTTTAATTGTTGAGGTTATGTGGTTCTGTTTTGGTTTGAAAAAAGTTGTTTTTAGTATTTTTTTTATATAAAAATAAGAAAATGGATGACAGTCATATTGCTGAGTTGCTAGAAAGTTTGTTTGTAGATGATAATCAGTATGATCCAGATTTCACATTGGAAGATGATTTAGAAGTAAGTTCTGTTGATGAAGATACAGAGTTTCAAAATGTTTATATTGGTAATTCAAAATTAGATTTAGGTATTGATAGTGAGATCATATTAGATTTACCTGTAGTGAGTGATGTGGTTAATAAAGATATTTTCCAACCGGTTGATGTAAACATTGGAGTTGATGTACCTACTACATCACTAAAAATGGGTGGTTAGTGTTCATGGGGGCCTGTAGGAGAAGAAAATATGCTTGTTCAAATACCTTTTAATCCAGATAACCTAAATTTAGGTATTAATATGGATATTATTGAAACCATGTCTCATGCATCACCCTTTGACTTTTGGAAATTATTTGTGACTGATAATATCTCATTAAAATTAGTAACCGAAACTAATAGATATGCTGCTCAGCAGATCCAGTCCCGCAAGTTCATTTCACGTAATGCAAGAACAAGAGAGTGGAAAGAAACTGATGTAGAAATGAAACAATCTTTAGGTATAGTGCTTTACATGGGGTTGAATCCAATGGCTACTATAGCTCATTATTGGCGGACAGATGATTTATATATTTCAGTAATTTGTAAACAAATGAGCAGAAACCGCTTCGAATTACTGCTGAGCCTCTTTCATTGCGCAAATAATGAAAATGCAGCACGTGATGACAGGCTACACAAAATACAAGGAATTATAGATGAAGTTGTTTATCATTTTAAAATGGTTGTGGAGCCTGAACAAGATATGTGTATAGATGAAAGTATTGTTCCTTTTTTAGGAAGAATTTTTTTCCATCGGTACATTAAGGGTAAAAGACACCAGTACGGTATCAAAATATTTAAATTATGCGTGAAAAACTTTTATACTTTAAAACTTTAAAAAATTTTTAAACTTTAATTAAAAGATTTTTTTTCATTTTCCATTGTATAGTTAGAATTTAAGTTGCTATATTGTATTTTGTTAGCTCATTTTTTATTGTTTAACTTTGTTAACATAATTTGTTAGGTATAAATAAACAATACTAGACAAAGAATTAAATCATATCATAATCACATATTATGACATGTACCTATGGTTTGGCGTGAACCAAAGGATCATGTAACCGATTGTTATTTTTGTTTAACAAGTGTGTTAGGAATTTCTAAAAAATCTAAACATACTGTAAAATATACTTCATAGCAATCTGCAATCAGGCTTGTACCTCACAGTGAAATATCCTTCGATACCAATCGCTTATGGTATTAATTTGAAAGAGACATACAATGTGATGAAAGATGTTTTTGAAAAAATAAATTATAAAAAACATAGCTGGAACATATGTGGTGATTTGAAAGTTATAGCTTTTTTTGTTAGGTATGCAGTTTAGGCTTTACTAAGTAGATGTGTTTTCTTTGCAAATAGGACAGCCAAGCTAGGAATAAACATTATGTTAGTGGAAGAGACGAGACAACTTAACTCCAAATGGGAAAAGTTTTACTCATGAGCACTTAGTTGAATCCAAAAAAATATTTTTACCCCTCTCTCTATATCAAGCTAGGACTAATTAAAAATTTTGTAAAAGCAATGAAGATTGATAGTCCTGGATTTTGTACATCAGGCAGAAATTTCCAAATGTAAGCGAAGGAAAAGTTAAAGAAGAAATATTTGTGTTGATCCTCAAATAAGAGAGTTGGTGAAAGATGATGTATTTAACTCAATGTTAAATAATGTAGGAAATGCAGCTTCGGCTTCATTTAAAGACGTATGCAAAAACTTTTCTCGGTAAACAAAAATTCGACAATTACCACGATATTGTTAATCAACTTCTTACTTCATACAGAGCTATGGGATGTAATATGTCTTTGAAAATACATTTCCTCCACTCACATCTGTGTTTTTTCCCAGACATCCTCAGAGACGTAAGTGACGAACACAGTGAACGTTTCAACCAAGACATTTCAGTGATGAAAAGCTGCTATAAAGGGAAATGGAATACTAACATGCTAGCCGATTACTGTTTGACATTAATTCGTGATGTGCCTGAGGCTATTTATAAAAGAAAATCATCAGCGAAATCATTCTAACACACATATGGCTATGCAAAATTATAAATTTTACAGATTTTAACTATATTTTCCCTTAATTTTTTTTTAAGCATAATTTATTTAAAACTAATGGTGGTAGAAAAATTGTATTTACAGATCTGTAATATATGCAAAAAAGCAATTCAAGAAATTGTGTCACACTTAGAGAAACATTAAAAATTTTTTTTTCTCTATTAGTGTAATTTGACACTTCACACAGCCTTTTTCAGGAGGAGGGGGTAATGGAAATGTATGAGAGCAAAAATCGAATAATTTTTTTTGGGAGAGTCTGGGGTCAAAAAAAAAATCACCCAAAAATGGGCACCAAAATTTGTGTCAAAAAGGACTCGGATGTAAAGATCTGGGTGGGTTTGGGTCTAGGATGAAGGCTTTGGGTACAAGAGGAGAAAAAGGAATCCCCCCTACTAAACTGTCTCAAGGACTTAGAAAATATTCACTAGTCACTCAACCTCATATCGAAAAATTTTTCTAAGTCGTTTACTTTAATTCAAGTGACATAACAGTCTTACAAACACTTGTTTAAAGACTTAGAATAATTCTCTTATAAAACCGGGGTATGTTAAATTCTTATACACAGTTAACTGTATGAAAAAACATAACACTTTGAAAAACTCAAATTACAACACAATCCATTGACCAAAAAAATCATTAAACTTTGTAGACATGTTTGTAAACCATTCACTGATAAAACCTTACTATGTAACTGTTAAAAAATACCGAAAAAACCGTCTAAAATAGACACGTGTAACCACAATGAATACTCCAGCTCGACTGAACGCTGTATAATGGTCTTCAGTAAGCACACTTCTACTTTTCCTTCAGTCCTTTTTAATATTATAGAGGTAAGTAACTTAGCTGCATGCAGTACCAAGTTTAGTGTTCTATATTGTTTTCTTCATTGGTGATCACTCAGCATTGTCTGTGAAGGATAACAGTCCTGTAGAAGATAATAACTTAAATTGTGACATCCCTCTACAGTATGAAAACTGTACTAACTGTGATGGACCATATTTTTCTTGCTTACGAGATTGTCAAACTTTTAAAGAAAAGAAGGCAATTATCAAAATTTGTACCAAGAAGAAAAAGCTATCTTTTCCGGTCACACGAAGAGAATAAAAAAATTTGCTGAACTCCTGGAATCTGGTTAAACCAGACATCTCCTTTGCCACCATTACATAAAGG
This sequence comes from Lycorma delicatula, assembly GCF_047948215.1. Classification (NCBI taxonomy): domain Eukaryota; kingdom Metazoa; phylum Arthropoda; class Insecta; order Hemiptera; family Fulgoridae; genus Lycorma; species Lycorma delicatula. Next base: position 105,896 of record NC_134457.1, read on the forward strand.
CAAGCTCCTACAAATGCAGTTTATCAACAGTGTGGATCCTGCAGTGAATTAAAAATACATCCGAACAAGCTTTTTATTTTATCAAGGTGATTTGCTCACAGCCTCTATTTCAAAGCTAACTAAGGTGAACAAGAAGTCAGTAACTGTAGCTAGTGGGATTCTTCTCTGAAAGTTCCTCTCCCCAAGGTTTTGCCTTTATGGGCAGGTGTACATACAGCTGGTGGTAAGCCATTAAATAAGCTCCCTGTTAAAGGAGCCCGTACAAATAGTCCCTCTTAGTTGTTCTCTGTGATTTCCCATTTTTCAAAATCTCCCCCTTCATCACCACAAATGCTGGAGGGTATTGTTGAGGCACTGCCCAACCCCAGGATATTAAAATTAAAAATTCCCAGAAGAAAAACCGGATCATATATATGCTGTCTCGTATACTGTAGTGAAAGTGGTGGGGTTATTAACTTCATTCTCATGAGAGATGTGACGCACATCTTGTATTACCCATGTTTATGTCCTCATCGTCTTGTACTTTGTCCAACATCGACCTCTCATGCTCACTGAGTTTACTCCCTTGTCTTAATTGGTCTGGTTGTGACAACTTTTGCGGTAGTGACCATAGGCCAATTATTATTGCTTATGGTATCAAGTGATGAATAAAAGGCCAAGGAGATGGATTGATGAAAGAGCAAATTGGAATGGTTACCATGAAGCCTTCCCATCACAGTATGATGATAGTGCTGATGCCCTAGTTCTACTAACACAGCTGTTACTCAATAATGCTAATAGATGCATACCACAAACATCTGGAACCTTAGGCGTCTCCATTCATTGGTGGAATGATGATTGCCAAAATGTGATTAGGAAACAATGGCAGACACTGCGTAGATTTAAATGCAGATCTACAAATTTTGAGGTTGTATTCTTAGGCACTAGGAGAAAGATAGAACATATTATGTAGATACCATCTTACACACTACTCCTACATCTACTGTGTGGAAGAAGCTGTATACAATTTGCAAATCCCAAAAACATCTATTCTTACACTAATTCATGATGGAAAACTTCATACATCATCTTCTGCAGTCGCAACTAACTCGGCAGATTGTTTTCGTTCAGTGTCCTTCACTTCATCGTATACTAACGATTTCATAGATATATGGAAATACTATTATACAACACTGGTGATATGGTCGTGAATTAAACACTCCCTTTACATGCAATGAGTTATCGCACGCGCAAAAAACTGAGATGACACCTCCCCTGGACCTGACAACATTCGTCTCTGTATGCTCTCACACCTTCCCACTTCGATGCTACAACACCTACTGTCCATTTATAATGGTATGTTCTTCAAACAAATCTTCCCACCTGTTGGGTCAGAAGCCCATTGTCATAGCAGTATTTAAATCTGGTTAAGACAAAGCACACTCTTCAGGCTACCGCCCTATCTCCTTGACGAACATTCTACGTAAACTAATGGAGAGAATGGTGAACCAAAGGTTTATATGGTGTTTAGAGAAACATGCCCTTATATGTTTAGAACCGTGTGATTTCCACCAAGGATGATCTTCCATTTATCATCTAGTGTCACTGGAAACGGCCATCCAAAACACTTCCGCTCCTGCAGTGCCTCGTCGCTATCTTCTTTGATGTTAGGAAGGCATATGACATGGCTTGACAAGTTAGTATTCTAAACAGCTTTAAAGAATGGGGAGTCATGGATAATATGCTTGCTTTTATTAGGGGTTTCTTAAATGACCAATCTTTCTCTGTAGAGTAGCGTCACGTTAGAGAATGGAGTGCCTCAAAGAAGTAATACTGTTAGCTACAGCAAACAAATGCCACTTTGTTTGCTGTAGCTAACAGTATTAATAATTGTGTGCAACCACCTATTTCATCTTTATTTGTTAATGATTTTGCTACTTGTATCTCACCTTGAAGCTTGGTCCAAGGTTACCGGCTTCACCTTCTCACCCAAGAAAACAAAATGTGTAGTCTTTTTTTGCCTGCAAGACCCTTTTATTCCACAAGTCTTTCTCAATGGAGAGCCAATTGCCAAAGAGCCATCTCTCTCGAAGTTAAATTTTTAGGTTTACATTTTGATAATCGTCTTACATGGGTCAAACCCATAAAATAATTAAATACAGAATGTTTAAAAAATTCTAGATGTGCTGAGAGTCCTTAGCAACAATGATTGGAGAGAATATCAATATTCTCTCCAATCATCCTTCGTCTTGCTACAAGTGTCTTTAGGTTAACCCCTGTCGCAAGCATACTTGTTGCTTGCAGTGATAAGTCATCTGTCCCATCACTTTGGGATAGGCGAGATCAACTGCTAGCACCTTCCTCTGCTCGTCTTAAAAGACAGCTGAATCACCCGGTTTATAAAGTAGTCCTTGTTAACCCTCATTTACAATGGTATGAAGATAATCTACTTTATACAATACCAATGGGTGTTCATTTCTGGGTTTACCTTTTAAATTTTGACACCTTCTATTTTTCCAACCTATCCCTGTTCATATTCACGGAAACTCAATCCCTTAAATTTTAATTATGTCCTTATCATACACAAGGTGTTTCATTTGCTGCTTCAAGACAGTACCAGATAGTAATCCTCCTCTCACAACTTAAAAACCAGTGACTGTAAATATCTGCGAAAAGAATCCAGCACCTTTATAACATTATCTCTGATGGTTAGCCTTGTAGCATTCAAAAAAACTCTAAGGTCATATGTGTGACCGCATATTAAAACGTAAAATTTTCTCTTCTCTTTATTGGTGGAGTCAAAAATAGGTTAATCTGTTTGAAAAAAATTGTGTTACCTTGAAACAAGGTCAAATCCAAGGTCACCATGAGGTGTTACCCTCCAATCTGAGTAACTTTTTTATAGATCATTTTTTTGTATTGTGCATAGGTTACAAGAAAATCACCAGAGATAATTAAAATGAAACGCACCATATAATAAAAAAACAATAACTCCTGTCATCTTTCAGCAAATGTTTTATGAATTTCTCTCCAAGGCAAACCCAAACACAGTAGTATACACAGATGAATTGAAACTGAGTGATACCACTGGATGCGCACTTGTCATTAATGAGAACATATATGTTTGGTCTGCTAAGTATCACAAGTGTCTTCATTGCTGAACTGTATGCCATCTGTAAGGTTTTAAATATCATTAACCCAAAATACTATCATATCATTTGTAGCAACTTGTATAGCGCACTCCAAGCTTTAGAAGATCTGTATTCTAGACATCCTGTCACCGGAATCTATAATGCAATCACAGAGTTCAACCATCCCAACACCCAAATGAATTTTTGCTGGATCCCCAACCACGTGGGGATTCTGGGTAAAGAACTTGCGAATTCCACTGCTAAAGACAATGTAGTCGACCGTCTTTCACTACTCGTGTTGTTATTGCCGACTTTACAAATTCTGTAAAACACACTCTTCGAGCAAAGTGACAAGGTGACTGGACTGCCACAGCAGATAATAAACTTTGACAAATCAAGAATAATGTGTTACCATAGGACTTAAGTAGGAAAATTTGCTGAGAGGAAATGGTTCTCTACCGATTGTGGTTAGGACAAGTAAATAAATGGTTTGTGTAAAAAAATTGTAATACATAAATTTTTTTATATAATAAATAAATACTTTCAAAAAAGATAGTAATTTTTATCAGTTTACCTTTCTGAGGTATAACTCTTATCACTATCCAAATGACATATTTAATAATTCAGTGGTACACTTCTGATCTACACTTCTACCACATGACTGGTATGCAAAAACAGTTTGAGAACCGCTGATCTAGAGTCATAAAATTATGTAGATTATATTTACAATGATTAAATTATAAGGAGTATTGAGTTAAACTGAGCATGTAAAATCAGTCATTCAGTTACTTCTTATTTGTGAAATGCCACTTGATTGCAGTAAAAGAAAATGAGTGGTTGGCTGTTATCTGTAATAACCTATGATACAATACATATACTCTTATCGCCGTGCAATCTTCAATAAAAGATAGTCACTATGAAGAAATATCTCTTTGCCAGTTGCACTTTGCACTTGAGGTTTATCAGGTTGACACATCATTTTCTCATGTTCCCTGTTGGTGCCAGAATATACCTCCTAGATAACTGCTGTATAACAGTTCAAAAATTCCATTCAAAAATTGGCAATGAACATGGCAAATGATACCCACATAGTCATTCTTAAGTTGCACAAGTTGCCTAAAAAGATAACTCCCCAACTTGAAGAAGATACGATTTTCAAAACTTCTCTTTCAATATCTTGCCTAAGGTTAGGTAGTAAACTTATACGCTAATAAATATACGATCCCTTTAACCGATGACAACTTTTTTAGTTTTGCAGAAGATAACCTTTCCGTGTTACTGGTCTCATAAAAAAAATGAAAATCAGTGAAGCATACACTTCATATAAAAATTTAACGATTTTTTGAAAAATCTAAATTATAAGTCAATCTTTTTTTTAGCTATTGAATTTGCACTTGCAGTTAATTATATCCTTTAAAAAATTAATTCAAAATATATGCTGGAGATGACCAATCACATAAAGGCATTCGCTCACAGGCATAAGAAAATGACAAACATGTCATAGGCGTAAGATCTGACAAACATGTAAAAAATATTTGTTTATCCTTACAAGATTTCTTAAGCATTCCTGAGAATACTCTAGTATTCTAGATTACTAGATAATCTTTACATGCATTGTCTTCATCTTCACTTAGATTGTGATAAAATATAAAAGTATTTTAGCTTTTTTTTTAATAATAGTCCTTATAAAAAAATAATAAAAGTAACATTGTAATGACCAGACTAGCTGTACTTTCTCAGCAATTCTTACTACAAATACATATTTTTGAGATACACTTAAAAATAAAAGTAAAACAGTAATAGTTGCACTGTATCCTATTTCATTAGTTCAAACAAAACTCCAGTTAATGGGAAATTTATTGTATTATATCTGTGGTGATAACCATTTTTTTTACGGTCATCCTGTACTGTTTCATCAGATTTAGTAGACAGCAAGTTGTTCATTCTAGAAATTGAGCTTTCAAATCCACAAATAAGAAAATACATCTTTTATTCTGATTGGTACGTAGTAATATCGGGTGTACAAAAAAAAAAGTCTCTTCTCAAAATTAAATGTTTTCTGTGAATATTCAAACAGCAACTTTTGACTGAAGCAAGCAGGAGTTGCTTATTTATATATTTACATACACTGCTCTTTCCTCAACTGCAAGATGGACCAGAGAACTGTATTTGGCAACAAGATGGTGCTCATTCACACTGGCATAACTCTGTGTGGGATCAGTTAAATGAAGTTTTAAAAAGCAATTGTTACTATTTCATTTTATTTGTGATTCATTACTCTTAAGTCAAAGTTAAAAGGTATTTAATAGCTTTAAACATCAATATTTTTTTATATATTCTGTTCATTATATAAATCATGTCAGGAATGGTTAGATAAGCTACTCCATAGATAAAAAAAGCTAATGTCCCAGCATCAAAGTGTTTCCCAATAGAATTAATTTGCTGACAGATACCTAGTTTTTCTTATAGCAGACACTTGTTAAGACCCTGAAATTGAACCATGAATTATTCAGTTTTTTTTTTTAAATATGATGAGCAGATTAGATAGACTAAAGGTAACAAAATTTGTACAAGTCTCCCGCAAAAATGCAAAAAATAAATGAATGAATGGGTTTAACATTCTGATGAACATTTCACTTGACCAAAAAGGTAGTAGGAAATTAACCTCATCCTTATTTATAGCTTGATGTTTTTAAAACTTTAAAGATGCCTATAAATAAATAATAAGAATAAATGGATTTGAAATAAGGATTAAGTATCAGTGGTCGATATGTTTTCCCCATCAATAACAAGTGAAACTGTGCTGAACGCAGTTCACTTTGAATCTATATCTACTTGCTGCATATGTATTGTAAAGGGGGGGGGGGGCACTTGTACTTCAGCCTTATTGAGCCTGTCTAAACCTATTTCTTTTATATTTCTGTCAAAACTTGTTCCTAGTGTTTTAATAGAGCATGTACAGGTTTTCCAGTAGGTTTCAATTGGTAGATTTTTTACGTATCGGTTCAGCTAGTAGTTTATATCTGCCTTTTAATGATAAAACAAGGCTAAATATGGGTTTATATCTCTGTAACATTATCCATATTGTGTAATCATTTGAGTGCTGAAATTTTTATTCTGTGTTAAATCAGAAATTAAAGGTAATTTTCTTTTTATTTTAATCAAAGTAAATATATTTCTTTTAATTAAAAAATTAAATCATTTGGTAATAATTTTATTAATATAGCAGCAATAGCTGTTATCGGTGATTCACAAGGGTAATCCATTAAGTAAAAACCATTTGTGCATGGTTGCTATGCATGTTATTCTCTCATCCCAGTTTAAAGTCAGTCTGTGTTCTAATCTCAATTCTTTGTGTTCTGAGAGTCATCTGCTATATTTGTGAACATTATGCATTATTAAAATGAACCGTACAAAATCCTTTCAACTATGAAGTTCTGTTGGTGATTCTTGAATACTCCTTGAATACTTCTTGAAACTATAACTCAAGTTATAGTTGGTTATAGTAGGTGAAATACTCTAATGTATGAATTGAATATGAGAAAGTGACTTGAAATCTTTAATAGTGGGCAAACTTTATCCACGGCAAGGATCAACCGGAACAATTATCATGTTGTAGAAAACTTGTAGCATGCAGTTATCTACAAAATCTTTATAAACAGAAGCATAATTGCCAATAATTTGCCCGTTTTTCCTAAACATTGCTCATTCTTTTTTTTTTTTTTTTGTGAAATCATATCAGAATATCTTTACTTCCAGAAAACTTGCACATGATGAGTTCCATTCCATGGTGATGCTGACACAAAATCAGCAAATTGTAGCAAAACTGGCATATCAGTGGTGATATTACGTAAATGGAATTGATTTTCTCAGCTGTGTTAGTGATAAAACCTGGGTTTTTCATTTCACCCATGAAATGAAATGATGAGCAAGCATCAGTGGCTCAAATAGTACCGTTCCAATTCTTCCAAAAAACCAGAGTTATCCAGACACTTTCAAGTTGAAAACTTATGCCGACAATTTCCTGAGATCATACAGGCATTCTTTAGGTAGAGTTCATACCAGAAAATACTGCTACAACAAATGCTACACTGGTATTACAAAACGCTCAAAAGACTATAAATAATCATCCAAATTGAACGTTTTCTTAAACCAGTTTTTACCCTGTAATCTGAAACTATTCGATCACTCGCCAAGTATATATATAATTCTTAATTCAGGTGATTTTCACCTTTTTTCTAACCTTTGACTGTTCCTGAATGGAAAATGTTTAAAAAGTGGTGGTGAATGGATGGATGGAACTGCTAGCAGTGGATGATGACTGCAGTGAAATTTTAAAACTTGTGATCGGCTGTAATATATGCTTAAATTAAAAAGTGATTATGTTGAGAAATAAATTAAGGTGCTGTATATTATAGAAAATAAAAAACTGAGCAATAAAATTTTATCTAAATTTTTAAAACAAAATTATTAGTGTACTTTGTGGATTGCCCCTAGTATCAGTAACAATTGTTTTGATATTTTACTGTTCAAGTAAAACAGTGATAAATGGACTATTTATCGAAATTTATCTTTTAATTTTTTTTATAAGTATAAAACTTTACAATTTAAAGTTGAAAATGCTTCTCATTTTTGTAATTTACATAATTGTTTATTGGTACATGAAATTTATATTTACAAGATGTTTGAACTTGTGATAGAAAGAGGTTGAACTCAGGAGCAGGTGTAGAAAGTCACTTTGAAAATATGTTAATTCGTTTCATAAACTAGATAGTTAAATGAATTTTAATCGGGTCAAATTCGTATTTCTAAAATTAAACAACATAGGAAACACAGGTTTTATATCCCAGTCACACAAGAACTTTCTATTTATTTTTATTTTGAAAAATATATTTTGTCATGTGTTTTTCAATAACATTCCTCAAAAATACCATTCAAGAGAAAAAATTGTTTTTTTACTTTAAACTTTTAGCCTACACTAACTTTTTTTATTCAATGTCCAAACAGAAAAAATATTTCTTAAAACAAAATAAGAAACATGTATATGTGTGGTAGTTAGTTATAATAGTTAGTGATTATAACATTATACAGTTAGTATGATGTAAAAGTTTCAAGTCACAGTTCTTCTATGACATGTTGACAAATGACAATCATAAGTTATTTTGGCATATTTTGCAGCTTTGTATTGTCATAGTCGAATAAAATGTTTACAACAGAACAACATAGCATCTTAATAATAATTCAGTCTTTAAAAAAATAATATTTTATACACAATGATTTTTCTCAATGGTAATTTTTCAAAATATTTTGTCTTTATAATAAAAATATTTCTGTAGTTTTTTTTTTGTTTTGTTAATTATAATTATAATTTTTTAATTATTTGATTTTTTATTGTGTTTTAGGTACATTATTAATTTCCTTTTAGATTCCTCTGTCGGCATTTTCATTATTTACATTGGCATTCGATACTGTCACTATTTGGCCGAACAGAATAATTGGGATGCTATAAATTTTGGAGAATATGGTATGACATTCAGTTAAATATTTTAGTGTGTGTGAGTAAATAATAAAAAAAATGTGTTAAATATGATTATTGTAGTTGTAAAACTTATTTACAAAATAATTTTGTCAATAGTTATGCGGTAATAGTTTGATAATGCATTAAAAATACTTTTGTACGTCTAGAAGAAATTAGGAGGCGTAACTTTATTTGATAAACACCTCAGTCCCAGTTTGGGTTTTGTAACAGTCTCTGGATGGGTAAGGAAAACTACTCATGAAACTGGATATTGGATATTATAGGATACTGTAACTCTAAAAATTCTCAGCATGGATTCACGGGTGATTTTGAACCCACAGCATTCCAGAAAAGAAGGAATTAATAATAAAGAAATAGGGTAGATAGTGAAAAAAGAATGATCTAACCTCTTAGGAACTTCAAAATGAAATAAATGCACCCTTTTAAAAAATTGAAAGCCCCTTTAGGTATTAAATTTGCATCCTACCCGCAGTTCTTCAGCAAGATTTTGTTATCCAAGGTGGGAGCTACAAAATTACTGATTAATGATTTTTGTAATGAGCAGTTTGGATGCATTCTATAGTGAATCATTTTTCTTTCAGATATTAAAGAACCACCTGTGAAGAGGTGGCTGTTTAATCATTCAAATGGTTTTCAAGTCAACTGCTTAACCAAATCTTCTCCGACGAGTAATAATATAAAGTGATCAGGCGTTATCATACCATAATTGTCTAACTTCGTATAGTTATTTCAGTGTAATGGTTCATAAATTCCTTGTTCTTACTAAAGGTTGGAATTCTTTTACAAATTATTCCATTAATTTTGTTCATATATATGTCTGTTAGATACCAAACAAAATGTTTATAGGAACCTAACATGTGTTGTAAATTGCTCAAAAAAAAAACAATTACGGTAAGTTATTAAGAATAACAAGGTACCTATTCCAGGTATAATAGGGAAAGTGAGGAATTAGAAAACAGCTAAAGGAATGTAGTTAAGTGTATATCAAGCCTACTGAAATGCAGACAATATTCAAACCCTACAAGCCATAAATTAGTTTTTTTATTACTGCGACCAGCTACGTAGTGAATTTTATCTGATAACACCCTGATTCATGCCCGTTGTACCTTGGGTGCTTCATATATGTTACAGTCATAAACACAACTGGAATGGGGTAGTAAAAAAACTTTTTAAAAAAAATTGTAGTACTTTTGTCAAGAAACAATTCAATATATATGTTTGTACTCATTAGAAGAAAAATAATTTGTGTATATCTGCTCTGAGATTATATCATGGATTACTACATACTTAAAAAGAAATAATGGATATGATTATTGACATAGGCAGTATTATCACACTAATTTATAGCAAATTGCTGCACAGTCTACCTGTCAGATATGGGCTCACTTGGAGTTGAGTTTGTTTATTCCAGTCTCATGCTGATCAATCCTAAACAGTTGTTTGACCGTTAATTAAATGCCACTGATAGCATCCTACTTTAATTAACTAGTTTTAAATAGATTTGAATCTGGATCCTGCCGTAGTTGTCATAACAGCTTGATCAATGCTAATAATAATAATCGGTCATTAGTTCTTTATATGTGCAATTTTAGAAAAGAAGATTTTTGTTTTATGCGTTGAATAAAAATAATAATGTGTAAAAATTTGCATATTACCATTTTGTTTTTCTTTGCTTATGGGAGACATTGGAATATCCTATTTTCCAAATAAAAAATATTTTTTAAAGAATTATGAATAAAGTTTGTTAATTAAAAAAAAAAAAATATTGAAAGGAACTGGGGTTAACCTATGTGACTCCAGTTATTGTGAGAAGACAGTGATAAATTTTTTTTTACTTCCTTGTACAAAGTAAAGGAAGTATTTTGATCATGAAAAATTTTGATTTTCAGATTTCAACGGAAATATCCATTTTGACCATCTCTGAATGCATTTTGACTAGTTTCAATGTGACATCTGTACATACATATGTATGTATGCACCTCGCGTGATTCAAAAACAATTAGCTGTAGGATGTTGAAATTTTGGATTTAGGGCTGTTGTAATATCTAGTTGTGCACTTCCCATTTTGACTGCAATTGACTGGACCAGAAGTGTCCCAAAAAGCCCAAAATCCAAAAAATCTGGAATTTTGACTTTTTCTTAACTGCAGTAATAAGCCCTCATTGAGAGCTATTCAATGATATATGTGGTACTTATTTTCATTGGTTCCAGAGTTGTAGCCAAATAAAATTTTAATCAATGAAATATTTGGTCTTATAAGGGGAAGGCACATCGGTTACAATCCAACTTCATCTCCTTTTTTTTTAATTTAAATATATTGATTTATTAATAATTACCTCTGATTGTCAATAAATAATAATTCAATAACAAAAAAAAAAAAAAAACTGAAAAATATCAGAAGTTAGTTATTAATGAAATAAAATTCTATATAATTTTTATTTTTTTAAAATGTGTGTATATAATTTAATAAGTGTACAAGGAATTGATTAGACATATGTTAACAAATCTCTCAAAGATCCGGCGAGCGAAAGGTGAGAAGCTGGTGTTCGTTGCTCCCAACAACACTGCTGGTGATTACTTCTTAAAAGTTCTGGAATGCGCTCCAGGAGAGAGATGACATTGCCGAACGCTATATTGCTACACATGATTGAGGTTACCAAGCCTAAGGTGGACATGCCTAGGGCCGCCAAAATGGCTGTTGTCACAGTTCGTAGAAAAGGCACCAGCTATGCTGACCTCCTTAAACAGGTAAACGGAGGGATTGGAGTTGATATGGCTGAGGACTTTCTATCTGTCCATAGGGGTCGTGCTGAATCATTGGAGATAAGACTCTGGGATGTTGACTCAAAACATGAAGATGTGAAAAAGAGGTTGGGAGAAACCTTACAGGGTAACGGACCAAAGTGTGAACCTCCAACTGCGATCTATTTGCATTAAAGACATGGATATTGATACAACTCAGGAGGAGGTAGAACAGGCCTTTTGTAGGGAGGTAGACAAGGGAGTATTTATGAAAATCTCCCCTTTGAGGCCAGCTTCTGGCAACATGCTACTGTTCATCTCTGCGCAGAGAGGGTAGACAAGTTGCAGATAAATCTCAAGTGAAGATTGGCTGGCGCTCAAGTAGAGTAGAATTAACAAGCAAGCAAAATAAATGCTATCGCTGTTGCGCTATTGGCCATAGGAGGTAAGGCTGTCATAGCCAATATAGATCCTTGCTCTGTTTCAACTGGGGAGGCGGCAGTCACAATTCTGTGTGCTGCACGGAACCCCAAAGATTCCTTGAGTGTGGTGATTTGGGTCATCGCACTGGGGGCAGGGAATGTAAACACCAATTGTCAAGTTAAGAGTTCCACTCTCCAATGCTAACAGATGCTCGCTCTCCCACTTTCTTTTGGGAAAGTTGGCTAAGGAAAAACAAGCCGATTTTCTCATAATGACTGAACTGAACAGGTCAGTCATGATCAGCTGTAACTGGACTACAGACAACAGGGCTGACGTTGCATTACTGGATATCAGTGGATGATTAGGCTGGCAACTTTTGGAGAAGGGTGTTGGCTTCCTCTGCATTGAGCTGGCAGAAGTGGTAATCATGGGAGCTTATGTTTCTCCTAACAGCGACTTGGCCTATTGTGGGGCATTCCTGGCATGACTGCATATCAAGAATTACTGGGACTAGGAAGAAGCTCTAGCTTGTAGGCGATTCCAACTTCAAGTCTGTCGAAGCCGGTAGTGCTCATACTTACTGAATGGGCAAGCTGTTAACTGAATTAATGAGTACTTCAGATCTTTATTGCGTGAACGACTGTATACCAATCTTTTCTGCCCATAGACACTCATTAGTGCTAGATCTCACTATCCTCGATGGGAGGTGGAATCATGATTGTTGTTCTTGGGAAGTGCTGGCAAATGACATCGCCAGTAACCATCTGGCTACCCTTGTTGATCTTGGGGATGGCTGCTTCCAACCATGGATTTAGGTCCCTCCTACATGACTGATATCTCAAGAAGTTTGTACCATCATTGAGGAAGTCTCAGATAACGTACGTCATGGTCTACACCTCATACCTGAAATCCTGCAGGACTCTATTAAACAGGCTATTGCTCAGTTGAGTGTCAGACACTGTCATCATCGGCCAGCCTACTTGTGGACCCCTGAGATTAGTTATTTGCAGATGGAACTCCAGCAACATCGGAGAACTATGCAACGACTTAGGCGACATGGTGGAGATGCCTATGATCTCACATCCCAAAATTATTTGCATTGCAAGAGAGCCTTCCAGAACACCATCAAGAATGCGAAGAGGAGGAAGTGGCTAGTACTCTGCTCAGAATTAGATGATGTTGCTTGGCACCAGGCATATTAAATGGTCATGAAACGTTTTTGGAAATGTGCTAGAATAGAGCGGGAAACGCTGTTCCCGTGTATCAAACACAAGTTGTTAGACCCCACTGACTTTGAGCAACAACAGTACACGTTGCCCAAATTGACAATGGCCATGAGCCAACTGCACAACTCCCGCAGTCCTGGCTGTGATGGAATACCAGCTGCTATACTAAATGGCCTTCTACTAAAGTCCCCATGGGACATGGTTGATGTTGCCGATCAAAGGCTACAAGCAGGAATTTTTCTGGCTTGCTACAAAGAGACCAGACTGGTCTTCCTTCCGAAGCCAGGCGTTGGTGGACGGATCAACACCTACCGGCCACTATGCCTTCTGAACAATAGGGGCAAGGCCATTGAACGCATGCTGGCCATTCGGTTTATTGATGAAATTAACGCCAGTCCCAGTCTACATAGGAATCAGTCTGGTGTTTGGAAGAGGAGGTTGACCATTCAAGCCCACTTAAAGGCCACATCTTGGGTGAACAACATGAGGAGAGGCTCTTGGCGAACAAGGCGACTGCCAATCCTAATTTTATTGGATATCTGCAATATTTTTGGCTCGGTCCCTTGGGATGCCATTCTAGATACTCTGTGATGGAAGGGAGAGTCAGTACCTATCTATTACTTATTATAATTATTGGAATTATTTTTGAGAGAGATGGGTCTCTGTTAAGACTCAGCAAGGGGGACCTGCACTTTCGGATGATGGGTATCCCGCAGCAGGGATCTATGCTTGGCCTCCTCCTCTGGAACGTAGTGAGTACTCAATCTAAGGAGTACTTAATCTTCACCTTCTGGAACAGTTGGAGGTAATTGCTTATGCTGATGACTTGGCTATCCTCGTTGGTGGTAAGACCGAGCAGGCCCTTAGTAGTATGAGAGATGATTGACGAATCACGGATTATGTTTATTACCACAAAAAAGTGAATACATCATTCTAGCCGGTCGGAGGAAGGTGGGCCAGACCTATGCTTCAGAGAACATCTGATCCGATCCAAAGCTGCTGTCCAATATCTCAGGTTGGCTATTGACCAGTTATGTAAATTCAGCAACCATGTCATAGCAGTCTGTGAGCGAGCAGAGAACACTCTTGCTGCCCCAAAACGAATTAAAACCCCAAAACGACTAAAATTTTAGTCGCTTGCCAGGAAGGAAATACTGTGGGTGAATATGGGCTGGGCTAAAGGAATGAAAGAGGGGGGACGACTTATTGAGTTTTCCATGAAGTGTAATTTAGTAATTAACTGCCAACACCCAGTTTAAAAATCATAATAGAAGAATATACAAATGGAAAAAGCCTAGTGATACTGCAAGGTATCAGAAAGGTTATATCATGGTTAAGCAAAGATTTAGAAATCAACTTGTCGACTGCAAAGTTTACCCTGGAGCAGACAATGATAGCAACCATAATTTAGTGATAATGAAATGTAGATTGGGGTTTAAAAACCTGAAGAAAAGGTGTTAGATGAATCAGAGGAATTTGGAAAAGGTTGAGGAAGAGGAGGTAAGAGTGGATTAAAGAAAACTGTTCAGAAATGGAAAGACAAATGATCATTGGTAAAATAGACGGAACATACAGGAAAGTTAAGGAAAATTTTGTGGTAGTTAAATTAAAATCTAATAATGTGTGTTATCTAAAGAGTTATACGCAGGAATTGAATTAGAAAATGGTATTATAGAGGAAGAAGATGAGATCGAATCATGAATCATCGGATGCGATCATGAAGCGAGACTGTGATGATCTGGTGAAGGCGTCGTTTGGAATGCTTCAAGTTTGCTCAGGTCTGTCTTAAATAATGTACGCATTTCTAATCAATTTTGTTTCCACAAGCGCCGCTTCAGCGAAGCAAATTCTGTGGTCGCTTGAACGATGACTGTGGATTTCTGTCGTAGCATACTTTCTTCTCCTGGATCGGTGAAGAAACTATTTATTTGCTTTATACAAACAGAATAAAGCGACAAATAAACATGCGCTTTACTTTAGAAAATCTATACGGGGCGTTACATATACGCTGGCTTCTACACACAGTACAGGAACATGTAAGTATAATAAATTTACAGTTTAACATAAATAATTTTATTTTATTACAAGAGTGAGAAATTGCACTTATTTCACATTCAGCTTCAGTACATTATTACATTAATTTATTAGTTATAGAAGTATGCAAAATAAAATAAATTATACATATGTATAATAATTGATTTAAGTGAAAACAAAAATAAAATAAAAAACTATCGTACGAAATAAATGTAAATGCAAATGAATCTGATGTAGATACTAGCCAAACTTCATTACAAAAAAAAAAATATATATATAAAATAAGCAGATCATCCAACTTTCATGAAATCAATAACTTTTCTGTACTTTTCTAAAATGTTGTTATTTACTGAAATCATTTGATGCTTTTTAAGTTACAACCGCATCATAAATAATCACAGTAGACAAACCCATTTTTTTTTAATTTTGTTTATTCGGCTAAATTAAATGAAATTTTAAATATTGTACAAAACTGATTCGCACCTGGCTCAAATTTAAATTAAGAGAATTTCAAATATTATTGGAAATATTTAATTTAGGCTAACAGATTTGAATTGTGTAAGCAAAATTACAATCGCTATGTACATAAACAAAACAAACTAATAAATTTTCATACACTCTACTTATAGAAAATCAGATGATACAGTAACAATAAAAAATTATTAATAAAAAATTATTAATTCTAATTCAACTAAAATTACATTGCATCAAAATAAGTGAAGATATTTAAAATTTTATAAATCTGCCACCGGTCACAATTTTCTGTATTTGTATTACTTTAATTTTTTATAATTAGCAAAGAGTAAGAAATAAACATATGCGATTTAATACTTAAAAAGAGTGTTCACAACTAAGAATATTTTTTTCTACAACTGTATTAAAATGTTTGAATCGTGAGACTAGAACCTGCATCATTAGCAAGGGTCATTATGAAACAGATTTTCATTACGATACAAGTGTCAAACCGATCAAAAACCTACTTACTCTTTTCAACCGTTGATCGACCAGAAGCAGGTATTATTTACTTTGATTTTAATCCGATTTAGTAGTTAGTAAGCAGAGGTTAATTTGGTAGTATACAGATGTTTAGTTAACTATCTGTATACTTAGAAAACTTAGTTAAGTTTCTATGTTACACTGTTTATCCTTTTGCTAATTATGTTGGACACTAATGGACTCTTGCCAAGTTTACAATACTTGCCAAGGCGTAACTTACTTTGCACTCGTGCATTAATGGCTATCATTATAGGCTCACTGTACAATGCACTATTATTCAGTAAATAATTAAGCTACTTAATGCTCCATTAACATATTCTCATTTAGAATAGATATGTTTGTTTGTGCTTTACTTACAAAGTAATTTACTACAGACAATATAAAACAAAACTTCAGTTCGCTAAGCTCCTAAAAAATAATGATAAAAATAATTTCTGTGATACTGAATCCTGTAAAAGTAAAAAAAAATTAATCCAGTTATTTTTGTTTCTTTCAATCAAAATTCCTAGAGATAGATTAAAAAAGGTATCTCTGACTAAATAGACTAAATAAAAGAATTATTCATCGGTAACACGTTAACCCTCAACCGCTTATGATACTTTATTACAAATTAATATATATTAAAGTAATAAAAAAGAATTTATATAAAGTTCTCTTTTTAATTTTACTTACAGATAAATAACATCTTTCAGAACAGTGTATATGATATGTTTTCACAGTTAGTGAGGAAGAACGAAATTAGAATTTAAAAGCATTAAAAGGAATTCTCCATTAAAATATAGTAAATTCTGCCTTGTTTTTTGAGTTCAGACATTATCTAATAAGAAATATCGCAGATGAATGTAGATAAAAAAAGTCGAAGGATAAGATTTTAATAAATAAATAATAAAATAAAAAAGGATAACAATGGGTAAACCAATAAATTACAATACATTCATTATTATATTTAAATAATTCTCCCTGGATCAGCCAGTAGATTTTTGATAGCAGCTACATTTTTTGATAGTAAAGACCAAAGTTTTTCTTAAAATCACTTCTTTAAGCTAAAGAAATCAAAATTGCTCTAGTAAGTGAAAAATTAATCTATAAAAACTAAAAATTATTTTAAATGTAGGAAAAAAATTCAAACCAAGTATTTAAATCAAATGAAACTATCAAATATTTTTATCAGTAAAGCAAGAAATCCATTCGAAATGTTTTTTTTTAGTTTGAACAGATTAAGAAAGATTCTCAAATGTATTTCATTATTTTGGTGAATATCAAAACCAGAATTCAGTAATAGCTTTTTATTTTCAACATAGCAAAAGCTTTATTCATGAAAAATTCATATTCCGCGAGTAATGTTGTTACCAATTTGTTAAAACCTTTTGATTCACCGATAGATATGAGCATGGTGTCACTTACTCATATTATAGCCACAAAAAATTACTTTTGATATAGAATAAGAGAAACACAAACTCAAACAGCTGTATAAAGCTATAAACATTTTCATATCGCTGCAGTTTGACAGGCAATGCTACAACGATCAGATGAACTAAATGTGCAAATGTAAATCATTTCTACAATGTTTAAAATAACAGCTTACTTGTTAAGAGATATTTGATCGTTTCCATTAAAATGTCGTGATTAAAAATTTAGATGTTAACTAAACCGCTATATAAATGATAGGTTGTTTCATGAATACCATGTCTAAAATTTGCGATAGAAAAGAGAAACAAATAAAATAAAATAATTAAATCTTACTCGATTTTGCTTTACAGAGAAGAAACAACCTATAATAAGACCTTTAACAAATAACACAACATCAAATAAAGATATAAATCATTCTAAATATTACCAATACTAAAAATAAAATTAAAAATGTAAGACACGCTATTTCTTCGATCACCTTCTACAAGCATTGTTTTTTTTTCAACCTCCGATCATGCTTCTAAGTAAACAAGAGATAGGCGAGAGCCAGGTCTGTGCATTGTGCAGTCCTTCCCCACCACAACCTCTGCCATTGAATCAGTCTGAGCCGAGCTACGGCCAATTGAACATGGCCATGGCCACTATGATTGATGCTCCCGCCAAGCGTTTAGAGCTGCTGAAATCCATCGTGGAATGAGCCTAATGTACGATGAAAACTTTATGAGTGATGTGTAAGGAAATTTAAAGAAGTGCGAATAAACGTCCAAGATGAAGGTGGGCAACGGCGCAATTCTATCACTGCTGTACGCCTGGTTGAGCGTGTTGATGATTTTGTCCACGACAAATAAAGGTTTACGATAAGTGAACTTCCTGCAGAAATTTCAAGGTCTTCTCTTTACACAACTGTGACTAAAGACCTAGGATACCGGAAACTACGTGCACATTGGGTCCCAAAAATGTTGAGTGATGATCACAAAATGCAGCGAATGGCGTCAGCCTTAATGTTTCTCATGTGTTACGATAATGAGGGGGAAGAGTTTTTAAAGTCTATTGTTACTGATGATGAGACTTGGATCCAGTATGACAATCCAGAAACCAAAGACCAGTCTAAGCAGTGGATGCAAACTTCTTCAAGCACGCCAAAAACGTTCAAACAGATACTGAGCAACAGGAAAAGAATGGCTACAGTTTTTTGGGACCAGCAAGGTGTCTTGCTGGTTAACGTTATGGAGCAGAAGACAACAATAATAGAGGAAGTTTATTGTGAATCTTTACATCGCCTCTGCAGAGTGATCCAGAACAAATGAAGAGGCATGCTCTTGTCTGGTGTGGTTTTGATCCACGACAGTGTGTACAACCGCACTCTGCCAACATGATGCAAGACCTTCTCAAACAAATCAAGCAGGAAGTTTTCAACCATCCATCATACAGTCCAGACCTAGCACCTAGTGATTTTCACCTCTTTCAAGAATTGAAGGCACGGTTGGCCAAACAACACTTCGCCACCAACCAAGAACTTCAGTAGGCTGTCAAGACATACCTTACATTACTGGCGGCGAACTTCTTTGAAGTTACACATTGGAAAAACCTGGTGTCATGATGCAACAAATGCTTCAATGGTTTTGGCAATTACATAGAAAAATAAGTTATACTATTCAGCTTTCATTATAAAATCATTTTGTTATGTCCTTTTTCCTTTTATTTCATTTTGTTCCTTTTTTTTGTAGCCATCAGAGGTTGAAAAAAAAATAGCCCTTGTATATGCGCTTTTGCTGAAATTCATAAAAACGTGAAGAATGGTATACAAATATTAAAAATGTTTACCTTTCGTATATTCTTTAGCATTTTATGTTTGTAAACGATAAATAATCTTAAAATAATAACAAAAAAGTTACGCTATTAGGGTATAATCTAAAAAGAAAAGCCTATATCTTCTAAAAAAAGAGTCATTATGAAGAACGCTCAGAAAAATTGTACTAGACCGAAGCGGTTTCAGAACTGAATGTTAATAAAATTTAATTATTAGTTAGGTACTATACAAAAAACAGAATGTAATTTTGGCTCACTTTTGATAGATCAATCTTTAGATATACCACTGTAGTAATAAGCCGAAATGGAGTTATTAATAGAAATAAATAAATTTACAAACCGAATTAAAATTCAATGATTACAAGAAGCAATGTAATATGAGGATGGATTTGTAAATTGAACATTATTTTTTATAGATTATACAAACACAGTATCACAAAGTAAAGATAGAATTAATTAACTTCTTATACATTAAAATTCTGGAAAATTTCTTGTAACTTAACTAAATAATAATAATAACAGATAATATATATAAATATAATGAATACATAATACTAATGAATAATATTTAGCTACAATATTACAGATAAAAGTGTTATACAACATTACTATCACAGTTAATTAACAATACTAATGCATTAATTTTTAATTAGTTTAATTAATAAATTGTTATTAGCAGCGCCTTCGTTTGATGATGCCAAAAAATCTTCAAACATCTGTAAAAATTAAGCATAATTAGTAATTTAAAAAAAAATCAGACCTAATTTCATTCTCTTTAATAAAAAAAACAAGTAAAGAAAAACCAATATTATCATAAATTCCATAGGAATAATATAATTTGACTGATATTTCTATCATGATCCGAGTTAAAACAAAAGAAAAAGCTGGTCTGGATCTTATTTTCCATCATGAACCACATTTTTTTTTCATTTTGTTTATAAAAACTTAATTGATATTTACATTATGTTTAACCTCTGTTGAACTCTTCAAGAAAGTAAAGAGAAAAATGGTTAACTGATCGTTTGCATTTGTTCTCTGAACCAACTTCAAGAATACATCTCAATAAATTTACAAGTAAAAGCATTCAAGGCAAATATCATTCCTTATATTGTCAAAATATGTGACACCCTACAGTGTTAGTGGATTTTTCAATCGTACACGATTAGCTGTAGAAATAACGTCTCATCTTTTGTGAGATTAATATTATCTAATTTTTATTAAAGAAAAAAATGATAAAAAATGATTTTACTGAAAATTCTATAAATTTTCTTAAACTGACAAATGTCATAAACATTTTAATTTTAGAAATAGTTTAATTATGTTTTTTTATAGTGATAAAAAAAATATAGTTTTCGGAAATACAACACATCATACAATTAATAAGGTGACATAAACACTTCTATTCATCATATGTGCATGTAATAAATAAATAACCAAATTATAAAACTTAATAGTCCTGGAGTATATTTCTTCCAGGTGGAATCAGTAGAAGTTTTTAAATATTTATATTTAAGCTTTCAGTTCATACGCATCAGTTTTATTTTACATCATATCTCCAAATTCCTCTTCTTGCATTCATCGAGTTCCTGCTTGTTTTTCTGCAAAAATCCTTTTTATCATACCACATCACTCTTTTGCAAGTTCATGCAAATTTTAGATAAGAAGAAAACCAAAAATTTTAAATATAGTAAACTTTAAAAAGATAATAAAAGATAATGATAATTCTTTTTTAAATTTCAACTTTTTAAAGTCAGTAACAAATAAAATGCTCTTAGGTTGTCTAAGTTATTTGTTCTTAATTTGGCGCAAACTTCAAAAAATAAAAATTTATGAAGATTAAATATAATTTTTTTAAAAAGCCTACTTTGTTTTTTTAATCTTATTTTTACTTCTTTTAACTTTTGGGATGTAGACCCCCAAGTTTTATGACAATTCTTTTCTTAAAACTCAATTTATTTTTCTTTTTAAGAATTATCGACCGGTGTAAAAGGTGACCTCCAGTAAAGTCCATCATGGCAAGGAATGGTGATGGTGGGGGTGGTAACTGCGATTGTCACAAGGCAGGTGCTTCCCCTACAGAGGTCAGGATGTCCCTGAAGAATCATTTTCATGTATTTTTATATCATTAATTGTTACTTTTTAAAAAAAAAAAAATATAAGCTGTAGGAAGAGTTTACAAATTCTGTAACATTACACTAATGATTTTACTGTTTTTTTTTAATATAAATTAATTTTAACTTGAAAATGAAAATGCGATTGGCCAATACTGAGTAACATCGGAACACTTTTTAACAGAAAGAAGATTTTACAATCAGCATTAAAAAATATTTTCAGCAAATAAGATGAATATCTCAGAGAGTAAACCTAAAAAAAAGTTAATGATTAACTACTGAAGCTACAACAAACCGGTTCCTGAAATACATTGTTAATGATTTTAATAAGCGATGTAAAAAATTAAATAAAAAAAGTCATAGACTCTGTGAGTAATGAAATAATTACAAATAGAACCTTAAAACAAAACACTTTTGTAGTTTTGTTCATCTAATAATTTGAAAGGCTAAAATACGCTAAGAAAATTAAAAAAATAAAAACTCTGCATCATTAATTACACATCTCAAAACAATTTCCTCTACATAACAGTTACATGTAACAGAGATTATATGACGAAAAAAAAATTATTTACAAGACCCATAAATATCATTCTCAAATTTTAATAAATAATATTTTATAATCTATAAAATAGATTAAAATCTTGTAACAAGAAACTTTGAAGATTTGCTTGTAATAACCGTTACATCAGCCGATTCGGTGAATAACAATGTAGAGCAACAGCCTTAAGGATGTGATAATCCTATATTGTGAAATGCATTAACATATTACATACACCTCATCTAGCTGGATATATGTTCTAGAAGTGTTATGCCGGTTTGATTAGATTAATTATCTCTAATAATAATGATATTAATATAGCCACAATAATTAATAGGAAATACAGTCTATCCAATCATGAAAACTTATGACAGTAATTGCTGGTTATTATTATTATTATTACTCCATGTCTAATTTTTTTAAATTAATTTTAAGATACTATCATAAATTATTTTATTATAAATAACAATAACAGACTGATTTTATCGATTAGAAGAACCAGTTATGATGTACCATCAAGAATGGTTTGCATACTACCAGCTCTAAGGAAGCCGTTTCAGAAATATTTCTTAATAAAACTGAATACTTTCAACTCCTAGTTTATTAATTTAATTGTTATACATGAAGGGAGATCGGAATGGTGAATAGGTAAAAAGCCCCGGCTTTAGATATAAAGCATATTTAATTCAGAATATAACACAGCAATGCAATTTAATAAAATAATTCTTAAAGGCCTAACAAATTTACAAATAGAAAGATAATTTTAATTCTAAATATTATATTATGATGTACAAATATTTTATTGTTTCTTCATTATAGGCAAAGTCAACTCTTAAAAGATGACAACTGAAATTTTAAAGCATTAGAATCATGTTAATACACGCTCAAGATGAATTAAATTGGCTATTAACACCTAAAGTCATTGCAAGGTGGTTTTTACTTTCTAACATTTTGAAGTCTAAGGTATTTATGAATGTTTTAAACAAACACTACATAAAAGGATATTTTTCCTTTACAAAAATATTTCTAAACCGACCGATTATTTAGATTTTATTTACTTTATAATGTAGATAACTATCCCCGTTAAAGACTATATTTTAAAAATTGCATAACTACTAATAAAATCATAAAAAAATTTAAAACAAAGTAAAAGGAAACCTTAAATTTTACCGCCGAAATTTACCTTAAATTTTGAACGCATGCTGGCCATTCGGTTTATTGATGAAATTAATGCCAGTCCCAGTCTACATAGGAATCAGTTTGGTGTTTGGAAGAAGAGGTTGACCATTCAAGCCCACTTAAAAGCCACATCTTGGGTGAACAACATGAGGAGAGGCTCTTGGCGAACAAGGCGACTGCCAATACTAATTTTATTGGATATCTATAATATTTTTGGCTCGGTCCCTTGGGATGCCATTCTTGATGCTCTGTGATGGAAGGGAGAGTCAGTACCTATCTATTACTTATTATTATTATTGGAATTATTTTTGAGAGAGATGGGTCTCTGTTGAGACTCAGCAAGGGGGACCTGCACTTTCGGATGATGGGTATTCCGCAGGAATCTATGGTTGGCCTCCTCCTCTGGAACGTAGTGTTTGATGGAGTACTCAATCTTCACCTTCTGGAACAGTTGGAGGTAATTGCTTATGCTGATGACTTGGCTATCCTCGTTGGTGGTAAGACCGAGCAGGCCCTTAGTAGTATGAGAGATGATTGACGAATCACGGATTATGTTTATTACCACAAAAAAGTGTATACATCATTCTAGCCGGTCGGAGGAAGGTGGGCCAGTCCTATGCTTCAGAGAATATCTGATCCGATCCAAAGCTGCTGTCCAATATCTCAGGTTGGCTATTGACCAGTTATGTAAATTCAGCGACCATGTCATAGCAGTCTCTGAGCGAGCAGAGAACACTCTTGCTGCCCCAAAACGACTCCTCTTAAGCCAGATGGCAACTTGAGCGTTGAAAAACGTAGGGTCATCATGTCTACCATTACTTCTATCATTCAATATGCTGCTCCAGTTTGGGCTGGTTTTTTGTGCACACACATGTGTGTGTGTGTGCATCTATAAAAAATAATTTTTCCCATCATTGCAAATTCGAGAAGTCCTGTTGGCTGGGCATTATTGCTGAACTGTAATTGGGACTTCTCATAAAGAGAGATATAAATTTACTTAACTTCTAGAAAAGTTCCCTTTTTAGATGATCTATTATCCTGATGAGAGCAAGATAAAATGTAATTTTATTATTAATAATGATAATAAAATATAAAATTTTTAAATTATCTATGATTCAGAAATCTATAGGACCTTATTGGGTGATTCCTTCGGTAATAATCTAGACATTGGTGTAAAAATAAAATACATGTTATATTATTATTCTTATTTAATTAAAACAATATTTCTTTATTACACCAGAAGATTTGGAAAGAGTTAAAACTGAATGTATAGAGAAATGAAAAAATCAGTTTAATTCTTAGAAAATTTTAAAAACAATAAATTTAATGTTAATAAAGTCAGTCCCTGGTATTTACTGACATATTGCGGTTTGAAAATTTCAGTAAAAATAAAACAGAACCTTAATAAGCATATTTTTTGCTTAATAAGCATATTTTTGTATCCATAAAGCCTAAAATCAAAAATAGAGACATATTCATCCTACAGGAAGTTAAATGATCCTCTTTCTTTCTCTCTAGTGCAAAAAAATTAAAATCCTAAAAACTGACAAACTTAGAAACTTAACACCACAGTGAAGTATTCAACCTTATAAGAAAAAGCTACTTGAATTTTTAAATCTGTTCATAGGTTTGAAGATACAAATATTTAAAATTTTAATAGAAACAAAGATTATCTGACGTAATTTTAATTGAAGAAAATAAGAATAGTTCTTCTGTACCTTTTGAGAGAAGATTAAAAGATCAAAGTAAAAGTTTTAAAATATTATTAATGCGAGAAGACCAGCCAAAATGAGATGCTATAACTTTTTATAAAGTACTTTTTTTCATCAGAAAGGGTATATTAATTTTTCTTCTTTACACTACCTGTGCAAATCTTTTTTACAGCTGTGGCACATAAAACCACCTGAATTGATGAAAGTACTTGCCATTACCTCAGAATTCTCAAAGATTAACAATACAACTCGTTCTCTGATAGTAGTAGTTATTATACTGTCACAATTATACTACACATCCTTTGAAAACTACAGTAATCACATTGAGCATTATAATTATTGTAAACACATTAACTTAGCCCCACCTACAATCATTTATTCAATTCCTCTGTTAAATAGTTATATACTTAATACATTTTGAAATGTAGTAGAAATAATATAGATGGAGTACAATATAAAAATAGGACGAGAAAAGATTATGAAAGTAGAAGGATTTTGTTATTTGCGAAGTAGAATTACTAAAGATAGACAAAGCAGGAGCGATATAAAATGCCGAATAGTACAGGCAAAACAAGTTTTCAGTCAGAAATATAATTTTCTCAATCAAAAATTAATTTAAACATCATGAAAACATTTTTGAAAGTATATGTTTTGAGTGTAGCTTTATATAGAAAAAAAAGTTGAACAATTGGGTATACTAAAATGAAACTATGCACAAAAAGAGAATCTTGGAGAGCTGCATCAAACCAGTCAAATGACTGAAAACAAAAAAATACTTAATACATTTATCAGTGAGAGTGAGGGAGTAAATTACAATAAATATTATTATTTATTTAATAAAATAAAAAATCAATTAGCTTTTGAATTTAATTTTTGTCGACAGCAGGATAATAATTTACTAAAATAAAATTTTAAAAAGTTATAATTCATTAAATTTTGTAAATAAATAACATTTAATGGTTTTATAAATATATGTATATGTATAGATTTAATGATAAATTTCATCCAAATAATATGTACAAAGAACAGTATGTTAAATTTCAAACTAATTTATTACGGGAAAAACCAAAAATTTTTCAATTTTTACAAAATAAAAAATATCTTAAAGGAACAAAATTTAATTAAAGCTTGAATAATCGTAGAAAATAATTTAATAAGTGTTTGGTTTATAATGTCACAAAATGGATTAAAATACTGTATAAATTTTTTGTATTTGTAGAAAATAATTTAGAAGCCTTTGAAATAAGTAATATAAAACTGTAAATTTATAATAATATGGACATGTACATTTTAACAGAATGTATTGCAAGACAGGATTTAGAACAGAATGATTTGCTTAGATCGACAAGACTGGAAAGTGTGTGGTAGTATTGATGTTTCGGTACATCTTACAAGCAGTACTGTACATGATGTGTTATGATGGCCTTACTTAGTTTTACATGCCAGTAATATTTTCTGAAAATAAATTGGTAGGTTATGTATGTAAAATCTTCATTATAATGATCACTAATAATGATGGAGTGATCTCAGAGGCCTTTCTTTAAAATAATATTAGTGATTCTTTCTATTTTTTACTTTACTGGTGATTATTTTATTTATGTAACCGAGAAATTTTTGAAAAACATGTGCTGAAGTATGTACTGCTAATATTTATCAGCAGGTTTTTTTTGTTTTTCCAGGAAAACCACCATCTGCACGCATCTGGCTGGTCCAGTGTGGTTTATATGTGTTTCTCATGTTTACCATGAAACTTATTATAACGCTATTAATGCAGTTTTCATTTTGGGAAAATGTTCGTGATCTCATGTTATCTCCTATTACAAATGAGTACCTTGAATTAGCTTTAGTCATGCTAATAATACCATTATTTGTAAATGTAAGTTTTGATAATTTAAAACTTAATTCTATAAAATGTTAAACAGTACCATTATTGTATGCTTTTGTATAATATGCTGACGTATTGTATGCTTTTTGTATACTTCATCTATGCATAATATCGTTAATATATCTTCCATCATCCTTCTGACTGATTAGCTGTTGTTTGTTTAAAGAGATAGAAAGTGGAAGTGAAGTTGTATCGAAAAAGACTATATCAAATTATTGTTGTAAAATAATTATCATTTTTTAAATTTAAATTGGAATAAGAGGCTCAGAATGTATATCTTTAATTAACCTTTAAACTCATTTCAACCTCTTTGAATTAGTGATTGCATCTCTACATTTTAATAAGAAGTTCTGGTTCAAGTCCTGATCAGCCAGAGCACTTTTTCACTACACACTCTAAAGTTTTCAAATCATATTCCCATGCGCAAGCTTTATGTTGTTTTAAAAAGGACATATTAAATTTATATTCAGTTTTGTTCATTTTTGTGTATTTTTCCAATATTGTTGTTTTTTTAAATGTCTATCATTTATCAAAAATGTTGAGGTAGTGTTTCTTTTGTACATTTTCTCTTCAATAAAAATGTGACATGGATAATCAATCCAATGTAATGGTTTTATGGAATAAATTCAAATGGTCATCTATATTATTCAAAAGCTCATTTATACAAGGTTATTTTCTGTCTTCTTTACGTTGAAGCCTGAAGTAAACAATCTGCATGTGTATGGTGCATGTAAATACACAACACACATACATATGACAACCTTCAACCAGTTGATGCAGTCCACAGGATGGACAAAAATGACACATCACTTTTAAAAATAGCTACCGCATGATAAGAATGTTAATAATCTTAGATTATCACATTATTAGTTATTATTATGTAATTATAAAATATGTTAGGTCTACACCAACCTAAACAATGCACTATTATTGAAAAATGTATGCTAATTTTAGTTTTTGTAATTTTATAATATTCATTTTATTTGCTACTTGAGGCCTAGAGTAAGGAAACGTTCCATGTGTTAATGCATGTATTTGAATTGCAGTTTGGTACATATTATGTATGATGTTATACAAACTAGCAATATTTCATAGCTATTTATAGTTTTATGACACAATTAAATTAATTATATTTCTGACATTAATTTAACTGTGCTGTTGTTAACTTTTCATGATAGGAGTTACTTTGAGTGAGCTTGTTTTTATCACTAATTTGGTTTAGGTAAATATCACTTTGAAATTTATGACTTATTTGCTAGAAATTAAGTTTTTTTAAAAGTATTTTTAAGTGTCGTGAAATTTAATAACTATTGCAAGGAGTCCTTCTTGCTATGTAGTGAAACACAGAAAAAGTAAAATATTTGGAAGCAGGGTAATATGATAATTGTTAATGTTTTCAATAAATTTCACGAAAAATACCGTACTTTAGAAATTAAACTAGTAGAATCGTTTACTTCTGCATTCACAGGTGTATCCATTTCAACTGTTGAGAGATCGTGAACTGAAAAGAAAAGATATGGCATAGTATACATGCCAAAAAAGAAAAGAATACATTCAAGACCTGTTTTAGGTCGTTGTGACGATTTCTGTAAAAATGCTGGCAGATCCAAAGTCCATGATTTCTTTTTTAAAAAAGGAATTATCCAGACTCAATAAGGTACTTTCAGCAGTCAAAAGTTATCTGGATTACTGAAAATTAGTCGAGCTGGTTTACATAAACTTCTTTTATCGATGGGTTTCAAATTTGCAGGAAAAAAGAGAAATAGTTTTATCATTGATAGAAAATAACATTAAAGATTTGGCAAAGGAAATACTTGAAAAAATGAAAGAGTTTAGAAAAGTGGGAAAAAATATTTTTTATCTGGATGAAACTTGGGTAAACAAAGGTCATTCAGTCAATAAAGTTTTGTGTGACACTTCTGTTAAGAGATCTGATCAGACTCTCTGTCTGGTTTAAGTATAGATATAAAATCAGCAAGTAACAAAGGAAAATGGTTGATTGCAAGTCATGTAGGGGAATGAACATGGATTTGTTAATGGTGCATTATTAGTTTTTGATTCTTATAAAAAGGGTGATTACCACATTTTAATGGTAATTTTTTTGAAAATTGATTTAATACAATTATGAAACTAATTCTACCAAATAGTGTTATTGTTACGGATAATGCACCATACTGTAGTGTAAAATTAGAAAAATCTAAATACATCATGACTAAACCAGATGTAGTATTGTGGCCGAGAGAAAAACAAATCCCATTTGATTCTACATTTTTAAAGGTTGAACTTTTAGAAGAAGTTAAAAGAAATAAGAAAAAATTTTAAAAATATGTAATCGATGTGGCTGAAGTAAATCGACATCACGGCTTACATTAAATGAGTACAGGGCATTAACAGGTTGACTGCCATGAGACCTAAATTTAGGTCTCACATAAATAGTTATGGCTGCCGTTTGTAAAAATCAAAAACTCTTAATAATTGTTTTTGAGACCTAAAATTAGGTCTCACGTTGTTGTGTCCTGAGGCCATGAGATCTATAATCAATAATAGGTCTCACTGTATTCATTTCTTAATGTAATGAGACCTAAATCTAGGCCACATTGTTTTCTCAGAAAATAATATTTTTTAAAAGAAAAAAAATCAGAGATTATTATGGTATGTTTAGCATTTATGTACCATAAATATTTTATAATTATGTTGCTCTTATAAGATTTTTTAAACGTACATATTTTACAGTACTGACAAGTTTGTGGTATTTGATTTTGTATCTTGAAGAAATCAAGTCATTGTGTATTCCCTAGTTTTTAATTGTTGAGGTTATGTGGTTCTGTTTTGGTTTGAAAAAAGTTGTTTTTGTTTGGTATACGATCTTTTTTGTAGTATTTTTTTTATATAAAAATAAGAAAATGGATGACAGTCATATTGCTGAGTTGCTAGAAAGTTTGTTTGTAGATGATAATCAGTATGATCCAGATTTCACATTGGAAGATGATTTAGAAGTAAGTTCTGTTGATGAAGATGCAGAGTTTCAAAATGTTTATATTGGTAATTCAAAATTAGATTTAGGTATTGATAGTGAGATCATATTAGATTTACCTGTAGTGAGTGATGTGGTTAATAAAGATATTTTCCAACCGGTTGATGTAAACATTGGAGTTGATGTACCTACTACATCACTAAAAATGGGTGGTTAGTGTTCATGGGGGCCTGTAGGAGAAGAAAATATGCTTGTTCAAATACCTTTTAATCCAGATAACCTAAATTTAGGTATTAATATGGATATTATTGAAACCATGTCTCATGCATCACCCTTTGACTTTTGGAAATTATTTGTGACTGATAATATCTCATTAAAATTAGTAACCGAAACTAATAGATATGCTGCTCAGCAGATCCAGTCCCGCGAGTTCATTTCACCTAATGCAAGAATAAGAGAGTGGAAAGAAACTGATGTAGAAATGAAACAATCTTTAGGCATAGTGCTTTACATGGGGTTGAATCCAATGGCTACTATAGCTCATTATTGGCGGACAGATGATTTATATATTTCAGTAATTTGTAAACAAATGAGCAGAAACCGCTTCGAATTACTGCTGAGCCTCTTTCATTGCGCAAATAATGAAAATGCAGCACGTGATGACAGGCTACACAAAATACAAGGAATTATAGATGAAGTTGTTTATCATTTTAAAATGGTTGTGGAGCCTGAACAAGATATATGTATAGATGAAAGTATTGTTCCTTTTTTAGGAAGAATTTTTTTCCGTCGGTACATTAAGGGTAAAAGACACCAGTACGGTATCAAAATATTTAAATTATGCGTGAAAAACTTTTATACTCTGTCATATAAAGTATACTGTGGTAAAGGAGGAGTAAAAGAAGGGCTTATGTCAGAAAATATTGTCATGGAGTTAGCAGAACCATACCTGAATTGTGGTCGAACATTATTTACAGACAATTTTTTTATTCCAGTGTTCAGCTTGCTGAGAAATTATTAGACAATAGAACACATCTGGTTGGCACACTTCGAAGAAATAGGAAATTTAATCCACCTGAAGTAATAAATAAGAAACTTCATCGAGGAGAATGTGTTGCTAGTAAAAACAATAATGGTGTAGTTGTACTTAAGTGGAAAGACAGGAGAGACATTTTAATGGTTACTACAAAACATACAAAGAAATTGGTAGTGACTAATCGCAAAACTGAAGTTTTGAAACCTGCAGCAGTAGTGGATTATAACTGGGGAAAATCATACATGATTTGTCTGATCAATTGGGATCTTACTCCAATCCTTTAAGGAGGTCCATTAAATGGTGCAGAAAAGTGATTTTTGATTTGCTTCTGACAACTTCAGTGGTAAATGCTCTAAGTATTTATAATACAGTGACAGGTAGTAAAATGAACATCACTACATTTAAAGAGGAACTTGTAAAAGCATTGTTTGTGCCTGCAATCATTGAAACAGTTACTCAGTCTCATGTGCTTACAAAAACAAAAAATGGAAGATGCAAGCCATGTTATAAAAACAAAGTTATCCCTCTTGGAAGAAATCTCGCTCAAAAAAGTTAATACTATGTGTGTAAGCTGTGGTTTTCATAGATGTATGGAGTGTTTTTTTTAAAAACATACCGTTAAGTGTAAATGAATGCATTGTTTGTAAATAGATAATTAACACTAATAGTTAATTAATTAACGGTTAATAAAGGTATTAATTTGAAAGAGACATACAATGTGATGAAAGATGTTTTTGAAAAAATAAATTATAAAAAACATAGCTGGAACATATGAGGTGATTTGAAAGTTATAGCTTTTTTTGTTAGGTATGCAGTTTAAGCTTTACTAAGTAGATGTGCTTTCTTTGCAAATAGGACAGCCAAGCTAGGAATAAACATTATGTTAGTGGAAGAGACGAGACAACTTAACTCCAAATGGGAAAAGTTTTATTCATGAGCCCTTAGTTGAATCCAAAAAAATATTTTTACCCCTTCTCTATATCAAGCTAGAACTAATTAAACATTTTGTAAAAGCAATGAAGATTGATAGTCCTGGATTTTGTACATCAGGCAGAAATTTCCAAATGTAAGTGAAGGAAAAATTAAAGAAGAAATATTTGTGTTGATCCTCAAATATGAGAGTTGGTCAAAGATGATGTATTTAACTCAATGTTAAATAATGTAGGAAATGCAGCTTGTGCTTCATTTAAAGACATATGCAAAAACTTTTCTCAGTAAACAAAAATCCGACAATTACCACGATATTGTTAATCAACTTCTTACTTTATACAGAGCTATGGGATGTAATATGTCTTTGAAAATACATTTCCTCCACTCACATCTGTGTTTTTCCCAGACATCCTCAGAGACGTAAGTGACGAACACAGTGAACGTTTCAACCAAGACATTTCAGTGATGAAAAGCTGCTATAAAGGGAAATGGAATACTAACATGCTAGCCGATTACTGTTTGACATTAATTCGTGATGTGCCTGAGGCTATTTATAAAAGAAAATCATCAGCGAAATCATTCTAACACACATATGGCTATGCAAAATTATAAATTTTACAGATTTTAACTATATTTTCCCTTAATTTTTTTTTTAAGCATAATTTATTTAAAACTAATGGTGGTAGAAAAATTGTATTTACAGATCTGTAATATACGCAAAAAAGCAATTCAAGAAATTGTGTCACACTTAGAGAAACACTAAAAAATTTTTTTTCTCTATTAGTGTAATTTGACACTTCACACAGCCTTTTTCAGGAGGGAGTAATGGAAATGTATGAGAGCAAAAATCGAATAATTTTTTTTGGGAGAGTGGGGTCAAAAAAAAATCACCCAAAAATGGGCACCAAAATTTGTGTCAAAAAGGACTCGGATGTAAAGATCTGGGTGGGTTTGGGTCTAGGATGAAGGCTTTGGGTACAAGAGGAGAAAAAGGATCCCCCCTACTAAACTGTCTCAATGACTCTATGACTCAATGACAGTATGAAACTGTGATGGACCATATTTTTCTTGCTTACGAGATTGTCAAACTTTTAAAGAAAAGAAGGCAATTATCAAAATTTGTACCAAGAAGAAGCTATCTTTTCCGGTCACACGAAGAGAATATAAAAATTTGCTGAACTCCTGGAATCTGGTTAAACCAGACATCTCCTTTGCCACCATTACATAAAGGCAAGCTCCTACAAATGCAGTTTATCAACAGTGTGGATCCTGCAGTGAATTAAAAATACATCCGAACAAGCTTTTTATTTTATCAAGGTGATTTGCTCACAGCCTCTATTTCAAAGCTAACTAAGGTGAACAAGAAGTCAGTAACTGTAGCTAGTGGGATTCTTCTCTGAAAGTTCCTCTCCCCAAGGTTTTGCCTTTATGGGCAGGTGTACATACAGCTGGTGGTAAGCCATTAAATAAGCTCCCTGTTAAAGGAGCCCGTACAAATAGTCCCTCTTAGTTGTTCTCTGTGATTTCCCATTTTTCAAAATCTCCCCCTTCATCACCACAAATGCTGGAGGGTATTGTTGAGGCACTGCCCAACCCCAGGATATTAAAATTAAAAATTCCCAGAAGAAAAACCGGATCATATATATGCTGTCTCGTATACTGTAGAGAAAGTGGTGGGGTTTTTAACTTCATTCTCATGAGAGATGTGACGCACATCTTGTATTACCCATGTTTATGTCCTCATCGTCTTGTACTTTGTCCAACATCGACCTCTCATGCTCACTGAGTTTACTCCCTTGTCTTAATTGGTCTGGTTGTGACAACTTTTGCGGTAGTGACCATAGGCCAATTATTATTGCTTATGGTGTCAAGTGATGAATAAAAGGCCAAGGAGATGGATTGATGAAAGAGCAAATTGGAATGGTTACCATGAAGCCTTCCCATCACAGTATGATGATAGTGCTGATGCCCTAGTTCTACTAACACAGCTGTTACTCAATAATGCTAATAGATGCATACCACAAACATCTGGAACCTTAGGCGTCTCCATTCATTGGTGGAATGATGATTGCCAAAATGTGATTAGGAGACAATGGCAGACACTGCGTAGATTTAAATGGAGATCTACAAATTTTGAGGTTGTATTCTTAGGCACTAGGAGAAAGATAGAACATATTATGTAGATACCATCTTACACACTACTCCTACATCTACTGTGTGGAAGAAGCTGTATGCAATTTGCAAATCCCAAAAACACATCTATTCTTACACTAATTCATGATGGAAAACTTCATACATCATTTTCTGCAGTCGCAACTAACTCGGCAGATTGTTTTCGTTCAGTGTCCTTCACTTCATCGTATACTAATGATTTCATAGATATATGGAAATACTATTATTCAACACTGGTGATATGGTCGTGAATTAAACACTCCCTTTACATGCAATGAGTTGTCGCACGCACTAAAAACTGAGATGACACCTCCCCTGGACCTGACCACATTCGTCTCTGTATGCTCTCACACCTTCCCACTACGATGCTACAACACCTACTGTCCATTTATAATGGTATGTTCTTCACACAAATCTTCCCACCTGTTGGGTCAGAAGCCCATTGTCATAGCAGTATTTAATTCTGGTTAAGACAAAGCACACTTTTCAGGCTACTGCCCTATCTCCTTGACGAACATTCTACGTAAACTAATGGAGAGAATGGTGAACCAAAGGCTTATATGGTGTTTAGAGAAACATGCCCTTATATGTTTAGAACCGTGTGATTTCCACCAAGGATGTTCTTCCATTTATCATCTAGTGTCACTGGAAACGGCCATCCAAAACACTTCCGCTCCTGCAGTGCCTCGTCGCTATCTTCTTTGATGTTAGGAAGGCATATGACATGGCTTGACAAGGTAGTATTCTAAACAGTTTTAATGAATGGGGAGTCATGGATAATATGCTTGCTTTTATTAGGGGTTTCTTAAATGACCAATCTTTCTGTGTAGAGTAGCGTCACGTTAGAGAATGGAGTGCCTCAAAGAAGTAATACTGTTAGCTACAGCAAACAAATGCCACTTTGTTTGCTGTAGCTAACAGTATTACTAATTGTGTGCAACCACCTATTTCATCTTTATTTGTTAATGATTTTGCTACTTGTATCTCACCTTGAAGCTTGGTCCAAGGTTACCGGCTTCACCTTCTCACCCAAGAAAACAAAATGTGTAGTCTTTTTTTGCCTGCAAGACCCTTTTATTCCACAAGTCTTTCTCAATGGAGAGCCAATTGCCAAAGAGCCATCTCTCTCGAAGTTAAATTTTTAGGTTTACATTTTGATAATCGTCTTACATGGGTCAAACCCATAAAATAATTAAATACAGAATGTTTAAAAAATTCTAGATGTGCTGAGAGTCCTTAGCAACAATGATTGGAGAGAATATCAATATTCTCTCCAATCATCCTTCGTCTTGCTACAAGTGTCTTTAGGTTAACCCCTGTCGCAAGCATACTTGTTGCTTGCAGTGATAAGTCATCTGTCCCATCACTTTGGGATAGGCGAGATCAACTGCTAGCACCTTCCTCTGCTCGTCTTAAAAGACAGCTGAATCACCCGGTTTATAAAGTAGTCCTTGTTAACCCTCATTTACAATGGTATGAAGATAATCTACTTTATACAATACCAATGGGTGTTCATTTCTGGGTTTACCTTTTAAATTTTGACACCTTCTATTTTTCCAACCTATCCCTGTTCATATTCACGGAAACTCAATCCCTTAAATTTTAATTATGTCCTTATCATACACAAGGTGTTTCATTTGCTGCTTCAAGACAGTACCAGATAGTAATCCTCCTCTCACAACTTAAAAACCAGTGACTGTAAATATCTGCGAAAAGAATCCAGCACCTTTATAACATTATCTCTGATGGTTAGCCTTGTAGCATTCAAAAAAACTCTAAGGTCATATGTGTGACCGCATATTAAAACGTAAAATTTTCTCTTCTTTTTATTGGTGGAGTCAAAAATAGGTTAATCTGTTTGAAAAAATTGTGTTACCTTGAAACAAGGTCAAATCCAAGGTCACCATGAGGTCACCCTCCAATCTGAGTAACTTTTTTATAGATCATTTTTTTGTATTGTGCATAGGTTACAAGAAAATCACCAGAGGTAATTAAAATGAAACGCACCATATAATAAAAAATCAATAACTCCTGTCATCTTTCAGCAAATGTTTTATGAATTTCTCTCCAAGGCAAACCCAAACACAGTAGTATACACAGATGAATTGAAACTGAGTGATACCACTGGATGCGCACTTGTCATTAATAAGAACATATATGTTTGGTCTGCTAAGTATCACAAGTGTCTTCATTGCTGAACTGTATGCCATCTGTAAGGTTTTAAATATCATTAACCCAAAATACTATCATATCATTTGTAGCAACTTGTGTAGCGCACTCCAAGCTTTAGAAGATCTGTATTCTAGACATCCTGTCACCGGAATCTATAATGCAATCACAGAGTTCAACCATCCCAACACCCAAATGAATTTTTGCTGGATCCCCAACATGGGGATTCTGGGTAAAGAACTTGCGAATTCCACTGCTAAAGACAATGTAGTCGACCGTCTTTCACCACTCGTGTTGTTATTGCCGACTTTACGAATTCTGTAAAACACACTCTTCGAGCAAAGTGACAAGGTGACTGGACTGCTACAGCAGATAATAAACTTTGACAAATCAAGAATAATGTGTTACCATAGGACTTAAGTAGGAAAATTTGCTGAGAGGAACTGGTTCTCTACCGATTGTGGTTAGGACAAGTAAATAAATGGTTTGTGTAAAAAAATTGTAATACATAAATTTTTTTATATAATAAATAAATACTTTCAAAAAAGATAGTGTATTTGAAAATTAAACATCTTTATTTGGTAACAAAAATGCTTCTTTGAATTTTTTTGCAATTCTTGTTGATTTCTTCTAAAAATTCCTCACTTTTCCTTAGGAAAAGATTCCTTGACGTCACGATGTATTTAGAAAATTAATTTTCAATTATGAGTTGAGAAATAGAAAAAAAGATGGTTGTGGAAATAAATGAACTGGAGAAAAGAGAAAGAAAATTAGTCAAAGCATGAAAAAAATGCTGAAAGAAATTATCTTTAACACTGTCCATAAACAAAAAAATAAAGTAAGATTACAATAATTACATAAAATAATAAGTAGTATAGACATTGTATAAACACACACACAGTAATAACTATTTGACCATTAAACATAGAAATATGACATTTTTTATATCATGCCACCACACCTCAAACCCCCGTGGTTGGGACAATAAAAATGTTACAACTGAAAGGGTAAGATTACACATCGTTTTTTAAACACAAGAGTGTGATTTATAATTAAATTCTCTACAATTTATGTTTAAAAAATGTATGATTTATCACCAATTTAACAACGTTTACGTCAAACATAAAATGTGTTTTTGACCCTATTTTTGGCATGTTACATGGGATATCTTAGAAACTAAGAGAGATACAGTTCTGGGACCTATGTTTTTTGATTTCCCAGCTCAAAAAGCATAAGAAACAATTTATTTTGTCCCTAAATTGACCTTCCCAGAATTTCATAAAGCCTTAATTTATCCGGAGGAACTGAAACTCAGCGAAATCTTTCATCCTGTATAACTCGCTAACGAAGGTTTTCAGACCTATGTTTATATGAACTTTTTTCTTATTTTTAACCTCTAGAATGAGTTGTCAAAGTATTGCCCTATCCTCCTGAGTCATGCTGTATATACTTATATTTAGTTAATGAAACAGTCACACATTCTTATTATTAATGAAATAAGTCATAATAAATTCATATCGATAACAAAGTATAAGTTCATATTGAATACACTAATATTGACAATACAAAACAGTATAAATTTACTTTATTAACAAAAATAATTACTAAAAAAATAATGTAAAATGTAAAACGACATGTAGGTTACTCTTATAAGAAAACAACTGATAATAAATAATTTACAAAACAAAAAGTAAAATGAAATGTAAGATATATAAATGTCAATGCATTACATTGTAAAAATACTTTAAATAAGATGTACAAATGTACATATCCACCACAAAAAAATTAGTGCACAGTTTTAAATATAATGTCCCTCATTATCGATATCAAATTTGAACTACAGATATGTTTTAGTAAAAAATTTCTGCCATTAAATATATTCTTATTGAAATAAAGAATATAGACTAAAATGGTAACAAAATATATTGAAAAATAACTTTAAACCTTAAACAAATTTTCGTTCTAGGCATAGTGCAAATCGATATTCTTTAAACATCTTAGAGCCACAGAATTCTTTAATTTTAAATAAAGCTGTATAAATTTACAATTTAAAAATTTTCAATAATAGGTATCGCTTGCCAAGAAATGAATTTAAAAAAAAATTAATCTTTCAGTCTCTATTATAAATAAATAATTACATCCACTGTAATAAACACAAGGTATACTTACGTTACCGATTCAAACTAGATACCGATTCAAACTTAAAAAATTAAGAATTTCAATGTAAATTTTCATCGTAAAACAGAATTTGAAAGAATCTTTATTATATTCAATTTTTTAAAAATTTGTACTGGCCAAAAGCCAATAATATTTTAAATAAATTAATAAAGTTTTTAAAATAAAATTTAATTTAACCCTATATTATTTTATGTAAACATATTTTTATAACTGCCATGGAAAACCAGGAAATGAAGGATAAAAATTTATATATCTTCACCGGTAAACAAATTATCAAAGAAAAGAATTAAATTTAATTATAAAATTTAACTAATCTTTAAAGATTTGCAAATAGATTTCGACAAAATTTCCTGATCAAAACCGCGTTAAAGAATGGGGAATTCCAAGTATAATTACAACTGTTGTGATTTATTAAGAAGTATGTATATAACGATATTTAATAGAGTTAAAAACCGGAGAGGAAATTACTAGAAAAGGAATACATTCAATCAAGTAGTTTAACAGGTACAACGCATCAACAATATTATATTATATGTTCTGTCAGTAGAAAAAGAAACAACTATTAGCAATACTTATCTGTAAAGCGGATCGTTTCTAAACTTCTGTTTGCAGATAAAAAAGTTATAATTTAAAAAACAAAGGATGAATAATCATCATCGCATAAATTAGGTGCATCGGAGAAGGTATACACATGAAGGTATCAGAAGAAAAAACAAAGTTAGTCTATCTTATAGAACTAATGTACATTTCAGCCCATCATTAAAATGCACAATTAATTCATAAACTAGTTTTTTTTTGTGATAATACCATTTTAATAAATACACGATATTGCAGTATATGAGAAAGAAGCTTATATTACGCTTCCATTACATTAATTTCTAATAGTGATCTATAAAAGTTTCTCAAAAAAATTATTTAAAATAAAATATATAATTAGCACTAGAAGGAAGATGAAATATATTGTGGTTTTCTGATAATAAATCAGATATTTATTATCTACCTGATAAATCTGACAATGAAGACAGTTCGTTTGAAAACTTATTTGTCAGTTGTTAAGACTCTTATTTCAGGATTAACCCCGACTTTGCAATCGTTTAATTTATAACCGAGCTATTTACACAACCCCTTTTCCAAAACGAAATTTAAAAAACCTTATATATTGCACATACATGTGTATGTATGCACTGTATTTCATTGTTTTAATGAAGATATAGCTTGCAGTATGATGGAGTGTGGGGCGAGGTATTTTTATTTATAAAATACTACTAGTATAGCGACAGTGTGATGTTACTTCTCATTTTTTTATGGGTATGCCTGCAACTGCTCAGTCTTCAGATCAAAGACCGATCATTTTGAGACTGAAGAAAAACAGGTAAACTACAACTGCACCTACAGTTTTTCTAATTTACCATTACATATTTATTTAAGGTATAATAATTTTGAAGTTGTATTTAGGTTATCCAATTTAAAAAAGTTACTTATTAATTTTAAGTAGCACCGTTACAATGTCATACAAATTATAAAAATTGAAGTTCAATGTTAATAAAGCAGTTGTCTACAATAATGAAGCATAAGTAATGCTGGTAAGATGCGTACTAAGAGTTATGGTGTAGGTAGCCAGTGTTGTTTTCCTAATATATAATATCAGATAAATCTGTATTCAATAAAAAAAAAAAAAAAAACATTAGCACAGTTTGATACAGTAGTAATAGTAGTTCATAAAGTAGTTACAACAGAATCAGGGAATACTGCTGCGGTTATTGAAATTGCAGCCACAAGCACAGCCATTGAACCTAACGATTCTGACATTCTAAGTAAAAATGATAATATAAATGCGTTATTATCATTAATGTAGTCCGGCATAATCAAACAAACAAGAAAAATAAAAATTATAAATATGGCTTTTTTATTCATATCCTTGACAATCTAAACTTAAATATAATAAAAAACTCCCTTTCAGCGCGCCGGAAGGCGGTGGTAGTTTAACTAGTGCAAAGTAGGGGATAAAAAAATTTCTACCCTGAAGTTACAACAATGATTGCATCTTCTTACAATTCCAGCAACATCCCTTTCATTTTGGCCATATCAAAAATAGCTTCAAAGATTTTAGGTAACGTTTAGATAACGACAACTTTAAACAGATTCGATACTGTGCCTATTAAGGGATGTGCCCATGTTCACAAGAAAGTGAAATACATACATATAGATATGCTAAAGATTAAAGTATAAACAGTTTACCACTAAGCGTACAGAATTCAATAATGCTTCTTACCTTATGCTTATTGTTTTTTTGTAATAGTGCTTTCAAGGATTTCCCTCATCATCAGTTATAAAATTAAAAAAAAATTATTATGCAGCTAGCCACATGTACAGTACTGTACTCAATTTTTTTTTAATGTTATAATATTTAATATGACTACATATTTTTACACGTTTACAATTTTATTCTGAATTTAATGTGCGATTGTTTAAAAGAAAAAGTTTAACTGATGAGGGGAACCTTTGAAAGCACTATTATGAAAAAACAATAAGCATAAGGTAAGAAGCATTATTGAATTCTGTACGCTTAGTGGTAAACTGTTTATACTTTAATCTTTAGCATATCTATATGTATGTATTTCACTTTCTTGTGAACATGGGCACATCCCTTAATAGGCACAGTATCGAATCTGTTTAAAGTTGTCATTATTCCTCTAAACATTACCTAAAATCTTTGAAGCTATTTTTGAATTCTGTACACTTAGTGGTAAACTGTTTATACTTTTTGTCTTTGGTGTAATTAGTACAGGAGGGAATATGGAAAAATACAATAACAAAAGAATTGGTTTTGCTAATATATATATATACACTTTTTGAACTTTTACCATTACCTAAAAATATCTACCTAAAAATAAGATTCAGATAACAAGACTTTTTCCAACTACTAGTCCCGTTCAAACAATATTAGATTATTTTTAAATAGTGTTGAACTTAACTGAACTCTTAAACAAAATTTAATTAATAAACTGAAAATTTAATTTAAAAAAAAATTTTTAAATCACTATGGTTTTTTGAAAAAAACACTTATTGAAAAAAATAAAAAAATTATAACTTTTTTAAACCGATAAACTGACAACCCCTTGTGTCTTTCTGCATAATTTACAGCCAAAAACACCTGGTAAGATTTATTGGTTACTGAGAAAGATGGTCAATTGTGTAAAAATATAGTTTAGAGAATACTAAAAAAAGTATAATACATGTAATGTAAGTTGCTACATTACATGTACGCAAACTAACCGTATTTTTAGATTTAAAGGTAAAAGTTATTTCAAGTGTAAACTCTGTCTTTATAACCCTTTACAAACCCCTTTACAGAGTTTACACTTGAAATAAACAAAGGAAAATTTCTCTCCATATTTTTGGACTAAAAAAGTTGCAAAAAACAAAATAATTACAAAAATTGACAAATGCTTCCAATGACAAATATTTCTTCAAAAAATTTTCTAGTCAACACATTTTATAAGAAATAGGATATTTGTATGACCACAAATAAACAAAATGACAAAAAGAAGTAATAGAAGAGGGCATTAATTTACTCCACCATACAGAAACTCAACTTAGAGTATTTAAAAATAGGGTTTACTGTTGAGATCTAGTAGATGCGACTCCTCTGTAACAGTTAGCAATTTATGTAGCCGCTTAAATAAAATTATGATTTACCACAATATTTTATCAAAAACTTCCAGTTTCAAATACAAAATTATTTAAACCGCTGAAACTTAACGTAACAATGGAAATTAAGAAAACAGCCATTCATTAGCAGAAATCAGCTAAAATAAATATAAGATCATACAACCGATTAAAAATCTATACAATTGATAACAGGAAAAGTGAGAATACAAAGTGAAAATTTACAAATATTTGAAACAACACAAGGTGTAAGGCAAGGATGCACACTTATAACTTATAAGGTGCTTTTTAACTTAGCCATATTACAAATTAGAATAATGTCTTGTTAAGGTATAGCAATTAAGAGTTTTCTTATAGATCAGTTGGCTTTCTCCACTCATTACAGCAACACTCACATTATTAAATTATTCACACATAGCAATTCTTTAACACGTTCAATTATTACAATCTTGATGTGTTTTATATTCAAATTAAATTCAACCTCAACTATAAGTGAACATTTGTAATTTATCTAAACATTTTCAGTGGCTATCATCAGACAATATAATATTTTTTCAAGTTTTTACATTTTTGTGAAAGTGTAATAATTTTTTTATTGTTTGTTTACAATTCAATTATTTAGTACATTAAATATCATTAAAAATTGCAATCTTTGAATGATTCAAGGGAAGGTGCTAACCGTTTTTGATCCTCCAAACCAGATACTAAATGTAAAACCCAATAAGCCTAACAGGAGATTGTGTTAATTTTTGTACATGTGAGCATTAGACAATAGCTATGTAATTGGATGTCAGACTCAACATTGTCGAGTGTCAACAGTTTAGTTAACGTTGCATAACATCCCTATCAACATACCGGCGAACAAGTATTATCAAGCATTGTAGCTGCTGAAGTCATTTATTAACATATCAAAAACTATACACCTCAGTAAAGATCACTGTTCAACCGCATACCTGCATGGCTCTTCATGACACTGATACAGTGTCTAATTAAAAAACACTGAGCATAGAATGTACAAAAAAAAACTCAAGATCAATTTCTAGTGTGAGGTGCAGAGATCATTTTATACCACATAAAATGATCCGATATATAAAATCCTTACTAATTTAAAACTGTGGGATGAGACTAATAAAAATAAAAAAATCAATAATTATACTGATGCAGTTTTTTTTTTTGTAGGGTGAAAAAGCTTTCGCATTATTGTCCGGAACAAATATATTACAGAGGCGTTATGCACGGATGTCCTCTCTGATGTAGATCAACATATGTATAACATAAATGTTTATGTATAACAAACATTTATATAACCAAAGATGAGGGTGAATAAGTTGCTACTTTACAGCAGCTACCATTTAATGTAACATAGCAAGTGGAATATTTTCTAATTGTTGGAAGGAACTTCTACTTATATAATAAAAAAAGAGTAAAATTATATTAATATTAACATCATGTTTCCATATTTTATTGCTTCTGTACTTTCGAATCCTTATTATAACTACTGAATCAAGTTTCCAAACAACAAAAGTATATTAAATGTAAAACACACAATAAATTAATATTTTATGTGATCAAATTGTTTTAATTGGAATATACATTTCTTTACATAAATTTTATGATTTTTTTTTTAAATTTGAGATTCAATTGTCATATTTAGCTTCAGAAAATTTGCTTTCATATGCTTCTTCAGTACTGAAATTAAAAACTAAATTAAAATAAATAATTAAAATTATTATTAATTAATAAATAAATTATTTTTAATTTAAAATTTTTATAAGAATATGCAAAACATTTAGAATATTTTTAAAATAATGAACTGAATACAGATGACTGCACCGCATCGAACATATTAATTTTTGTGTATTGCTAGTAGTTAATAAATAACTGTCTTGTAATTGTTTAAATCATTAACAATTCTTGCTGTTTGTTGCATTGATAAATTAATTACTACTAAATCTCCAAGATGGAATGTTACTCATTTGTTAAACACTCTATACTGGTTGTGAGAGCACTAAACCTCACAAACTTACTCAAAAAAGTAACTAACCGACCTGGAATTTCTTCAAAATGGAAACTACCATGAAAATCACAAAATATTTCAGCACCTGTTTTCCTTAAAAGGAGCTGTGATAGTAGCTATACTGGGATAGAAATTCTTAATAGAATTTACTAGAAAACCATCAGAATCCCTAACCCATCATATTACGACTATTTCACTTATAATAAATACTCTTTTCTTTTATGTGAGCGGACTTATACCTTCTCATTCCTGCATTTCGATCCTAATGTCAACTTACATTTTACTCCACGATTGATTCAAACTCTGGAATAAATTGATGAATGTGATGTATTAGAATTCCTTAAATCAACATTCGATTAAAAAAAAAAATCAATAATAGTGTTTGTTATTTGGGCATCCCAACCCTGTAGGGGGAAGAACGGTAACGGTAACGTCACCAGTCGCCACACCACACCGTCTGTTCCAAGCCCTGAGGGGCTTTACTGGATGTCGTCTTTAGACCCTCTGATTACATCTCACAGTAATCAGCCAGGCCTCAGTCAGGATGCCACCGATGTAAAATCCACAAATCAAACAGTACCAATGTAACCGT
The DNA here is from genome assembly GCF_047948215.1 of Lycorma delicatula. Taxonomy (NCBI): domain Eukaryota; kingdom Metazoa; phylum Arthropoda; class Insecta; order Hemiptera; family Fulgoridae; genus Lycorma; species Lycorma delicatula. Next base: position 150,347 of record NC_134457.1, read on the forward strand.
GGCATGATCCCAATATGCCTACCTCCAACCAATCCAATGCCTAGGCCGGAACCCTAGCCACCCAAGATCCTGCCGTGATCAAATACCTCAACTGAACTCCCTCTGCAGACCTACAAATCCAACCGTATCTGTTGACTATGGTGTTTACTTATCTGATATGAGTATTAGATGTAATTGATTACACAGTGAAAGCCACTGTATTAGGGTAATATTTTGTCCCAGTAAACTTTGAGTTGTCATAATGACTACATAAACTGTTTGTATGATTATAATAATAAGGTCAATGAGTTCTAGAGAATCACAGACACCTGCTGTGATGGAAAGAGTATTCCTTTTAGTATAAATTTTAAAATTGTTAGAATGAGTGATTTGGAAATTTAGTGAATCTGACTTTTTGTTCCTTAGAACTCTTAATAGTACATATGTTGTCTTCTTGATTAGATAGTATGGATGAATTATAAGACAAAGAAAAACTGCAATTGTTAGAATACCACATGTGAAGTGAAAAACCATCCTGTTGTAATAATTTGGACATATCATTCTCTTTAATAGAATAACTCCATTTAAGTAATCTGAACCGGTAATGAAATCATCTACACAGAAATAAGTTTTAATAGCAAACAAACGTAAGAATATATCCTAATTTGGTTTCTTGGAGAACAGGATATTTAAAGTTTCAAATAAATTTTGTAGGTTAATAAAATTTAAGTAAAATTGTGGTCCAATAAGGACATCAATTTTATTTGATAAATTAAATTCACGATCTGCAAAAAACAAATATATTAAATTCAGGATCTTCAAAAACTGATTATGAGGCAAATTAAAATACGATATTATCAAAGGTAGATGTCAGTAGGCTACCTGTTATTTCTGTTAAATCAGCACATTGAAATTGGAGTGAAAAATTTGACACATTTGACAAATTTTCATAACATTTTCCTTTCCTTTGAGATGAAAATTAACCAGTTTCTTTAAATTGTTTTAAAATAGCATTCATTGCCACTTGATCAACACAACGCACACAAGCTATCTGTCATGTCCAACTAATATGCTTAGAGAGAAACAATTGTCAAACGCAATCTAAAAGTTTTGTATTAAAAAATGAAATAAATTTTCAAAAAAAATGAAAACTTAGATAACGAATATCTAATAACCTCACATTACACAGACAATTTAATGAGTGTGGTCAAGCAGTGTACCCACAACATAGAAGTTACAAAAAATTCCCTGTGTTATCGATTAATGCCCGTTTACTTCTGGAAAATAATCTGACTGTGGAAAGATGAAATGAAATTTATTTTTCATAAAATGGATAAATTTGATGTGAATCAAAAATGTTTAAGATAAATAAAATATAAAGTATAGATTATAAATTATATAAAGAAAAGTTTTATATTTGAAATTATAGCAATTTTTACAAAATATCCAGAATAATGTTTTAAGTATTATTCAATTAGTCTTTTATAACGAAATTACTTACTCAACTTAAGTTTTAAATATCTTTTCAGTCTTTTCTTATATTAGTATTTAAGTAAGCGCTACAACTTTTTAATGACACGATGCTTGTGATGATTAAAACCAAAAGAATTTTCATTAAATTATCTGTAAAACTCAGATTTGTCACTAATTAAAATTTCATTATATTCAAAAAATAATTTTTAACTTATGGTTGTAAAATCAAAAATGCCATTAAATCATAGAGTTGATTAAACTTTAAAAACAGGTAAAAATAAAGTACAGTGAATTATGGTGGGGGGGGGGGGGGTTGAACATTTCACCATTTTCTTTCTGTAAATTATCATTATATAAAATGTCCTAGGTCTTATTTTTTACCAATTACTTTAAACTCTGTTCATTCACAAAAAATTTTGATGGTTGTAAAATACAAAGAAAACAAACAATACAATAAAAGCAAACCTAGAAATTCAGAAATTAAATTTCACCTTTTATAGATTAATCTAGTAGTACTACTCATAGATTAAATGCTTAGCTTACATTTTTGGTAATTTCAATACATGAAATTAATTATTATTGTTCAAGCAATACGGTTCCTTTCTATTTATTATTCACGCATACCAAACTGACTTAGTATTTGACTCTAGCTTCTGGTGAAGATGATTTAATTCACATGATCACTTCTTCATGTGAATCACATATCATTACACATTGAAGTAAATATTTTTTAGTACTTACGCATTAACGCCACCGTAGCTACAGGTTTATTTAAAAACAAAGTAGTCAATCTGATTTCAGTGGAAATCCGATTCAAAACAGTCACTTTATTAATTTTAATAAATGGTTATTTTTATTTATTTTATAAAATAATTTAACCAAAATTAACCTACGCTTGCTAACCTTGACTAATTAACACCGTAATGTTTTGAGTATTTATTATATTTATAAAATAAATAAATATAAATAACCATTTCTTAAAATTAATAGACTCAATAAAATAAATACTCAATTTTAAATAAAGCTGTAGCTGTGGTGGCGTTAATACGTAAGTACCCATTTTTTTCATAAGCTGAAACCATTTAGACAGGTCAGGACAGTTATTCCTAATATACTACAGTTTTTCTCTAGTTTGTAATAACAGAAGATATCTGATAAGAATAAGACAAAAGACATGTGATAAGACATAAGACATCAGAACATATTGCTATAGAAGAAATTATCCTACACGCTAGGAGAATTACTGTATTTAGGGTTAATTTCCAAACCCAACATATCAGACAGGATGTTTAAAGAAATATATGATACCAATTTACAAAAAACAAAATAAACATTTTAAGTAAATAAGCTTTTGTGCTGACTCATACAAAGTTAGAAGCATCAAAGTACGCACAGATCTTCAGAAAAGCACATTAATTTTTCTGAACAGAAATAAACCTAATGTCACTGTTAAACACCACACTTTTAAGTAATAACTCCAAGTTCTGGCATATTTAGTGACAACAAAATAGATAAAATACAAAGGTAGTGGAGGTTATATATAAAATTTGTAGTTTAGGATGAATAGAAATCTCAAGTAAGTGAGATTTCATAAGGTAAATGCCATGCTTGATAACCTCTGGAAGCTTAGTCGCTGATCTTTCAACTCATCTAATTTATGACAAAAAAAATCACAGAAATGTAAATATGTTAAAAAATTTTAGCCCTGCAGTTACATCAATAAGTAAGTTTTATCCATGTTAGTTAGTACTTCAAATATGAGCTATATCATTTAAAATTTTGTACAGACAATCAAATAAATTTCAGAATTATTTTGGTCATAGCAGGTTTATGAAAAAATAAATTAGTTATCGCCTCAATCTCTAGTAACTGAAAATGTAATTTTCTATAAAATCAAAATCATATTAATTAAAAAACTAGAAAACTTAAATTTTCATTTGCATTTTGATAATTGTTCACTTTCAAGTAGGGGAGTGAATCACGTATACTCTGCAACTGTATAAACTACAGCCTAATGTCAAACACCAAAAGCTCACGGCAATTATCAGCTACAATAAAAACTTTGCATTTAAAAAACATATCGGCGTAATATTTAGTTCAGTATCCTACACAAATATTTACCTACACCAGTAACATACGCTTTGTAATACTAAGCAAGAGTTACATTTACTGTAAACAGCTAATACACAGGAACCTGATAATTAGATCAAATATGATGCTGCTTATTGGTAATACTTCAATCTTTAAATAACATATCAGACAAATATTCTCTACCGACCTCTACATACTGTTATCTTTCAGATTTTGCATCGTTGCTTCCACCATGTTGTCTGGGATCGCTCTCATTTCTTTTTGTAAGGAGGTTCCTTCAATGGAGCTGGCGGGTATGGGAGGCTGGTATAGTTTTAACAATCCATGTGTAACTGCTAAACGACTAATCATAACTAAAAATTCTTAGGTAAGGTTATGGGGGTTGTGGTAAGAAACTACTGAGACAAGCGGCAATCTTAGCAAAACAGGATTGCCACTACTGCGAAAATAAGACCTCCGGTCTTACAGATCAGTAGCTCTGTTAAAGTGTTAATTGGATAAAAATTTTTTTACATGGTTTATTATGTCAATTTATTTATTAGTTTCTAAAAAGTTAATTTAATACTTTTTTTAAATATTGGATGGGCTTAACAAAAAGGCTGCCGTATTATCAAAAAAAAATAAAAACATAGATACAATACAACCCAAATAATCATATAAAATATTTAGGAATAATGATAATAAAATGATATAGAGGAGATTTATACTGTTTGAAAAATGCCAACATCCGTATGACTGGACGACTAGAAAATCGTTCATAAAATAATATTGTTATAATTGCCTTGAACACTATCTTATTTATATATATATCAAAGAACATTGTCGAGTGTCAACAGTTTAGTTAACGTTGCATAACATCCCTATCAACATACCGGCGAACAAGTATTATCAAGCATTGTAGCTGCTGAAGTCATTTATTAACATATCAAAAACTATACACCTCAGTAAAGATCACTGTTCAACCGCATACCTGCATGGTTCTTCATGACACTGATACAGTGTCTAATTAAAAAACACTGAGCATAGAATGTACAAAAAAAACTCAAGATCAATTTCTAGTGTGAGGTGCAGAGATCATTTTATACCACATAAAATGATCAGATATATAAAATCCTTACTAATTTAAAACTGTGGGATGAGACTAATAAAAATAAAAAAATCAATAATTATACTGATGCAGTTTTTTTTTTGTAGGGTGAAAAAGCTTTCGCATTATTGTCCGGAACAAATATATTACAGAGGCGTTATGCACGGATGTCCTCTCTGATGTAGATCAACATATGTATAACATAAATGTTTATGTATAACAAACATTTATATAACCAAAGATGAGGGTGAATAAGTTGCTACTTTACAGCAGCTACCATTTAATGTAACATAGCAAGTGGAATATTTTCTAATTGTTGGAAGGAACTTCTACTTATATAATTAAAAAAAGAGTAAAATTATATTAATATTAACATCATGTTTCCATATTTTATTGCTTCTGTACTTTAGAATCCTTATTATAACTACTGAATCAAGTTTCCAAACAACAAAAGTATATTAAATGTAAAACACACAATAAATTAATATTTTATGTGATCAAATTGTTTTAATTGGAATATACATTTCTTTACATAAATTTTATGATTTTTTTTTTAAATTTGAGATTCAATTGTCATATTTAGCTTCAGAAAATTTGCTTTCATATGCTTCTTCAGTACTGAAATTAAAAACTAAATTAAAATAAATAGATAAAATTATTATTAATTAATAAATAAATTATTTTTAATTTAAAATTTTTATAAGAATATGCAAAACATTTAGAATATTTTTAAAATAATGAACTGAATACAGATGACTGCACCGCATCGAACATATTAATTTTTGTGTATTGCTAGTAGTTAATAAATAACTGTCTTGTAATTGTTTAAATCATTAACAATTCTTGCTGTTTGTTGCATTGATAAATTAATTACTACTAAATCTCCAAGATGGAATGTTACTCATTTGTTAAACACTCTATACTGGTTGTGAGAGCACTAAACCTCACAAACTTACTCAAAAAAGTAACTTACCGACCTGGAATTTCTTCAAAAGGGAAACTATCATGAAAATCACAAAATATTTCAGCACCTGTTTTCCTTAAAAGGAGCTGTGATAGTAGCTATTCTGGGATAGAAATTCTTAATAGAATTTACTAGAAAACCATCAGAATCCCTAACCCATCATATTACGACTATCTCACTTATAATAAATACTCTTTTCTTTTATGTGAGCGGACTTATACCTTCTCATTCCTGCATTTCGATCCTAATGTCAACTTACATTTTACTCCACGATTGATTCAAACTCTGGAATAAATTGATGAATGTGATGTATTAGAATTCCTTAAATCAACATTCGATAAAAAAAAAATTCAATAATAGTGTTTGTTATTTGGGCATCCCAACCCTGTAGGGGGAAGAACGGTAACGTCACCAGTCGCCACACCACACCCTCTGTTCCAAGCCCTGAGGGGCTTTACTGGATGTCGTCTTTAGACCCTCTGATTACATCTCACAGTAATCAGCCAGGCCTCAGTCAGGATGCCACCGATGTAAAATCCACAAATCAAACAGTACCAATGTAACCGTGGCATGATGCCAATACGCCTACCTCCAACCAATCCAATGCCTAGGCCGGAACCCTAGCCACCCAAGATCCTGCCGTGATCAAATACCTCAACTGAACTCCCTCTGCAGACATACAAATCCAACCGTATCTGTTGACTATGGTGTTTGATTATCTGTGAGGGTGTATTTCCCCCTTCCATGAGTAATGCACACCAGCTGTATCAAGAAGGGTGGGTAGCCAGGGGTGGTTTAGTCTGTAGTGTGCAGATAAATATTTAATAACATCTTGTAAAACCTGTTAGTGAGCTCGACACTGCTCAGGCGCTTATAAATGGGGTTCTCTTCCACCTCTTTAAAAAAAACCATACTAAACAAAAATAACAAAGAAAATGGCTCGAAGAAAACCAGCCACTACAGAATACTCCTTGCGGATCATCCAGTTTATGGAGATCCGGAAAGGAATGCCTTCTCTCAAGTTCCCTAACAGCTCGTGAATGTTTGACCTTGTATAGAGACAGACATACAGGACATGCTCCACTATATCATCAGTCCCAAAATCCAGGCACGACTTGAATCCACCAAATGAAACCTAGCCAAACTCGCCGATATACTGATTGGGGGAAACCCATCTAATCGCACCTACAACAGACACTATAGGAAATATACCCTATGCGTGTAGCAACCTGTGTGGGATTCGTCCCACCTGACCTGCCAAGACAAGGCTCCAGTCTTCCATCTCCTACTTTCATTCTGATGTCAATAGGTTATTTACCTTGGAAATGCAGTGTTCCTTACACTCATTAGCCAAAATATCTTGGGTTTGACTTCGGCTATAATACAGATTGCCTCCCGCGAGACTGTTCTGTAACTGCTTATAACAGCCAGAAAGAGGTGTTGCTGGGCTCGTAGCAAAATGTCTGCATAACACCTAAAAGCCAAGCGGTGAGCCCAGATAGGTGAAGCATATACCATAATTGCCTCACTGACACGACACCTTTGTAAAGGATACACAGTATGGTAATTCAACCCCCAATCAGGATGAATAACAATTCCATAAAAAGCATCGGCATTTTTGCTACATACTGTAAAGTCTTAACATAGTCAATTGTGGTGACCAGTCATCTTAACCCTGTTATCTGGGAGAACAACACCAGTAGTTACCGAAAATGATCAAAATTGGTACTGTTTAGAAATACATTACTATAATTCCACTATTTTTTAAATGTTTGGTTTGTCTTAAATTTATAGTAATATTCATTTCTATTGCCACTTGACAAAAAACGCACATTAAAATTACAAATAACAATGCTTTTTTTTTAATTATGTTTTGTGTTTTTCAGTGAAATAATTTCATACTTGTTTCTAATCTTACCCTGTTCACAACAGAAAGGATTAAAATATTCTGGTTTTCTAATCCTGAAGAGGTTTGTATTATTTATGCCCTCTTTTAAAAATTCATAGATTTGAGTGTGAATTTATTTTAATCAATTATATAAGAATAGATAAGTATGAAATCAAGGAATAGGTATTGTTATTATTATTATTAGTACTTTAAAAATGCAATTTCACTAACCTAATTTTTTTTTTAAATGAAATACTTCATTTTCAACTCAATTTAAATTTTGTTTCACTCAGAACAATAATAAATACAGTTTCTTACACCCAAGTTGCTTAAATATTGATAAATTTTCATGCCTGCAAAATGTTAATTAGAATGATTGGACGTTAAAAATAAAATAATCTTAAATGCTAAATATATTTATCTATTTTAAGCAAATAAATTAATCCGAACGCAGATGTTATTTATTAAAAAACTATGTTCATACTAAATCATACCTGTACATTTTATGAATATCTAATATGTTTTTCTTTATTATTAATTACCTAGCATACACGATTTAGCATCCATGCAACAAGTATACCAAACATATTTTGATTTCTTCATCATGAAACGAAGATGAAGTCGTTTTTTTTCTATTGCCTAAATTTTTCATTTGGGTTGTGTGGGATTGCTTGGCCACAAGAGGGCCACTAGTTTCATTCTTCAAAAACATTTTCTACTTTTTTGGCAGTATGGTATGGTGTAAAATCTCATTGCAACAATGCGTTGCCTTGCAGGAATTGGTTTTGAAATTATGTCAACCCTTTCTCTCATAAATCTTGATAAATCTGTTCGATTATGTGTCTTATTGCACTTACTAGAATTCGAAGCATTTGCTGCTGATTGAATAATATTTTCAATAAACAACTCGTAACTGTAAGTAAGCATATTTTTTTTATGTATAATTAACAATAGATTTAGTTACATTTTATTTGTTAAGATATTTGTAGTATTAGTAAACTTTCATATTGTTTAGGTTTATTATTATTATTATGTACATAGTGATATGTAGATTCACAGTTTTATGTTTCTGTGAATTGAAATTCAACAGAATTTAAATTTACTTTTAACATCTTTTTAAGAACTAATTTACTTTACATCCAATAAGAAAATGTCCCAATGAACCTGGTGTCCTGGAGAGCCAGCGGTCTCTATGGTCAGTGGAAATAGCAAAAATTGGCCGAGAATTAAGGCAAACCTCAATTTGACAAATGAAACAACACTATATAAAATTCCTCTATGTTGAGAATTGTTTTTCCTATTACACAACGTATGATATTTGACACTTGATTGAACTTTCCCATAAAAGGAAGAATAAATGACCCAACTAATTCCTTGTGATTTAGAAAAAGTTTGAATATTTGTTTTAAATTTGTCTGATCTTAAAAGTTGTACAAGTTGTTCAAAATATTTCTAAGTTAGCAGAGTTATCAGAAAATATATTAAGCAGAGTTATCAGAAACTAAATGAATAGCCTTAGTGTCTGCTAAACATATAAAAAGCGCTATGCAAGCCTTACTCAATGTTTTAGATCAATGCCTGCCATGATGAATTATAATTGGGCCACTATAATCTACTGCACAAGATAATGTTCAGGTAGGAATCACTACCAGGCTGTAATTGACAAAGCTGTTGTGATTGAGTTTTGCATCACATCTAAAGCAAATTAAACACATGAAAGATTGACGAAATGATTCTTTTTGCATTATTATCCAGTATCCCTGTCGCAGTGTAAGAGTCTTAAGTGTTCAGAGTTGACAATTAGATTAGATTAGACGTAAATCATCCAAGCATGGATCTAGTGAAATAAGCTTAATTTGTTTATCTATAACCTGATTCTTTATCTCATTGAATTACTACATAGATATTGTATGGATGTGATTGACATGTAAAAAATACAGAGTATGATCTAACTCCTTAGTAGTAAAATGTACTAAAATTACATTCAGACTGTTTGGATTTCATATGGTGAATGAATCTGAAACAGAAACTAAATGTTTCTGTTTGTATGTAAAGATGAAAATCTTTGTGTTCAATCATATACAACATTAGATATACATGAAGTTAATATAGTTTTACGCCTTTCTAATACACATTCAGGATTAAAATTATCATCATTTAATGTAATATTACAATCCATTGGCTAACGAGAAGAAGATTGTAAAAGGTAAGGAAGACCGCACCACTATAGTGACATATCAACTAACATGCTTGGTGAAAAAGCTCTAGACAATATGTCTGCTGGATTATCAGAGAATTTGATGTAATATCAATTGGTAATTGAAGTGTTTCGTTGAATGTCAGAAACTATTACCTATAAATACTTTCCAATTCAAAGAATGTCCATGAATACAACAAAGTGCTATGATTGAATCAGAGTATAAGTGTATAATGCAGTTATACAACCTTCACAAATAAACGTGAAAATAGTAAACAACCACAGAGTTCAAGTCTGGGTAATATGATTTGTTACAAGGGGCTAATTTTGATTTAGAACAGTAAATTAGTAATTACATGGTTGGAGTATAAGTGTGTAGTATATATTTATATACTATATTTAATATATACTATATTTAACAACCATAGCCATTAATACAGGCATCAGAAAATCCATGTAATTTAATAGAATTAATTTTTCTATTTTTATTAAACCTAATGGATTTACTTATCTGATATGAGTATTAGATGTAATTGATTACACAGTGAAAGCCACTGTATTAGGGTAATATTTTGTCCCAGTAAACTTTGAGTTGTCATAATGACTACATAAACTGTTTGTATGATTATAATAATAAGGTCAATGAGTTCTAGAGAATCACAGACACCTGCTGTGATGGAAAGAGTATTCCTTTTAGTATAAATTTTAAAATTGTTAGAATGAGTGATTTGGAAATTTAGTGAATCTGACTTTTTGTTCCTTAGAACTCTTAATAGTACATATGTTGTCTTCTTGATTAGATAGTATGGATGAATTATAAGACAAAGAAAAACTGCAATTGTTAGAATACCACATGTGAAGTGAAAAACCATCCTGTTGTAATAATTTGGACATATCATTCTCTTTAATAGAATAACTCCATTTAAGTAATCTGAACCGGTAATGAAATCATCTACACAGAAATAAGTTTTAATAGCAAACAAACGTAAGAATATATCCTAATTTGGTTTCTTGGAGAACAGGATATTTAAAGTTTCAAATAAATTTTGTAGGTTAATAAAATTTAAGTAAAATTGTGGTCCAATAAGGACATCAATTTTATTTGATAAATTAAATTCACGATCTGCAAAAAACAAATATATTAAATTCAGGATCTTCAAAAACTGATTATGAGGCAAATTAAAATACGATATTATCAAAGGTAGATGTCAGTAGGCTACCTGTTATTTCTGTTAAATCAGCACATTGAAATTGGAGTGAAAAATTTGACACATTTGACAAATTTTCATAACATTTTCCTTTCCTTTGAGATGAAAATTAACCAGTTTCTTTAAATTGTTTTAAAATAGCATTCACTGCCACTTGATCAACACAACGCACACAAGCTATCTGTCATGTCCAACTAATATGCTTAGAGAGAAACAATTGTCAAACGCAATCTAAAAGTTTTGTATTAAAAAATGAAATAAATTTTCAAAAAAAATGAAAACTTAGATAACGAATATCTAATAACCTCACATTACACAGACAATTTAATGAGTGTGGTCAAGCAGTGTACCCACAACATAGAAGTTACAAAAAATTCCCTGTGTTATCGATTAATGCCCGTTTACTTCTGGAAAATAATCTGACTGTGGAAAGATGTAATGAAATTTATTTTTCATAAAATGGATAAATTTGATGTGAATCAAAAATTTTTAAGATAAATAAAATATAAAGTATAGATTATAAATTATATAAAGAAAAGTTTTATATTTGAAATTATAGCAATTTTTACAAAATATCCAGAATAATGTTTTAAGTATTATTCAATTAGTCTTTTATAACGAAATTACTGATGTTTAAAACCAAAAGATTTTTCATTAAATTATCTGTAAAACTCAAATTTGTCACTAATTAAAATTTCATTATATTCAAAAAATAATTTTTAACTTATGGTTGGAAAATCAAAAATGCCATTAAATCATAGAGTTGATTAAACTTTAAAAACAGGTAAAAATAAAGTACAGAGAATTGGGGGGGGGGGGGAGGGTTGAACATTTCACCATTTTCTTTCTGTAAATTATCATTATATAAAATGTCCTAGGTCTTATTTTTTACCAATTACTTTAAACTCTGTTCATTCACAAAAAATTTTGATGGTTGTAAAATACAAAGAAAACAAACAATACAATAAAAGCAAACCTAGAAATTCAGAAATTAAATTTCACCTTTTATAGATTAATCTAGTAGTACTACTCATAGATTAAATGCTTAGCTTACATTTTTGGTAATTTCAATACATGAAATTAATTATTATTGTTCAAGCAATACGGTTCCTTTCTATTTATTATTCACGCATACCAAACTGACTTAGTATTTGACTCTAGCTTCTGGTGAAGATGATTTAATAATCACTTCTTCATGTGAATCACATATCATTACACATTGAAGTAAATATTTTTTGGTACTTACGCATTAACGCCACCGTAGCTACAGGTTTATTTAAAAACAAAGTAGTCAATCTGATTTCAGTGGAAATCCGATTCAAAACAGTCACTTTATTAATTTTAATAAATGGTTATTTTTATTTATTTTATAAAATAATTTAACCAAAATTAACCTACGCTTGCTAACCTTGACTAATTAACACCGTAATGTTTTGAGTATTTATTATATTTATAAAATAAATAAATATAAATAACCATTTCTTAAAATTAATAGACTCAATAAAATAAATACTCAATTTTAAATAAAGCTGTAGCTGCGGTGGCGTTAATACGTAAGTACCCATTTTTTTCATAAGCTGAAACCATTTAGACAGGTCAGGACAGTTATTCCTAATATACTACAGTTTTTCTCTAGTTTGTAATAACAGAAGATATCTGATAAGAATAAGACAAAAGACATGTGATAAGACATAAGACATCAGAACATATTGCTATAGAAGAAATTATCCTACACGCTAGGAGAATTACTGTATTTAGGGTTAATTTCCAAACCCAACATATCAGACAGGATGTTTAAAGAAATATATGATACCAATTTACAAAAAACAAAATAAACATTTTAAGTAAATAAGCTTTTGTGCTGACTCATACAAAGTTAGAAGCATCAAAGTACGCACAGATCTTCAGAAAAGCACATTAATTTTTCTGAACAGAAATAAACCTAATGTCACTGTTAAACACCACACTTTTAAGTAATAACTCCAAGTTCTGGCATATTTAGTGACAACAAAATAGATAAAATACAAAGGTAGTGGAGGTTATATATAAAATTTGTAGTTTAGGATGAATAGAAATCTCAAGTAAGTGAGATTTCATAAGGTAAATGCCATGCTTGATAACCTCTGGAAGCTTAGTCGCTGATCTTTCAACTCATCTAATTTATGACAAAAAAAATCACAGAAATGTAAATATGTTAAAAAATTTTAGCCCTGCAGTTACATCAATAAGTAAGTTTTATCCATGTTAGTTAGTACTTCAAATATGAGCTATATCATTTAAAATTTTGTACAGACAATCAAATAAATTTCAGAATTATTTTGGTCATAGCAGGTTTATGAAAAAATAAATTAGTTATCGCCTCAATCTCTAGTAACTGAAAATGTAATTTTCTATAAAATCAAAATCATATTAATTAAAAAACTAGAAAACTTAAATTTTCATTTGCATTTTGATAATTGTTCACTTTCAAGTAGGGGAGTGAATCACGTATACTCTGCAACTGTATAAACTACAGCCTAATGTCAAACACCAAAAGCTCACGGCAATTATCAGCTACAATAAAAACTTTGCATTTAAAAAACATATCGGCGTAATATTTAGTTCAGTATCCTACACAAATATTTACCTACACCAGTAACATACGCTTTGTAATACTAAGCAAGAGTTACATTTACTGTAAACAGCTAATACACAGGAACCTGATAATTAGATCAAATATGATGCTGCTTATTGGTAATACTTCAATCTTTAAATAACATATCAGACAAATATTCTCTACCGACCTCTACATACTGTTATCTTTCAGATTTTGCATCGTTGCTTCCACCATGTTGTCTGGGATCGCTCTCATTTCTTTTTGTAAGGAGGTTTCTTCAATGGAGCTAGCGGGTATGGGAGGCTGGTATAGTTTTAACAATCCATGTGTAACTGCTAAACGACTAATCATAACTAAAAATTCTTAGGTAAGGTTATGGGGGTTGTGGTAAGAAACTACTGAGACAAGCGGCAATCTTAGCAAAACAGGATTGCCACTACTGCAAAAATAAGACCTCTGGTCTTACAGATCAGTAGCTCTGTTAAAGTGTTAATTGGATAAAAATTTTTTTACATGGTTTATTATGTCAATTTATTTATTAGTTTCTAAAAAGTTAATTTAATACTTTTTTTAAATATTGGATGGGCTTAATAAAAAGGCTGCCGTATTATTAAAAAAAAATAAAAACATAGATACAATACAACCCAAATAATCATATAAAATATTTAGGAATAATGATAATAAAATGATATAGAGGAGATTTATATTGTTTGAAAAATGCCAACATCCGTATGACTGGACCACTAGAAAATCGTTCATAAAATAATATTGTTATAATTGCCTTGAACACTATCTTATTTATATATATATCAAAGAACTTCAGAAACACGTTAAAAGAAAAAGAAAAACTAATAGAATTATTCGACACGGGATCTCGTACCATCAAGAGGTACAGATAATTCTAGATTTAAAACAACCAATAACAAACGAAATAAAAGCTTAAAAAACAAACACTCCTAGACCACAAACTTCATAACAACAATGCCCCATTGCCCAATATCTTACCACACTTGCCAACTGCTACAACCCACTATATCTTTAATTACATCTTCAAAAACGATTATGTTGATTAATCATTTCACACTTTTGTTTAAATTTATAAATACAATATTTTTTAAGTATATTAATTTTATTACTGTTTATTTTTATAATCAGTAATTTACTACGCTTACATTGCAATTAAATTATTAGTTCCATCTATGTCACAGACGATTTACATAAATCTCAATCATAAAAAAGAACACGATAAATTAACGAGCTCTTCTTCAGGAAATGATCTGTTACAGTCTCCAGTCTGTGTGGAATGTACAATAAATTAAGCCTAGACAGTCTTATTTAAAGACAGTCTTATTTACTTCAAAATACGGTTCGAATAACTAACCGCTTCGGTGTAATTAATCTACAAATATGAACTTTGCCGGTTCATATTTCGTAGTAAATGAAATACAAGTTACAATCATTACACGTTAACATTTAAATTTTATATTACATTGTTGAAAAAGATATGTTAATGAGTGTGTATGTTGGGAGTAAGAGCTCTAAATTTTGATAATGATGCATTAATATATAAAATATCAGCTAATAAAATAGGCTAGCTGAATATACAAATTTAGTAAGAAGGCAGAAATTTTTATAATTAAGAATTGATACTTGAGTCTGAACATACTGCACGCCAAAAATCATGTTATCATTTTTTACAACATTAAAATTAAATGTTATAATAATATGAAAATATATATTTACTTGCGCGCTTGTACTTATCTATACAACTAGGATTTCTTTGAATGTGTTCATGATGCAAAAGACATGTCCAATAGTCTGAATAACCATGGTGCCATTGGATAGAAAGTAAATGATGACATATTGCATCTTTAGCGATTAGAAGAATCGAGAGGAGAGTGGAGGAAGTGTTAGGAAAAGACCAATTTGGTTTCAGGAAAAGTATAGGGACAAGGGAAGCAATTTTAGGCCTCAGATTAATAGTAGAAGGAAGATTAAAGAAAAACAAACCGACATACTTGGCGTTTATAGACCTAGAAAAGGCATTCGATAACGTAGACTGGAATAAAATGTTCAGCATTTTAAAAAAATTAGGGTTCAAATACAGAGATGGAAGAACAATTGCTAACATGTACAGGAATCAAACAGCAACAGTAACAATTGAAGAACATAAGAAAGAAGCCGTAATAAGAAAGGGAGTCCGACAAGGACGTTCCCTATCTCCGTTACTTTTTAATCTTTACATGGATCTAGCAGTTAATGATGTTAAAGATCAATTTAGATTCGGAGTAACAGTACAAGGTGAAAAGATAAAGATGCTACGATTTACTGATGATATAGTAATTCTAGCCGAGAATAAAAAGGATTTAGAAGAAACAATGAACGGCATAGATGAAGTCCTACGCGCAAGAACTATCGCATGAAAATAAACAAGAAGAAAACAAAAGTAATGAAATGTAGTAGAAATAACAAAGATGGACCACTGAATGTGAAAATAGGAGGAGAAAAGATTATGGAGGTAGAAGAATTTTGTTATTTGGGAAGTAGAATTGCTAAAGATGGACGAAGCAGGAGCGATATAAAATGCCAAATAGCACAAGCGAAATGAGCCTTCAGTAAGAAATATAATTTGTTTACATCAAAAATTAATTTAAATGTCAGGAAAAGATTTTTGAAAGTATATGTTTGGAGTGTCTCTTTATATGGAAGTGAAACTTGGACGATTGGAGTATCTGAGAAGAAAAGATTAGAAGCTTTTGAAATGCGGTGCTATAGGAGAATGTTAAAAATCAGATGGGTGGATAAAGTGACAAATGAAGAGGTATTGCGACAAATTGATGAAGAAAGAAGCATTTGGAAAAATATAGTTAAAAGAAGAGACAGACTTATAGGCCACATACTAAGGCATCCTGGAATAGTCGCCTTAACATTGGAAGGAGAGGTAGAAGGGAAAAATTGTGTAGGCAGGCCACGTTTGGAATATGTAAAACAAATTGTTAGGGATGTAGGATGTAGAGGGTATACTGAAATGAAACGACTAGCACTAGATAAGGAATCTTGGAGAGCTGCATCAAACCAGTCAAATGACTGAAGACAAAAAAAAACAATAATTAAGTCACAATGATAAAGTATATTATCAATTTACAAAATTATTTTAATATTCTGTTACACGTGAAGTACTTTTAATATTCAATTAATTGTCAGACACTGGCAACAAACAATTTAGGCATACAGATCTTCAGAGCTGACCATTAATAGAATTTAAATCAACAACACTGCTACGTTGTGGATAACTTGCACAATGTGGATCTGTGTGTTGATTCCAACGCAAGGTTAAGTATTCTTGTTGAGGATCAACACTAAATTTCCAACAGAAATATTACATGATAAAGGTGTTGCTGCAAATAGGTTGCATGAATTTTTGAAGTAATTGCAAATTGCCTAAACAATTAATTGGAATTTTTTTGGAAATTAAGTTCAGGAAAAGATCTGAACCGAATCAAATTTGTTCAGATTAATGTGTTTTCTTCTACTCTTGATTAGTGTCAACATATCATGAACCAACTGAGCTTAAGTATTGTTAAGCAATTAACACCTAAAAGGTGAAGTAATAACTTATTACTTCACCTTTAAAATGTTAGACAAAACATTACTAATTTTATATCTGTTCTAGCTAGACACTATGTTTAACATATATTTAAAAATGTGTAAACTAAAGTATGAAAGTATTGGGATTTAATATGATTAATGTAAATTTAACGAGTAAATAATCCATAGTTTATTTATCTGGCAATTACTTTGTGTGCTATTACCACAACCAAATTACATCGCAGCTGGAATGGCATGGCTGTACATTAATTTTGGTCCTCCGGGCCAGATATTTAAAAAATTGAATAGACCAGATAATTAAGTTGTAATATTGTGATATATATAAATACACTGCAGCTTAGCAAATTCAATCTTCATCTGTGATCTTCAATTAAACTTCTGATTGAACAAAAATATTTTGGAGTTTCTTCCCTACATTATCTACATAATATTAAGACAATTAACAATTATTAAGACAAATATCAATTAAAGCCTCCATTACAAGAATTGGAACATTCACAGACAAATTTGATGCGCCAAGCTGACAGCCAAGCCTGGCAAGTCAAATTACAAAATCTGCTTGAACTGCACTGCAATTCCATTCGGTCACAATTAGAAATGAATGTTAATTTGGCTTTAGATCAAGAACAAGTTAAGGAAATCTATGCGACATAGGATGTACAGCAACATTTAAGTAAGTAATCAAGAACATTCTGTAGATAGCTATTGAACAATTGCAATTGCAACAAATCAATTTACCGTTGTTTAAACGCGATATTCTTAATATTTAATGACTTAATCCACACTCAAAAAGATTAAACATTCAAAAATTACATTATTTATAATTGTTGCTAAGAGATGAAAGCTTTAACCGTTGCTAAAAATCTTCCAATTAACAAATGAGAATTATAAAATCACAACTTATTGATAAAACGATGAAAAGAGAATCTCATTTCTTCATTTGTCAACTCACTTGAAGCAATGACAGTTAAATTGGAATTCATTCTAATTCAATTTCTAACCTCAAAGATAGTTTATAATTCTGGCAGACTATGGAAGGAAAGATTATCAAATAAGAGCTGTCCAAATTTTCAGGCGTTCCTAGAATTTGAGACCAGATGACAGACACATCCTGGAAAATCTTATAAGATTTTCAATATTGGAACAAGAATAAATTTTGAAAGTTTGATCATCAGTTAAAAAAATGCTGTAAATTTTTTAATTTATACGATGAATGAAGAGACTAAAAGACAACACACTCGTTCATACTGATAAAACTGATTTTAAGTTCTCATATGTGTAGTCTTGTTTGACTCGGGCAGTCAAACTTTTGCACATATGTTTGCTCACAAATCGGGACTTCAACTCTATAAAGATTTACCTATTTCAGACATAAATAATATATTAACTAATTTATTTATACTTATATTTTAATCTGACCCTGATTTTATTTAAATCTTATTTTGCCAACTCCGGCTAGATATATATTGCAACAATTCTAATCTTAAAGGGGAATATTAATCCTTTATGCAAGATAAAAACTAATTGATTTCTCTTAATGATATTCCATTGATACACTCATTTTGTGGTGTGAATCTCCAGATTAACATTTTGCACTTAGAATTATAACATATATAGAATTCAAATATCAAATGAAAACAAAGTAAAATCATTTCTCTTTGAGTAGTAAGTTTCCATCCATTCTGTCTTTGTGCAATAGAATTAAGTCTCTGATTTGACTAGTCCATAGACAAAGAGGTATTCCTACCAAAATCTTTTCCGATAATGGTCCATCCGTTCTGCCAAGAATATTTTGTAAGACCTATTTAAATTCTTAAATTCAGAAAATCTAAAATCAAACATTCATCTTTTCATCCAAACAAAACATATCTTGGTCATTCAATCCACCCTTGTCGGCCCATTTTGGTGGCTTATGGGAGAGCACAATTGAAAGCGTGAAATATCTATGTTGTGTCGTAGGACAAACAATCAAACACAGGTTTAAGCCTGTCTAATTCTCTTCCCATTTCTGCTGTTTCTACAGATCATAGGGACCCAGACATGTTACCGATTGAGAATATTAAAATAATTTAGTTAATATATTTATTATTGTAATTTATTTATTCTGTTAATGTGCTTTAAATTGTGATTTATATAATGGTCATGTAACATGCAATAAGTCACCAAATTTGCAATTAGTCATTATTTACACTTTCTATCCAATGGCACCATGACTATTCACAGACCACTGGACACATCTACTGCATCACGAACAACATATTTAAAGAAATCCTAAGTCGCTATAAGATTATAGGTACAACTTAGGTGCGATAAGTCACTAAATGTGCAATAAGTCATTATTTACACTTTATCCAATGGCACCATGGTTATTCGGACCATTGAACACAACTTCTGCATCACAAACTACATCACAGATACACCTCCTGCATCATGTTATAGATTGTACGTACAAGTGTGCAAGAATATATTATGTACATTATTACAAAGATTATTCTACTATTCTTATACATTCTTATGTGTAAGTAAATTATCCATAATTTATCTGGCAATTAGTGTATGCTATTACCACAACCAACATATTACACCGCAGCTGGAATAGCTGTATACAGTTTCAATGATAATGATCAATAATTATATTATGAACAATAAATTTTGTCAGAACTGTTGTGAGAAAAGACTTGAGTAGGTATACTGCTAATTGATATGAATCAATTTAAAGGTTGCAATAAATAACTGAAGTAAAATCAGATAGTAATTCCAGATGGATAGCTTTGTTAGAAAGACAAAGCTTGAGATAAGCCTTAGTAATGAAACATAAAAAGCATGACAAGAATTGATCAGGATTCTAAACACCTGCGTGCCAAGAAGAATTTCAAAATTTCACAGACTGAATCACGGTACTATTTATAAATAAGAAGTCAAAAGATTCATTATTGAAAGTACCTAGCAAACTTCCAAATTTACCAAAATAACATTCAATTATAATCATCTCATCTCTGTACTATTAAAGATTGTTTGATCAACTCTAATCTAAAATCTACAATTATGTGATGTCCTGTTAATATAATCAATAAATCTTTGACACGATACTAATAAAACTGAATTATTAATAAATGTCAAAAATTATAAATTTATTTTATAAATTATAATTAGTCACAAATTATTAATTATAATGTCAAATTTATAATACATGTCACAACTAGAAGCCACATTAAGAAATCTTTGAAGCATATCATAATTTCTAATAACAGCAAATGATGTATCATTAAGAAATTGCTTATGATCAAACTGCAATTAAATTTTACACTGCTTAATAGATGAACAGATATAATTGATAAATTTAAATAAACTGCTTGTTTGTTTTAACTTAATCTAATAGAAAATACTCCATTTGAAATAGAATTTCAATTCAAGCCGTGTTGCAACAATGTCTTGCAACACAGCACCTATTTCATATTTTAAATCCTAGATTGATGTGAACATCTCTTTACTTTACCTTTTCACTCATTTGAGATCTTTACTGAATACTGAAAATAACCTTTCAAAAATCTTGTTACTTACGTATTAACGCCACCGCAGCTACAGCTGCTGTTTAGGTTATGTTGACTTCGTGCACTGACAAATCGTACGTATATCAAAATAACCTAACTAAATATAACCTACACCAGTGCAGCTACAGCTTTATTTAAAATCAAAGTAGTCAATCGGATTTTGGTGGATTAACATTCATTGAATTTCAGTGCTATAACATTAAGGTTATATTATTAATAAGTTGTATATATTATGCATATTTAATGTTAATTATAAAAGATTTAGTTAGGTTATTTTGATATACGTACGATTTGTCAGTACACGAAGTTAACATAACCTAAACAGCAGCTGTAGCTGCGGTGGTGTTAATACATTTAAGTACCAAACTCTTATATGCATTAGAATATTCGTTGTTAGGTCATCGCTCTGTAACTCATAAAATGAATGATGTTCAACTTTTAATAAATTATTTGGCATACTGGTGTATAAATGAATAGTAGATCAGGGTTATACTTAATTGTTGACCTTATAAACTTAATTCATTATTAACTGTTCTTTGCCCATATTTTATTTCCAAAGAATGTTTTTTCTTTATTGTTATCTAAATAAATAAGCAGACAAATA
Source organism: Lycorma delicatula (assembly GCF_047948215.1). NCBI lineage: Eukaryota > Metazoa > Arthropoda > Insecta > Hemiptera > Fulgoridae > Lycorma > Lycorma delicatula. The sequence goes on from NC_134457.1 coordinate 171,594, forward strand.
TTGATGAAATTATTTTCTTTGATGTTTCTATCATTCTTCATAACAGGTTGAAAATGATTCAATGAAACAAAATGGTAAATTCAATAAAAACCTTACATTAGTATTTGTTATATTGTAAATATATTATAACTCAAAAATAATATTTCATCATAAAAAGGTATTTGTAAATTTAATTTCAGTTTATTGTTAATGAATAGAAGACATTAAAATCTCCATAATATCTTGAAACCTGTGGAATTTGTAAAACTTGTTTCAGCCACCTTCGAATACCAAAAACATAATTGTGCTCACTACCCCAGTTTAAACAATTTTAGATAGCTGAAGAAATTATTCCACAATTAAATTAAGTTAATGAAAGCACCCTCTTTGTATAGCAATTGCTTTTGATATGAGTTGTTGCAATATTTCCACTATCCTTTCCCTGGTATTAATTGTGAATTAAGTATTGAATTGTAGAACCTTCGATATATCCCTGGTCAGAGGACCAAAATATGTTAACTAACCTAACCTGTTTTGGTGTAATACCTCAGTAAGGTACATAATAAATTTGCTGGCTCATATTAATTTTAATAAGAAATAATGACAATCACATGTTATTTAAATAATTTTAAATTATTTAAATAACATCCAGAAAGTGTGCAACGAATCAGTCTCAACTTGCCACTAAAAATGTTAAATTATCTAAAATTATAAAACTGTTTTTAACACATAAACCGTACTTTGTTTACCCCAGAGTTCAGTACGTTTAAATCGTGCAATAATTTTATTTCCTCGGTCAATTATTTTATTGCTCGATTAGCCTAAAATTTATAACCAGTCGCGTAATTTGTTTCCGTTTGTTTATTTTTGAGATATTATTTCGCCGGTATTATAAATAGAAAACAAAGTCAGAAACGTTTGCGTATACGAAATAGTTAATTTATTTTGTAAAAATAGGAGAGTGCAAATTGTATTTTAAAATTCACTACGTAATAAGTTTGGATACAATAGGCAAACAAAAATAATGACACTTATTTTAATCTACATTAAAATAATATATATATATAAAAAATTCTTACCTCGACCAACAACGAGGGTTATCTAAAATAAACGTATAAGATATAACATTAATAGTTAAGTCTGAACACAGACATGAGAATCTAAATGAAACTGTGTAATCAACCCAAGATGGCCGCTGGATCCATACGCTTCATTCTGTGTCACGCATGTAATTCAGTCTCTCCCCCCCACCATAACCGTCCCTTCCACAACTAATTTGTTCAACAGTTAAATTGTGAAAATAACCACTCCATCTAAACTGTTCTTCCTACAATGCACCTCTCAGAGCGACCGACCGACAGTTTAATATTAATATTTTTAAACATTTGGTAACTTATAACCATAAAAAATAATTGAAACCAAATTTTAAAACGTATATATACGTTTTAGTGCATATATAAACGTTAACAAAGGAACGTAACCAAGGAATCCAAACGGTAGTAAGGTTTTCAATTATTTTTTTAACTAATATTCAATTTACCTAATATAATTTACTCAAGCATACTTTATAATTGCACTTAGAACTTAGAGGATACGGATCCTCTTTAGTAACTAATCAGAAAAACACAATAGGATCATTTGTTTTAATACAGATGATAAAAAAAATATTAATGAATAGTACATAAGGGGATTATGATATAAAACAGTTATTTCCAAATTTACCTCATCAAGTCGACCACCGTATTTCACAGTACAGCCCAGCACATCTATAATACAAATAAGGGCAATAACAATAGAGATGTTACTAATTGCACGCATAATCCTTATAAAAAAATAAGTAAATTTGGTCGCTACAAAGTTCAATTTTTTTAATAAGTTCAAATCTGAGTCTTTGTTCAACGCGATTTTTTTCAGCATTTTAATAATTATTTTTCTCTCAGATTTGTCACCGCTTTTAAGTCACATAATGTTTGAGATATGGAGGTCCGAATAATCGACGTTTTAATAAACAGTAATCTCAGATTATATTTAACTTCAATCATAATTAACCTCTGAATCTTCTAACACGAAGATCTCTCAAATAATTCGAATACTATAACAAGCAATAATTTATGTAAATTTTACGGATAAATAAAATATTTAAGTCCAGTTAACCGAGAGGTCGGATGTTTAAAATCAGTGATTATTTTACTAACTGTATTAAACGTAAAAATTAAAATAAAAAAGTTATTAAGTTTGATTTTTTTAGTTTTAACACTAATAAAATTAAAAAAATAAATTAAAAAATTTTACAGTAAAAATTAAAAAAAATTTTTTTCATCTTACCGGTTGAGGCAAATGTGTTATAAGTAGAAAACGCAACGCTGCGACTTACTTGATGCCGATTTTGGCAGGCAAGGGGCGAAGGGGTAAGTAAAAATCAGGTTAATTGGCAGCGTAGCGCACCTGTCAATACCTAATGTTAGAATTATTTCTTATATAAGCTTCGTATTAAGATTCTCCGTATATTACGATGGGGGGGGGGGGAGAGTGCAGAGACTCTCTCCCCTCGTTTGACTCTCGATCTCTTGGTTCGTGTCGAAATTCATCAAACTGCGTGTGTCAAAATGTGTGTTACGTTGATGAAAAATTTTATTTGTTTATAATATTAGCTGGTTCCATTATATTCAGCGATGTAGAAAAAATAAACAATCTTACATATTAATAATATTAGCTTACATTTTATTTCTGGTAATTGATTAATCTATTAAAAGTGTTGTTAACGAATAACGTTGTCATACAGTAAATAATGTTTTATTTCTCTTCTGTAAGTGTTTTAAAAATCGTATCAAATTTTGATTATTTGTATTTTACGTGAATCTAGACAACCGTTTAGAAAATAATTCTACGTCTAAACTAGGTAAGTTCTTTCAAATAATAATATTTTGTAATAAGAAAAATGGTACACAAATAATATGATTATTGGTTAACTTATGGGAATTTAATGAACTAAACGATTTCCATTTTGTTTTGGCAAAAATCATTATTTTTAGGTTAGTCAAATATATTTTTATTCTTGTTATTTTAATTAAAATTAAGTACAGATTACTTTATAAAAATATGTAACTAAAATAATTTGCTTTCAAGTAAGTTCCGATACACTAGAACAGGTGTTTTGCTGAATCTTTTGTAGACTAAACGTTTTATTTATGTATTTCTATTTAAATGTGCTCCACTTATTATTTTGGGTATCAATATTCTAATGAAGTTCTGTTTTTTTGTTTAGATTTCTGTTAATAACAAAACCTTTTGCCTGTGTCTACATTTTGTGATTAATAAATTAGCTATCTATTTTAGAAAGATAAATTGCCTTTGTTGTTTAGTATGACATACTTTACAAATATTTTCTCACTTTTCTTGAAACCTTCATTGAAACCGATCAAAGCGGTCGGTTTTATGTTCGATGGTCAGACTTATTATTAACTTTTTTTCGACAAAAATTTAGCCAAAAGTTTTGTTCTAAATTTGTCTTTTCGAATGTCTAGACATAGACATTCGATATAAATCTAGTAAAAGAAGTTTTAGGTTATGTATTTACACGGTTTTAAAAAAATGTATATAGTAATGATATATATGAGGTTTAAACTGTAGTAAACATTTTGGAAGTCATAAGAAGAAAGAAAGGAAAGTAATAGAGAATTAATATTATATATTTTATAATTTTCATAATATAATTTGTCAAATATAATACAATAATTTATTTAATTCGTACAAACAAATGTAATGCCGGGTCCGCTAGATAAAAATTTGCTCTGTAAGATTTCAAAATAAAATAACTTATTTTAAGTACGAGTACAATAAAAAGAGAGAAGCCGGTTTATTTTAAGATAACCTTTCACTAGATAAAGTAAACTAGATTAATGTAACAAAATTTTGTAAGTACAAAATAATCATGGAATCAAGCCGGAATCGAACTCAGGACCGAGTGGTACAAACCTCTCCTAGCAAAAAGTAGGTTTTTACTTTTTTCACGAGCAATATGTACACGATTATCAAAGGTGAAACCAAATCCAGTAGGATTATTAGAGGAAGGAGTAGTAGACAGTCTTATCGAATAATATGTATCTCGGTAGCGATTGAAACACAACCTATTTTTTAAACTTTTTATGTAAGAAAATAATCATTAAAATTTTTTTTTTCTTTTTCTGTTTAGCCTCCGGAACCACGTAATATTATTACTTTAGAAGATGAATGAGTTTAGTCTTGTACAGTGTCAGCTCGACCGTTCCTGAGGTGTGTGGTTAATTGAAACCCAACTCGCCAAAGTACACCGGAATCCACGACCTACTGTTCAAATCCGTATAAAAGTAGGATTTGAACCTTAGAACTCTCGATTTTGAAATCAGCTGACCTGCGAAGACGAGTTCACCGCTAGACCAACACGGTGGGTTAATTTTAAAACTGTTATATTAAAATTTATTTGGTTACTGATCTAGGTTAAAGTTTTCAGTATTTGGACTACACCTTTAACCGCAGGTGCAATTATCAAAGGCACGTTCTTAACTGCTTTATTTGAACAGAAGTAAAAAATTGTACATTGCAAGTAAAAATAATAAAAATAAAAAAAAACAATGAAATAAAGTTAAAAATTAAACAATTATATATTTATAAATTCTGTATCATAGCGATCATTATAAAATAAACATTCACAGTCATTGTAACATCTTGAAAGTAGCAGACACGAATTCATAATTTGGAGAAATATTTAAATAAACTCAAATAAATTTTGTAACAGTGTATAAAGGTGTATAATTATTTTATATTTTGGATACTGGATGTAAAATTAGGCAATTATCTTTTCTATTTATATAAGTTATTTCTTTTAACGAATAATATTTTTGAAAAAATACTTTATTTTACAAATTAATTTTTTTACATATAGATACACGAAATTTCTTAATTTTTCTAAGTCAACAAAATCATTTACGTATTACACGTAATTCCATAAAATTATCTTCAATTATATAACTGTTTTATGAAACTAATAATATTTGTACTAACAGAGTACCGGTAATTAATCTGATTTACAATATCTTGTTTTATTTCTTCTAACAATTTTTTTATATTTTTCTCCATCATAGCATCTAAATTGGTAGTAAAGAATTTAACAATCGAACCGAGACCATTAACAATTCCTCTCATATTTACTTAATTACTTACTAAGACTATTTTTAACTATTCATTTATTAACATTTTTGTACGAATAATACTTCTATCTCTAGACTTATTACTATTTTTACTTACATTATAGAATTTATAATTAAAAGTTATGATTAAAAAAAATTTAATACATATTCAGAAACATTATTCATATTTTATAAATGATTTAAAACTTTATCCATAATAATGAATAAATGTACGGAAAGAGGCTTCTAATTTGGCTAAATCCAATTCTATCGGGATCATTTACGAATTAATTTCAGCTGCTCCAGGATGAATTCATTTAGGAACAGGAGGACCTACAAGAGAATTCAAATACCGATTAGTTTCTGTATTTTTTTCTGATTGTATTTTGTTTCCGATTCCGATTTTTCTGTTGTATTTGTTTAACCTTTCGAGGTCGTTAAATGTATTTTGATTTTTTTATTATACGTCGTTCATCTATTTCTGCTGTTTTTCACTGAACTTACTTTTCCTTCATCCTATCTATTTTTCGCTTTACTTCGTTTTTGGAGAGTCTTGATATAAACATCAGGTGGGATATCCAGTAAATCTTTATTTATATTTATTTTTCCTCGAATTTTTAATTTTTTTTTTTTTCATTAGTTTCCTTTACTTGTTTATGCAATTTTTTCACCTTTTCTTTATGATTGCTAATGTAATCGTTTATTACCTGCCGCTGTATATCAGCTTCTAATAATGAAATCGGGTTATGTCCGTAAAATTTTCAAACCGTTTTAATTTGGTAACAGAATAAACGCTACTGTTATACGCAATAACTGCATATTTATTTTATTTTTAATACTTTCATTTTTTACTTCTTGTCGTTGGTTAAAGATTCTAATATGTTCAATTAGCGTAGACTGAAAACTTTCACGTTGACGATGGATGTTTTGTTTCTAAAATATATTTTATTTTTATATATCCGCATTATTTTTTTAATTATTGAATTCGGTGTCATTATTAGAAATAATTTTTTCAGGTATTTTATAATGAGTTAATTAATTTAATAATTTATCAGCTGCTTCGGTCGATTGTGATATTTCAATCCGTTATACTTGTGTATACCTAAAATACTATCTAAATTGACAAAAACTTTTGTGTTTTTTTTAAAAAAAACGCTGTCGATATGAAGTACTTTCAATGGTTTAGGTGTTGGAATCAAATTCATTTCTAAACTTAAAGGAATTCTTTCACGATTTGTTTTTAAACGAATTTCACATTTGTATAATTTTAGATATGTATTTTTAAATGCGAGGTATAATATTAGCGGATCAAATATATAGCGTATAATATTAAATCGATCAAAAATATGTTCAAGTCTTGATATATGTTCCTCTAAACTAGTTGAATAAATAAGATAAACAGATTAATTTTATTCTGAATTCCAAGTAGTATATACATAATGTGTTGGAAGGTAGGTAAGCTATTAAGTAGATTTCATTAGAAAGCTACCTATTGTAATGGATACCATGATTCGAGGGAAAATTTCGATATATCTTCGCGTTTCACATCCTCCAGACTCCAAAGCCACCGTCAGCTCAAAAGCACATATATATATATATATATATATATATATATATATATATGTATATATATATACATATATACGTATATATATATATATATATACATATATATATATATATATATATATATATATATATGTATATATATTTCACTTTCTCGTGGACAAGATAACTGCCGTAATTTTCCGCAAATCACTTTCAAATTGTTCCCTAAAAAAAAAAATTAGACCCAAAATCTCAAGACGAGTTTGTTAACGGCCAAAATCGGTCCATGGGGATAGAAATGGGGGGCTTTTTCGAAAAAACAAAATATTGCTGTAACCTTTTTATTAAGTAAAATATCGAATTCGTTTATGTTCCTACGATTCTTTGGATAAGAGCCTAAAACATTTGTAAGTTTTTTGATATCACCAACCGTTAGCTCAGGGGGTGGAAAAAATGAGGTTTTGAAGACAAAAAAGTCATACCTCTCTTATTAGGCACAGTATCGCATCGCTTTAAAGTGTTTTATTTCATAAAATATACCCTAATCTAAGTACAATTAATCTAAAATTTGTCGCATCGAGTCTAGTTCATATTATTAATCGATTCGTGAAAGGCGGAGTGTGGTTCGATTCTTCAACAGTTGTAAAAAACCTTGAAAATTTGAACGCGTTTAATTTTATTCACTGTACGTTAATTTTATTCAATGTAATTTAGAAAACATAAGAGTAGTGTCCTGAATAATGACAACCCATTTCTTCTCCTCTTTAATGAGGATATTTTCAACAGTTACAGGCTTTATATTCTTGTCTAACATGTTATAAATTTTAGGTCCTAAATAGACAAATGATTTTCGAAACCGTTTTTTAAATACAGCCGGGATTTGTGAGTTTTCTGCATCCATCCTTTTTGTATTGTACACATTGTCTATTTTATGATTTTTACAACTATTGAAAAATACTCTTGATAATTTTTATATGTATAGATTCTTTACGTATAAAATATTCAGTTTATCGGAAACCTCAAGAGACGGGTTGAAACTGCTTTTGAAATCAATAATTATAATTATTCTTTTTTGTGCTATTTCCACATTTAAGTGAGATTTATAAGCGTCTGCCCGATGTTCGGTTCCAAATTCAAAACTAGATTTAATAAGTGCATTATATACATACAAATCAACCGTTTGTAATAGCAATAATTATTTTTAACGTTAATTAAACCAGGTTAGCGAGCGAAGTGAGTGTAGATTATTCCTTTTTTTTAGTACTTAATTTTTTTACGAGGATTTCTCGTAATCTATTAACCTTAGAGATTGGTATCGGGGTTTTTTTTTAATTTTAATTTCTAGTTATCGTTTCGACCCCCGCCACAGTTTATCGGTGTTTATCGACGTAGAAAAATATTATTATAAACAGCTTAATGAAAGAAGATTGTAACATATGTTTTGCAAGCATATATAGTATTTCGTTTAAGTTCCTTTTCTATCTTCAACGATTTTTATTTTGCTTAGCCTGATCATATTACCGTACAGATTAAAATTAAAGTATGGAAACGGATTCGTATTATGAAACCGTGGAATACTAGCAGGTAGAAACAAATACGGATCTACGTAGTTAGAAAATTTCTACTTTACGATGCGTTTGAAATCTTTCGTCAGCCATCTTCGATCCGCCATATTGAATCAATTTTTTTTTTTTAAATAGGAAACAATACACGATTATAATAACGATTTCTCATCAACGCCTTGAATCAACGGAAAAATCGCGATAGAAGTAAAACGAGTTAAAACCCCCGTAGTAACTTTTTTGTTACGTATACCGTTCAGAATTACATTTGATAACAAACTTTAAACAGTTAATGTTGGAATTTTGGCCCAAACCCTAGTAAAAACAGCCTTCTGAATAGTTATTATAAAAAATAACGTAATTTGCAATACTACTACAAATTAAACGGCTAGGACAACCTAGGTATTATTTACTTTAATTATCGCAATATTTAATTTTAAAATTTTGTTAAATGTTTTCAGTACTAAATTACTTAACACAACAAAATTTGAAAAAAATTAAACGGTTTTGAAATTTAAAAATTTGTTACAGATTTAGAAGGTAAATCGGTTATTATTTTACAACAATGCGAATTATTAACTTCTCATTTTGGCTTTTTATTTCAACATACAAATACAGCTTATATATATATATATATACTAGTATCCCCATACCGCTTCGCCACCACTATCTTTCGTTTCCCGACGCGGTCAATTTTTCTAATTTTATGTTTTTTAATCAAGTTATCGGAAGGCATGTACTATTATTGTATACATTATGAATGTAAAATACAATAAAATTGTTCATGAAGCGCGTTTTACCTCGTTTTATTGTTGAAACGATTTTTTCGTCATAGCAAATTTGATTGCTTATCGCTCGACAACGAAGGAATTAACAGAAAAACGGGTTTTACGATTGTTTTTCCTGTAACATTTTAAATCGAAATCGTGGGTCCACCATCCTATTTAAAAAAATTATGTTTGATTCAATACGGCGGACAAAATTAAAAAAACCCAACAATTTTTTTATTTGTAATTATGTACATTTCTTTCAGTTTCCAGATACTTCTCAGATACGCAGCAAAAAGCTGTTCCCGAACTTAAATATCACCCGGTGTGTATAAAAGAACATGTCCTGAATGATCGACTGATTCGTCAACGTCCAGCAAAAATGAGTGAGTATATGTTCTTCTTGCGGTGTTCCATTTCAATAAAATGGATTTTTTTAAACATTCCGAATATAAAGAGTTAAAACGGAGTAACAATGAAACTTAGTATTTCTTCTTTTTTTTTAATTTTTCGGTAACAAATGAAGATATCAACTTTGCTTTTGATGAATGTAATTTTCATTTAAATATCTAAAAACAAGTTTCTACATTTTTTTGTTGAAAATCAGCATTGAAAGTACTAAGAAAATTAAAAAAGAATATTTGAACATTCCTTGCAAATTTTCCTCATTTCCGACAATGTTAAACGAGATACGTATTCACTAGATTGGGGCTTCCAAATACTCATTCAGATATATATCGAAAAAACAGTTTTCGGTATTTTTTAATAGGTGTGACGACTTACAGTACGAATGAAATTTTTCTAAAATATTGGTTTTATAAAGATTATTAGAGTACTCGAAAATATTAATAAAATTTTTTGGGTTATAATTAGGATTCTGTGTGGGAAAATTAGATCGTTCTTTGTGTCCTTTATACAGCTGATGTATTCTTTAATCCTAGTCGAAAAGGATAACTCGAAAATGATTCCCCTGTAGGATGTTGAAATTTTGGATTTAAGACTTTTGTAATATCTAGTTGTGTACCTGTCCTTGAAGGCTTTTCAACGATATATCATAAGTAGGGTACTTGTTTTCATCGGTTCCAATGTTATAGCCAAAAAAAATTTTTTTTTTTTTAATTTATTGATTTATTACTAATTATTAACCTCTGATTTTAAAAAAATAAAACAATAAAAAAAATCATAAAAAAATATTAGAATTTGTTAATGAAATATAATTTTATGTACTTTTCATTTAAAAAAATGTGTATATGTAATTAAATAGACGTACACGGAAGTTATGTGGTTTCTACATCCGATTTTTTATACGGTAAAATATTTACAAAATGTCTCATCTTTTCAAAATTTTAAAAATTTCCTTTTTAAATCGGTATATTATTATTTTGCATTTAAATTTCATCGTTAAACGTGAACGTATGATATTTTTGATAGCGATTAAAATGCTCTAACTCGATTCCCCGGTATAAATTTAAATAATATTTTAATTAAAAGGTTCGTTTCTTTTACGTATGTAATGGTTTTTCATAAAACGGGAAAAACCTTTTGCGACATAAAACACTTCTTAAAAGGTATTAATTGATTTTATTTAAATATGTTTTTTTTCTTATCTAAGAACGATTAAGTTTTTTAAATTTCATGGAATTTTTTTGTGTTGCCATAGCAACAGCTATTATATTGTCTTCCACCTGCGGTTATTTAAAGTAATTTGTACGGTTAAACTGTTCAGTATTTCGTATAGTTTATTGTTTAATTACTATTTGGAATTATTTTGTATTAAGTTTTTATTTCTAATTTTTTTCTTAGAATGATTCGTAATGTTTTATACAATTTTGATTGCGTATTGAAATATTGGCGGGATACGGCGTACTTACTAATAATATGGTATTTGGTTGGTTGCCTGAATATATATATATATACTGTATATTTACTTCATTTTTTTTGTGAATTATTGGGGCATTAAGGATTCTAGCTTTGGCAAGTGTGATTTTTCTCTTATATTTATGCTTTTTTATATACCATTCGTCTTATTATTCTGCATAATAATGGCGTTTATTTGTTTCTGCTAAAATTTGTAATAACGTAAATATTATATTTCATATTTTACTTTCTGTTTTATACGGAAGACTTAAAATAATTGGACCGATATCGTTTTAAATTGCATATTATACGTCCGTATGTAAAACTATAGATTTTGTGGTTTTAAACAGAAATATTTTGTCATAATTAAGAATAATAGTTTTCTAGAAGCCTCCTCTTTGTGGATGGATCTATATATGTTTTTATGAATTATCGACGTTACAATTTTTCATTTCTGTAGTTAACAGGTGAGAACTTAGAGAAATTTTGCGACTTCTCTTCTCATCTCTTTTTCTACCCGACCGCGCGCTCCACAAAAATCTTTTAACATAATAAAATTGCGAAGATCGTAAAAATTATTCGTACTGTTGTAAAAGTTTTTTTATATGTATATTTGTTCGGTTATAATTTACTTAATTAGAAATTTTTGAGGAATTAATTGCATTAATTTTTGAAAAAAATTAATATCCTTCAGTTATTACGGCGAGTTTAAAATTAAATTCCTTGAATTAAATGTTTAATTTCAACACTAAGAAAACTACGCGCTTTCTATTCGTGTTAAAATAATTTTATTTGTGATTAAGTTTAGGAGATTCTTTGAAGTTTGAATTATTTTTACTCCGAAGTAAATCTACTGTGTTTTGAAGGGTTGGGTGCGCGTGTGTATATGTATATATTATTTTTACTTAATTTTTTTTGTGAACTACTGGGGCGATTAACGATTCTAACTTTCGTAAATGGGTTTTTTCTCTTTTATATATAATTTTTTCAATACCATTCGTTTAAATATCTCAACAAAAAAAAAAACAAAAATAGATTCTCAGTTCGACTTCGACTGTCTTCCCTGGTAGAAAAGTATTTTTTGGGGAAAGTTAAAAAAAAAAATTGTTTGAAAGTAATAATAAATATTTCCTCATTTTATGAAAATCTTTTTTACAGTTTACTACAAGTTAATCGACTACGTTTAGAAATATTCTTTTTATTTTAAACGGAACGCTCGCTTCACTTTTACATTTCTTGAGAATGGGCTGTACGGATAATTTTATTTGAAGTACTGCTCATATTACACATAAAAATGATAAAGCTTTTAAAAAATTGATTAACACTTAAAAAACGAATAAAAAAATCTCCGCCAAATAAACAATTTGCAAAAGTTTCTGAATCAGCCGAACTTAAGAGGTCGAAATTTAAAGATTCTATGAAATGAGTTATTTAATAATGTAGTGAAATAGGGTAAGCGCGTTAAGAAATACGCTAAGCGCACGCGTGTGTGTGTCTGTGCGTAAAGCCGTGCATCAGAAAAAGGCCGCGTGACGGGAAAGTCCTACAACTGTGTTCTCAGCTTTTTCTTTTGGCAATTAAATTTTAAATACAATGTAATTTGGACGGTAAAAACCTCATTTGGTAAAAAGGAAAACTGAGACGCAAAATGTTTTATTACAAATACATATTTTTTCATATTAATGCTTTTAATACCGCATCATTTTTAAATTAAAAGCATAATTTGATCATGGAGGTCAAATCTGACCAGTTTCCCGGAAAAAAATAAAAATGATAGATGTTCAAGGCGTACTGATCATTAGATTGAATGATTATAATGATAATTTCATGTATTTTGTAGCGGAAATTCCTCTGGTAATCCTAAGAAAAGTTTTCTTATAACTTATGTGAACGTAAGGTAATCGGCTCATCATTGGATTCTTGTAGTGTTATAATTCATATTCTAATGTCATTCTTTTAGTTAAAAGATTTTGCGCAAAACGTATCTTATATTAATTTATTGTTTTAGATATCATTTCTATTCTTCTAATGACTGTGATGTAAGTAAAATATCTACTACACTAATATTACTAAGTAAGAGTAATATTTTCTATAAAAGTAATGATGTTTATTAATTAGACAATCCATTTAGCGATCATAATGAACATTTTGAATCGGTATATCGATATTTAAAATATATATTCGTCTTTTGTGAAGACAGGAAACTAATTCATTTCTTATTCTATATTCCCTAGTTAACCTGAAAAAAGGATTTTTTATTGAAATTTTTTTTGTATTTGTTCGGTCAAGAGTTTTGTATATACATAAAATTATTGATGAACAAGTATAGAACTGTAAGATATATGTAATCTAAAATTCTTTTTATAATTACACTGCCGCTTGTGCTAAAAAAAAAATCAGTTAAAACTGACAGTAGTTAAAACAAAGACACAAACGCTATTGTATGTAACCAATTCAAGGACAAGTATATAAAAAAAACTATATAACGCTTGTACACGACCACTGTTCATGTCGGCAAGAGGGAGAATGTAAAACACTGGTCATTGTTAAAGATAAATCATTTATTTAATAAATTAATATTTGTTTTTGTTTTATTTGAAAAAGCGTTTAATCCGTTGAAATCAGTTTATATATTTAAAATAAAGTAAGAAAAGAATCTGAATTACGATGCTAAATTTTTTTAACTAAAGTTTTTAATTTATCGACTTTGAATATTTTTATAGTTTTTTTTTACAATTAAAAATTTTTAAATATTTTTGTGTTTTGGTCAAAATGGATTTTACACAGTTAAAATGAATATAACGATTTTAAAAATCGTTTTATGTTTATATATCGAGTAAATTTAACGTTTAACTGCAATTTTTATTTATTTTTTCTCTTAAATTCATAGTTCAGTAAGAACGAACCCAGTATGTAATGCATTATTTTCAAAACTAAGTGACTTAGAAAATAATTTAAAGAAAAAAAGTTAATTAACTTTATTTTAAATAAAGGTTAGATTTAGCAATAAAAATGCATCTTGCATTCCTCTTTTAATAAAAAATATTCAATTATAGATTAGGAAAAAATATACTAACATCCTATAAGAATTAATTAACAAACACTGATTTTAATTATTTTACTAATTTCGTAGTAATGAAAAATTTGAAATACAATAAATTACGAAAAGAGAAGTAAAGTAAAATATAATACAACAGATTAGTTTTTGTTTTTTTTTTTTGTCTTCAGTCATTTGACTGGTTTGATGCAGCTCTCCAAGATTCCCTATCTAGTGCTAGTCGTTTCATTTCAGTATACCCTCTACATCCTACATCCCCAACAATTTGTTTTACATACTCCAAACGTGGCCTGCCTACACAATTTTTCCCTTCTACCTGTCCTTCCAATATTAAAGCGACTATTCCAGGATGCCTTAGTATGTGGCCTATAAGTCTGTCTCTTCTTTTAACTATATTTTTCCAAACGCTTCTTTCTTCATCTATTTGCCGCAATACCTCTTCATTTGTCACTTTATCCACCCATCTGATTTTTAACATTCTCCTAAAGCACCACATTTCAAAAGCTTCTAATCTTTTCTTCTCAGATACTCCGATCGTCCAAGTTTCACTTCCATATAAAGCGACACTCCAAACATACACTTTCAAAAATCTTTTCCTGACATTTAAATTAATTTTTGATGTAAACAAATTATATTTCTTACTGAAGGCTCGTTTAGCTTGTGCTATTCGGCATTTTATATCGCTCCTGCTTCGTCCATCTTTAGTAATTTTACTTCCCAAATAACAAAATTCTTCTACCTCCATTATCTTTTCTCCTCCTATTTTCACATTCAGCGGTCCATCTTTGTTATTTCTACTACATTTCATTACTTTTGTTTTGTTCTTGGTTATTTTCATGTGATAGTTCTTGCGTAGGACTTCATCTACGCCGTTCATTGTTTCTTCTAAATCCTTTTTACTCTCTGCTAGAATTACTATATCATCAGCAAATCGTAGCATCTTTATCTTTTCACCTTGTACTGTTACTCCGAATCTAAATTGTTCTTTAACATCATTAACTGCTAGTTCCATGTAAAGATTAAAAAGTAACGGAGATAGGGAACATCCTTGTCGGACTCCCTTTCTTATTAGGGCTTCTTTCTTATGTTCTTCAATTGTTATTGTTGCTGTTTGGTTCCACAACAGATTAGAGTAAAAAAAAAAATAAAAATTCATATGCTTTTTTACCACCACAGATTTGCATTTTGTTATAACAGCAAAGGTAACTTCAGTACTTTAACGGTAAAAAAAGATATTATAGGTTACATATTAAGTTAACCCACCGGGTTAGTCTAGTGGTGAACGCGTCTTCCCAAATCAGCTGATTTGGAAGTCTAGAGTACCAGCGTTTACACCTAGTAAAGGCATTTATTTTTATACAGATTTGAATACTAGATCGCGGATACCGGTATTCTTTGGTGGTTGGGTGTCAATTAATCACACATCTCAGGAGTGGTCGAACTGAGACTGTACAAGACTACATTCATCCTCTGAAGTATTATCTGAACGGCAATTCCCGGAGGCTAAACAGGAAAAAAGAGAGCTGGGGGGAGGGAGCAGAATCCAGATTGGGATTGAGGGCCCATACCGCTGACTGAATAAATTTGGTCAATTCGTGTACTACATTATCCGTATGGGCGGGTGATTTTAAAGACACGTCCAAACCTTGTACTTAAACCTTGTAACCTTGGACTAAAAAATCTCGAAAACGTCGTTTACTGGTCAATTTATTAAACAGAGTGGGAGATCGAACAGTTAGCATAATATATATATATATATATATATATATATATATATATATATATTGTATAGCCATGAAACTTGACAGAATGTCTGTTAGTAAACCTTGTTTCAGATATAAGCATTATGTCTATCTTAATAATATTTAAAACAGCTTTTGATTCTAGTTTTTTCTTAAGACGATTCATCAAAAGTCCACTTTTACCGTGTGGCCCGATTTCATTGTTGTCAGTTTATATTTAATAACATTACAATTAGGAAATAATTGTGACAGAAAATTTTTCAATTCGGTTATCGCATTAACGCCTGTTTCAAAAATAGGCTCAGGTTTTAATAATTCGGCACGACTACCTTCGTTGTCACCAGTGTTTTCAAGAAGACTAAATTTATTTGATTTAGAACAGCAAAAGTAAGTACGCGATCACACATCTCAGGTACGGTCGAACTGAGAATGTACAAGACTACACTTCATTTACACTCATACATATCATCCTCATTCATCCTCTGAAGAATTATCTAAACGGTAGTTACCGGAGGCTAAACAGGAAAAAGAAAGTAGGTTATTGTTTACATGCGATGATTCGCTGTTGCTAGGAATAATAGCTTGTAGCTGGTCCGTAGCAACGCTCAATAGATGGTTATGTCGCTTGTTTAAAAACGACACCGAATAAAAATATTCCTTCTTGAGACAGTACTAAGATAATAATAAACAATATAGTCTATAGATAATATAGTCTACAATATAATACCTGGTGATATTCGGTATAAGTTAAATTTTCACTCGAATTCACTAGACTCGTCTTACACAAAAACAGCTATTGCACTAAAACTGAACAATTAATTGAACTTTTAAAAATTGTGTATTAATGTTTTTCTCGCATAAATAAACGTCGCATTCAAATAAGCTTATCCAAATTTTATCTTAATTCCTAGTAATGTTTACGTAATATCTTACAACGACGATGACATCCTTTCGAAAGTTCGACGAAAAAGAGGAGACGTTAAAACGTCGTGTGAAAAATCAAGTAAATTTTCATCGCCAGCCGTTAAGTTTTTCATACTTGAATTCATATTTTAATTTCTGTTTTTTAACCTTAAGTAAACATCATATTTTAAAATTATACTAAATAAATTTCGTTAATTAAAGTCATAATTTTAATCGGTTAACAATTTTTTTTTATTTATTCATATTTATGTCTGGGGACTATTTAATTATATATTTCTACTCGTTAAATTTAGGTCGGCAACTAAAAAAAAAAATCGTATTGTTTATTAATTTAATTGTTAAAATTGTTTGTAATTTTTTGTTTGGCGTTTGTAATTCAGAAAATTCTACTCTTGTTAGTTTATTTAAAGAAAAAAAAATTGCAGTTAAAATTTTATTAACTTTTGTGGAAAAATCATTAAAAAGAAATGAAATAGAATCCTTAAATAAAATTTAGTTAAAACAGCGTATTAATAAAATTTTAGCGATATACAATAACGAAAATTCGAGAAATTAACTCGGCTATGAAGTTAAAATAATCGTACGTTTCGCACTAATTTTCCAATTTGTCTTAATTAGAAGACAGCGAAAAGGTTATTTGTATAATAAAATTGATAATTGCAGTACTACAGTTAGACTGAATTTTATTAGTACCAAATTAAAAGACTATGTATGATTTTAATAAACTAATGAAATATCGAAGTGAAAAATATCTCTCTAAATATTATCGTCTTTATGAGTTGTATTAAATTGTTTTAACAATAAGTAGAAACTAGCGCCCGGCTCTGAACATATGCTATTTGTTTATTTTCTTAAATAAAAGATAATAATATAAATAATATTCACGGTTTAATGAGTCGGTAGTCAAAATTTACAAAATTTGAGTAGTTTCAACCCTGACTTAAGGTAACATAAGATGTAGTTGAAATGAGTTTAAATTACAATATTTTTGTCTATGTAAAATAAACTTTATTATTAATTATTCACTATTATATTTGTAACCAAAATCTCGACTGAGGACACGGTTTTTACTGTCTAAGCTTTGTGTAGCAGTTATTAATATCCTGTTGATGTTATAAAAATGTATACGTTACTGTTTTCTTTCATTGTCAGTCGTTAAAAAGTACACGTTAGATGAACGGTTTAGTTTTAAACATTTTTACTAAAAGTCCTGGTTTCGATTCCTGATAAGGGGGATCTTCTAAGGCGAGATAGAAGAGTGATTCTTTGAAGATTTTCCTAATTACAAAGCTATTCTCAAACAGATAACTAATAAAATATTTAATGATACATTTAACCTATGTTTTATTATCTGATTTTTCACGCTTTAAAAATTTTATATATACTAGCGCGTGTGTACTGTTTTTTGTTTGTTTGTTTTTTGTAATAGAATGGCATTTGTAAAACTGTTTTTCCTTATAGATTAACAGTATATTATTTTATTATAAAATTTAAATAAAATATCATTTTGATAACAGAACTGAATTTGGCAGTTATAATGTAGGCTTTCCTTGTAACAAATTTCCCATTTCATCTTATTCATTTTTAAACAGAATAGTAAATTCTTCGTTGAGTTTTTAAGAAAGTTTTGGATCCATTCCGTAAAGGAAAATTAAATAAACTCATAATTTAAATACTTAGAAAAGTTATTGAATTCCGTTTCCGCTAATCAACAGCAAAAATAACTTTAAAATTAGCGAATTTTTAACTGAACTGAGATATATATATAAAAGGAAAATATTGGCTTGACTCAAATATATATCTGAAATCTAATATTATTTCAGTAGCTTTACATGTGGTGTAGGTTTATTTATTCCAATTTTACAGGTAGTTGCAGCAATCTTATTTTACTTATTGTTAAATCTACAACAGAAGGAAAGTACTTCTCTTATCAGTAAAAAAATGACACCATCCTGTATTTTTTTCTCGTATTTCTCGACTAAAATTTATTTTTTATTCTTCGATTTTACTATTTTCACTGACGTCTCTGCTGCGTCAGAACATTTTGTAAGTAATATTGTTTCCGTAATTCATCATGTTCAAATTTTATTTTATCACTAGGATCCCTCGTCCGCGCTATATGCATAATTTGGCATATTAAAATATTACTACCAAATCGAATGTCGAATCTATGCCAATTACGAGAATGGCTTACCCTGATGATGTAAATTCTTAGTTCGGGGACTAAAAATATACAGAATGTTACTCTGTACAGCCGTAAATTTGTAAACTGTTGTCATTTCCTATAATTTTATTATCAAATTAATTTATTTTTACGTATATTATGGCACTAATACAAACTGATATTTTATAGACGACGAATTAAATTTAGTAAATCAAATAATTACTGTTTGAAGTCGATATTAACATAGACGACATTAAATATTGGTAAAGGAAGTTATAGATTTTTATTTATAAGGTTTTTATTTAATGATTTACATAGCAGTGAGATTGATGAGATTTAAACTGCGGTTAAGTTTCCATGTGTCATAAGAAAGTTACAGGTAAAATTTCGTAATGACTGGTTCACAAGTATGTGATTATTTTTTCCTAATGTGTCAGAAAAAAAATCTATTAATGAATTATATTTAACTACACTTCTGTAAATGATTCTGATAGCGGTTTACTTATTATATCTTTTTTTTTAATAATTTTTATCTTCAAATTATATTTTATAAACATTACGTTTAATTTAAATATATTAGAATTGATTCATTATTAATTATTTTATCCGATCCTTTTATTTTTAATTTTAAGATCGATTGACGAATTAGTTAAATGTATTTTATTTGAAAAATATATTCACGTCGGTATAAATTGGATGTAAAATATTCAATGGAATATAAAAATTCATATTTCAATGATGCGCACAGGTTAGTTCATTTTTTATCAGCGACTGAAATATCAAACATACAGCTCTCTGTAATTTTAATATATTTATAATTAGAACATACGTACAGAGTGTTGCGGGACGTATTCGCCGAACTCCAGAAACTGATTCAGGACACCAAAAGGTGCAAAAACGTTCAAACCGACATAAGCCTGCTTTGCTTTGTTTTCCTTCTGGACGCAATTTTGTGATTTTCAACAAAAAAAAATCACTTCTCAGGAACAGGTTAACCTACAATAATTAAATTTGGAAAATTCAATTTTTTATTCTACAAAATAAAAAAATTTTGAAAACATCAACTTCAAAGATTTCAAAATGGGGCCATCTTAATTTTTTATTCGTCCATATCTTTGTAATTAATTGTTTGATAAAATTTTTACTTATTACAAAATTTATTAAGCATTTTATGCTGAACAAAATGACAATTCACTTGTAAAACTCCGTTGACACAACAATCGAGTTATTGCGGACAATTAACCCGGCAGAACGTTTTTGACCCATAATGCAAGCTGATTTGTCTGTTTCTGTTTCCTCCAATAACTGTAATGAAAATTATTAATAATAGTAAATTAATAAAAATTATCAGCTTTGCTCTCGTGTCCCTTCTACATTGTATGCTTGGAAATGCAAAAAATTTAATCAAGGACACAAAATTATATTCGTATAGAAAATGTAGTATTAAAATTACGATAGTTCTTTCCTTTAATTCTGCAGTCTAAACATTTTATTTGTTTTGTCTACGCGCGTGCGTGGTATGTATTGAGATCGCATAGACAAAAAAAACCGAAAGAATAAAATACGACAGATTTGTTAGTTGTTCATAATAATTACTTTATATCGCACAGCTGCGCACTTACTAGCCCACTCACTGTCATTCTCTCTCTTTCTACACGCACTCGTGTGCCATACAACATTAGATAGAAACTTTTAACCTTGACTTTTGTTTAATATTACACTGGACAACTGTCCACTGTAAAAGATGATATATTGTTTTTATGTTAAATAATGTATGTCTTTGATCAGTTCTCTTGCGTTTTACTTATATTTAACGGTAATGTTTTGTATTATACTAGTTTATCCTTTCCTCAGTTTTTTCACTAAAATATATATATATATTTTTTCATTTGCGGACCATTTCTTAACTGATTTCAGGGGATAATTTTTTTAAATAAAAGATTAACGAGTACGTATTACCGTTTCTTACCCCGAATCAGAAAATATAGTGTCCCTAAAGTAGCTTGACCGACAAATACAGTATTTCAAAAGCCGAAAACAATACTTGTGCTTTTAAATCGACAATAAATTATTTATAGATAGTAAAATTTATTATTTTTTTTTTTTTTTTGTCTTCAGTCATTTGACTGGTTTGATGCAGCTCTCCAAGATTCCCTATCTAGTGCTAGTCGTTTCATTTCAGTATACCCTCTACATCCTACATCCCTAACAATTTGTTTTACATATTCCAAACGTGGCCTGCCTACACAATTTTTCCCTTCTACCTGTCCTTCCAAAATTAAAGCGACTATTCCAGGATGCCTTAGTATGTGGCATACTATTATACATTTTTTAAAAACCGAACAAGAATTGCTAAAAATGCTCCCCACGTACTCGTACTTCAACATATTTGTACAGGGTTTTTCACACTTGTATCAATTTTTTACATAAATGTTTGTTTTCGTTTGACGGTTTATATTCATATTCGATTATTTGTCTCGACTGTTGCAAATCTTTAGGCTTATGAGAGAAAATACTATTTTTCGAAATTCCCCAAAGTTTAACGATGTAACGTCACATGATCAGTTATACCACGTCTTCCGACCCGCTCGTCAGAGTTACTGCCAATACATTCTCTTACCGACAAATTGTAATGCGGTGGAATGGAACACCATGATGTTGCAAAATTAAATTAATATTTTCAAACGAAGGATTATTTTGTAGTTCAGGTAAAACTACTTCGTGTAGCAATTTCAGGTAAGAATCACCACTACTTACAGTGCCATTAATTACTTTGTTAAATGGGTTATAAACCGCGCGCGCGTGTGTGTGTGTGTGTGTGTGTACAGGATGCAGTTGAATCGGTACATTTTTAAATGTGATATGAAGCATACGCGCAAAAAATTACAATATTATAGAATACAATAGAAGGCTTATAGAATACAATGCGTCAAAATTTTACTGTAACATAACTCCCCCATCTACAAATAAAACACCGTATGGTTGATTATCTGGAACAGGTGTATTTTCTTATAAATATTTAATATACAATACAATAATAACAACAATTACAATTAATATACAATATAATATTACTACCCAAATCGATATATCAGCTGTGACCATATTATTTTTCCTGACCGTCGAAAAATTGTTTTAAATTTATTTTTTTAATTCTACGTTCTAAGGTCTGTTGATAATTCAGTGTTGCACTTCATCCATATTCAGTTCCTTCACATCAATAAATGTTAAGATACCCATAACTTTTAATCATATCCTTGCACAATATATGACTATTATTTGAATTTAATTGACATTTTTAATTATTTTTAAATTTGCCGTTACATTCGTTATTCTTTTTTAAGTGTATCGTGCAGTTTGAACCTTATTATTTTAATTATGAAATTATATCCGTTTTATGTTTATTATTAAATTGTAAAATAATATTAATATAACATTTGTCAAGGATATTATTATTATTATTTTTTTTTTGTTATATGGGCATCGACTTCTACGGAGCCCTCGTCACACTCTTTAAAATAGGGATTAAATTATCACCAGGTTCGTCGTATATAAGGGTGTAAAGGGCCCTTACATTCTATTTAAAAACACCAAAATAAATAAGACAGAACTTTTAAACGCAAACATTGAAAATACTTATAGGGTGTAAAGGGCCCCGATATTAAAATTTAAAAAGTATATAAAACACAAATATAAATGAAAAATACCGGCTTCACAATATCAAAATTTCCTTTTTTCTCCCTTATTCTATTTAAGCATCCCCGGGGCAAGCAGAACCGGCGTTAAGCAGCACATCCAAGATGCCGTGGCAGTTGACTGCCCCTCTATAAATTGTCCTGTAGGACTTAACCCTTCGGGTCTCCCCGCAACATAGGAAAACTTCGAATAAAAAAATTATTAAACATTTTAATTAATTTAATTTATTTCTGTTGTCGTTTAAAATTATTTGTAGAATTTCTGTCGCGAAATGAATTTTATTTTGTACTTGGGAGTGATGTTAAGACATTCTAGAGGATTTTCGATCGTAAACTGGCGCACAACATATACATATTGTATGTAAAACGGTAGGCCGGTATACATTACGGATTCTACGTGTAAAAGTGAACAAAAAGTGTGCTGTGGAAAAATTTCGATGTCCTCTTGGTTGTTCCTTCTCTTCGACATTTTGTATTTATCAATGACAAATTTATTTACGAAAATCGGATTGAGAAGTCAACAATAATATTTTTTATACAAATTTTTAATAACATTGTCTAATAAATAAAATATTTCATCGTATTAATTATTTATTTAATGGCGGATTATTTTATTTATTTATTTTAGTATTTCACTGTATTAATGTTAATAACGACCATGTCAGTTTTTTTCATATTCCGTGTTTTTCACAAAATGTTAAGCATTTTATTAGAACAAAATGACACCTTAGTTTTTGAAAATCGGTTGACAAATAACCAACTTTTCACAGAAAATTTAAGTCTATTTTCTGCCAGATTTCATCTCCTTCTCTATTAAATCGGATTTTTTATTATTGTGTATGCTATTTATTATTTTAATTTATTGCTAG
Source organism: Lycorma delicatula (assembly GCF_047948215.1). Taxonomy (NCBI): domain Eukaryota; kingdom Metazoa; phylum Arthropoda; class Insecta; order Hemiptera; family Fulgoridae; genus Lycorma; species Lycorma delicatula. The sequence continues at coordinate 194,924 of NC_134457.1, forward strand.
ATAAATATTCTACCGGTTGTACGCTCAAGTTTCAATGAATTATTAGGTTACTGTTCAATATTAAATTAAACCGTACATTACAATATCAGCATTGCATGTTCTCTGTTCTGCAGGATCACATTCTCAGCCACGTATGGAAAAAATCTACGGGTAAGACAGATCTCTAGCAGGAAATATTGAGTATGAACTATCACAGGTGTGTTCACTCTGCAGGGTACATGGTGAAATCAAAATATTCTCTTGTTTTGAAGAGAATATAAAATTTATTGGCTACTAGAGTTAGTCATAAATCAATGTAATATAAACCAATGCAAGATAGGTGTTACTAATGTTAAGACCCGTTTTTATGTTGTTTCTTCTCATGTGTAATTCCAGCTTCATCAGCAGCAATCTTCCCACTTGCCCGTCTGATAGTTGTGTGGGAAAGCAGGTGGGAGAGCATAGTTATTATTTAAAAGTAAATATTTCATTGTATTAATATATTAATAAAAATTATGTTTTTATTTTAGTTTAAAAAGATATAAAATCAAATATAGACACTTTAAAAAAAATGTTTTATTTATTTGTTTTAGATTTTTTTATAAAAATATAATATTTTTAATTATATTCAAGTTGGTGCGTTAATTTTTATTTGTTTATCGATGGTATTAATTCATTTAATTAAGTTAATGATTTATAACTTTTTAATTAAGGGGGCAGTCCATCTTGGTCCTTGTTCTTATCTGGAAAACTACTATTTTTTATAAGAATTTAATTTACATTAATATCGTATTCTTTTGTATATTTTCTACATCATCAAAGGACAGTTAATCTATGTTAATTCTAAACACCCATGTAATTACAAAATATTGATAATTATCTGAAACTTATCCCGCACAACCTGATGATTCCATAACACGTGGAATGTTTCGGGGAACATTTCATTTCTATGATTTTAAGTAATTAAATTTTTAATGATAAAGTTAAAAATGTTGGATGTAATTCACTTCATGCTGTAAACATTTTATAGTAGCCATGTCCGTAACATTACTTTGGTCATAATTTTTTTTTTTTTATTTATTCTCCCACCCTTCTCTCTCTCTTTTATCCATTTTTCAAACTGGCAGTTTACCGTTGAATTCTACCGTCTTGATTTTCTATTATTTTTATAATCCGCTAGTAACTTTGTTAAGATATTCTCTTTGATTTTTCAGTAGTGTTTCTTAGAACAGTATCTCCCTCAATCAAACTAGACAATAGAACTGTTTTTGCACGACTCAATAGAATACAATAAAACAAGAATATTTAGTAGTATTTTATCTTAAATATTATTTCATATGTATGTATATTTAATAATTAAGATGAATTTTAATCAAATCTATTTTTGATTTAATAATTATGTATTTTATGACTGCTTTGATCAAGATTTTACCTTGACTCATCCAGATAATTGCTCGAACAGTTCCTTTTATCGCGCATTAAGTATCATATTTATTCATTCCTGTGATCTATACAACGTTTTATGTATTAATCAGAAATAAAAGATTTATTTATTTACTTAATGTCTTGAATACAATCGTAAAATTTCAATGATAATTCTGCATGTACAGCGTATTTATATTTTTAAATCTTGATATTTCAGTCGCTTTTACACAATTTTACTTATGACAACAAAGTGGGGTCTTAAACCAACCCCTACAAACCCGACGTTCCACTTACTGGCCGGCCTACTGCTCAGTCGACGCTATGTTGTGACGTCACAGGTTACCGCTAGTATTAAATAAATTAATAATATTTAAAGCGTAAAAATTTATTTAAAGTGGTCGCTAGTACCGCCACACTCGCGCGAATAAAATACAGTATGCGCGCGCGCTTTGGTTAGAATCATTGAATGAAATAAACGAAAAAATGTTATATTTAAATAAAACGATAAGTATTTTTAATTAAGTCGTGTGTGTAAGTCGTGCATCAGAAAAAGCCGCGGAAGGGTAAGTCCTAATACTGTGTTGTCAGTTTTTTTCTATCAGACTACCGTTTATTTAATCCATCTCAGATCAAGAACTGAAGAACACAATTATGTGGATCTCAATGTTGTTTTTGTTTTTTCTCTAGGCGTAAAGTAGCTTGTACGATGATAGAATAAGCGTATTGAAAAGCAAAGGGATCGCGTCGTAAAATTATTTTATTTACTCGAATACTATTGATATTTATTTCAAATTTAATTTTGGATAATCATTTCCTTATCCTCATTTCACTTTCAAACGAATAGATTTAATTCTGCTACAAGTAGAAATGAATTTGTTAATATTTAAGTACAAGTTACCTTCAGTAAAAAATTTAAATCCGATACATATAAACCGGTCGGTTGTAATTTCAATGGTTCTTGCGCATCAACTAATAACATTTTATGCCGTGTTTAAACCGATTCGGTTTATCTTGCCACGGGTTTGAAGCTATTGCATTCCCTAGATTTTCACTATAGAAAAAATAATAATTTTTACACATAAAAAATGCTAAGTACCACGCGCACACATTCAATAATAAGATGTCTAGAATTATTTTACCTTGTTTACTAGATATTGTCCCATAACGCAAATCGCTCCGTAACAGCCGACTGATATTATATATGCGATCACATATTTTCCTTTGCCAGACATTTCATTGTTCTGAAAAAGAATAGATTTTAAAATATAAATATATAAAAATAAATCTTCATTAATATATCAAATGTTCCTATCGCAAAATAATGTATTATTTAGTGTGAAATTACTTGGAATTTACTGTAAAACGCTTTTGAAACTACGTAAGAGCGAATATAAAAAAAAAAAAAATGTTATGCGACTGTCATTGCAACCGGGGTTGTCGTATCGTGACTTTTTATATTAAAATTGTGTTTTTGTTCAATACCCTTGAAAATAAACGCGTTTCAACTTCTATTAAAAATTCTGATCGCTCTCCCTTAGCGAACTCATATCGAAAATAGATAAACGTACAATATTATGAACTTGCAGTTCGCTTACGCGTCTGCACGGGCGTTTCTCCCCGCCGACCGCGGAACCCTTCCGTCATTTGCAGGCGGCTGTTTATGTAATTCATCGGTGCTGAAAAATCTATTCTATCGCGAACCTCTAACAGGAACTACCGAGAAGAAGAAGATGGTAAAAAATCTCACTATATACATTCTTCTTTGAAGGATGAAAAGTTTTAGCTAACGTTAAAAGATATGCCGATTTTATTATCGCTCTAGAATTATAAAACGTACGATCTGACAACAAATATATAATAATTTCATTTTAAAATGCCGAGCGCAGTTTAAGATGAGATTCTATGAAAAAAGATTCCGTAGATACTTTATCCAAATTTATTAATGAAATTTCCGCAAATGTGAATTCGCTTGAAGCGATGCAACTTCTTGCAAACAAGTATGAATTTATCGTCGTCCAATTTCTAACATCAAAATTGAATTACAATACTTCAAGATTACGGAAGGCGAAATTGCCAAATGAAAGATTTCCCACCTTCAAAGATTTTATCGAATTTCTTAATTCGACAACTTCTGAAAGTATTAATGCGTTCACTTCAAACAGGCAAGTGAATACAGGTGACGAAACCGAAGGACAGCGTTATAATAATTCAACCAAACGTTTTACTTTAAATTCTAATAATAGCGATATTTTTTGTAAGTCAAAGCATCATTTACAACAATGTAAAAAATTCTTAGATTTGTCCATCGATGAACGCAAAAATGTTTTGGGGCATATTTTTTTTTTTTTTAAATAAAGGCCATTGTACCAAAAAAGTAACACTCGTTCACATGGACAAAATTAATGATTTTAATTTACGTAGTAATAAGCTTGAAAGTAATACGTATTGTTTATTTAATAACCAGGCAAACGAAGATACACTTTTATCAAGAACCACAGGTAACACCGATGACATATGTGGTAATCGTCATTTTCATAGCCGGGCAAATTTTTGCGCATATAAATTTTCCCGAAATTTAAAAATTAAATTCGTTAAAAATAATCTCCCCGTTTCAGGCATAAAAACGAGATAAGATTTTACGTTTGAAGATTTTATATTTTAAAATGTAATTGTGTTAACGCATTAATATTATTTAACGTAATTGTAAACGAAGCGTTTTGTTGTTTAACGATCTCTTTTTTACTTACATGGGCATAGCATTCCTGAAATTCTTTCATTTTTCTGTAAAACACACACACACACACACACACACACACACACACACACACACACACACACACACACACACACTTCTGTCTCTCTTGTATATATATATATATATATATATATTACGTAGAAATTAAAGAGATCATTAAACAACAAAACGCTTCGTTTTTTCAGGTATAGATGCTAAAACATCCAAATTTGTGCTCCAAACATAAAACGAAGACATTTTAACGTACGTCGGAGGATAAGTTCGATTTTTTGACCTAAAAACCTGAATAAAATAAAATAATATTCGATTAGATGAACGAATACAATATTTAATGTTAATTTTACAAAGTTATTGTACGTCTAACCTAAAAAAAATTTGATGTTGATACCACCTGACTTCCTCGTACGCCCGTAAGAGCTACTGCATATATACATATACACATTTTTAGAAGTACGTAAAAATTTATTTCATTAATAACTTCTAATATTTTTAATTGTTACTATCGAGTTATTATTTATCGCAAAAATGTTTTACAATCGGAGGTTAATAATTATTAATAAATCGATATGTTTAAATAGAAAAAAAAAATGAGATGAAGTCTGATTCCAACCGATTTGCCTTCCCCTGTAAGATCTAAATATTTAATTAAACTTTTATTCGGCTATAACACTGGAACCAATGAAAATAAGTATTGCTGATAATATATCGTTGAAAAGCTCTCGATGAGAGTTTATTACTAAGGTTAAGAAAGTCCAAAATACAATTTTTTTTCGAATTTTGGGCTTTTTTGGATACTTTTAGTTCAGTCGATCGCAATCAAAACGGGAGATGCACAAATAGATTTTATTACAGCCCTAAACAAAAAAAAAAATCAACTTACTACGGCTAATCGTTTTTGAGTTATGCGTATGTACGTATTGAGGTCGCGCCAAAACTAGTCAAAATGATTCAGGGATGATCAAAATTGATATTTTCGTTGAAATCTGAAAACCGAAATTTTTCGCGATCACAATATTTATTTCGTACAAGGAAGTAAAAAGTGTAGAAAATTTAATTCGAATAAAATTTACGTACGTAAATAAGAGTTTCAGAATTAGAATTTTATTTATTCGCATTAGATTTTTTATTTTTAATGGTTTACGTAAACCTAACAAAAGCTACTCAGATTAGAAAGAGACATCTCATAGTAACCTTGAATTTTACCTTGAACGTGACTTTTACCTTATTTTAAGGTTAACAATGTAATTTTTTTACACGGAATGACCTATTTTTGACCCGCCGATGAAAGGAGTAGAAAATTGTACATTGAAATATATAATCATACGTATCACCTTGGACCTTTTTTGAAGGTCATACGGCTCAACATCAGAGCTATTGTTTTAGTGTAGTCATTTTTATGCTCTTTCCCTTTGGAGCATAAACGTGAACTGGTCAGGTCCACCGTTCCTGGGATATTTGTTTAATTGAAACCTAACCACCAAAGAACATCGGTATCCACGATCTAATATTAAAATCGTATAAAAGTAACTGCCTTTACTAGGATTTGAACCTTAGAACTCTCGACTTCGAAATCAACCGATTCACCTTACTTAATTTCTCCTTTACTTTCCAGACTAGCGCTATAGCAGAGCTACAGCTATAGAAGGGGAATTATGATAATCGGCCTAATTTGGGCACATACGGTTTTCACCAAATTTTGAGGTTTAGACAGCCAAGGAACCCAAATAACCGGATGGTAATTTTCCGAAAATTCGTATGTACGTGTGCGTGTTCGGTGTTAGGTGCCATATCCTAAATCACCTTATATCTCTAGAATTACTGAACCGATTTTCACAACCTAATTAGATTACTACTATATATGAGGCATTGATGACATTAAAATTTCAGTTTAAAAGAGGTGAGGCTGTAGATCAAGGTCACCCTCAATATTAGTACTCCCTCTCACCATAAGAAGCGCTAGTGTAGCACTGGCATACAGCTGCTGTAGTCGTCTCTCTTTGTTTTTCTATTTAGTCTCTGGAACCACCGTAAGGTATAACTTCAGAGGACGATATGTATGAATGTAAATGAGGTGCAGCCTTGTGTAGTCTCAGGTCGACCGTTCTGAGGTGTGCGGTTAATTGAAACCCAACCGCCAAAGAATACCGGTATCCACGATCTAGTATTCAAATGCGAATAAAAGTAATTGCCTTTACTAGGATTTGAACTTTGGCCCGCTCGACTTCAAAATTAGGTGATTTGCATGACGAATTCACCACTATACCAACCCGGTGGGTTTTTTGTAGACGACTGCTATGTTGTAACGTCGCAGGTGAGCGGTAGAATTAAATAAATTAATAATATTTAAAGTGTAGTAAAGTATTTAAAGTAGCCGCTAGTACCGCCACATATGCGCGAATGAAATACGGTATGCACGCGCGCTTTAGTTAGAATAATCGAATTAAATTAACGGAGAAATATTATATTTAAATAAAATGATAAATATTTTAAATTAAGTTGTTGTACGTAAGCCTTGCATTAGAAAAAAGTCGCGTGACGGAAAAGTCCTAAAACTGTGTTGTCAGCTTTTTTTATTTTTTTTTAATAGAGCTATTTTCTCCGTAGATGTTTACTAATAATAAAATGGTTTTTGGTCTGCTTTAATAATATTATAATAAAATTTACTTATTCCACGTTTCGTTCTATTTTGTTCGGTCAATCTTTTTATACTTTCCTTTACATTCAGTCGTTTACATAAATTTTCTTAAAATTAAATAATCTACATATATATTTTTTCGAAAGTTTATTTCTTTTCCAGCAGTTTAACGTAAGACGTATAACACTGTGTGTTGCGATTTAAATTTTGTATTTTACATTACTTTTCTAACAGTTACGGTTGTGGAACATGTTTAATTCAATTTTTGACGTAAAAAAATAGTCTGAACCAGACTCCAATTTTCGCTTCGTGTAATTCACGGGGGTTAGTTGCAGGCCATAGTAATGTATTTTGTGAATTAATATGAAACCACGCTTCATCTGTAAAAAATGTCGTGTCGAGGATACCAGCGGAATTTTAGTCAATAAACGTGTAAACTATTACCAGTAATTTAGTTCTTCGGTATGATCTGTAGGCTTCAGTTCTTGAACGCACATTGCTTTGTAGGGGAGTTGCAGTTCTTTTGTTAGATTTATGATCTGTAGCAAGTCCGATATCTTGCTGCTGTGCTTACTTACGCGTTGACATCGATGGACTTTCGGCCATAGCGTTCGAAATATCAAGCAGTTTCTGTTCGTTTAGTCTAGGTGATATTCTACTTTGATCAGCGTCTTTCAATACATCCTGTTGCCCGTAATTTTTCGATAAGATTTCGAACCGTATTGCGGTGAAGAACAGGTGTACTTGTAAACTTTTCAAAAACATTCTGCTTCACTATATCAGTGTACTATTCGCGAAAGACGTGTTCAACGAGAAAAATGCGTTCCTCTACCGAAAAAAACCATTACGTTTCTCGGAACTAACGATTCCGATAAACGAACGAAATGAAGCACATCGTTCAGCGACAACTCAACAGCTGACATTTTGGTTTATTACTGAACCCACCGAGTCGGTCTAGTCTTAAACTCATCGCATATCAGCCGATTTCGAAGTGAAGAGTTCTAAGGTTCAAATCCTAGTAAAGGCAGTTACTTTTATAAGGATTTGAATACCGGAACGTCGACACCGGTGTTCTTTGGTGGTTGGGTTTCCATTGAATTCACTGGGCAACAAACCTAACGCCGAAAGATTAGAATGCATCTCGTAATTCTGAAGCATATTGTACAACTACTTTCCAAACGCAATGTGTATCAGATAGATATTCCTTCCTACGAATAAAATCTAAAGGAAAGCGATAATTGTTTAAATGTTATTTTGATTAAGAATTATGTTTTTAATACGTTTACATTTACTAACCTTCGTAATAAATTATTTTTGTTACAAGGTTCCAGGCAACGCTGAGGTGCATATTTAGGTATTATTTTATCTTTTATTATTATCATTAGTCCCGTTTTTATTCTGGTTCAATGTTTCTTTTAGTTTGGTCTACGTATCATATACAGGAGCCGGCATATAAACCTGATGATGTTTGAGGGGTAATAATTAAACTGTGTTTCGTACTATTAAAACATTTAATATATCAAATTAAAGATCAATTTTTGCAATTTATAGTGAATTACATAGATTTTTTTTGTTGTTTGAATATTATGTCGTCCAACTGTTTTCCATTTCCTCCTCACACACTCGCTTAACCTCATTCTAAAATTTGACATTGCTCACTCGATCATCACGTGTGGAACCGCTTCAATTTCTCGTTGAATGGTCTCCTTGAGTTCTGCGATTGACTGCGGTCGACTACTGAAGACTTTACGTTTGAGATACCCTCGCAGAAAAAAATCGCAAACAGCCAGATCAGGTGAACGCGCCGGGCAAGGAATTTCGCCAAATCGGTAAATCAAATGTCCAGGAACAGTTTCTCGCAGAACATCCACTGCGATTCTCGCCGTTTGGGCGGTGGCACCGTCCTGTTGAAACCAAATTTCACGTCCTTGAAAGTCATTCGGTTTCGGTTGCAGAAACTCATCCGACATGTTTACGTATCGATGAGATGTTACTGTTACTCTGCGATTTAACTCAAAAAAATACGGGCCGATTATGCCGAACTTTGAAACCGCACACCGCACTGTAACATATCGACTGTGAAGTGGTTTTTCAAGAATTTTCCGTGGATTATACGAAGCCCAATAACGGTAATTTTGTTTATTCACAAATCCTAACGGATGAAAATGCGCCTCGTCACTTAAAATAATAATGGCATCCTGGTGGACATTTTCGAGGATGACCTCGCACGCAAGCTGCTTTGCGATTATGTATAACGATTATTGTTTTTCTAATCTATTTATCATCGTCTGATATTTCGACGCTCATCTTTAGCATTTCCTAGGATAAGACTAATTTCCGAGATGAAATTGCATTTTTTTTTTTATTCATACGTTCTATATTATTTTAATATAAAGTTATTTCTCTATATTTTCGATCTCTTCTTTTCTAAACATTATCGATAGTTTTATTAGTAAAACTTTAATAAAGTTCATTTGTTTTCGATAAGGCTGTTCCGAATCGAACTGCGTTCGGTTTTCTCTTTAAACCGTCGGAATATTACAGAATCGTTGATCATATGTTAGTAATATTTTCGAAAATTAATAAATAGGTTTGGTAATGTACATGCTTCACCTTAATTCGGAAATTAGTTACGAAACCAAACAGGGGATTCCAGAAGTTTCGTATGTAGAAAAATTAATTTTGTATACTCCTGCAATTAACAGTATTATTAGATCGATCCTTAAACATTTTCCAGTAAGCTTTATTTATAAGACAGGAAAAGATACGTTTTAATATTTGATTAAATACAAAAGTATATTAACATAATAGAAAAAATAAAAATAGTAATGATAATGTAAATACATCACCCCTTTTTATACCGCTGGCTATGATATTTTACAGTTCTACTATTTTTTCTGCTCTTTATGAACATAGACTACTCCTGCTGATTTGGAAATAATATCAGAAGCTACATTACAGCCCGTTCATAAAGTCACGCTTTAATCCTCCATCTACGAAAATATTACACGCGTGTACTTTTTGCAAGCCTAGCGTTTATTTATTGTGACGCATTAAATAATTATTCGATCGTATTCCGAGCGACAGAATGCTTTTACCGGAAAAGTCTGTTATTTTTTGTTTAGAGTATAACTTTTTTAAACGGGGAACGTATCCGGCGGTAAATTTAATGTTCGTTTGTCGTTATTAAATTGCACGAAATTCATTATTCGCTTTTACGTTCTTCGATAAAAGGAAAGCCGCTCTGGAAACCGTACTTTTTTTACAAATTCGACTTTCCATCCGGGTTGTATCACGAGGCTACAAAAACATTCCGAATTACGTTCGTATAGATTTCTAGTAATGTAAGAATTAGGAGAGCCTGACGACTTATAACAATGACCTGACTATTTCAAATATTTCATTCCAGGTGGTGCGCATGTTCTGGACAAAATTTTTTTTATTCCCATTTCATTTTGGGTACATCATCGACCGAAACAGTACGGTAAGGAATTCTGAGAATCTTCACGTGTATCGTCAATGGCCCATCACATTCTTAAAAAATCGGTGCGCATTTCGTGAAAAAGTGAAACCGGACGAATCTTCTTTTTCTTTCCTGACATCGTAGTTTTAGAGTTGTGCTGAAAAAAATTAAAGTACGGTAATTAATCAAAAAACGGGGTAAGGATTTTTTTTGCATTTCTCTAAGTTTCACGACCGAAGGACTCCAAAAAACAAACTAATTTGGGGGTAATGTTCGTACGTACGTATCTAAGGTTGTTGTCGGGGTGTTTGAAGCTTAATAACTTTTGACTGGATGAATCGAGTTTGATGATATTTTGTACAGACTCGTGTATATGAGGCATTCTTTGGTCAAATTTTGAGTTTCAATATCTCCAACGGGTAGAGAAAATATTTTATCGGACTCAAAATTTGCAAATATAGCTCTACTTTATATTAAGATTAGTACTTGCGCGCGTGCTTCTCTCACCGTTTAAAAAAAAAATTTTGCCCAAAAATTCTTCCCTTCCTCAAAAATCGAAAAATCGATCTTTTTATTCATCGCATTTTTTATAATCGATTTTTTAGAAATGTTTTTCTGGGCATAAAGTTGTGCAAGTGACTCAAAATAATACTTTAGAGTTAATATCGGGGCGGGGAAGCCGATCAAACTTTAAAAATATAAACTTTTTTTAATTTTTAAAACCCGTTTTTTATTTTCACGTATAATTTATCTGTTATATAAGAATAAATCGATAGCAGAAACGTATTACAATTTTGTTGTCGGATTTTTCACAGAAACATTAATCGGAAAACGTTATTAAGATACTATTGTAGATTTCATAATTTTGAGTGAAAATAGTCGATTACAAGACAGTTATACTGCCGTCGATACTCGTCTAATCTCACGTAGACTATGATCTTAATGAATCTTTCACCACCAGACTATTATTTACGGGATCGCCTTAAAAACGTACTTTTTCAAAAGAATAACCCGCACGCTTCGAACGATGTATTGAAAGATAAAATATCGAAGAGAAATACGGTGAAGCAATTCTAAGTAAATTTATACCAAAAATGAAGAAACGTGTCGATCAAACCGAATATTTTGAACGTTTACTGCGACATATAAAAGAAATAAACTAAAAATTATGGTCCGTTTAGTTTTCTATTGCGTACAATTGAATTGTTGTAGTTTTTTTTTCATTGGGTTACACGACTTTATGAACACTCTGTATAAATTATAAAAATAATAAATTTAATGTGTTACCGCACCGAAATTTCTTAAATTTAGAACGATTAAACGAAACGGTTTTATTTCAGTCGGTTTGTTATTTGCGTATTGTTATAATTAGTAACGCTTATTTAAACCAATCAGGTTTATTTATCCAACCGCATGCGTACAAAGCATTCCTTAAATTCTCCGTGTAAAAAAAAAACCACAAAAAGGTGACATATACCTATATGTCACCTAAACCACAACCATGTGTTGTCTACCGTCAACATAGGTATGTTGGCCTTTCATCCGGAGTTCTGGGTTCGAATCCCGGTCAGTCATGACATCTAACACTTCATACAAAATTTATTTATCATTCATAGTTAAAAAATTGCAAATTATAATTCACTTTAAAGCTTAAAAAGCGTATACGTGCAGATGCGTTGAGTCGTACTATGTGCTGGAACTGTCAATAGTACAATGGAGAGGAGATACTGTACTGCACTCTGCAAATCGACTCGGTACATTAAATTTTAAAGAGTAATACGATCTTATGCTGGAACTTTAATTTAATTTTGAATACGTTTAGAACCGTTTTATTATTAATATTATTTCAAAAAAATGTTAATTTTTTTTTTGCTTTAGAGCATCATGAATGTGTTTTGTCTTCGGTTAGACCGTTTAAACGTCGCGATTCTTACGGGTTTTATATTTTGTAGTATACGTTTATTTTCCTTCGTTTAAGACGGTGATTCTCAACCTCCACGATCCCCAAATAGTAAAAAAATATATATATAACGAATACTTCGCGACCCCTTAATAAAATCTAGTTAAAACTATTTATCTGCGTCGATAGCGACGCGTATGAACATCCATATATGAAGTATACAAACGCGAGTAAATTTCAGATTCGGACTTGATGCGTACGCGCTCCTTGTAATTTGGTCTGCTTCCGTAATATTCACAGCGAGAGCGTTATGTTGGAATACGCGTACGATACATCTGCACACGTCATGCTCTCACCAGTATAAAATAGGCGTAAGGAATTGCAGAACGCGATTGTAGTTTCGAATGCGAAGCGTGCGTTCGGTGCATCTATTTAAATTTTTAAAAGCGTAGTTTCATTGAAGATAATAATAACTGACGGTACCGTTTTTTTTTACTGTGCGGTCAGACGGAGTAAACTGTTCTTTTTTTTCGATTAAATTCTTACGTAAAACGGATAAATTTGTAAAAAAACGAAGTGAACCGCCTAAATCCCGTGAATCGATCGGTAAAAAGACAAGACAACGAGAGTTATTTAGAGGATTTAAAAGCTTCTAGATAACACCGTTAAATACAATTTTATTTACTAGACGAAGCTACTTTTACGATAAACGGAGTCTTCAATTTTAAATGTAGTAATTTATAGAGCGAAGACTGCTCACTTGGTACTGTGGAAACCAGTTTAGAACGTAGATTTCACATTAATGAAATGTTCATGAATTAATGTTCATGTTCAATGAATTAATGATGTTCGTTTGTTGAAAAATAATTTTCGGCCGGCTCTTTGGAGAAACATTTCCAAACTAGATCGTAAATGATTTTCCAGCACGACGGTGCAACACCGCTTTTTTCTTTAGTCGTTAGAAATCGATCGAACGCTAATTTCTTAAACCGGATCGGACGCGGTCGACAGATCGATTGACCACCACGATCTCCTGACTTAACGCCGCTACATTAATTCATTTGGGGTTATATAAAAACGATAGTATACCGACAAAATGTTAAAAGAGTTTCTCATTAAAATGCGAAATTGATGGTAATAATAAAAATTACATTTACATTTACAGATGCCTTTTTATTATTTCAATACCTACCGATATAAGGTCGGGTTGCGTTTTATATGGGACACTGTATAAGGATTCGTACGTTATATTATATTTTTCAGCATTATGTATTTAAAACTCGTGGTTAAAAGTCTAAAAACAGATTCGCTTATAAAATATTTTGTTTGAAATATCAGTCGTTTCGTTTCAATACTTCAAATTAATTATTAAAAAGGAGAAACAAAATTATAAATGCGTATATAAAAGCACGTGCAAGAAAGAAAATTTTTTTTCGTCTCATATACATATTTATATATAATGTATTGTAAAATTCACGGATTCTATTAATTGTGATTTTAAAAAATTAATCATTTCTTTTATGTGCTATTCTGTTTGCGGCAATGTAATAATAAAATTTCCCCTACGCTCGTTCGTATACATTATTATAGGCTATTTAATACACCGATACTGCAAACGTCATATTTTTACCGTCATCTATTATTATTATTATTATTATTATGCTTTTACGGCCAACATGGGACCACTTAAGTCAATTTTAGTTGGATCTTTTCTGAGAAAAGCGTGCTATTTTACTCTTTCGAGCTGCCCGGTATTTCTTCATCCGTTCAGATCTTGCTTTCTTTTCTTCATCCGTAAACACCCTCTTCGTTGTATTTTGTCGTTTGTCTGTCTTTTGTTTAAATCTAATGCTTTTATCTTTTAGCTTTGTAATTTTTCCAGTTTTATTCTGTAGGTCGGTCAGGGAAATTCCCGATTCTTTCATATCTTCTCTAATTTCTTTGATCCATCCTACTTCTAGCTTTTGGAACCAGAGCTTTTCAATGATATTTCTTGACGGTCTTGTTTGCGGTGTCCTTATGAGATGACCGAAGAAAGAGATTCTTTTTTTCGTCATCTATTATATTATGAAATATTTTTGTAGGACATATGAACAAAGAAGTTCGCGTAAACATCGGTTCAGAACACTTAGTTTTAATTTCATAGCTCTGCTGTAAGGTGAAAGTTACGGGGTATAGCGATAAGTGAAAAAAATGGGGTGCGGGTTTTATTTTGCATTTCTTGATATTTCATGAACCAGGAACCCCAAAACACAAAACAAAAAAAAGCGGGGGGGGGAAATATTTGTGCGTATTTTATGTACCCATGTCGGGATATTTGATGCTTATTAACTTTTGAACGGATGAACCGATTTTGTACAGTTTTGTATACGGGGCAATCTGTTGATAAAATTTTGGGGTCGATTTTCTCAATTTTGCAAAGGTAATTCCACTTTATCGTTAAGCTCAGTACATGTGCGCGCGCTTATTTTATCAGTTTTTCCCGAAAATAAAAAAACCGGCGAGTTTTTCAAAAATACCGGAACGGGTCTGGAATGAAATCCCGAATAAAGCAATATGTTACTTCCTTTGAATAATGGAGCATCACAAATCCACGTATGGATGGAACAAAAGGCGTTCTAATATGGGTTCACAATTATGACACCGGTTTCAGTGAAATTAGCGGTAAGTAAAAACGAGTGTTTATCTGTTTGTAATTTATTTATTCGATTTAAATTACCTGTACGGAATATTTTATGTATTTACTGTTTTTACCAAACGATTTAAGAAAATGTAAATTGTAATCGATTTTAAATTTTTTGATCGCGATCAGATATTATATTTATTTAATCGTTGTGACATTCTCAACGATAGTAAATTTTCTAATTTTTCAAGTTTTCTCTAATTATAACCAAAATTCGATAGATTTGAATGGTATTATTCGATAGAAAACTAATAGAAACTAATCCGGTACGCGGTCAATTCATTTCTTGAGAATTTTACTGAATTTTTTTGCTATTACTAAAACTTTTTAACCGTCGGTAAATCTTTACGTATATTATGAAATCGATTTACATCCCTTCCCGTGTATTTTCAGTGTATACTGACAGAAAACAAAGAAAAATTAACCTTTGACAAGTTTTGATGTAATATCTTCCGTAAATCTTTTTAATGTTTCCTTACTCTCTGAACTCGCGACCGGGATGTTTTACACGTATCCGCATTTTTTGAATAAAATTTATATAAAAAATCATGATTCCCTGATCTTTCCAAATCTATTTGCTTCTTTTTTCATAAAAAAATTCTATAAAAATAAAAAAAAATAAAAAGTAGCTCCAGAGAAAAATAATTCTATATAAAAACGACGACTGAAATATTTTAATATGTTATTTTTTCCCGAAAAGGATAGTAAAATTACGTATATTAAAGAGGAAAGTATGATCGTGTCAAATATTGGGTAACGGGTTTTTTACAAATATTTACGTTTCACGGTCCGACTAGTTCATCTAGACCAAACAAAAATATATATACACATATATATTGTGCGTTTATGTAAGTTTGTGTGTTGCACTGTTTTCTTATATTTGTATTTCAGGATTCACCGAAAGATTTCATTAAAATTTGGCTAAAATATTTCTAGAGGCATTTATATTTTTTCAAAATTCGTTGAGTTGGGATATCGTCAAAAAACGGATTTACATTTTTTTTAAAGGTATTTTACAGAAAACTTTATTAAAGCGACTTTGTTAATTTCAATACGTATATGAAACAATATTTTAACGTATCTCAACAATATTTTTTTAAAAAAACAAACCCCCGTCTCTTAAAAATGAAATGTATATTTTTTATTATTTCGTTCTATTTCGGTTCAAATAGTTTTCAGATTTTTTTTTTTAAAGTTTATTCTTCATATAAGCAATCTGTCGAGAATTTTTTTAAAAATTATTGATCCTAGACTTAAAATGCTGAAAATCTTTTTGAAAATTTGTTTTCTTATTTTAACCTTTATTGAAGGGTTTGTTAGAGTTATAGAAATCTCTACTCAAGAAAATTTGTTAAACTTAACCAATATGTGAACATTATTAGAAAAAAATCTGGTGTGGACACCATATGACTTCCTTCCACGCTGATTACATTACATATATTTTTTATTTGTATTAAATTTTTTTTGTATTAGATTTTTTTTTTGTATTAAATTATTTATTGTAATTTTTTTTTAATAATTGGACGTTAATAATTGTTAATAAATCAATATATTTAAATTAAAAAAAATAAAGTTCAAAAGAAAGGAAATGAAGTCGGATTCGAACCGATGTGCCTTCCCCTTTTAAGAACCAAATATTTCATTATTCAACGAATTTTTATTATTAACATTTTATTGGGTTGTAACTGTGGAACCGATGAAAATAAGTACCGCTTATGATATATCGTTGAAAAGCTCTCGATGAGGGCTTATTACTCCGGTTAAGAAAAAGTCTAAAATTTAAATATTTTGGATTCTGGGCTTTTTAAGACACTTTTTTTCAGCCGATAGCAGTCAAAAGGGAAGGTGCACAACTATATGTTACAACAGTCCTAAATCCATAATTTCAACATCCAAGGGATAATCGTTTTTAGTTATGCGGGATACATACGTACGTACGTATAGATGTCACGCTGAAACTAGTCAAAATGGATTCAGGGATGGACAAAATGGGTATTTCCGTTGAAATTTGAAAACCGAAATTTTTCGCGATTACAATAGTACGAAGTAAATATATTTCTTAAAATTTACTACTGTCTGGTCGAATACAGCTAGAATAATTGTATTAAAAGGGAAGTACGGTGATCATGTCGAAAATCTAATAACGGTTTTTTTTTTTGCAAATATTTACGTTTTAGGACCAAATTTGTTCATGTAGACAACAATCAGTATGTATATATATATATATATATATATGTATGTATTTGTTGCACTGTTTTTGGCCTTGCACCTTGGAACTGACTAAACCGATTTTCCTTAAATTATTTCCTCAAATATTTCTAAACAAAGGTCGAAATCGAGCGAAATCGACTCGTGTGACATTCGCGATGAGAAGAGGTGACTAGATCGAGGTTACTTCCCGCAAGCCGAAAGTGTACGTAGTTATGTATTCATGTAGATCTTCTTCTGACGCGGAGAAGGTTCGTATTAAGGAAAAAAGGAAACCACTAGATATCAGATTTAAGGAGCTGTATCGGTTATTAGGCAGGAAACCGCAATTATCCCTATCAAACAAGCCGCTTCTGCACAAAGTAATTCTATAACCGATTTCAACGTACGGAATCCAACTCTGGTTACAGTAATATAGAGATTATTTAGAGTTTTCAGAATAAATTTGTGAGATCTATTGCACAGTCGCCACGGTTCCTATGGAACAACAAAATGTACGAGTATTTAGGGTTACTGGGCGTTCGTGTGGAAATCGATTTTCTTCCCCGTACGGAAAACAAAAGCTCTTAGACAACGGGGAAGATGTAAGACGGTTAAAGGGGGGTTCATGTATCGGAACCTAACCGTGATACTCAGGACGAGGCCTCTCTTCTTAAGTTGTGCGTCATCAGATAATTTACGATCGCTTATATTTCTAATGTTATTTTTTCGTACGATACTACTCTCCTTTTTAAGTTATATTTCTAGTACTGCATATTACTACGATTTGTCGTTCGTTATTGACAGGACTTTATCAGTGCTTATGCTACCTTTCATTTACCGTTGATGTTAATAATAACTGAGATATTTCAAGGGAAACTTCTTTATATCTTGATTAATGTCACGAAATTTACTTAAGGTTTCTAATCTACGAAACCGTTGTAATTGTAATTTGAGATACAAAAAAAAATTCAATATACGGGAGCGTTGATCGTATTTATCACTTCAAAATTTGTTAAGGAAGCGGGCGGATATCGCAAAGAAACCTGTTTTGATTTTCTTAAGATACGTTTTAGAGAAAACTTTATTAAAGCGAATCGGTTACCTATAACAAATAAATAAATAATTCCAAAAAAATTTTAAAAAATCAATCCCTTCCTTTAAAAATTAAAATATAAGTTTTTTGTTCAATCTCCTGTACGTTTGAATATTTTTCAAAATCTTTTCTACTTCGTGTAAAGTTTATTTTATGTATAGACCTATCAAGAAATGTCTTGATTTTTAAAAAAATATACACCCCGATGTAGAATGCAGAAAAGTCTTTTCAAAAATTTTGTTTTTCTTATTTTAACCTTTATTGAACTAGACCAAGCGCACAGCTAGCGCCACATTTGAAAGTTATATTCAATATAATAATCAATGCTTATGAAATTTTTATAATTATACAAATTAATTAAAAGATGCAAGAGCAACGGTAATTTTAGATCGAGTTTAACGACTCAAAATTTTTCAACAGTTATTTCAATGAAAATTTACGTAGGCTCATAATGCTATCGGTCAAATTATTATAAACAATTATTCAATGAATGTGAAAAACTAATATGCCAGTCTGCCAAAAATTCAATACAATAAAAGCAATCTGTCAGCTAGATAAAGGTGAAGCGCCGCTACTCATGTATGCTGAAACGCTGCTGCTGCATCACACCTTTATCGGCTTGGCAGACGGGTTTTGTTGTACAAAAATCTTGGCAGACTGTTATCATACGCTTTCAAATATATTCAAATACAAAATATCAAAATTACAAGTGGTGCGGAATAAGTTTATATTTTGCTTAATTTTTTCGTATTCAAAGGGGTGGCAGACTGCTTATGTTGTACACAATGATTGGCAGACTGTCAAAATATCTTCGTATATGATCTAGACAAAATGTATACAAAGTTTCATCAAGGGCGAAATAAGTCAAATTTTACAAAATTTTGCGAGTTTTGCAAAATTCCTGTCGCTTGTTGTTGTACAGGCGCGCCGGCAGACTGGCACTAATAATGTATGTGTATAAAAAGCATTCAATAGGCAAAAGATGAAGCGGTGCGAAATGAGTCACTTTTGACTGTCACGGCCTCCCGGACTATTAGATTTAGAGAAACCATTACTAAAGCAAAAAAGTTAAGGTTAACCTGTATTGGAATATTTTTAGTAAAATTTCTCTTATTTATTATACGTTAAACACTTCTTGTTTTATTATCGTATGACTTTTCTTATATCGTACTTTTAAATTTTCAAATAGCTCTTTTTTTTTTTTTTATTTCATCTACGTTTGAATTTAATCCGGTACATTAATGCTCAAAAATAATATGCGAAGTATTCTCCGGTAGTTCGCTGAAAAAAAAATTAATAAATTTATTTTTGATCGGTAGTAATAATAATAATAATAATAATAATACATAAAGTAATAAAATTAAAAGAAAATGCTTCAAAATTTGCGTGGGAAGTTCAATGGAAATGATATAAAAACTTGGTAAGTAAACTGTAGTAATCGGTTGAAAATTTACACGTCGGAGTTTTTACATATCTTTACGTCCTATGACCTCTCCCATTAAAAACAACCAGTTTACAACTTTAGCATAAAAAAATTCCAGAAAGTTTGTGTGTGTGTGTGTGTGTGTGTATATATATATATATATATATATATATATATATATATATATATATAGGGTGGAATATTCCTTTTTTTTAAAGGTGAGAGATCGTAAAAAAGTGGGGTTGGGCTCAGCGAATGCGAACGCAAATCTTCTTTAAATATTGCTTTTGATACTTCTATTTTACCTTGAATGTAATTAACCAAAAATAATATCGTAAGTTTCCCACATGAAAAAACACTCAGTAGAAAATACGAGGTACAGTAAGGGTAGGAAGTAGCGTTCGTTTATAGTCGAAGCCTACTTTTCGAACAACCGTTCCTACGTTGTGGTGCAACGTGCTTTCCAAACTAACTGAAATTCAGCCCGGAGGTCCGGTTCCCGATCGGATATCGATTGTTTGTGCTTCAAGACATCCGGGAGTGAAAAATTCCCAGAATAAAGATGGATCGTTACGGCCCAAGAAAATGTGGAGCCGCTTCGATAGTTGATTTTGAAATTTCCAAGACGGCTCTCTTTTAAGCATGCGGTCAACCTAGGAATATCCGACCGTTCGACGCGTCGAATTCTTACGTTTGTTGTGCAAGAACCGTCACGAAGTGATTTCCAGGACCGGATAATTGCTCGAAACTTTATCGGAAACGTTACCCCTTGAGAAAATTGTTTTCGTTAGTGATGCGCCTGGTCGCTAAAATTTTCCTAATTTTCACCTATCCGGACGTATCATCAAGCAGAATATGCGCTATTGGGTTAGTAAAAACCCTAGAGAAACTTATGAGAGGCCTCTTTACAGTGATAAAATGACATTATGGTGTCCGTTATCGAGGGTTGCAGTCGTTGTTCCTTATTTTTTAAAGAAAGGTAATCAAGCAGTTACTATCGATTCACATTTACTAGCGATTTGCGGACACGATTCAAAACGTTTTCGAACCGGTTCGTGAAGAAATGCATCGAAGAAATTTCTGCTTCCAACAGGATATCGCCACGGCCCGTAAAACCGAAGTTTCGCTGATAGTTCGAGGGCAATATTCCTCGAACGGATCGTGTCGATTCGAAGTAACACCCCGTGGACAGCGCAATTGCCCCATCTAACGCACTGTGATTTTTTTATGAGAATACCTGAACACAGAGATTTTCAACATCTCTTCACAAACCTGCTTCGGGTGAAGAATGTTGTTCGGCAGGCTAAATTCTGTTGGACGTGTTGGAACGTGGGAAGGTGAATTTTAGAAATCGGTTACATCACTGCGTTAAGAAGGCGGCCTGAAATTTAAAAAAAATTTTTACGTAAATATTGAGGTACGGGACCCTTACAAGATCCATGTATTGTCCCCGATTTGTAACTAAAATTAAAAGGTAAAAATGTACCTGATTCAGAAATTATAGTGGGAAATTTCATTCAAATCGGTCAAAATAATTTTGGTTTGCACAAATAAATAGCTTTACGATTTTTTTCATAATTATTTCGTTATAACAATGATTCTAACAATTTATCTTGTCAATTTTGTACGTTTTTATATTTTTATTCTAAATTATTATAAGATCAATCCTGAAGATGGTAGAATAATCTAAAATTTTTGAGGGAATTAACTAATCTGACGGTAAACTGATTTTAATATTATATTTAAATTAAAGGTTTATGTCGGTATTAAAAGATTTCTGTCAACGTTACAATTTTTTTTTTATTTGGTATTTGATAGCTGTCCCTTTTATCGTCTTTTGAAGCAAATTCCGCTTAATTTTACTTGCACCTGTTAATTTACGGTCAATTTTATCATGGAGTGCAAAAATGAAGATTTTCGAAGTATTTTACGTTTTTATTTTCGTAAAGGCAAGAAAGTCGCTGACGCTCACTAGCAGATATCTGAATTTTACAATGTTGATCGCCTACAGAATGCACGTGTGCCAGAATCGTTTTAAAAAATTCCATTCTGTAGATTTTTCATTCGAATGTAACCGACTTTCTGGTCGAACTACTGAAGTCGATGAAGAACCGATCGATCGTCATATAATTGTAGGATAGATTTAACGTATCACACGCAACGATTTAAAACTACATCCAGTGTCTTGGATGCGGTTCCACCCAAATTCAAACAGATTCGCTTCGAATGAACGTTTTAAAATGTTGAACAACGTTTCAAAACATAACGAATCGATTTTTTCGATATACATCTCAATCGCATTGATGTCGACCGTTTTTTAAAACGAATTATCACCGTAGATAAAAAACAGATGTTCTGCAATAACATAGATCGAAAAAGATCACGGTTCGAGCGCGATGACCCGGCAATAAATCAAATCCCATCAAAAAAAGATCGTGCCGTCAATTCAACGGGATACAAAGATGTACTTTTTGAGCTACTTCCAAGGAATAAAACGAACGATTCAGATGTATAAAGTCAACGTAAAACTGTAGAAAGAAATCGAAGAAAATCGACAGGAGGAACCGTGTTTCAAAATGACGATGCAAGGCCTCGAAGTTGTTTAGTAACTTGTGGAAAATTATTGGAGCTTGGCGGAAAATAACTCTTCCCCTAATTAGCTCTGATCTTGCACTATCAGATTATCATTTATTACGAAGTCTGCAAAACTCGATGAACGGTGAAATTTTCGCTGATTATGATAACCTATAATCCTACTCGGTTCGGTTTATTGCTGATAAGGACCAAAACTTATATGAGCGTGGAATCTTGAAGTTTCCAGAAAGATGGAAAAACATTATCTGGTAAAAGTGAACAGATACGATCGATTAAATATCATTCTATGTATAAAAAAAAAAGAGTTTTATTTCACATTAAAACACCGAAAATAAGTTTTCGAAAACCCGATACAGTACATCTTTCTGAAATTATTTAATACTAAAATTGTATTTATTTTTTGTGAGCGGGGGAAGACATGAAACAACACCGGCCTGTAAAATTTGGGTCTGTTACTATATTTCCTTTATATGTTACAGATATAAAACCGGGAAAGTAAAAGTAGAATCGAATAAAGCATAAACACGTGGAATAATATGAAATTAAGTACGCGAAGATATTATTTATAAAAAGTAATTCATAATTCAGAAGGTTGTAATGAAATTTTTTGAGCAATCCAAAAAGTAGGATTTTTAAAAATTTAAACGATTAGTATTATTAAAAAGTTTACCGTTGAAATTTTAAACGGTAATTTGTTAAAGAATTACAAGGACTTTTTCAAAAATTTAAGTATTTGTGTCGTTTTGTTGTCCGGTGGTTTGTTAAAGGTGGATATTGAAATTTTTTAAGTACCGTTACTTTTATAGCGATTATTATGCGTTCATAAGTATAATGCGTTCATCCCACACAGTCAATTAATAGACGTTATCGCTTATTTTATTTTATAATATATTTCTTAATTTAAAGGTAATAAATAATGCATCAAAAAATATATTTGTCAGATTATATAAATAAATTAATTTCATATTAAGTTACAAGTTGTCAGTTGTAGTTTTTATGCGGTTGACGTAACATATCTATATATATAAAAATGAATGTTTGTCTGTATGTCTCTTATGCCTTCCTAAACCGTTCGTCCGATAGCGATTAAACTTTGAGGAATGGTTGGACGCATGCCAGGAAAGGTTTCTGAATTAGTTTGGACTCGCTAGGTGGCGCTGGCGTCGAGATATTTCGAAAAATTGTATTTATGGACCGATTTAGTTCGTATTCAGAATATGAATATTAGTTACGTGAAAAGAAATATTTTTGCAAAAACTATACCCGCTAGGTGGGCCCGGTGTCGAGATATTTACGAAACAAACAAAGAAATATACAAACAGACTTTTTTATTGTTTATATATATATATATATATATATATATATATATATATATATATAAAAGGCATGTTCGTATGTGTGTTCGCTAAAGACCAAAAAACTAATGGACCGATTTACGCGCGTGCAAAAGGGAAAATGGAAAAACGGGGAAAAGAGGAAAAGGTGGAATAAGAAAAGGGGAAAACAGGAAAGGGTAAAAAGGAAGCTGGGAGACGGGCGAGGGAGAAGGGTGAAAGGGAGAAGTTGGAAAGGGAAAAGGGGAAGGAGAATAAGTGAAAAGTAAAATTTGTGAAGTTCCGTTTTTTAATTTTTTATCAAATTTTCAATTGTGTTCATTTAAATTCTCTCTCCCCATATGTATATATAGCAATAGCGAAGCATTGCCGGGTCTGCTAATTTACATTATAAAACAACATATCCTTATACATTCATAATCAGTGCTTTGCAAAAACTACTGAAGATAAATTGAAGAAAATTTGTACACACGTTATACTTACGGTGTAAATGCAGACGGTGTAACGAGTTTTTCAAATTCCCGGTTTAAAGGGTTATAATGAAGTCACAATTTTCGGCAAAAAATTCAGAAATCACTTAACGATAATAAACGTATTTAACCGTATGAGCTTTAAAACACTTAATAAAAGCAGCCTTAACCTTTTCCCATCACAATGCTCCGCGCTTCTTAGCGCTCCGCAAAAATAGTTGGTATCTGATTGCCTCTCTTCATAGTCTTATGCTACCCTCTTGTGAAAAAATTTTCAAAAAATTACAGTATATTAACGAGATTTAACAGATTCTGACAAAAAAAAAACCTTACGATTGAATATTTTTTATGCCTGTAACAACAAAAAAATTGAAACCGTACAAAAATTACGATAATTTAATTGCAGAATTTTTTTTGCGCATTTCTATCGCATTTTTTATTAGCGAAATTTTTTTTTTTTTTTGATTTATGTTTATGAAACATAGTTTGCTGATTAAAAAAAAATACTTTCAAGCAAATCGGTTGAAAGTTGGGCAAAATATGATGAAAAACCCGTGTCATAAATTACAGATTAATTAGCATATCAGTTTCGAGAAATTTTTATAGTTATTTATTTTTTCTTAGCGTTACATATAATGTAAAATTTATTTTAAAAATTATAAGACTTCCTTAGAGCAGTTATTACGTAAAAAAACTTTTTTTACAACAGAGTATTGCTGTTACACGCCACGGGGGGGGGGGGGCAATAGAGTTCATGAAACGCATAATAATTACCCCAGTAATTACAAGCTATTCGGTACAAACAACAGGTATTTTTTATGTTACTATGTATATAAAATCGTAATATATATTATATATATATAATATATAAAATAAGAAATTACGAGCGCGCACTAGTTTTTACACCAACATATAAATCGCAATATGGGAGATTCCCCAAAAAAACAAAAGAATGAAATAGATGACAAATAATAAATAACCTAAACAAATAAAATGAAGTAATAAATTTATAAATAAAAAGCTCTTACCCCTAGTTGGTGATATTTTGGCGTGTGTGATACACGAGAAAGCATCCGTCTATACAGAGTGGTACCTCACAAACCACACACCTCCAGACTGATCTTACGCGAATGCCGTTTGCCGAGCACACAACGCATTGTCTAAAACTGTTTGTTCCCTCACGTTTAGGAAAATGTCTTGCTTCACAACTTTCAAGACGTAAAAATTCACGATTTCTTACATAAGATCCTCGTGCAGAAAATCTCGTAGGAGATTATGAAACAAGCCCTTTCAAAACCATCAGAAGGATTGGTTTCTCCATCTTATTGCCGTATTATTTATTATTTATTGTAAGCCGTATAAGCATTGACAAGGAGCATATCAAAAATGTGGAAAAAGAGCATATCAAAAATGTGGAAAAAAAGTTTTTTCGTCCATTTTGTCATGCGCCTATGTAAGTAATAGCTTGAAGACAGAAGATCAGATTGATCAACAGCCCCCATATAATTATTGTAATCTACAATCATTACAGGTCTCACGACATTTTCTGTACCGTGAATTGTTACGCTGTATTTACCCTCTTCAGCAGGCCCATGAATAGAAGACAGAAGTGTTACCATTCGCTTGTCATTGAATAGAATACAAGATATTCCATCCAGTGTCGTACGACAGGCTAACCGGTGTCTGGTCAAACCTAATTGTTTACGTCTGTTTCGTGTGAATTCAGCTGGCATTCCAGCACGATTGGATCGAGCTGTTCCACAAGCTAGAATTCCTATCAGTACAAACTAACCAGGGATTTCCAAGAACCGGCAGACGACCTTTCAACTCGTAACCTTCGTCATATGTAACTGTTTCGTCATTTTGGTCCCGGTCAGTTGGATTTTCTTGTAACTCCGCCGTGTCAAGTTCCTCATCTTAGAGAGGAAAATCAACAGCTGGTTGCATTTCAACATCCAACTGCACTGGAGAACGATAATGGATTTCATGAAATATATTACAGTTTCCTTCAGCATGTGGATGTAGAACTGAACCGGCTACATTTATTTTCTGTTCCGTGTCAGTATCACTAATCGAATGACCTGGATCATCAAAAATCGTTACTCCTAATTTCAGTATTTTTGATGTCGTCCAAGCCCTCAAGGTCGTCACTGTCATTTTCGTCATAATCTGAAAGTCCTTCGTCAAGAGCAAACCTAATCTGTTCGTCATTCATTGTCTCGAAAAAAAAAAATTACGGCAAATTAAAAAAAATCACAAATTTAAAAAAACGCCCAATATGTGAAAAAAATCGCACTGAATAAAAAAAAACCGATGTAATTTTGAAAAAATAATGAAATAATATATTACCAACGGAACGCCGGTTTGCGATAGTAAGTTACTGCAGTTCACTCGTACTCACTCACACAATAAAGTAACATATGTTAGTATAAAGAAAGAGATTCAGTAAAAACTACGTTTTATAAAAATCCCCTCCACTTGAAAGGCTCTTCAGATTGACAAAACAATTTTTACTGTATACTGTTATTCATTACGAATCGGTATGTGTTTCATTGATGCCGATATCTTTTATCAGAAAAGATTTATTAGGTCTCAAATAAAAGTGACACATTTATGACCACAAATTCCTTTTTTTTTTGTGTGAGCCGTATAACATAACTTATTATGTGTTTCAATACATCGTTATGTTGCTAATATAATAAGCTAGTTTTGTAAATAATAAATAAATCCGTAACCCTCATAGCAATTATAATACACCAGTCACACACACACACACACACACACACACACACACACGCAAGCACATTTCTGAGAAAAAAATGGTCATATTCTTTCTTGTCCAAATAAAACATTTTAATTCGTATAACCATAGTTCAAATTGTATAATAAAACTGATTTCTTTGTGAATATAAAAAAATATAACCGACTTAGATCCCATATAAAATGATTTTGTAACAGCGTTTTAAAACTATCACCGCACAGAGCCACTTTACTGGGTTCCTGATCTGAAAAGGTTTTAAAAAAAGGCCCAGATTTCTGGGAATTTAATGTAATCGATTCATTATATAGTTTGACGCCATGTAGTACCACCTATTTTAATATCCCGAAATGACCTGTCGGTCTGCAGAAATTTCACGTATGTTTCTGGTAAACTAATAAATTTTTGTATTTAAATTTTTTTTTTATTCTTTCGTCGTTTTTTTTAAGTTTAACTTTAAATCGATCTCAATCTTTAACGATTAAGTTTTTGTTTGTCGGTACTTTCATTTATTTAAGTACTTTTTTTAAATAATTTTAATTTTTTAATTCCCGTTTTAGAGATAATATACAAAGCGGCTCATATACGCACAAAAAATTCTTTTTCTGTAAAAGGGAAATATAGGTTTATTCGTTTATTCATTACTTAATCGAATTGATTTTTACTGAGTGTAATCCTCGTGGGAATATTTAAAACCGGTTTCTTGATTTGTCAAAATTTGATCTTGAATGGAGTAAAGAAAGGAAAAACATTTTGAACAACGATTGTAAATTTTCCCCGTTTCCGACTATACTAAACAAGATATTTTCTGGATTTCCACTTAGAAATATTCTTCAGATAATTTTTTTCCTTTTTTTTTTTTAACCGCCGAATCCACCGTTAGATATCGCTTCAGAGAATGAGATAAATGATTTATAGCGTGTGTAAAAATGCCATTCCTGACCGGAATTCGAATCCAGGACCTCCGGATGAAAGGCCGAGACGCTACTACTCGCGCCACAGAGGCCGGTTAAATAAATATCTAAAAACAGTTTTCGGTTTTTTTTAAAATTTCAATATTTTTATTTTCACGACGGTACGGCGCGGCTGCACCTGCCTCCGGTTACTCGATTAAAAAACATAAAATGAAATCTTTTTTAAAAGATGGATACGAAGTACGGTCATCGGCTAGCGGCGTTTGTCGGGTAACGCTAAGAACCGGAAAAATGCATTTTTACCCTAAAAAGGACAGGTAACCGGCTAGAACTACAATTCTTTTGAAATCCGAATCTTAAAATCGCTCAGCGTTTCGGATCATATACCGATCAAACTGTCGCTCTAAAGAAATTATAACACATCGATAGTTTTTGTACATTGAACAGGCTTTAATTTTTATTTATCATTATTATTTTCGTAACAGTGGGTTTACAGTCGGTCCGGCTGGCACAGCGACCTGGTTAGGCAGAAAGGGCGAGCGAAGCAAAGCCCTGATCGGTTAGCAACACTACACAAACGACAAGGTAATATTTTTAATTATTCAATAATAATCGTAAAACTCAAAAACTTGCTATTTCAAACACACTTGTTTACGTTTTACTTTCCCTCTATATAGCAGCTATAGCTATATAAAAGGGAGAATCTGGAGATCGGTCAAAATTAGGCGTATCCGGTCTTCAATGAATCTGGCCGAATTGACCCCTAAGGACTGAAAACAGAAAAATATCATCGAAATTTTCGCAAAAAAATGTGTGGGCTTATGTATATTGGCGTAAATCACCGTACATCTCCAGAACGACCGAACCGATTTTCACTAAACTTGGCTATAACACTTCAATAGTAGGGACATCGTTGCTATTAAATTTTCAATTCAGAAGGTCAATGGGTGGGGGATACAGAGGGAAAACAAAATCATCTCCAGATTTTGTATAATTAAGGTTATATATTTTTTTTATAATTTTGAGGATATTAATAAAGTAAACAAATTTTGTAAAAAATTTTTTGCTAAATTTCACCCCGTCCCTAAAAATGGTGTTAATTTTGAAGGGTTATATAAGATGGTAAACAAGGAGTGATTTTCGTTGCATTGTGTTTTTTTTTTTTAATATTTTTGCGAACAATCTTTTACTAAATTCCTTTCCTGCCCCAAAAAGTAGTACTTGATCCCTCGGGGAGGGGAGAAGATCCCGCCTCGTAGCGTGTCTGGTCGCCACACCACCCCCTCCGTTCATAGCCAAGTGTGGCTTAATCGGAGGTCATCTTCATGCCCTCAAACTGATCACATTCCATCAGTCCGGCCTCGTGAGATGCCACCGATGCAGATGCCCCGAGGGACATCTACATCAGTAATTTTACCCCAGTAAGTTTGCTATATATTCTATATATAAATGCAAAAGTTTGTAGTTCTGTCATAGTATCGCTATCATTTCAATAAGTGCAGCAGATGCACATATTTAGATACACGGTCTTAGTATCACAAAATGGTTTTAGTATCATAAACCTAACACTGTTATTCATATTCATAACAGACAAATTTATTTTCATTTTGTGTAACCCTTTCAACATCTGAGTCAGAGGTATTTTTTTAATAATAAATTCTATTTTATTGACGCTATTACAGTAGAAACGAATAATAAAACAAGTTAGCTTTAAAACAAGTTAGCCTGCCTTTGATCCTACAGGTTCTGGGTTCAAATCCTAGTTAGCCCACTAAAGGTCGGTTTGATAAGGTAGATAAATCATTTATCTTCAGTCTACTTTAAAATAATATACCGTAAATATTTTGATACAAATTTTAATACAACAATGAAAGATTTATATTCGTAAATAAAGATTAAAGATTTTTTCCATATTGAAATCGTATTGCAGTAGTATTTTTATCTGCTTGATTTATTACTTTCTATTTTAAATAACCTGAAATCTTTATTTTAAAATAAATTATTTTAGTTCTCACCATGTAACACAGGTGCATTACACTACCGACAGTTGATTTTTCCCACAGCTTGGTGAATCAAATAAAACATTTTGCGTTAATTTATAATGGCCTCTATAATGGAGCGGTAGCGTGTCTTTCATCAGGAAGATTCTGAATTAAAATCCTGGTCAGACTTGGCATATTTTATACGCTACAAGCTACTGATATAACCTATATTTACTTATACGAATAAATAAACATCGATTGCAGATGAAATACATTAACTCTTGTGTATTAACTCCGTATAACTATGTAGATTTTTATCACCGTCCCTCAGTACGACTTTCCAAAACAAATGAAACATTTCAGAAAGGGAAACTCTGTTTTACGTGTGTTAAGCTGATCTCATTCTGATTCAAAGTATTTTCACGCAAAAATTAGTCAGAAATAAAATAATATCAGAGGTAAGAATAAAGAATATTTACGCATCCTCATCAAGATACAGGATTCTTATGTTTTATGTTTCTTGCAAATAATGTGCACAAAATGATATTTCTGATAAGAAAAAATTGCTTCTCTACCGATCACTATGACAGACTGGCTGCATCTCTTGTCTCTTGAAAGTTTTTAGATTAAGAATCCTAAACGTGTTTGGAGAATTTTTATACCTACAAAATTACCTCTTCATAACTTTTCGGACGTAAGTTTGTTTCTTTAGTAAATCGTAATTTCTGATTTTGATTTTTTAATTTGAAGATGAAAATCTATATATATAAAAATGAATGTTTGTCTCTGTCTGTATGTCTCTTATGCCTTCCTAAACCGTTCATCCGATAGCGATGAAACTTTGGGGAACGGTTGGACGCATGCCAGGGAAGATTTCTGAGTTAGTAAAATACGGGGTTTTCCGAAATTTCCCGAACTTTTCCGAATAACTGCTACAATTACTACGCTTAGATTATGATAAAATGAGATATTTTTAAAAATAATATTGTACTTTAAAAAACTGGAGTTCATATATAGGTGCCAGACTTAGAATTGTAAGATAAAGGTGATTTGATATTTTTAAAAACGATAGCGTACTTAATTTAAATCTGTTATTTTGAAAATTAAAATATAAAACTTTCGATAGTTGTGAACATTGCATTCCGACATTCTTTTTTCAACCGATTTGCATCAAAGCGGTTACGTCAACGCATTTGACGTAACCCTAAGGTAGTTTACCAGATCGGCTTAATTTTGAAAGTTATATACCCCGTTTAGTAATTAATACAAACAAGTTAATAATTAAATTCTTCAATTTAGATCTTTACTGTTCCTTAAAGCAATCGTTAAGAATCTTGTATCAATTATCAATTATTATCTTGTATTAATTGTATCAATTATCCTCGTTTAAAGGGCTGAAATTTTCAGCTTCTCTAATACTCTACTCCCAAGATACATTCTCCGAATTTATCCTAAAACCAAACATCCGCCTATGAAGTGAATTGTACTATCTACCTCCTCTGAGTCACACTGATAACATGACTTGAATACTTTTTAGACACTTAATCTTTATTTTTAGAAAGAATATCTAACTTGTAATAAATTGTACGATACTGCGACCTATTGGCACGTTCCATTCAGGTAGCTTTCGTTTCATCCTTCATTTTTTCGAAGATTACCTTCGTTACTTAGTTTTCAGAAATTCAAATCACACACGTATTTTTCCACCAAATCCATCCGATACTTTTGCAAGAAATTTTTATTACTAGCCTGGCTAATTTTTTCGGTAATAATCGTCGGATAAGAATAAAAATTTTATAATTTATTTGAAATTTAACATTAACGTCTGAAAATATAAAAGCGTAGACTTTCACTCGGTATACAAAATGCGGTTAGGAATAGTCCGAGGCATTTATCATATTTTTTTTTTTTAAAAGAAACGTTGGAACGGTTCTACTTCATCGCTATATCAGGACCTCGTACTTCGCTCCCATACGTGATTCTTTCTTTACAAGCTGCTTGAAAAACAGCTATTTTGATCAACATTCGAATTTTATCTTTAATTAAAAAGTTTTAGCGTGCACTATTCAGTACATTTTTGGCCGTAGATATTCTCTCCTTAAAATGTAATCCTAAAAATAATTTTTGCGTAAAAGTGACCTGTCCGAAGGGAAAGACACCCACCATGTGGCAGTTTCGGTCGCCGCGACACCCCCTCTGTACCTAACGGCTACGGCCTTTACCGGAGGTCATCTTCAGAACCTCGGCATGTCTCAGCCGTGTTCTTGTCTCGGTCAGGATGCCGCCGATGCGAATTCCACATGTGATATTCTCACGGGTGTGAAACTAGTAAACGAACTCTAAAAAAGCTAAACACATCTACGTAGAGTCTTTAACAAAACCGAGTGACATGAAGGAATCTAAATTCAAAACGTGTACCTACCCGATAGGTTATAAGTTGAGTTCAACACGCAATCATATTTTTTGTTTCCAGTGCTACAAGGGCACTGGAAACAAAAATTCTGATTTAGAAACTTCTGGTTACAACCGGAACCAAAATGGCTGACATTTAACGTTTTTCTCAGCTAGTTTCAAAACTGGTTTATATTACCTCTTAAATTCATATTCTTTAAAATAATATGTCTTAACTTATTCTCTCTAAGTTGTATGACTGGTGTCTACTGAAATCTTATGCAATGATGATCTCATATCAGAAAATAGATCAACGTACCAAATTATAACTGTATTACTAGGTTGCTACGAGCATAACATAAACTAAATGTTAATTGCAACAAAATATGTGTACTATCAGAGGATTTCATTCAGCCAGCAATAATAATCACTACAGATGTGTACTATTAAATACTTACAATGCTAAACTATGCGATTCAGAATCTGTCATCAGGAATTGGTCTCATTTTTGACACCTCCACAGTCAAAATGATTCATCAATGTGAACGGGAACTCCTGACCACCGCCACCCATTTACAGCCTGGACTTTTCACCTAATCCTACTGCTATCTCTTCCTGTACCTAAAAAACGATCCAGCAATTCAGAACAGCCATTTGAAACAAATTACTTTTCAATCAAGTTAAATATTGGCTACCTGAAACCTTCCTTCTTATCAGAAATTAAATTAATTTTCTAATAAATCATAGCATCTTTATCTTTTCACCTTTCATTGACACTTCTGATCTGTCTTTCTATTTTTTCTGTTTAGCCTCCAGGAATTACCATTCAGGTATTACTTCAGAGGATGAATGAGGATATTATGTATGAGTGTAAATGAAGTGTAGTCTTGTACAGTCTCAGTTCAACCGTTCCTGAGATGGGTGGTTAAGTGAAACCCAGCCACTAAAGAACACCGGTATCCACAATCTAGTATTCAAATATATATAAAAGTAACTGCCTTTAATAGGACTTGAAAACTGGAACTCTTGACTTCCAAATGATTTGGGAAGACGCGTTCACCCCTAGACCAACCCGGCGGGTTAATATTTCTGATCTGCACTCCCTTTTTTATTACTGCTTCTTTCTTATGCTGTTCAATTATTATTGTTGCAGTTTGGTTCCTGTAAATATTAGCAATTCTTCTATCCCCCAATACTTGAACCCTAAATTTTTTAAAATGCTGAACATTTTTTTCAGTCTACATTATTAAATGCCTTTTCTAAGTCTATAAACATCATGTATGTTGGTTTGTTTATCTTTAACCTAACTTCTACTACTAACTGATCGCTAAAATTACTTCCCTTGTTCCAATACTTTTCCTGGAACCAAACTGGTCTTCTCCTAACACTTCTTCAACTCTCCTCTCAATTCTTCTGTAGAGAATTCTAGTTAAGATTTTTGATGAGTGAGTTGTTAAACTAATTGTTCGACATTTTTCATGTTTATCTGCTCCTGCTTCCTTTGGTATCATGACAATAACACTCTTTTTGAAGTCTGATGGAACTTCCCCTTTTTCATAAATATTACAGACCTGTTTACATAATCTATCTATCGCTTCCTCACCTGCATTGCGCAGTAATTCTGCAGGTATCCTGTCTATCTAAGCAGCCTTTCTGTCATTCAAAACTTTTAATGCCCTACTAAATTCAGATCTCAGTGTAGTATCTCCTTTTTCACCTCTTCTTATTCTTCTTCTATAATACCAGTTCCTAATTCATTTCCTCCATATAAATCTTCAATGTATTCCACCCTCCCATTGACATTTTCTTTTGTATTATAAATTGATGTACCACGTTCATTTAACACATTAGATTTTAACTTATGTACCAAAAAATTCTGCTTAACTTTCCTGTATGCTCCGTCTATTTTACAAATGATCATTTCTCTTTCTACTTCTGAACATTATTCTTTATTCCACTCTTCTTCTGCTAATTTGCACTTTCTGTTTATAGTTTTTCTTAATTGTAGATAGTTACTTTTATCTTCTTCATCACTAGCATTCTTATACTTTCTACATTCATCCATCAGCTGCAATATACCCTTTTTTATATAAGGTTTTTTACCAGTTCTCTTTCTTCTGCCTATGTTTGCTTCTGCTGATTTAAGAATTTCCTTTTTAACAACCTCCTAATTTTCTTCTACCTTATCTTTTTTACTCACACCTCTTGCAAGATCCACTTCAAAAATCTTCTTCACCTTCTCTTCTCTAAATTCCACTGACTCATCTGGCACCATTTCTTCAGGTCTTTAAACCCCAATCTAAATTTCATTATCACTAAATTATGGTTACTATCAGTGTCCTCCTGGATATGCTTTGCAGTCGAGGAGTTGATATCTAAATCTTTGCTTAACCATGATATAATCTATCTGATACCTTGCAACTTCGCCTGGCTATTTCCATGCGTATACTCTTCTATTATGATTTTTAAACTGGGTGTTGGCTATTACTAAATTATACATCATGCAAAACTCAATAAGTCAATCCCCTCTTTCATATCATTTACCCAGCCTGTATTCACCCACAATATTTCCTTCCTTGCCTTTTCTGAGGCTTGCATTTCAATATCCAATTATAATTAAATTTTCATCCCCTTTTACGTATTTAATTTCTTCGTCAATTTCTTCATATACACACTCTTTTTTCGTGACTTTTCCTTGTACGCCTAGTGCAAATCCTTGGGTCTCTGGAAATAGTTGTCCTATAGTGAGCCATTTATATGATAATGTTCGGTCTAAGTTTGGGTTTTGCATTATGTTGTAGCGATTACCATGGAGTTCTGAATGATATATGTCATTTTGGTTAGGTATTTCAGTTTTTATTCAGGCACAGTTAGCAAATATTTTTTTTTGTTTCGTCAGCTATTATTTTGTTCGATATCTTCGATGAGAATCAACAGAATTTTATGAAATTTTGTAAGACGATTCCTTAATACAAGTCACTGATGGCATTATTTCTGTCTGTTATGTACGAATGTCGGAGTGGTTATGAATATTAGTGGTTGGAGGGAGACAGTTAGGCATCCTGATAATTATTTGTTTAAATAAAATTTCGTCCTCGAATCTGTTCTTTTCATTGATTAATTTATTATTATAATAGTATATATTGAATTTTTCGAGGATACTGGACTTATAGAAGTCGTTAGAAATATCTAATATTTATTAAAATTATCGGAGTTATAGTTGTGTGTATTTTGTAATATGTGTTTAGCGTAATTCGATTTATCCAAGTAGCCTTTCTGTATGTGGTTAATATGCTCTTTGGCTCTAATAGAAAAAGAACGGCTCAAAACCGCATCCCAAATTCCTCGGCCTCCCTGCCTGCGGCAATTTTCACATGGCCGCCCGAACTTCACCACTAAATCGATTGGGAGAGCATTTCCCAATACGGTAGTAGCCTCGTAGAAGGTTGTTTTAAAAACACCAATGCATATAATTAAGGCTGTGCACTGGGCACTCCTTAAATTTGGAAAAGTGTTCGATTTCTTTCCAACCTATGCGCCTAAACGGACGTCGCGTAAGATGTCATACTTTCGAAGACACCATGTAGAAAAGACAGTTCGACAGTCCGTAATCCTTTGGAGCAATCCTTCTAAGCTTTTGCATCACAGAGACGGCGTCCGCAATTACTTGCCTAATGCGGTTGTTAAACAGCAACTTAACATCAAAAAAAAACACCTAGGTACTTATGAACTCGAACTCGGCTGATTACACAGCCTTTATACTTAATACGGGGGTTACCAGTGCATGATAATTTGTCTGCACCCTTGAGAAGCATAAACTTCGTCTTGGGCACACAAATCATTAAATTTTGAATTTCCAACCAGCCCCCTGCGGTTGAAAAAGCCGCCTGCGCTCGTGAGTTACCACAAACAGGAGACAGGCATCGGCGAAAGCCTGGAACGTGACCCTTTCCGTGAATGTCAGTCCAAAAAATCCGTCAAATACCAGGTTTCACAGCAAGGGACCAAGAACGGAGCCCTGCGGGCTTTCCTGGTTACGGTGTTTTCCACAACTAGGGGCGCATCCTTAAACAGAGCCGTGCGATCAGACAAGTTGTCACGTACTACGGCCTGCAGGGCTACAGGAAAATTGCGTCGTTCCAACTCATAGAGGACAGAACTCCAACACAAGGAAGGAAATGCTGCCTCTATTTCAATAAAAATTGTCAAAACATATTTATAGTCGGCGCTTTCCACCTCAAGGCAAGGCATTTAGATGCAATCCTCGGTGCCAACCCCTTTCATGAAGCCATACTGGCCTCGATTTAAAAATGAGTTCATTCAATGCTTTTCCAAAAGCCTTTTCACAACCAGCCTTCCAAGCATCTTGCCATTACCGGCATGAGGCTGATGGGTCGATAACTACTGACCTCACTCGGATTCTCTCCTGATAAGAGCACTCTCACCAAAGCCAGCTTTCAAGGAGTGGAAAGCAACCCCGGTTTAGGCATCCCGAGAACAGTCTGCCAAGCGGCTGTCTTATGACAGGCAGCAGATGATAGAAAATATCCGGGTCAAGTCGGTCAATCCCCGATGCCTTTCTCAGCGCTATTCGAGAAACCACTCGTCTGTATCTACGGGTTCCACAGCCCGTACGTCAGAGAATGGTGTCTCACCCGCCCTGACGCCGATTTCTGCTTCACCCTCTGGAGCATCTGGAAACATAGTATCCAGGAACGCCTGGTAAGTCACCACAGATGTTTAAGTGTGTTCACGACCACCAAACTCGCATCGAACACTGGACAGTACGTACAATGGCTTTGGCCGGTAACATGACTTCGCGAGCTGCCAGGGATTGCGCTGCAACTCACGCATGGAGTTTTGCCAAAACTTGAGTTTGGTTTTCTTGACGACATGAACGTCCTCATTACGAGTGCGCCGGTTGATCCGCAGACCGTCAGCGCCCACGTCATCAACGATAATCCCCGTTAGCGGACGACGTTGGTATCTTCTCCTAGCGGACGTAGCTCTTGCGCGCAGCACTCTAAGGTCAAAGGACCACCACTTTTTCCCGGGTTTCCGCCTGCTCTTAACAGACGACTTTCCAGAAGCAGTGGTCATGACGACTCCAGGCACTCTCCGATCAGCGGTCTGGCCACTACCTAAGGGTCCGTCCATTGGCCGAGGACGCCGTACGATTCTATCGCAGCCAGTCTTGATGGCCCGGCTGAGTTGTTCAGCCATCAATGCCATCTCCTCTCTGTGCTCCATGCGCCATTTTAACCCCTGTAAGGCAGCCGCACACTCGCGCCGCAGCCTGTGCTGATCCAGGCTCCTTAGGTTATAGCCACCCAAATCTGAAGCTCTGGACCACCACCGTAAGCGATCTCATAGGTTTTAAATCTATGATCACTCACACTAGCCTCGGGCCAGACAGTCCGACTATTCGCCCATCACCAAGGTGACGTCGATGTAACTTTCCCCCGGTTCGGAAGAGAAAGTCGGAGGTTGTTCGCCTCATTAAGCAAGTAGAGTTTCCTGGTCGGCGGTTAGGAGGTTATGTATTCGATGTGTATTTTTTTTACGTTTTTTTTGGACGTAACGTTTTTCCTATTAATCCGATTGAAATAAATATTTTTCCAATCGACGCAGCTGGTTTTCGCGGTGGTACCATTATGTTCAAAAAAGCTCTTAAACCCCAAAAAATCGGGTGAGGCTGTGTTCGGGCGCACGGCCATTCGTTTAAAATGAAACGTTACAGACCTTGAAAGAAGTTCCACCGACCGACTTATCTATAGAGTTAAATAGGAGAGCCACCATCGTATTTTTTTTTTTTTTTTTTTTAGCAAAACTAAGTTTCCGATGAAAAATTTTAGTTCCTTCGTTTGGCCAACGTTGCAGATAAATCGGTCAGTCTTTATGTCAGCGAGTCGCTTTTAGTGTATCGGATCAAAATAAAAACTAGACATTGACTGCGTACTAAATCTAATTTTAACATAAAACAAACACTAAATAGTGCATGATATTTATTTCGACTAATATTCGACGACAATTATGTTCAACATCGCTCTGTGGTATGAAAAGTAAGAGAAGTCATAATAAGCAGCGGTAGAGGTGCTCGCGCCGTCGGCGTCGTTCAGTGAGCGCGCCGTGCCAACCTTGCGACGCTCCCGATACAGTATCACTCGCTCGGCACCGGACATCGAGGTACCTATGCGTGGCTTATAACCTCTTTTTTCCAACGACATGCGTAATTTATATTTCCGGCTGTCTTTTACGCGGGCTGAGGCTGACAAATTGAATTTTTATACTTTTTTACACGTTTACTTTAATTTTTTCCACGTAAATATTATCCAAAATACACTTATTATTACTTAAATCGATTTATCTCGACAAACGTTAAACACAAACACGCGGATCACCGCGCTATCACGTCTAAGTCGTGAGCTACGCTAAATGGAAATGAGCGAGACCGCCAATTTTGGCCCATCTTCGTTGTGCTTCCTCCTCCCCAACACGCTCATCAGTGACGTAAACTCAGTCGTATCGGGGAGCTGACCGTATAATTTATAAAATGACACCGCATTTACGTCTCTGAGACTAATAGTTAGACAGTTATTAAGGAAGGGCGATACAGACCTTTTCGTTACGCTAAAAATTTCTGTTCTGGTACCCGAATGTTTCGGTGTGATTTTAAAGACGTTTAACGTCAAAAAAATTCCGATCCAGTTTGCTTTCTTCTACCGAGGGATGTCCATAATTTACAGTAGAAATATTAATTTTATTGAAATACTTAAACAAAAATTAAAAAGAAAATCTCTACCTCTTTTGTCCGATTAAATTTTTAAAATTAAAATCCCACTGTATAATATCCTTATAAGGAAGCATTCAAATTAAATTTTGCGCTTTAATATAAAATATATTTAATGATATTAGATGACTACTAATAAAAAACGAAAACGGATACCGCCTTACTCACTCGTTTGTAGTTTAACTACAATTTTAGTTAGGACTTCACAGTTTTAAAAGCATAAAAAATGTATTAAGATAACTTACAGATTCTTCTGAGAACACATTAAATAACAGAACATCAAGTTTTGACTCCCGTAGTCCATTAGTACAGAATTCGGCCACCAGCGCTGTCACCAACCAGTTAAAAACGAATACATTTACTGGTGCGGAACGTGCTCGCTATGTTTTTCTTTTTTTCACGATTTGCAGTTCAACATAATTTTCGTATAAAATACGGTTGAGAGCCTCCTAGTAGGCATACAATTTACTCGTGGCAACAAATCTTTGTTGTTCTCCTTCCAAACAAAACTGCCCGTTATTCTTCCAGGAGGCGACTGTAAATGGTATCGTTTATCTAGACACGCTTCAAAATTTCTTAATTCCTCATTCAGATGATAGACGCCATTACTATCAGCGAGATGGGACACCACCTTACTATCGCCTAGAAGTCCGAGATTTTATCGATATTTAATTCGCAGGTCGATGGATCGATCCTCCAATTGAATGACCCAGATTTAACTTCGCTACATCCTTTCTTGGAGAGTTTCATTAAAGATTGTGTTTTTTATACTACCTTTGCTTGCTGATCTTGTCGAGCTAAGTTTGCAGAGGTAATGCCCGGATTTGCTGGCTACAGTCTGAAATAAAATCGACTTCGGGCAAGATGTATGTCGCATTACAAATGGAAGCCGTCCGAACAAAAGAGAATCTCGGGTGATAAATTTGATGTGTTTTTTTATCAAATAAGACTTCAACCGAATCTCTAAATTTTTATACGCTTTGAGAGTTGTGAAGACCTTTTTGAATCACCCGGTATTTATTTGTAATTGTTAAATTAAAAATAAGTAATTCATTCATTCATTTTTATCGGATAACTGATTGTAGACAGTGTCGTTAAAGACATTGATGGATGTGAGTAGCGCAGCTCTCTTTTTCTGTTTAGCCTCCGGAACCACCGTAAGGTATTACTTCAGAGGATGATACGTATGAATGTAAATGAAGTATAGTCTTGTACAGTCTCAGATCGACTATTCCTGAGATTAAATCCATCTGTATATGTGTTAACCGGGATCTTTCTTAAGAGGGAACTCATATGATTCGCGCTCGTTTTAAAATCATGTATCGGCTACAAAAATTCCATTGTCTTATTCAAAATGAGCATATCTGTTTCCGATTTTCAAACCGTTACTTTCAAAATGAATTTCGTAAACATTAATGGTTTTTATTTTTATATCCTTATAGCATATAACATGTATTCCCTAGCCAGTTCACCTTCAACTAGATTCTTAACCGTCCGCTGCCTGCAGCTATCCAGTCTGTGTCAGAGAATCAGCAGTAAAACATTTCTGATGCGTTTAGCGTTTAAATTATTCAGATTTCTGGTGTAATTAGGATGAAGTAGAACGTAAACTGAGAATAAATGTTATTTTACAGGTGATATTCTAGGAGTACGATTAAAGGCAACAAACAAATCAATCTCGTTCAGCGATATACAACTGTACTTATCGTTGAAGTTAAAGCATAATGTCTGAATTTGTAAAAATTTTTTTAGTTTAAATCCATGCAGTTTTTGACGTAATAGTTAAATAGAATAGTTTTACGCGCTTTTTTTATCGTTGACAAGTGAGCAATTTGTTTTAACCGATTATAGCCCGTGTAATTAAAATTAAATCTGTTTACAATTGTTATGATTTCTTTTTATGAGCACGGTATCTGCTTTTGGAAGAACAAAAGTAGATTAAAATGGATTTTGGATCAAAGATTTTATTCGTTTAAATTTTTTCCGGATTTTTCTATCGTAACATTCGTTCGGTAAAATCCAAATACTACATAAATATAATAATATAGTCGTTAAAAGTATAAACTTATTAAAAATTGACAGCACTTTACACGGTTAAAAAGTCGGGAATACATTATTTCTGATTTTTTCCAAACGTTATGGCCCCTTTTATAAAAGTATATCATAGCGAATTATTTTGCTATTAGCGGATTTATAAGGAAAAATTTAATATATTCATACGGTTGTAATCTATGCCATTCGTCTTTGCAGCCAAATTTTATAAACTTTTCATTTGTTAATACAGTAGAACCCCGATAATTCGTTACCCGTTAATTCGTCTCATTCAATATCTCGTCACTTTAATAAGTACAATACTGATATACAAAAGTAAATTAAATTTATAACACGTATCTGTTTAGGCTAACATCATAAAAAAAATTTCACCCTTAATTGCAACCGATGTTTTGATATGAGCCTACTGTATGTTATGTGTTAATTACAGTAATTACGTGAGAAAAGAACTGATAAAATTACTTTACATATCTTTCATTCATATAATAATTTTCATTTGGGCGTTATTATCTAATCAGTACTTACATATTTCTTAAACGGCATAGTACTGTATCAAAAATATTGTATCTCATAAATTCCTTTCGGTTTCTGAAATTCATTACAGTAGTGAACTTTGCGTCGTGCGAGTCAGTTGCTTGTACTAGTGACGTACCTATTACTGTATACTGTACTTAGGAAAAATGTCTAGCAACGTGTAAAAAAATCTAGCAAAAAAGTTATAAGAGTTTAGAATTGACAAACGTTTGAGATTTTTTTTGAGTTCCTTGAGCTGGAATAAACTGTGTCCTGACCAGTTTATCAGAACTTGAAGAAGAAAATTCAGACGAAAATTTTAAATCGAAAGAAACTTATTACAGGATTCTCGGTTTAAATGATGTTACAAATGAGGAGACAGAAGAACGGGTAAAATTAGACGACATAGATTTAGGCTAGGAAATATTTAACGATGAAGAAATCGTTAATGATATTAAAAATAAAGAAAATTTAAAGAAAATGCCGAAGATGAAGAATTTGATGATAATCCAGCGAGTAAATTGAGGTGCAAAGAAGTCGTAGAGGTGCTGACAAAATGCATCGAATGGTATTTCTATCAAAAAGAAGCACAGGTGGTGAAGTTAATTACTATGCGACAAGTTCGTCAATTCGCATTAGAAAAACAAAAGAACCTTAAAGTACAAAGAAAAATAACAGATCTTTTTAGAAAGTAAAATGAAGGGTAAATATGTAAACGTAAATTTAAATACAATACCTTTTAGGTTTTATAGATAGAAGTGCTTAATAACAAAATGTAGGTCTACAATTTTCTGTAGTTACTGTGTCTTAGTCTTTGGCTTACGTATTATAGTGGAGTATTTTTAGTGATTTTTTTTAACTATAGTACAGTATATACTAAATTTTGATTAAAAATTATGTTAATGTTTGCGTTACTTACGTAAGTATACTGCATGTTGCTGTATAATAAAATACTAAATGTTTAGTAGAATACTGTAGTTAAATCTCGTCGGTTTGCAGTCTTTTTATGACACGTTTATTAACGGTGGGGATTGATAACGATTAAGCAATACTGCGTTAATTTTTATGTAATTCGACTTTTGTTACGCTATTCGATAATTCGTAATTTTCCTTAATTAATCACCCCGTCAGTTGCATAGGTAAAGAATTACCGGGGTCCTACTGTATATTTCTTAACGTGACATTAAAATCGGCTAATCGTTTGGAATTGTTTTAAGCTATCGCATGTAAAACGTATTAGATGAAAATATCCTCGATCTTTACAATTTAAGACATTCAGTTCTTACGATCGTCTAAGGGGAAAATGTTTACAAAAGACGTCTAAATATTTAAAACTTTAAAAACCAAGAATTTACAAACCGACCGCAGTAATAAAAAAAAAGATTATCGTCCAAATATGATCTAATAGACGTCCTTAAAAAAAAAGAAGAAAAACGGAAAAGATCTGCAAATTGTTAAATACGTTATTCGTAGAAATTGATTTTAAGGGAGAAAATAGGCTCATACGTGAGAAACCGTTGCAGCATTCGGCGATCACCTGACGTTGGCCCCGCCTCTCCACTATTAGACCTATTACCTTTCCTCTGCCCGCCTACTATTTTTGTCTCTTCCCTCCGATACCTTAGCCGCGCGTCACCGCCATCTTGGAATTCCCCTTTTCCTTCAAAACGTTTTTCGTTAATTGTTGGACGAAGCGTTAAAGTCCCTTGTCATCTGGATGTCGTTTTTCTTCATTTGCGAGAGAGATGGGAGGTTTTTCTGGTTAAGTTACGCTTGCGTTCGTGTATACGCGCGAGAGTACGCGAGTTAAAATATAAGTTTGTGTATGTACATGCGTTGTAGTTCTCTATAAAGCATTTTTTTTAAATAATTTCACTCGGTAAAAGTATACAGAAAGAAGCGATTACCGTGACGTTCTTCACAATCGTTCTCCATTACTAGTTCTTCAGAACTTTACTAATCTCAGGCCTGTACATTCTCTACCGTTATTATTTGGTTGCGTTTCGCCCACCGCAATAGAATATTTCTTCACAAACGAAATTTTCTTACAACATTTTGAAAACATGTTAATATTTTGAACAAGCATCAAATATTGTTGCGGATTAGATATGCGAATGATATGTTGGTTATATACAATCCGACTATAAATAACGAACATATGACCGTTTTAAATATACTTAATAACTACAATAATGACTTAAAATTGATCTCTTTTTTCAATATGAGATCATCACAGTAGAAGTATTCAAGGGAGGGCAATCCCTTATTCTCTCAATAGAAACAGTAGAATTGAGACACAATAGAGAGTATTGAATAAAAATACAATTTTGATATAAAAATTTCACGTTATGACAACCCTGCTCACCGGGCTGGTCTAGTGGTTAACTCGCCATGAAATCAGCTGATTTCTAAGTTGAGAATTCTAAGGTTCAAATCCTAATAAAGACATTTGCTTTTATGCGGGTTTGAATACTAGATCATGGATACCGGTGTTTTTTGGTGGTTCGGTTTCAATTAACCACAGTTCTCAGGAGTGGTCAACCTGAGACTGTACAAGACTACACTTCATTCACATTCATACATATCATCCTCTGAAGTAATACCTTTCGTCGGTTCTGGAGGCTAAACAGAAAAAAAAATTAATTATGACAACCCTAACTAAAATTACAGATGCCACTAATCTCTTGTTACAAGAATAACAAGAGAAGCGGAACCTCACTACAACTGAGGGATGGACAAAGAAACTTATTCATGAGATTGCTGGAGAGGAAACACGGGGACGTAAGGTACTACCTGTCCCAATTCCTCTCCGGTCACGGAGAGGAATATACTTACACGGGTTTAAAAGAAGGGAGCTCCCAAATTGTGTGCACTGCGGTCAAGAGGACACTCCCTTTCGCACCTTTTTTGAATGTGTACATTAGGAGAATCTAATAGCCAAATATAAAATAAAAGCGATAACCTTGGAAAGTAGTACAAATTATATGTAGAAAGGTAAAGAGGAATGGCTGACAATAGAGAGATTCGTGGTTGAGTTATACGAACGAAGAAAGTGAATTGAATTACAAGAAGTGGGAGGAGTTAATTTAAGAAAAGAAAAAACATAACGACCGAGATCTGCCTGCTGGGGCAGGGCCCGGGAACAACATAGCCGAACCTGATGTCCCTGGCCTTAGCAATTAGAGGCCGGCCAAGGGGAG
This sequence comes from Lycorma delicatula, assembly GCF_047948215.1. Classification (NCBI taxonomy): domain Eukaryota; kingdom Metazoa; phylum Arthropoda; class Insecta; order Hemiptera; family Fulgoridae; genus Lycorma; species Lycorma delicatula. The sequence continues at coordinate 239,469 of NC_134457.1, forward strand.
CAGAACAAAAAAAAAATTACAGATTTTTAATATTAGTTATTACGTATTTTCAAAAGTGTTCTACAGTAAGCCCTATGTAATTTTCACACTAAAAAATAGATGAATTTGATTTACGAGTATTTTTAATTTCATCTTTCTTTTGTGTTTCCTTCTTAGGAAAGAGGTGCTGAAAAAAATCTTGAAACTAAGTGAAAAAACCATTAAATGGCCCCCAGTTTGATTTGGATGGTTTTGTTACTGGAAGATTTCTATATCAATATTTTTGTTTTTGTACCCTTTAAAGCGATATATCACACTTTTAACCCTTTTCATTTAAAATGTTTACGTTGCTCTGCCCATGTAGGTGATTGGCAGGAGTTGGGGTATTCTATACCAAAAATATAGAATATTTTCCGGTATTAACATTTTATAAATTTTCTTTTATCGGTAAAAAAGTAATTTCACACTTATAATATTTATTAATTCTGAAAAGTAATTTATGTAAAATTTATTTTTGTGAATTAATTTATATATTTAAATATCAAAATGAATTCCTTTCAGAATAATTAAATTTCTGGCAAAGGAAAATATGCGATTGCATTTTTAACGACAGTTGACTGTTACGGAATAATTTGTATGATGGGACAATACATAGTAAGCACGATAAGATAATTCTGGATATCTTAATTTCATCGCAAATCAACCGATTTTGAAAATCACGAGTTCTAAGGTTCAAAACCTAGTAAAGGCATTTATTTTTATACGGATTTGAATACTAGATCGTGGATACCGGTGTTCTTTGGTGGCTGGGTTTCAATTAACCATGCACTTCAGGAACGGTGGACCTGAGATTGTACCAGACATTTTATTTACATTCATAAATATCATCTTCTGAAGTAATACATTAAGCTGGTTCCAGATGCTAAATAGAAATGAAAGATATTTTAAATTAGTATTAATATGTGTATGAGATTTAGCGAGTGTAAATATACTTATTTTTTTGTTTGTTCTAGAGTGAAAACCTATGGAATGCAATAGCTTCAAACCCATGGGAAAGTAAATCATCATGGTTTAAACGTGCCATCGAAATGTTCTTAATTGTACACAAAAATCATTGAAAATGGAGCCGGCCGGTGTATATGTATTAGATTTGAATTTCTTATTAAAGGTAACTGGCAATACTGATTTAATTTGAATGAAGTTTTTTGTCTCTGTGATTTTATTTAAAATTGAAGTGGAAAAAAGCGGTGTCTGAAGCGGAATTATACATAATTTAAAAGATGAAGTACTGATGTACATTTTATGTTATGCGATAGAAAAAACCATTAAGTATTTTTTCCTTTCGCTTTGAAACTAATTTGATACCATATATTAAAACCGATTTAATAGATAAACTTAGAAAATAAATCGACGGATATAATGGCCTTGAACAGTTAATAGATTACAAACACTAGTTCAGTTAATTACAACTGTCTAGTAAGAAAGTGTTCAACATGTAAAAAAAAACAGATAAGGTTAAAATTCTTATTATTCTCAGTCTCTTGATCAGATTATAGTTGGCATTGACTTTGAAATCTTAGAATTTTTGTTTGTAAATTTATTTTTTTGTTGATTTTATTATATTTTTGTTTTCGTTAATTTTACGTACATACTTTTTCCTTTTCCCACTCTGTTTCGTTACAATTCTTTTTCAAATATTATTAATATATAAGTAATCAATTCTCTTGTGCCCTTTCTGTTAGTTTTTTGAGTTATGTGTGTAAGGTTATTAGGGAATATTTTACACCTATTTTTTGTAAAGTATTCCCTGAATTTTCTGGAGGATCTATTTAATAAGAGGAGGTGTTAAAAAAATGTAGAGTTAAATAGAAAAGGGAGAAAAATAATAAAGATAGATACTTGAATATTTTAATCTGTATTTACTCTATGAGAGGACTCAGGGAGATAGGAATCGTGAATTCACTTACCCTGAGAACCAGGGTTCATCAGTGATAAATTTTGTTCATGCATCTGCTGAGGTACTAAGCGTATTTACGGATACGGTTCTTTCCAAACATACTTCTGACTGTAGGCCAATCATGTTAGATTTATAGTGCGGGGATTGAAATGAAATAAGGGATGTTCTTCCATTATAACCTAAATTACAATGGAGAAATAGTAATGACACTAAAGTCAAGGATGAACTTATGGGTATTTTATCTATTAGTCGTTTGTTTAAATCGATTTATAAAGCATCTAGTTACAAGGCAGTAGAGGGAACATCTTGGTGGAAAATAGCCCTGGTGTGATCATTTGATCATGAATTTAGAAATGCTAGGAATGGGATGTTTAGTTTACTCAATATATACGAGGGTAAGTCAATTATTATCCGCAATTTAGTTATATTTTTGTTTATGTCGGTAGTAATGTCGTGTTGCGTAGATGACCCATGCGTGGTTTAATGTTGTTATGTCTGTGCAGGTTTGATGCCGCTAGGTTAGTTTCATTATCTCTGCCCTGCTGTTAACCGTGGCCGCTCCGCTTTCTGTGCATCAAAGAAGAGCGACGTTCAGCGATCCGTTTTTTGTGGTCGGAAGGTCTATCAGGGACCGAAATTCATCGTAGACGTTCGGTCCAGTACGGGAACAGTGTGTTGTCGCAACGGAGTGTCTACGAACGGATTGAAAAATTCAAAAACGGTCGCACAAGTGTTACGCACGACGAAGGAGCCGGACGTCCGTTTACCGTCACAATGAGAAAAACATTGAGCGTGCACGTGACGTGGTTTTCTTAGACAGACGAGTAACTGTCGATGAAGCTGCACATCGTCTGCAAATTAGTCACGGTTCTGCCTACGAAATCATCCACAACAGACTTGCGTTTCATAAAGTCTGTGCAAGACGGGTCCCAAAACGACTCACACAGTCGCATAAAGAAGCGCGCTTTGACATCTGCCAAAAACATTTGGATCGCTACGGTAACGAACGGGACACCTTCTTAGACAGAATCATCACCGGTGACGAAACACGGATCCATCATTACGACCCGGAGAGTAAACGGCAGAGTATGGAATGGAAACATCCAAATTCGCCCTGTAAAAGAAAGCTCAAGGCTCAACCGAAAGAAAATTGATGCTTACGTTTTTTTGCGACTTACAAGGCCAAGTACTGGAACATTATGAAGAAAGGGACGCGACAATAAACAGTGCGCGTTACAGTGAGATGCTTACTGCCAAGCTGAAGCCTATAATTTGAAGCAAACGTCGAGGACTGCTGTCGAAATGTGTTGTGTTGTTGCACGACAATGCCCGTTGACATACTGCTGCCCACACTGCTGAAACGCTCCAGAAACTCGACTTTGAAGTACTGGATCATCTTCCGTATAGTCCTGATGTTGCCCTTCTGACTACCACTTGTTTGGTCCATTCAAAGAAACATTAACGAACCGTCGATTTACCTCGGACGAAACAGTGAAAGAAGCGGTGCATTCCTGGCTCGCAGCTCGACCGAAAACCTTCTTTTATGAGGGCATCAGGAAGCTTGTGCAACGATGGACCAAGTGCGTTGAAATGCAAGGGGACTATGTTGAAAAATGATGTACATGTAAGTATCCTATTTGTATGGAAGACGGGGCTTGTCGTATGCTGAACATGTGGAAATATGTTTCACATGCAACCACTGTCGTATTGAATAAATTTGAAGTTTTTCTTAACTTTATGTTGGAAATTTTGTTATCTCTTACTTAGCACCGGCAAAATCTACCTCCGCCTTCCGGCGTGCCGAAAGGGATTTTTTATGTTTTAGTTAAATAAATCGGATTTGAATTCTATTAAATCAAAACGGATTGAAATGCGGCAATATTATAATTTTAAACCGAAACTAGAATCACGCTCGAATCTAAAAATTTCTACAAACAAAATCAAATGCGTATTTGAAATAAAGAAAACAAAAAAATTAGAGCTTAATAGCTGTTCCATTCCACGTCGAACCGGTACTGTAGTAAAACTTCTGTAGTATTTTAGAGACAAGACATCGAGTAACAGGGGGAAAAATTTATAATTTCAAAACTTAAGGAATTAGATGAATTCTTTTCCGGTTTACCAGAAAAATTACACTCGAGAAAAGTTTTCGAACAAAAAGAAGATATTAAAATCGGTCCGGATAAACTTTACAAAAAAAATTTTATTTACGAAAATCTTCACCTTTTACAGGATCGTATACAGAAGTTGACTCATAAAGGAACGGAAAGCATTTCAGGACACGTTCTAAAAGCGAAAAATAAACAAAAAATTTCATATACTTAAATCTGGAAACTTTAAGTTTTCGAGCATACCTTACGAAAATCTAGGTAAAATGGAGCCAACATAATATATGTTGGCTCCATTAACATATCTTATGTTATGGATGAATAATTAATTTTCCCCCAAATAATTGAATAAATTCGGTTCTACAACTGCATCTATAATAATATTTTAGAAAATAGCTAGCTATAAAAAAAACAAAACAAAAAACACGAAAAAATTGGCATCAAAAACGTTATTTAATTGGACGTATATTTTAAATTTCCATTAAAAAAATGTGTAAAGAATTAAATTCTGAGAAAATCAACGTAGTAAACATCAACTGAACATAAAAAAAAAAAAATTTAGGAAATTTTATTTTTATTTATTTAAACAAAACAGCTCGAAACATAGCAGAAAAACTCTGTGTTATATAATTTTTTTTTTTGTCTTCAGTCATTTGACTGGTTTGATGCAGCTCTCCAAGATTCCCTATCTAGTGCTAGTCGTTTCATTTCAGTATACCCTCTACATCCTACATCCGTAACAATCTGTTTTACATATTCCAAACGTGGCCTGCCTACACAATTTTTCCCTTCTACCTGTCCTTCCAATATTAAAGCGACTATTCCAGGATGCCCTTGTATGTGGCCTATAAGTCTGTCTCGTCTTTTAACTATATTTTTCCAAACGCTTCTTTCTTCATCTATTTGCCGCAATACCTCTTCATTTGTCACTTTATCCACCCATCTGATTTTTAACATTCTCCTATAGCACCGCATTTCAAAAGCTTCTAATCTCTTCTTCTCAGATACTCCGATCGTCCAAGTTTCACTTCCATATAAAGCGACACTCCAAACATATACTTTCAAAAATTTTTTCCTGACTTTTAAATTAATTTTTGATATAAACAAATTATATTTCTGACTGAAGGCTCGTTTCGCTTGTGCTATTTGGCATTTTATATCGCTCCTGCTTCGTCCATCTTTAGTAATTCTACTTCCCAAATAACAAAATTCTTCTACCTCCATAATCTTTCTCCTCCTATTTTCACATTCAGCGGTCCATCTTTGTTATTTCTACTACATTTCATTACTTTTGTTTTGTTCTTGTTTATTTTCATGCGATAGTTCTTGCGCAGGACTTCATCTATGCCGTTCATTGTTTCTTCTAAATCCTTTTTACTCTCGGCTAGAATTACTATATCATCAGCAAATCGTAGCATCTTTATCTTTTCACCTTGTACTGTTACTCCGAATCTAAATTGTTCTTTAACATCATTAACTGCTAGTTCCATGTAAAGATTAAAAAGTAACGGAGATAGGGAACATCCTTGTCGGACTCCCTTTCTTATATTCTTCGATTATTACTGTTGCTGTTTGGTTCCTGTACATGTTAGCAATCGTTCTTCTATCTCTGTATTTGAACCCTAATTTTTTTAAACTGAACCCAAAAAAAAACTCATTACTATTTTTTGTAGTTTTAAGACTTTGCCGGTGCATAAATCGAGTAATTTAATTAAAAACATTTTTTTAAATACTTTTTCTTGTTTTGGATTTTTCCCAAAGAAAGATAAAATTATGAAATTTTTTGTATAAAAATAATTGTAAAATTATCGGTCCTAAGAGTTTTTAAGCAATTAAAAAAAAAAAATTTTAAGACAATGCCTTTGGGAGATAATAAGCTTATTTTTTATTTTTTTTTTTAAATAATATTAATGAAGATAGTCAAATACGTTGACCGTGAGTCCCGTAACTTAAAATTTTGCTCAAAGGAAGGAATCACTTTTGTAAATAATTTTTTTATTTTTATCCTAGCCCTCGGTAGTTAGACTTTCTCAGATTTAAGAAATCCAAATTAAAATTATTCTTATGCGCGTAACTACTGTATCTTAATACTGCTTCAAAAATCGATAATTTTTTAATTATTTTTATAAAATATTTGGTCATTTTTTGGGGGGGGAAAAACAAAACAAAATATCAGTTCTATTTTTAAACACTCATATACATATCTACACAATTATATAAAGTAGAACAGCGTGTTTCTTTTTTCGAGATAAACAAAAATTCTGATGTTGAACCACTTGACTTCTTTGTACGCCAATTAAATTGCATATACACATTTTTTGTTGCACTTCATTTAAACCGAGATAATATCCTCTAATTCTTTAATAAAGCGGACAATTACACGATTTTTGAAACTAGAGAACGTGTACGCAAATTATGATCAGAAGAATTATATCGAACCGAAGAGCTATTAAATGATAGGCAACAAACAAATAAATGACACGATGATCGACTCCGACCTAGGAAGAATATTGTCCGAGGATATCAGAGTAATGAACTAAAAGATAAGAATTTTTTGCCATTTATTAAAGATCGGGCATGTATGCCTCAGTGTATATGTTGTTTTTGTGAGGGTCTATTTTTCAGTCACTCTGAAGTTAACTGTAATGTAGATAAAATTAAACTAGAAAATCCAAAAATAATGTAAATTATAATTTTTAATTAATATTAAATAATCAGATATTTCAATAAATTTATTACATATACACATATGTGATAATGCCTATTAAATTCCATATACAGATTTTCAAAAGTACATTATAATATTTTATTCCAGTAATAACTTCTAACTTTTTTATTTTTTTTTTATTTTTATTGTTGAATTATTATTTATCGTAAATATTTTTTAACAAGCAGAAATTAATAATTATTAATAAATCAATATATTTATATTAAAAAAAAAAAGTTAAAAAAAAAGAAAATGAATTCCGATTCGAACCGATGAGCCTTCCCTTGTAAGATCTAAATATTTCATTCATTAAACTTTTATTTGGCTATAACTCTGGAACTGAACTGGTATTTATGACGGATGGTTGAAAAGCTCTCAATGAGGGCTTATTACTGCGGTTGAGAAAAAGTTCTAAATCCGGTTTTTTTTGCATTTTGGGTTTTTTTTGGGACACTTTTGATTTAGTCGTTTGCAATTAAAATGGGAGGTGCACAAACAGATGTTACAACAGTCCTAAATCAAAAATTTCAACATCGTACTGGTAATCGTTTTTTAATTATGTGAGATACATACGTGCATACAGACGTCACGCCGAAACTAGTCAGAATGGATTAAGATATGATCAAAAGGATATTTCCCTTGAAATCTGAAAACAGAAATTTATCGCGATTATAAAAACCAAATTTTTACCCACGTTTCTTGACATAAGTGAGTAGTTTTTAGATATGTTTCATCTCGAAAAATCTCTAAAATATATATATATATGGGTGTGTGGTACTGGATATTTACCGGTTGAAGCGCAAACATTAAAGAATTAAATTACTGGACTGTGAACTGTGAGCCATATTACTAAAATAATACACTTAAATTTATGTTACATAAAATAAAATAATATTAAATAAATTTAAAAAATTTCTGTTTAACAATTACGTTTTTCCCGTGAGAATTGCATGTGAGGCTGGAGTGGTGCACTTCGTGGGAGGCGAGACCGATTATCACCATTAACTGATAACAAACGGGGTGCCCCTAGGGTGCTGTTTTGGGAGGTGCAATGGGGTGCTCTTATAATACCTCTGCAAATAATCGTACTATTTCAAAAATTCTAAGGGGGTATTCGTTAGTAGGTTGAAAGTTAATTTTTACATGCATCAGATATATTCTAGAACTAACACACAACACACACACACACACACATATATATATATATATATACGTCTCTTCGTTTGTTATAGCATCATGCGAAAATCAACCGATCGATTACTTTCAAATTTACAGGATATATTCGTGTTATTTCAGGGAAAGTTTTAAACCATCGACGGACGCCCTAGCTCCCTTGTAGGTTAAGAAACAAAAAACTTTTTTCATGCGCAAGGAGGGTGAAGTTGTGAAAAAAATATTCATGAGGGAAATATAAATTAATCTTTTTACGTGGTTGTTATATTTCTGCCACCGTGGCAAAGAAATAGATTATGAATTTTTAATCGTCAGTCGCTTGTGTATTTTAGTTACCGTAGTTACTATTATTCTGTACTTTGTAATTTAGTTTCTTTTTCAGGGTCCTAAAAAGCCTGAATACTATATTGATTATTATTATTCTCACAACGATGAGGATAACGTTTTGTGTAATAGTTCAGGGGTGGATGCTTCTAGGTAGATGAAAATGGCGACCGAAGCAAGCTGTGCGGATGTCCAAGATCCCGGAAGGCACCAGGAGCCCGTGAATCTAGTCGTGCACCTCCGCTTTTGATTGCAATTGATTGGACCAAAAGTGTCCAAAAAAAATCAAACTCCAAAAAAAATTGGATTTTGGACTTTTTCTTAACTGCAGTAATAAGCTCTCACTGAGATCGTTTCAACGATATATCCATAAGTGGTACTTATTTTATTCGGTTATAGAGTTATAGCCAAATAACATTTTAATTATTGAAATATTTGGAACTTACAAGAGAAGGCACATCGGTATCGGTATAATTAAACTAAAATTAAATTGTATAAACGGAATAAGAAGTGGTGGAAAACATCATCATGTTATATTATTTTATCTACACTGTATTAGTCACAGATATTCATAAACATCTAAATTTTATTTAAAAATTAAATATCTCACGTTTAAAAAAAAATAATAACGCTCTATAATTTATTTAAAAATTTAATTTCGGGACCGTTTTTTTTTTTATAATCATAAACAATTTATTGCAAAACCTAATTATATTATCCGTTATTCCCAGATTTAAAATATTATTTATTTACTAATAAATTTATTATAATTTTCAGGTAATTTATTTTTTAATATTCAAACATGAGTAAATATAATACAGTGGCTGAAATGTTTACTACAATATTAGCATTCTTCGGTAATAGATTATTGATAAATCAAAAAAATAAAAATATTAAAAAACACCATTAAAGGGAAAAATATTATTAATATCGGCAATTATTTTATTATTTTATAGTATTATTAGTATTTACGTATATTGGAACGATTCAAATTACAGGCAACTCATATTTGAAGATATTATAACGTTTTCCAGTTATTTATTATTTGTGTACGATTTTATTTTTACACCAAGTAATTGCAAAAAGTTAATCGATTTAATGAAAGATTCTGCGTTTAAAAAGTATAAATATATGAGTAAAACTAATATCGATAAATTAATAGATAAAGCCGATTCACTTTCGAGGATTGCAATACGGTAAGCGGCTTAAAATAATGTACGCTAGTCAATAGAGTTTTTTTGGTAGGGTTTACGTATGAGGAATTCAAAAAATTTGCGCGCAGGTACCACAACGCGCCCGTATTTGGTTATATCGGGTTCTACCCTAATCGAACCGGGTCGATCAAACAGGACCGACTAAATCTCCCCCCTGTAAGGGACATGCACGATACCGACCTTTCGGTATCACTCGGAGCATGCCGCTCCGCTGCAACACCAGACTCAGGAGAAGGGAAACGACAATAATCCCCAACCCCGGCGACCAGGTAACCCACTACCCAGACGCATCACAAGGAAAGATGTAAGAGCGTAGATACGTTAACAGCTACACTTGAACAAGCCTTTCTTCCGTTACAGAAGCAGAACTTTCCTTTCCTTTTTCCTGTTTAGCATCCGGGAATCACCGTCAGTTATTTCTTCAGAGGATGATATGTACGAGTGTAAATGAAGTGTAGTCTTGTACAGTCTTTCGTCGACCGTTTCTCAGATATGTGGTTAATATCTAAACCCGACCAAAGAACACCGGTATCCACGACCTAGTAGTATTCAAATCCATATAAAAATAACCTTTTACTACGACTTGAACGATAGAGCTCTCGACTTCCAAATCAGCTGATTTTCGAAGACGCGTTCACCACTTTACCAACCCGTAGGTTACAGGTAGAACTTAAGCAGTCCAAGGTCTCACGCAGCTTAGTATTAAAAGTCTGTTTTCCGAAAGAATAACGGCCAGTAAGGCTCGACCGCAGTCGAAATTTACTCGCTCCACACACATTTGCATACCCGTACACTCGAACACACTCATTCACATCTTGGTTGTCTTCTGTCTTCTGCCCGAGTTCAGTGGAGTCCCGATAGCCTCTTCGACTGAGGCGACCCTGTAGGATCCCCCGTGCTTCAGCTGGTTGTCTACCTCCCTCAAGCGGTCCGACAAATCCTCCTCGTGCAGAGACACGTCCGTGCCGGTCTTCTTGAGTCATCTTCAGTTTTAGAATGAGAATGTTGTAAATAATCTTGGATGCAGCATTCCAACCGAACTCTGAGAGGAGCATCCCTCGTAGAGTGATTCGGTGATGTTCATCAGAGCCGTTTTTCCTTTTCTCATCGGATCCGTGAAAATATCACATGCGTGGGTGTGTTTATAGCTCCACGATATTGACACGCATCCCTATAAAATCTCGTAATTTTTGCCCGGTAGGAATTGAACGACCCGTGTCCGGTTAAGAACCGGGTTGTCTAAAAATCCAACTCACCCTGTTTCCCGTTGATCCAGTTCTTCATATCAGGAATCAGCGTGTAGGTTCAGCGGCCACCTGCTGTTCGATTTCTACTTTCCTGCCGTCTGTCCAACAAGGCGAACAGTGCAACCGTCTTCGGAGCTCCCCTCCTTCTCTCCAACAGCTTCCCGATCTTCAAGTGTAACAGAGATTCCGGATATAACAAATGTGGCCTCAGCCGACATCGTTCTGTAGCCTGCTACCACACGCAATGCGATACGCCGCTGGACTTTATTAAGTGTTATCCTATTCCTGTCCTCAGCCAGGGCATCACGCCGTTGCACGCATAAGAAGTTTTGGAAGTTATTACTCTCGCAAGTAGCACTCCTTTTTTTTGTCGAGCACCTATCGTATTCGCCATTACTCTGGGAAGATTCATGGCGGTTCTCTCAGGTAATATTCAAAATAGTTATATTAATAAAACTTTACCGTAAACTGATCCACGTCGACTTATTTATATCATAATCAAAAATAAGTGAAAGAAATTCAATGTTTTTTATACGCAGAGCGTTAATTTTAAATGTTCCATCATCGGGATCTTATGGACTTTATTTTTATCGTTTTAATGTTTTATTAAAAATAAATTGTATACTTGCGTTTAAAATATTTGGCATTTTTTCGATACGGCAATCATATTTAAAAAAAATTGAAATCCATAATTTTTACATCATTTTTGGGTAAATCAAATCTCACTATTGTGGTTTATATTAAGCAAAGGGTTTTGCTATATTAACGATATTTTAACTAGTTAATTGACGATTTGGGAAACGATATCACCTAATTTTTGACTTGAGTTTTTTCTTTCGAATGATATTAGAGGCACATTTCTGGAATTATTTTAAAACTGTAATTTTTAGGTCAAATTAAAAAAATAAAAAATAAATTTTACCATAAACAATATCAAAAAGAAATTGTGTATTATATACAGAGAAAAAAAATCAGGGTGTAATATTTCGGAAGCCGTAACTAAAAAACAAATTATTTCCGTACCAAATACTTTGAATTCTACATTTTTTTTATTTTTACGATCACCATCTGAAAAAGCTGTACTTTCTTAGTTCAAAGTCTGTATGTCTGAAAACAGATTCAGTAAAAGAAGATATAGAAAAAAAAAAGTTGATGTCTTTCTAAATACGGACATGGAAAAAGATGTAGAAAACAAATGACAGATACAGTGAAAAAATAAGAGAAACGAAGAAAATTAAGAAAATAAAAGCTTCTATTCTGAACAGTCGAGAGTAAGAAACCTAATTCAACCGGGTTGTACCGGTATTCAAAAAATAATTTTTTTTTTTGTCTTCATTTGACTGGTTTGATGCAGCTCTCCAAGATTCCCTATCTAGTGCTAGTCGTTTCATTTCAGTATACCCTCTACATCCTACATCCCTAACAATTTGTTTTACATATCCAAACGTGGCCTGCCTACACAATTTTTCCCTTCTACCTGTCCTTCCAATATTAAAGCGACTATTCCAGGATGCCTTAGTATGTGGCCTATACGTCTGTCACTTCTTTTAACTATATTTTTCCAAATGCTTCTTTCTTCATCTATTTGTCGCAATACCTCTTCATTTGTCACTTTATCCTTTTATGTAAACATAAAAGGATTACATAAATGTAGGAATGTAAGTCGCTTATAAATACAATGTTGCGTTAGACGCTTCTAACGCAACATTGTATTTCTATAGAAAAAATAATTGTTTATATATATGTATAAATGTACAAAGTGACATTAGAGTGAAGAAACGGGTTCATATTTCAAAATCTAGGATACTGGGTTGTTGAAACAACTGCGGATTTACAGTTACAAAACTACTATTTTTTGGTATGAATGTTTTTTTACTTCTTCGTTTTGCGCGCCATATTGACCGAAAAGATTTATTTAGATAGGAAGGTTAGCGTACGGTTTTGATGTAACGTTTTGTGAGAAAATCGACGGTAGAAACCGTGTGTCGTTAAACGCCTTGGTTATCAAATTATAAGCAATAAATTTTGGAAAAATCGCGGTAGTAATGAAACCAAGTAAAACACTCTGTAGAAATTTAGTAGCGAGTTACAAACCGATTTTACTTAAGGTGTTTTACTTAAAAAACATTTGAAACGTGGAAAGGGGAAATGCGGCGAGGGCCTCACCCCCGGCAAGTGTAGGTTTTATTGCATATCTTATTCTGTGCTTTTATAAGATCGAACATTTTAGGATGAGCAAGTCGGATTTTGTGACGCTTGGGGACGGTCGAATGTGTTTACAAGTTCCCGCTCGATGTCATTTACGCAGATTTGAATTGATGTATTTCTAGGTCAAATTGACGTTTCGTACGATTCGCTTTTTGGTCTGTCTATTTATTAACGGTTCTTTTCTGTGATGTATATGGCTACAATTCCCCCACACTAACATGCTCGTAGAGCTATATCCTAGAGTCGGTGGGTCGTTGAAGGACTTGCCGTAATTAGGTCTACGATGCGACTGGTTTCCCTTAGTAGTTTCTTTTCTGGTTACTGGTATAGTATAAGTAATCAGTCACTACAACGGTCACATATAGAAAGAGTACACACATGTCCAATTTGAAATTTATCGATTAGTCGGTCTACTGCGGGCGTGTTGGTTCACTATGTTTCGGTGTGGTGTGTTAACGGTCTGCGAGTGGACGGTGTGGTTTAGCTGCGCTATAAATTTTATAATTTGCTCGTTTACGTTTAAAATCTGCAATAGATTTATAAAAATATATTGCAAGAACTTTTCGTGCCTATACATTTTGGCGAGAGATTCCTATTCCGCTAAGTACCTGTCGATTATTTGTTTGGTACTCAAAATTATCGGTTCGTTAAATAGCATTGCTTTACGTTCGATAGAATCGTACTCGATAAGGGGACTGGACGCGGGTTTAACTTTCACCCGGGGCCTAAAGGTGTTTTAATTTTTTTTATCTAGACTACCTTACGTGGAAGTCAACCTGAAAGAAGTGTATACTCAGTTCAGTTTATACGGTCTTTCAATTTTACCACTGCCATAGTCTGTTAAGGAGATACATTTTGAATATTTCTTGTAGAACGGTACGATTTCAAAATTTATTGTGTGAAATAATTCAGGACTGAAAACATTTAACTAAATTTAAAATTAGATATTTTGATAATTAAAACAAATATCGGTACATCCACCTTTCTGAAAAAGTTTGATTTAAAGTGTTAGATCCAAGGCGGATAAAATTAAAAAAAATAAATAAATAGTAGTAAATTTCACACGTAACGCAGTAATTTTGTAATTACGTAGATGCACAGTTCTTTATACCTCCTAGTATACCTAACTTTTGAGTAACCAACACAGTATTACAGAATAAGGTAATATTTCTGGTAGAGGAAATATTATAATTTAATAATTGTATTATTATTTAATATTGTGTTACATCCGTTGAAATTAATGTTATCGGTAAGTTACCCGTTATTTTATATTTTTAATACATCGATTTCACGCCGATTACATTTACGCTAATTTGTAATTATATTATGTTACGATAATGAGACGTGACATGTATCGGTAGCAGTACTTACAACACACCCACCGGGTTGGTCTAGTGGTGAACGCGTCTTCCCAAATCAGCTGATTTGGAAGCCGAGAGTTCCAGCGTTCAAGCCCTAGTAAAGCCAGTTGGTAAATCCAGGATTGGTCGAACTGAGAATGTACAAGACTACACTTCATTTACACTCATACATATCATCCTCTGAAGTATTATCTAAACGGTAGTTACCGGAGGCTAAACAGGAAAAGAAAGTACTCACAACACAACCCGGGCGATGTTTATTAAACGACTTTGCCCGGCAACAAATATACTTTCAAAGCTATAAAATGATCTTTCAATCTAACTGAACAAGCGTTAGTTGTTGATAAGACAAAAATAAATTTCATTTCTAATGTTTGTTTGTTTGTTTTAGTAAACTTGAATCAAACCGTGTCGGTACTTCATTTAATATTATATACGCTGTTTAATTAGCGATTAGTATTTTAAACGAATTAAATAGCTAAATTTATCTTTAGTTTTCTATTATAATATACTCAACATATATTTTTTTAAATATATTTCGATTCTGCAGAAAAAACTATATTTATTTAGAATTTTTTTTTTTCAGTTATACAACTAGAGAAGGAATATGTAAACTTTATTATCTTTTTATTTAGTTTTTTCTAATACAGGTAGCATTTCATTTTAATAATTGAATAAAACTATTTTAACACTATTTGAAATGTGTTGTTATTATATGAGAAAGTAAATGAAACTCAAAATAAAAGAGAAAGAGATGAGTTCAGGGGTAATTAGAGGGTACAGATTAACAATATTTGTTGGGTTTTCAACCCAATGGGTATCCCAATAATGGGTTTTCAACCCATACATCAAACAGAGACTTTTTGAAATTGTGTGTAAATGATTGTAAAAATTGAATACACAACTTTGTCCAAAATGTTTGTTATTTATTGAAAAGAAGAGTTTTCGCTTTAAATTGTTTATAAATACAATATTGTATAATGTGGTATTAGCTCACTTTTTATAAGACGTATTGGAAATAAATTTCACAGTGTAAAGAAAGTAATCACAGAATATAACTTAATAATACTATAATAATAATAAATAATACTATACTAATACTATAATAATGATAAATTAAGACCAGATAAACCACTAAAGAAGACTGTTAATAGTCACAGTTAAAGCAAAACTATTGTGACAAACTTAAAAACAATCAAGACATACATATCCAGTGCGTGTTCTAACATGTTCAAGGCCATTCACCATCATCACTTATGATTACAGAAAAACAACCATGTTTTCATGTGTTAGGTATTCTGCTTTTGAGACAAAAAATTCTTCACTTCCAGCTTGGTCAAAAAAATGAATTTTTTCTTCTAAATTTGAAAAATTGCACACTGTGCGCTGGCTAAAATTGTGATAATTTTGTGCCAAGTGGGTAATTTAATTTTTTTGTGCCATTTATTCATAGTGTAAATTTTATCCCAATTTTATCTCTGCTTTTTCAGCTTTGCTCTGTAAACGGCATTGTTTGTATAAAGTAATGTGAGAGGCTATCAGAACAAACTGAAGGTATTATTCAACATTTCAATGAATGTTGAGTGTGGAAAAAGAATTGTCTGTGAAAAATTGTGTTAAATCTTTTTGAATTTAAAATTAGTTTTTCCCGTGGTTATCTACTTGTACATCTTATTCTTTTTTTTTTGTAACATAATCTTATTTTATTTTTACACAAGGAAAATATTACCTTGTGTATGAATCTACCAATACCCTCATTACTAGGTTTGTTTTATCCATTTGTTAGAATGTATAATAATTTTTAGAATGAGCTGGTAAATTTTTCTTTATTGATTTGGTTGATTTATATTGTTTCAGTTATTGCAGTTATTGATATTACAGTTGTTATTTTTCAAGATGTCTGTTACAATTGATCCATCTTACGTATATTACTTGTTTCACTATTGTGTTATGGAATAATTAATTATATATATTCAGAACTTCCATTCATACCTGGAAAATCAGAATATTATTGGTATATCCCTTTTTGGCTTATGAAACCCATAAAAAGGAATTTTCTAAATGTCTCGTGGCTGAGAGCTGTATTTTCTAAAAGAGAGAAATTCCTAATCGGTAAACTTATTTTTCCCCAAATGGTTCAAATTTTATCTGGAGCTGATTTAAAAAAGAAATCATTGGCTTGAGAAATGCAGTGGAAGATGGAGATGAGTTAAAAATCAAATCCATAAAATTCAAAGACTTCATTCACTGAATATCACTGATACACTTAGATTAAATATTACATCAGATGTACTAAATGTGCATTTATAGAAACAGGATACATACTTAAAGACATTTACCAGAGCATCCAAATTTTACTTATTCCACGTAAAATCCAAGATCCCAACACACTTGAACAGTATGAAAATTAGATACTCACTAAATTTAACAAAACAATTTATTGCACAAGGATAATTTATACATTTGTTTACAGTTTATAGGAAATCATTTTTTATTGTATAGATAGATATACATATCTATAAACTGTTAAATTTGTTGAATAGCATAATAAAATATGATGACACTTCCAAAAATGTTAATTTTTTTTTTTAATTATGTGGAAATGTTCTTCTAGATTCAGAGCTAACTATGCAGTTTTTCTTCAGTGGAGTTACCTTTATTACTGTTACTGGCTGGCGCCCTTTTTAAGTGGTTGGGAAACCTTTCTAGTAATGATTTGAGTAATAAATTTAATATACGTTAATATTTCTTGTTTGTTAATTGTTCTAATTCAATTTTAGTTTATAAATTTCTGATTGTTCTGGTGTATTGAGCTTATAGTTTTTATTTTTCATATTAAAATTAGTATGTTGTGATTAAAGTCTTAATATTTATTTTTCGATGAGAGAATCTGCAAAGGTAGATGCTACTGTGTGTATTTTTTCATTGTATTTTATCTATATTGTTTTAATATGTAAAAATTCCTGAATCAGATGTATGTGCAGTTCTGCCCATTGTTGTATTAGTGCAATCATTGGTTTTTGATTCAGTTTCAGGAATAAATATACCAATCCAGAAGGTTTTCTTGTTGATGGTTTGCATTTTTTACTTTACTGTATGTTATTGTGTATCTCAGTAATTTTGAAATTATCATTTTACAATTCTTTCCTGAAAATGTTTGGCAATTTTGTATGATTGTTGTCACTAGTGTGACACTGTGGCTTGATTTTTTTATATTTTTATATCACCTGTTTGTTACCTGTATGTGTGGGTAACTGTACCAAATGTTTGAGTCCTTTAATGTAGCAGTTATTTGATGATTAACTTCAACATGTAGATTTCACACAGCAGATAAAAACCAAGATTTGAACAATATAAAATTTACTTATGCATCAAATTGTCAAAAACATATTAAATGAACAAACACAACAAAAATCAATTATGCTATTCAGTTACATACTAAACACGTTTCTTAAACATATTGTATTACTGGTTGATAACATTAACTGCAATGACACTAAAATAATTTAATTGAAGAATGAAGAAGAGTGCACAGATAGAGCTCCAAACAGATCTACAAAATCATAAAATTTTATTACAACACGTTATAAATTATTTTAAGTAGCAACTGTAATTTAGCAGTAAATTAAAAATGAATTTACTTTTTGTGTAATTCATTGTTACTTTAACTGTTAAGTTCATGATGTAAACCTAATTGAATCTAAATGATGACTGAAAGAATAGACACCCAGTTCATTTTTAAATTGTAGTATTGTATTTGATTAGTTAAATGTATGCTTTTATCTTCATGAAACTATGTAAAACATATAAGACTTTTTTGCAATCTATTATTACGTATTATTAAGGAAACAGTCTGGATTAGATTTGTTTTTCCTCAAATCAAATCTGTTATTATTAACACAAAAAAACTTTCTATCATAATAGGTAATGGATTTGAGTTTCTAGTAATTGTAACTGGGAGACAGGTGAGGGCTATGATTCAAAATTATTTATTAATTCTTCCCTGTTTGCTGTTAAATATAAAGGATTATTTTATCTTGTTTTATAATGAATACAAGGGAAATTTTTTTTTTTTGCTACATAACATTTTAAAATGTGTTTCAGAATATGGGAGACATAAATTTAGAAGTACTAGATTCAAGACTTTCTGATTCTCTTCAAAAAGATGAGAAATGGTTAACTAAGCTATGTTCTTATTGATTTTTTTTTGTATGTTATTGTGAAGATAAACCTGCTATTTCACCAGAATCATTTTCTTTAGATCTGTTGAAAAAATTTGTTTTATTTAACTTCATTATCAGCTACCACTTCAACGGTTGAATGAGTTCTTAAAATTGTATAAACTATTCAAGTTTTTTTTTTTTTTACTTATTTGTTTCATCAATGTAATATCATTTTATAACAGATGATATAATGTAATGGAGATCTTTGATAAGTCCATGCAAATCAAGAAACAGCAGTGCTGTAGTGAATTTTTTAGTGCATGAAAATTGTTCTTACTTTCACACATCTCCACTATCAGCAAACACCAAGTTTCACCCAGATACCTTCATGATTCTATGTTGTAAGTTGTTTGAATGTATTAAATGTTGTCATTTGTGAAAAGTGGATGAAAAAGAATTTCATGTGATGATCAAACATTATATTTTGAAAGCCAAAACTGCACAGGAATCCAGAGCCAAGGTGGATAAGTATGATGAGTCAGTTCCACTGTGGTTTTGGGTATTTTCTTAGTTTTCATATGAGCACAAAAGACACTGAATATTCCAGACTACCTGGAAGTTACAACTCAGAAAACGTTGCAAAAATCAATTATTTGTTGATAGAAGATTGAAACCACATTAGACTGCTAAGACAATTGGCATATCAAATGAACAAATGGATCTATTTTATACAAATATTTGCATGTGTGAAAATTATCCAGATGTGAAGTACATAATTTTACTCACAATTGATCAAAAGCATAAATAGATAAACATTTCTAGACAAGGTTTTAGGCTGATTCAATGTAATTGAGAGAAAATTTTGTGTCATTTTATAACAGTTGCTGAAATTGGATATATCACTATCAGGTTTCAGGTTGATAGTATATCACTATCAACCTGAAACCAAGGAACAATCAAAACAGTGGATTGCAGCCCAGGTACTTGCTACAAAGAAGGTGATGGCTGCTGTATTTTGGGATGCTTGTTGCATAATATTAACTTTTTAAAGAAGGATAAACAATAAATAGTTAATATTATGCATCTTTTCTGGATCTAATAAATGAAGAAATAAAGGAAAAACTACCACATTTGATAAAAAAGAAGGTTCTTTTTCACAAAGGTAATGTGCCAGCCCACTTCTGCTACTGTAACAGCAAAATTGTGTGAAATACTTTAAAAATTCTTTTTCATCCCCTATTCACCAGACTTAACACCTTTGTTATCTGTTTTCAAATGTAAAGAAGCCACATGCTAGAAAGAGATTCATCTAAAATGACAAGAAGTAATTGCTAAAATATCTGCCTATTTTAAGACTTAGTTAAATCATACTTTAAGGATGTGATCTAAAACTTGAGCATTGTTGGACCTAAACTTGAAAGGAGAATGTGTTGAGAAAAAAAAGATTTTTCCTGGAAAATTATCTTCTTATTTTTTTTTCATAGACTTATCAAACACTCTTTATAGTTGGCGGCTTGATGCTAGAGTTGATAATCCATACATCAGTAAGTATTATTGACTAGTATGCTGAAATTAATTCACATTCTGTTCATTTATCCTAATTTTTTTATATTATTATTGAACTCAATGGTGTTCATTATTGATGAAGTACATATAAAATATGTTATGCTGTATATAATAATTTGAATTTTTAAACCAGACATGTGTTTTATGACTTCAACAAATCAGAGAGCAAGGACTATTTTCCCAATATTCTTATGAATCTGAGAAAGAAAGATACCGACAACATGGTGATAATTTGTTGTGGCCTTATTTTAAACTGTTAATACATAACATACAATTGCATTAATTGAACTTTAAAGTAACACTACCTATTTTAAAGATCATTCCTAACATATTTAATTTTTTTTTATTAATTTCGCTTCTGTAGAAATATATTTTTTGTAAACTGGACAAGCTTTTTTATGGTATAAATTGTTTATTAAAAATATTTTTTCTGGTTGTAGAGGTATGTGTAAAAAGAATATGATGTAAATTATTTCTCAGAAAGTTTTATATTTTCAGTGATTTCAGTACACATTACTTACTTTGGTATACATGATAAATATAAAGTATGCATGAAAATATTTATGTGTAAAATATATAAAGATGTATGAAAATATTTACTCAGATGTTCTCTTTATAGTAATAAGAAATTTCTAAAGTACTTAATAGAAAGAAAAAAATTATTAAATACTGTTTAGTACCTAGTATTTAAAAAAATATATTTTTTTTTTCAGTCAATAACACAATTATTCTACTTTTACTTATTTCATTACAACTCATACTCTTTTTTAA
This sequence comes from Lycorma delicatula, assembly GCF_047948215.1. Classification (NCBI taxonomy): domain Eukaryota; kingdom Metazoa; phylum Arthropoda; class Insecta; order Hemiptera; family Fulgoridae; genus Lycorma; species Lycorma delicatula. The sequence continues at coordinate 260,247 of NC_134457.1, forward strand.
ACTCTTTTTATTGTACTCTAAAAGTTTCAGATGAAAACAGGATAAGAGGCTTGTGTGTTGGTTCAGTTTTTATTTTTATAAAGTAAGCTGGGACAGCTTACCTGAACATGGGTTCCACCATGTTCAAAACACAGCTGTATTCACCTCCATGTCTGTTTTGTTGTTCATCCACAACAGCAATCAGGTATGATCATTTTAAATGCTGACTGAACAGCATCTTGGAGCTGCTTGTTGACATATCTGCGTTTTCAGATCTCTTCTTTTATGAAACCCAAAGTGCATTTTCAGGTTTGTTGAAGTCAGGGTTTCTTACTGGACAAGGCAATGGAGCTGGTAACTCTACTGACCCACATCCGATCCAGCGATTCAGAAAAATTTCATTGAGTCATCTGCAGACATTCAAAGCAAAATATGTTGGAGCACCGTCTTGCTAAAACGTAATGATGTGAGAGAACCCCTTTTGCTGTTAATTCTGGAAGTAACCACTCATCGATCATTCTCAGATAACTGTGTTGATTAACTCCGTCATCGAAAAAAATAAGGACCAAGGAGGTGTTCAGCTGTCATCCCAGCCCAAATCATAACATTTGGCTGATGGTGTTTGATTCCTCAAAAAAGTGAGGATTGTTTTTTGCCCAGAAAAAACATTTCAGTTATGAGAGCTTTGATAAATTGCACTCTCACCTGAGTAGATGATGTTCTTTTTATAGTTTGCTCTCAGAAAGTTTTCAAGCAATAACTGATGTACATAAACAAATCATTCAAGATCATTGTCACTCAATTCATTAACTGTGGCTGGACGAAAACATTTAATTTTCAAGTCCTTCCACATATGGTCTTGCATTTTCAATCTTCGAACGCCTAACTCTGCAGAACATTATTGTATTGATATCATTTGCATTGTTGAATCAGTGCCTCCACAGCAGCACATGTCTCAGCTCGAGGCTCGGCCTCTCACTGCATGGCACATCAAGAATACTTACCGTTGAAAAAGCCTTCTTCTCCCATGTCAGTAACGTTTGCCGTAATGGTGATGATTTCCCAAAATGCACAAAGAGTCATTCATAATGTTATCCAATGTTTTACCAGTGCACAGATGTTCGTGGACCTATACACAAACTACAAATGCTCTTTGACAGTGAACGCACCCTTATCCGCCATCATTCCACATTCAACTTTGATTAAGGTCATCCCACCATGATTGAACACACCAGACGATCCCCACTATGGCGTATCTTCCCCACCTTTTCCAGCAGCAGTTAGTAATATCAGGAGAGAGAATTATTATTAGCATTTAAGTAGTGCAGTCATAGTAGAGCCCAATTAAGCTGCATTTAGTACAGTGTAAAGGGATTTCCCTCCCTCCCTCCCTGTAGATTATATATTCCTGCTTCTATTCATTTCTGAAACCAGTTTCATTCATTCTGGATGCTTTAATATATGATCCACTAACTTTGTTATTTTTCCAAGATTCTGCCATAAACTTCTGCCTTCTCTAATTTATCTTAGATTCCTTCAACTTATACTCTTCAGAAACTACTTAATTTTCAATATTCTTTTATATCAGTATATTTCTAAAGCCTCAGTTCTTTAATTTATGGCAAATATTTTTAAGAATTTTTTTTTGCCTCTGTCCTTAAATATTTTTCAGATATGCTGATCCATTTTGCATTTTTAAATGCCTTAATACTCTAAATATATATGTCTGTAGCTTAGTTTTATTTACGAGGGTGATTCAATAAGTCCTTAAAAAATCCAAGAGATGGCATTCGTAGTATCGAAAATGGTTTGCGTTTAGTAAGCGTCATTTGTCGCTGGAGTGCAGTTTCAGCTGTATCCATGACGTGGTTTCATTGTCATAGTCATTTGAAGCAACAAGCTATTGTTTATGTAGAAAATGGAAAAAAGTGAGTTTCGAGTAGTGATTAAACATTTATATTTAAAAGGCTTAACACCAAAAGAGATCAAAGTTGAGTCGGATGAAGTTCATGGCACATCTGCTCCTGTGTTTACAACTGTTTACAATTGGGTAAATGAATTTAAACATGGCCGTACATCAACAAAAGATGAACATCATTCGGCATATCCAGTGGAAGTGACCACCCCTGAAATGATTGACAAAATTCACGATATAGTTTTGAGTGATTAATGAATCAAAGTACGTGAAATAGTTGAGGCCACAGGCATATCATAAGGTACAGTATTGTCAATTTTGTATGAAAAATTGGGTGTGAAAAAAATTTTGGCAAGATGGGTACCGTGTTTGCTCTCAGTGGAGAATAAAAGCAATTGTGTGGTCGACTCTGAGGCTGCTTTTCTGTTGCAATTCTGACAAGTTTCTGTGTCAATACGTAACTGTGAATGAAACATGGGTACACCTCTGCACTCCAGAGACAAAGGAACAGTCAAAACACTGGGTTTTTGAAGGTGAATGGGCTTTGAAGAAGGTGAAAATGGTGAAATCGGTCCTAGGTGATGGCCACGGTTTTTTGGGATGCATGTGGTATCATCTACACTGATTACTTGGAAAAAGGACAAACAATAACTGGAGCGTATTATGCGTTGTTATTGCACCAGTTGAGCAAAGAAATGAAGAAAAAACATCCTCATTTGAAACAGAAAAAGATCCTCTTCTATCAAGACAATGCCACGAGTGCACACCTACACAGTTTCGATGGCCAAAATTATGGAATTAAAGTTTGAATTATTACAACATCCACTAGATTTGGCCCTCAGTGATTTTTTTATTTATTTCCAAACTTGAAGAAGAGGTTCCTCGTTCATGTCGGAACGAGGAGATGATCGTCCAAACAGATACTTATTTTGAGGACCTTCCGAAATCCTACTTTTTGAATGGCTTTAAAAAGTTGGAGAAACACTTGGAAAAGTGTACGGAGTTAAAAGGAGATTATGTTGAAAAAAAAAATTAACACAAAATAATTTATTTTTCTATCGTTTTCTAAGGACTTATTGAATTATACATCTGACTTTAAAACTGGTCTAAATGTTAGAATTTGCTTCATTTTCTCTTGCTTTTGAATGAATAATAAATTTTGCAAAAGTTATTTATAGAATTAGCAAATTTTTATTATAATTCTAATGTAATGTTTGATCAAGACAAAAAAATTCATTGAAATGTTTGTAAATGTTATTCATTAAGAGCAGCTTAGTGGAAGGTAATACATAAACATAAACACAAACACATAAATTTTACAAAGTTAAATGTACTTTTAAGAGTAGGATGAATTTCCACTCTTGTAAAGAGAAGAAATATGATCAAAAAAAACAATACCATTAGATTAGCTCAGTGATTTATTACAGCAAAACACAGTAATAAACAGCAATTTACAGTAATTTTTTTTACAGCTGAAGTTACAAAATGTGAGGAATTAATTCAGTTATCGAATTACGAACTATTAAAACTAGGTAATATATCATTAAAAGATGTACAGATTATTTATAAAATGGCTGCTGAAAAATACTTCAAAAGAAGATTTCAAAGTGGTAAGATACATTTTAAATGAAATTAGTTTTAATGGGATTGGGATTTTTTATGTATTTTTATGATATTTTTTATGATATGTTTTTTTATGTGATTTTTTATCATCCATCCATCCTCCTAATAAAATATTTTAGAAAATATATACTGAAATCATATCTCATTGTTTATTGTCAAGGTTTCCCTTAGGCCATTCCTTCTGACTGTTTTCCTTCATCCTCCTGATGGCCTCCACCTCTGATGACAGGTGTCTCAGGCCTCAGAGATAGTATCTTCAACTTTCTCTGATACCAGAGAGGTTCTGCTGCCAGCATCCAGTGATACCAACCTAGATGAAGCAATTAGCATTGTTGTCTCAAAGTCCAGACTTGATGTACTCTTCAGAGATATCTTTGAGACAGCTGAAGTACTTACCCTCTCTATACGAGACTTCTGAGATTTTGGAGGTTCCATAGCTGCATGTTGTACAATTTCTGTATCCAAGTCCCTCTCTATTGTAACTTGAACCTGTATCGCACCAAGCTCAGACTTCTTCTGCGCCCTGCCCTAACACACCTTCCTTCCCCTTATGACTGATCAAATGACTAGTGTTTTTGGCCTTTTCAGATGTCTCTTTGACATCCTTATGTACAGCTTCCATCAGTGGTTGCATCTTCCGGGTTTTTACTGGTTCTTTGTAATGAGGAGATTCCATCCTAGTATCTATGATTTAGTCATAGCAGCAAGGCGGCTTGGTGCAAGAGCAGAAAGCAATTGTTCCACATTAACTTTGGATGAGAAGGGGCAACAGTCACTTCTGCATAAGTTGTTGTTGGTCGAGGTATTCGACCGGTGACAATTTTCCCTGCTTCAAGATAACTTAGTTTTTGCAGGATTTTATCCTCTCAAATCACTGTTTCCGTCTTGTAACCCGACTATTTCTTGAATGGCAGTTGTGATGTTCTTTGATATAAACTGGAGGATCTTTACACAAATCACCTTTATGAGTTTCCATTCCATACTCAGATTTCTTGCCTTTCACATTTGACTGCTGTGTATCCAAAACACTGGCACTTAAACCTTTGCATAAGTTGCAGTATGAATGCACGCATATCTAGACTATGTATGCCAGCAGGTACTTTCTGAGGCAATTTAGGTCCATGGAACATTAACACATGTGAAGCAGAAGGATGAACCTTACCATTTCTTCTCATGATCAACCTTCGGCATTGTGTCACACCTTGACAATTCCTCTCATGATCAACCTTCGTCATTGTGTTTCACCTTAACAATTCCTCTACTATTTCTTCTTTTGTACAATTAAAAAGATTGCGTCAAGCAGCTACTCCTTTCAGTAAGTTAAATATGCTATGAGGTTGAACAAACACAAGGAATTCACTTATCTAAAGCTTGAATTTTTGGGTTTAACCGTTATTCACGGTTCAACATGACAACCATTAAACACTTTTAACCATTAAAAGTGTTACATATTTGACAGGACCACCAGCACAGTTTGATATCACCCAAGCAATACCATTCTCTTTCATAATCACAAGATGCCTTTTTCTGGGTGCACTGTTGTCAAAAAAAAGCTTGTCAACTTCTCAATTTTTGTTGAACGTTTATCTGTATCCTTACTTTGTTTCGTGTTTACTTCTGGTAAATCTGCTCTTTCTAGACGAAGGTGATTACTTGAACTCTCTGCTACATTTAGTTGTTCAAGATTATGCATAAAATGTTGATTCTTTCTGAAGCAAGGCTAATCATCGGGGTACATCCTCCCTCCAGGGCAAATAATCTTGGAGGTCTGACCAAGTGCTCTGGTGGAACCAGCATATGTCCTAGCGGAGAGCAAATGTGCAGTCTCTGCACTGAATCTAGGCCTCTACTAACTGAAGCTTTCAGGGCTTCTATGTACCAACATACCTGGGACCTTACTACATGCTTCCCATCGCAGAGAGCATGTGTACAACAGAAGGGTCTCTGTTACACTTGCAATCACATCACCAGCTCTAAAGATGGTGTAAGTCTGTATCCAAAATCATTTAGTAATAAGCATGATCTGCAGGTGACTATAGAGTCCAGTCCTACCAAAATATTAAGAATAGGAGGAAAATTCTTTACTTATGGTATGGATTTTATTTTATTGATTTCTGATAATAATTATGAAAGTGGTGTGATCAACTAAACATCACAGGTGTGTTACGTTAATCCTGTCATGACACATTAGACCAAAAGTTGTAGATAAGTTCTTATTTTACTTTACACAGGATTTTTTAAAATTAATATCTTTATTATATTGAAGGAACTGCTAACAGTGGAAGTACCTCTGAAAATGCATAAACAAGAATGATTCAGTAAGATAAGAATATCTTCCATCAAGTCTACTATATTGGCAAATAATTTGAATTTTATATACATACATTATTATTTATTTATGTACAACATATATTGTTTTATATATATATATATATATATAATGGTTATATCAACTGATATTATTTACTTTAAATCTTTAACTGTTTTTAATTATTAGTTATTGTTTATTATTATCAATGTTTAAAGTTCGTTACTGAATGCATTATGAATGTAAAATTTAATAAAATTGTTCATGCAGCACATTTTACTTGGTTTTTTTGATTACATGATTTTTCCGTCAATGCAACTTTGAATGCTTATAACTCAATAATAAAGGCATTAAAAGAAAAATGGGTTTTACCAGTTTTTCTTTTAAAATTTTTAATGAAAATCATGTCTTATGTCCTATTTTTAAAAAAATTAAGTTTCATTCAATTAGGCTGATAAAAATTAAAAACCCACCATAATGTTTTTTTTTTAACTAGGTAGAAAACCCAATTTCTTTCTGCCTCCAAATACCTCTCAGATATGCAGTATAATGCTGTTTCCATAATTAAATATCATCTGTATACACATGAGGCATGTATTTTCAGTAAGTACCCTTTTGATAAAAAAAATAACAAGCAAATTTTTTTGAAAATATTCATATTCATACATTGAAGTATCTACAATTCTACATAATTTCTGCCTACATTAAGTAGGCAGAGTATTGAGTGATCAATTTCTGCTTTCCAGCTTTATAGTAATCTGCCACCTGAGAAGATAACTACTGCTGAACGGCTGTTTTGACACTCATCGTCGTCGTCTCATTGACTGCAATTATTCATTCTGGAAAGGGTTAAAACAATAAGTAGAATTAGTTGCATTTACAAATGCATTAAATATACACCAATGAAATTATCATCACAGATAAATCTGTAACAGTGTTTCTTGCTTCATTATAGCATGCCAGTTGCTACTTTTTTTTTTTTAAGTTGTTGATGTCCAGTATTTTTACATTTCTGGATTGTTAATATATTTTAATAAATATACTTTTAAAACGCACAACAAAATTTAAGATTAATATTTCATCTTTTAAAAAATTAATAACTTAGTAATGCATAATTTGATTATTTATTGATATTGCATTATGTGATATCTTAGCTAGATATTCTTATTTTCTTTCTATAAAACTTCACTACATAATCAACTAACTTTTCTTTCTAATGTACTCATTTTGCGTATTAGTAAACAAAATTAATTCATATGCATATGGCGTTAAATTCAACCATATAGATTCTAATACGTTTACATTTTATTGTTAAACATTTTTAACTGGCTTTATAACTTGATTCAATTCACTCGGCTCTTTTAGTTAAAAGTAACCAAAACGTACTCTTAATATTACCTAATGTCTGATAAAAAAATATGTATTTATCGTTTACACTGAATGCTTTCTATCAAGTAACTGTTCATAAGCTGCAATTTAATGTAACAAATAGTGATCTTTTAATATTGAAATGAATTCTGTAGAATTACTAAGAGATGAATATTTAACTTCTAGACTCATGATCATTTTTATAAATAAAATAATACAATATGTCAGTGTAACAAGCATTCAAATCGCTTGTATTTTGTAATCTAATTCTAGTCATTAATTTTTTTTTTAGACCGACTAGTAAATGATTGAACACAAAAGTCATATGCAACTGATAACATTTGATTTTACTTGAGTAGCAAAAACCAGACACTAGATTAGAAGACTGATTCACATTATGAGTTGAAATATCAATTTTAAGTTTAATATGGCACCTGAGTAACAAACAAGCATATAAAAGGTTATTTTGGTCATGGTCTTTAGATTAATAAGGTGTTGAGATAATAACTTCATTTATTTTATTCAGAGTGTCAGGGCTAAAGGTATCTAACAGTAATGGCTTATATTTAGAAAACCAGTTGCCATAATCTCTTAACAGAAAATATCTCCAAGATTTCTTCTGTAAACTCAGAAGTGGAATAGCACATGTACAATAGTACATGAGTACAGTAAATGTAACACATGAGCAGGCAAGCTGACACAATGCAGTTGTAGTCAGTTGAGAAGTAGATCCCACAACAGAAGCTTCAGTGCACCCTTTGGTTACTGGAGTCTCAATCAGTTACGTGTGCAATGATGTGTACAAACTGAATGGAATATCATCAACCTTCCAACATCCAACCAAGTCTATTCATTAGTGGGATACAACTTTAAGAGAGATTGAAGCCTTCGTTTCACAAACCGGAAATCATACAAAAGTTTCAGTAAGTGGTAAGACTGTAGATTGTGTTGCATTGCATTCACTGCCAGTCCTAGAAAGTCAATTAGGCAGGTTACTTACAAACTGAAAATTCCTCATTCCATTGTTCACAACATTGTCATCAGCAGTTCCAGTTGTGACGCTATCAGTTTGCTGCAGAGGTAATCCACTGTCGAAGACAATCCTAATTATCTTTATAAGTGGTTATTTAGTGGCCTTTCATACGTGAGGGGAAGTTAACAGGCACAGTTGTCAAATTTGTGTTATAAAAACCACCATACAGTAACTGAAAATGAAAAGGAGATTACAGAAGTCAATGTCTGGTTAGGACTGCACAAAAATGGTGTTATTGGTCCATTTTTTTTTTCTTGAAGCCCTCTGTGACAGGACACATGTACCTCGATATGCTTGAGAACTTTACTGTCCCTCAGATTCCTGCAGACTATAATAATTAATGATAAAGTTCATTATTTTTATAACAGAGATGTCAATTATTATGGATTATCCATTAATGTAATTCCTACTGATTTTTTTATTTAATTAAAAAGTTCTAGATAGCCCTACTTTACTACTAGATAGTCCCTATGGACTTCACAGCTACATTAATGTTAATAAACTGCTTAATGGAACAAGACTGTTACAAAAACATACTGTATTCCATACTGGAAGGTTAATGTAGGGGTGAACTGAGCCTTGAGATTTAAAAAAAAGGCAATTTGAAAATCCCAGACTGCGAAGGGATAGTCGTTTAAACCCCCAATCAATCAAAGCAAATTCAAGTATGTAAATTAGTAATCAATTTTTCATCTTTAATGGCAACAAATTAAATTAGTGAAACAGTACCATCATTAATATGGAAATGTTATTTACAAATTTTATAGTTGAACATAACAAATGCTCCCAGCATTTTGGGCAAAATTATTACTAATTAATTATTTTGTGTGGACCATGCAATCCCCTGCTCCACGTTATGATCCCAGATACATTAATTATCCAGTCAGCAATGCAACACTGATGGATCATAGTTCTGTATTGTTGCATGAACTAAAATTCAGATCGACAAGTATACTTTGGTTGTTTGGGTACAATTACAGCATAATTTTGAAATTATTAATTTTCAGATTGTTATAGATAATACAGTTACAAAATATAAATTCCTACTGTCCTCAACCAGAATTAAATCAATGATTTTTTTCCCCAACTCAGAGAAACTGAATAAAGTCAAACATATCTATTAAACCAAAACTTAAAAAATCTTCACTTCAGCAAGACTATAAATATATCTGAACTTGCCATGCAACATATCTATAAAACCAAAACTTGTTAAAAAATCTTTACTTCAGCAAGACTATAAATAAAATTTGAACTTGCCGTGCAATTACTGACTTTTCCATATTTCAATTTTAAACTCTTGACAGTTAATTATAATTACAAATGTATGTATACTTTTTTCCATAACATATATTTTGAAAAAAGAGAAAAATCAAATGATTGTTCTTATACCGACTGATCTCTTCAAGATAGCTAAAAAAATAACTAAGCTTTGCAATAAATGCCATGCTAACACAACAGAGCAATATTATAATAATGAATAAGTGGCATAGTCCAAGCAAGAACTTCACAAGAGATGATCCTGGAAGTTTTTTTAGAATGTAAATTGATGTCTTGTTTGTCTAAGATACATCTTAACCCAATGATGTCATATTTAAATTCCCTGGCAGTATGTTGGAGAACACAGTAATACATAAAAAATCAACCAATAAATATTTTTCTCTGAAAATGTCCCACAGTTTCAATTATATTTGTTTTTCTCTGTTAGCCTTCTATATAAATATGGAAAAAATTCCAATTATCTTAAAACAGTATGTGACCTTGGTCCAACAATGGTTCACACATGTCATTCACAACGTTAGTACTGGCAGGAAGAGGTACTGAGGTACTAGCATATCATCACCTAAATAAATTTTGAAACATAAACAATAGCTTAAACTAGATTCACAAATTTTGTAAAATTTTATTCCAAATCTTGTCGTTTAGATCTACTACATTGCAAAAATGAAAGGCGACCTCTGAATTTCATTAGACTTTCATCCAAACCTATGTTCTGAGAAGGGAGATGTAATTTGGAAAATTTTGTATGGTAGGCTTAATTTTTTTTTAGTTTATAATTTTCATTGTTGTTGCTAGTGAAATGAAAAAAACTTGAAAATAGATTGAATCTCTCTCTGCTCATTGTTTCGCGAAATATGGGTGTGTCAATGCATCTATTTTTACTACGAAACAATTGGATATGCGATTTTTACACTTACAACATCAAAATAACATCTATCATAGTTTGAAACCATTTATTATCATCTTTCAACTGTTTCTTAATGTGATTGTTCAGTTGCTTCGTAGCATATTTAGCTTCGTCACAAATTTTATTAAACAAAGGTTCCATATATTCTGAAAAAATTTTAAATTCTGAAGGTGGATCTGACTCAAACTTATTCAATATATCTTCATAAACGCCACTATGTTTAGTAAAAGAATATATAATGGAGTTATTTTGAGTTTTTATCCAATTCCAATCACTTTGTTTTTTCTATACAATACTCCTTGCCAGATTATACTATCTGAAGAGAATACAGCTAGAAAATCAAACTTAGTTTATGGTTTCAAATGGTATTGCCAACAGCTCTTCTATGAATGCTAACATTATTCAAGTACAGTTAAAAAACATAAAATAATACATTTTACAATAAACAACATACAGGTGAATTACGTCGCATATATGGTAAAACAATACTTAAAGTTAACATATAATTGGACAGGATTTACAAAGGAAGATATAGGTTCCAAGTTAATATTAAATGCATACATATATAAAATGATATAATAAAGGAATTTATGTAATCAGTTTAACTGTATATAGTGATAACTCTTTATTACTCAAATTAACTGAGAAAACAGATTAATTATATAGACAAAAACTCTGATAAAGACTTAAATAATTAAACATACTGCTTTAATAAATAAGGAAATTAGAATTTTTTGCTTATAGAACTACTCTGCAGTACATATTTTCTTACTGTATGCCAATTAAATGTGCTTAAAATAAAGACAGTATAATTTAATTATGTAAATCCAAATGGTTGAAACTAAAAAGGTGGAGACCCAATTTTATTGTTATTTTTGTAATTTGATAGTGTTAATGATTATTTTTGTGCATTTTATAATAGAGGTATAAGATGACTGATTACAAATCTGTGGTAAAAAAAAAGAAAATAATCACTATTAAAACAAAATTAGAGAAGATAGAAACAATATATACAAAAAATGATGTAGCAAATGAATTGGGGGCTTGTAAAATTTAACTAGTACAACAATAAAAAACCAACTCAATTTTTAATTTTTGCAGAAAAATGCTACTTTCAAAATTTTATAGAATTTATTAGAAAATATTGAACATCTTTAAAGAAGGTGGTACTCAAAAACATATCTGTACTACATATTTTTTTAATTGATAAAATATATTAAACTAGCACCAGTTTCTACATCCAATATAAACCATGCTGATGATCAAAACTTTTCATAATAAGTAAAGTATGATTCTCAACACAGATATTGTAAATTTAATAAATCTAAAAAATTTTTAAATAATGTTATAGTTGTCATGGGAAAGAAACCTAAGCATCGCAACAACTTATTCAATGGTGATATCATTTTTATTGGATTCTGTGGTTTTCAAAATATTTTAAGTAAGAAACCCTTCAGACTTCAACATAGGAGAAACCAGAAAACAAATTACAAGAGAGTATGTGGTCAGGAATATAGCAGAAACCATGATCAATAACATTTGAGGAATCTGAATAAAGAATTAAAAACATAAATAGAGACCTGTAATATGACTGACTACCTTTCCACCTCCAAGAGATAAATTCAGATGGTGGAAATAACTTATAAAAATGAAGCATGTCAATATTAGCAGAATCAGTCAAAGAATCACAAGATGTTGGTTTAAATAGTAATGATCCACTTGATAAAATTTTATAAATACCTTTCTTTTTCCTGTTTAGCCTCTGGGAATTATTGTTCAAATATTACTTCAGAGGATGGATGAGGATAATATGTACGAGTGTAAATGAAGTGTAGTTTTGTACAGTCTCAGGTCGACCATTTCTGAGATGTGTGGTTAATTGAAACCCAACCACCAAAGAACACCAGTATCCACGATCTAGTATTCAAATCCGTGTAAAATTCAAAACCTTTAGATGGACTTGAACGCTGGAACTCTCGATTTCCAAATCAGCTGATTTGGGAAGATGCATTCACCACTAGACCAGCCCGATGGGCAAGTTTATAAATACTGCATGACTGTAAAACTACCTTCTACGCCACGATTAACAGTGAAAGAATTATCAGAAGTTTTGAGACTCATTAAAAAGTTTGTAACTGTTGTTCCAAATAATCCTGCACATGATCCAAGTATGAAAAATAATAGACTATTTTAAAATGATATAAAATTAAACTTTGTGAACTACAACAAACAGTAGAGCATTAAAAACCAGACCATTTATTTTAAAACCCGAAAGTTTTTTTATAATTTCAATTCTAATATTATTCAGCAATATTTAACTCAATATAATTTAGTATTTTGTATTATTAACTTTATTCAGTTATAATAAATAAACTAAATGATTAGCACATCACATTCTAAATAACATCCTAAAATTCTTGTTTCCTATGAACCAAACTGACGTCGAATATTAAAAATTAGGTCTCTCATAGGAAAATTATCAAGTAATTAAAAACACATAAATCAGGGGATGCCTGCATGTTTAGAAATATAGCATTAATATAATGTTCATAATCATTACAACTAAAATAAGCATCAGAAAAAGCAATCACTCAAGCTTATTAATTGTGAAAACTAGTAGTTCAGTACCTGAAAACAAAATATAATAATTTATAGAAATGACAATTAATTTTAGATGCATTTAATAAAACCCTTTATTGTTCACTAATATAACCATTTGGTATAAATATATTTATTTTCAAAATTATTCAATTATTTAATGTTTATTATTTTTTTTTATAACAGTCAATAAAATCTATTATTAATTGACACATTCAGAAAATTAATTAAATAACATTGTTTAAATTACAATGATTTTATTCAATTATTACATATAAATACGACTTAAAAAGAAATGAAATGCAGAAATTAAAAAAAAACTCAATTTAGTAATTATCTCATTCATAACATTTAAAAATAATACTGTCCATTATTTACAGATGACAAAATTAATTGAGACTTACAGAATCTGACATGGTAAAGAGCAAAGAACTAAAAAGAGGAGAATAAGATTTGGTATAAACACAATCAGAAATAAGGAAAATGGCTTCTCTAGGGAAAAAAGATTACTAAAAAACAATAATGTAAAAATGACAAATTAAATAACAGTTAAATTAAAAGATAAGATGAAATGAAGTAGATTGCACTGGAAATTGATATTCTTTCTTTTAACCATAATTGCTGATACAGTTACTTATGCTTAACATACATCTAACCTCACTAACAGATTCTTAAGACAATAAACTGCATCAGCTTACAACCTGATAGTTCTGTAATGAGTGGATGTCTCAGGGATTAGCATTCTGGAAATTGAAAGGTGTAAAGCAAGTTAAAAGTCAATGCCCTAAGCCACATTTAACCGCTTCCCAGCCTCTGATATAATCATGCTGTCATAAAATGTTCCAATATAGTATTAAGCTGTTACCTTTTGGCCAAATTTTTTCTCTCAAAAATGACATCAGGCTGTGTGTTCATAGTTCCTCTTAATCACTGTTCAGAAGTGATGTATTGACTATCAACAGAAATAATATTTTTTAAATTTTACATCATTACAGTAAAATAGTGTTGACATATTAAACGTTTTAAAACGCGTGCCACTTTCATAATAGGATAAAATGTGATACCACAATTGTTAAAAAATAACTTTGACTTCTATTTTTATGTTTTGATAAATTTTTATTTTAAAAAGAAATGTTCTGTTTATCTTCATTTAGTGAAAAAGTAGTTTGTTATCTTTTGTAAACTAAAATTACCAGAAACCAATATTTGTGGACTTATAGTGTTTACATTTGTTTTAGATATAGAAAATTTTTTAATTAATAATTTATGGAAAAATTGAAATTTTGAGTGAAATAAAATGAAAACTGGAAAGGAATTAATAATCAAATTTTTACTAAAAAATTAAAACACAGAGTACACTTTTCCTGCATGTTGTTAGCATTTATTAGTGGCTAATGACAATAAGATGCAACTTAATTTATTTAAAAAGAACTCACTACTGTTAAGAGTTTTCTGGAGTTACAAAAAAAAAAATATTTGAAATTGCATTATTACAACTCAGTACAGAGGGTTGTAGGAGAAATAACTGTCACTTTTTGGCCGTCAAATTTCTCTAAAATTGTAGTAAAATAAAGTAAGACAGCTACTCAACAAGTGATTTTTAAAACATTAAAAATCCCAAGCGACACCAAAAAGGATATATCTTTCAGTCAACACACTTTTACCTGTCAGTAAGAAAAAATTACCTTGTAAACGTTAACATTGATCACAAATAACTATTGAAAAAATTAATGAGCAATAAGAATTAATCATAGCGAGTTACTTTATCTCGATCTCATACAAATTAAAATCTATTGTTTACTTTTTTTAGATAATATTCTATTAATGACTGTCTCAGTTAGCCAAGAAGGAAGAATATCTTCATATAATCTGATAAAAAAATAGATCATTTCTGATGACGACAGAAAATAGTCCAATATCAGGGTTAAACTTCAGTATCTGTTAAATAACGACAATTCATAATTAAAACGGAATGAAAATAATACAAATAAATTTAGAAGAAAAAAATTGGTTTAAAAACACACCAAACAACTCATTCACATGTCCTATTTGTCAACTTCAAATACATTTTAATGCATTTTTTTTTTTTTTTTTATAGTTTTACCTGTGTGATTTTAGGTAATAAATAAAACTGCATAATAATATTAACACATTTATTTTTGGAATTGTCATTTCATTTAATTTCTGGATTGTCCCTCCCACAATCATCTAATTATATTCCTACTTTGGAATATTCCAATCTGAAACCAGTATGAAGCTGGCTGGACATGGCAAAGATACACCAGTTGGAATCAGTGGTATTATTAAAAGGATGCCAACAGATTAATGTCAGAAGGGAATATTATTAGTAGTATCAGCACTTTTTAACTTAAGTCTTATTCTTGAGTAAAATAAAAGTAAACAACACATTTATGTATGCCTACATAAACTTTACCATCTACTTATACTACATGTGTCAGGCATGTTTTTCAGTAAAACAAAAGGAAAGTAATGGTATATGTGCAGTATTATGGACGACTATAAATAAAAGAACAAGAATTTCATAAAGTAGTAAACGAAACCGTTATAAAAGTAATTGCATTTTTTATGAAATACATGGCACTTTAAATTCAAGTGAAGATATAATTAAATTACTGGCAGATTTACAAAATAATTACAAAAATGAGAATGATAATTCATAAATTTTCACAATCAGATGTATTAAAATTTGTTTAAACTTCATGAATATTACTTTTCAGTTATGTGACATAATCTTACATATTTTAGTGGAGTAAGAACTCTCGTGGCGATAAAGGATGTAACTTATTGCTCCGCTGTGTTGGTGCTTTTTTTTTCTTTTTGTAGGATGAGAACTGAAGGTGGTAATTTTATTGGTTATCTCTATATGATTATTGTGTTTTAGTTTACGGACAAATTTTTTGTGTTTGATCTTATTGCCATAGGCAATAAGGACGATAGTTGACATTACTTTGCTGTGCAGACACAGACAAGTAGTCTGGACGGTAAACAAACACTTAGAAAAATCACTCGCCTCTTATAATAGAAAAATTGAAGAAATTTTTCTAAGCCCTCGTCCATTCAGAAAGGTGATTACTTTTCCTCTGTTTCTCCTCTCCTATCACCGCTATCCCCAAACTCCTTCAGTTTTATGGAAACATAAGCCCTTCCCTTTTGGTTGACTTTTTTTTAGAAGGCAGATAGTGTTTTGGAAAAACAAAGCTATAACACAGCAATACTCTGATTTTTATTAAGGGTGCAGGAAGGAGGCTATAGACTTACTGGAGCTTAATTCACCGGGTTGGTCTAGTGGTAAATGTGTCTTCCAAAATTAGCTAGTTTGGAAGTTAAGAGTTCCAACACTGAAACTAGTAAATGCAGTTACTTTTATACGGCTTGAATACTTGATCATGGATACCAGTGTTCTTTGGTGGTTGGGTTTCAATTAACCACACAGCTTTGAAATGGTTGAACTGAGACCATACAAGACTACACTAATATATATCATCCTCTTCTTTTTTTTTTTCTGTTTAGCCTCCGGTAACTACCGTTTAGATAATTCTTCAGAGGATGATATGTATGAGTGTAAATGAAGTGTAGTCTTGTACAATCTCAGTTCGACCATTCGTGAGATGTGTGGTTAATTGAAACCCAACCACCAAAGAACACCGGTATCCACGATCTAGTATTCAAATCCATGTAAAAGAACTGGCTTTACTAGGACTTGAATGCTGTAACTCTCGACTTCCAAATCAGCTGATTTGGGAAGACGCGTTAACCACTAGACCAACACAGTGGGTTAATAGTGTGTAATAGGGTTAATAGGGTTAATAGGAGTGTAATTTATATAGGATCCATGTATGTTTGTTCCACAGTAGCAGCTGAAAAATTGAACCAATTTAGATGTATGACCCCAAGTTGGAATCATTTTACCAGGAGTCATAGGTTATATATATACACACGTTTCAAAAAATTATACTATATACAAAATTATCTATCTATCTACTATAATATGAAATAAAAAACTACAAAGCAAGCGGAGAAGACCAGCTTTTCGCAGAACTCTGGAAACACTCATCAGTTTATTCAGTCAAAACTTCCCTACATCTATGCCTCGTGAAAATATGGAACGAAGAAAAACTTCCAGAACACTGGACCACAGCCCTCATCCATCCATTACATAAAAAAGGGGATAAAACTAATCCGGAAAACTACAGAGGCATATCTCTCCTGGATTGCACATACAAAATCCTGTCGAGAATCATATACAACCGATGCAAAGACCAACTTGAACTGGAACTTGGGGAATACCAAGGGGGATTTAGGCCATCGAGAGGTTGCCCGGAACAAATAATATCCCTAAAACTTATGATGGACTTATATAAAAGACGGAAAAAACAACTAATAATCACCTTCGTCGACTTTAAAAGGGCCTATGATTGTATACACCGACCATCCATGCTGAATATTCTGAGAAACCTGGGCCTTCACCCTAAACTCGTAAACATGATAAAATTAACTTTAACCAATACCCAGTCCAGAGTGAAATTCAGAGGTGAACTCTCTCAACCCTTCTACATAAAAACTGGATTGAGGCAAGGAGACGGCCTCTCACCACTCCTTTTTAACTGCGCCCTCGAATTTGTCATGAGAAAATGGTATGAAATAAATCCCAAAAATATAAAAATGGGTACTAAGAAAAACTCCATCACACTAAATTGCCTAGGATTTGCAGATGACCTCGCTCTTTTAGCAAATAATATTCAAGAAGCCAAAACACAAATCATGAGCCTTCAAAACCTAGCACAAAAGATAGGGCTTCATATCTCTTTCGAAAAAACTGAACTAATGGCCATAGATCCTCTGGTAATAGAGCA
This sequence comes from Lycorma delicatula, assembly GCF_047948215.1. NCBI lineage: Eukaryota > Metazoa > Arthropoda > Insecta > Hemiptera > Fulgoridae > Lycorma > Lycorma delicatula. The sequence continues at coordinate 278,130 of NC_134457.1, forward strand.
CATTATGGTAAACAATCAGAAAATTAAAATAGTAAAACAATTTAAATATCTAGGGGAAATAATAACTTATAATTTAAATGAAAAAGTGACATGGCAAAACAGGACAAATAAAATGATTAAATCCCAAAAATTAACTTGGTCAACATATAACAAAAAATGCCTTTCTGCTAAAACAAAACTTAAACATTATAAAACTGTAGTACAGCCAGAAGTCACCTACGGAAGCGAGACCCTTTTCAAAATCACTCAGAAAAACCGAATTGAAAAAATTCTGAAAATAGAGAGGAGAATTGTCAGAACGTGTATCAATAAAAAACACCAAAAAGAAGGCCAATGGTGGATTGTGCCAAATGAGGTGGTGTATCGAGAAATAGAGCCTGTTACTGATACTATGCGGGAAAAAAGAATCTCTTTCTTCGGTCATCTCATAAGGACACCGCAAACAAGACTGTCAAGAAATATCATTGAAAAGCTCTGGTTCCAAAAGCTAGAAGTAGGATGGATCAAAGAAATTAGAGAAGATATGAAGGAATTGGTAATTTCCCTGACTGACCTACAGAATAAAACTGGAAAAATTACAAAGCTAAAAGATAAGAGCATTAGATTTAAACAAAAGACAGACAAACGACAAAATACAACGAAGAGGGTGTTTACGGATGAAGAAAAGAAAGCAAGATCTGAACTGATGAAGAAATACTGGGCAGCTCGAAAGAGTAAAATAACACGCTTTTCTCAGAAAACATCCAACTAAAATTGACTTAAGTGGTCCCATGTTGGCCGTAAAAGCATAATAATAATAATAATAATACAAAATTATCATTCACACGCTCTTTAATTAACCTATATTAAAGAATTGTTAGTTGTTTTTTTTTAACAATCGTTTTATTTAATATTTTTGGTACTGCAAATAATTCAGAGGAAGTTTATTTTTGAATAATTTATTTTTAACCACCGTTAGGTATTGCCAATGTATCTTTCCAAATTTATCTTATGCTTCGTAATTGATAGTAGTTTAATGGTATGTTTAGTGGTGGCAAATTTAGTAACTTATTTTAATTTTAATTTAATTTTTTTTTCCAAATTCAAGTATAATTTTTCAGATATACCTAAATTACAGCTTTGGTATCACAGTTACTGATTTTTATTCCTCCGAAAGATTATCTTGCGCGTATTTTAGTATTATCTCTGAATAATATACAATATTTTTATAATTTCTAATACTGACTTCCAGAGAGCTATTTTACGTTAAAAAGAATTAATATTTCATTTTTTGAATTTGCAGCTAGAATTATTATTGCAGCTTCAAGTGAGCACTGGATGTGAATGTTTAGTGATAGTTTGAGTTTATCGTTCGTTTGTTATTTTGCTTATTTTGTTAACTACAAAAAGTCCTCAAACACCAAATATTTAGTTTAAAAACTGCAACTCGTCCAGGAAGATATGAAAAAAGCACGTGCTAATATAGAAGGAAGTGCTGGTACATTTTTAAGTTCAGGTAACATTTGTAGGTTATGCCAAATTTCAAACAATGTTTTTCTAATTTAACATACACACATTTAATCATATTAATATGTCGATAAGTTTAACCCACTGTTTTTGATATTACTGTAGTTGTATATAAGAATATTTTACCTACAAACCAAAAGCTTGATCGTAGGTAGGGTTATCACATTGTATTTAGAGAAAAAAAGAATAAAAACTATCTTCTTACACACCCAGATTTCTTCAGTTATCTCTTCCAGTACTCCCCCCACACAGATACCTACAGAACACAATATTTACACCAATCATGTATATTATCATAATATTTAATATTGACTACTCTATAATTTAAACTAAATCACCATTGAATACAGTGCTTCCATCTCTAAAGTAGGAAATCCATTCTTTTTAAGTTAAATTTAAATTAAAATTACAGGTACTTCTTACACTACTTAGCAGGGAGTTAAAGAACTTAGGTGTTAAAGATTTTTGAAACGGTGCACAATAAGGCCTTGGAAGAGTAACATTTACAGCAAATGTCTGCCTAGTTATATAATAGCGTTCCCCTTTAGCTATCACCACGCTGTTTTTACCACTTCATTGAAAAAGGTTAGAAGATCTTATAAACAAAGAAATCCAATGCAAAATACAGATATTTACTGAAAATAAAGGGAAAGAATGTTTATCTACTTGCACCACACATTACCAGTACACTAGCATTTTGTAAAATTATAATCAAATCAAGAGAGCCAAAATGTTGATCTGTAGCAATGCAATCCAACCCATAGTTTAATTTTGAATGAATTAGAGAAATGATTTGTCAAACATCCATAGAAAAAATATTTTTTAATATATGTAAACAAATATTTCTTATAAACTACTATCAACCATCAACCCTCATCTACCATCAACCCTTAGTATTTAATAGAATTTACCCAAGATATTACTGAAACTGGCATTATAGTTGTATAAGAGCACAGTCAACACTGGTATGTTAATGGAGCTAATAACCTGGAAGCATATTATAAAGAAGAAATTAGATATTTGATTTTTAACGCATTCCAGATCAATCTACAACCTATCACTATTCTTAACATCTGCAATAAATATTAGCTTTCTCTTACCATAAAATTTATGTGAAATAGGTCATTAACAAATTATAAATAGAATAGGTTCTTAATAACTGGGCCCTGGGGAATATTCAATTAACCTGAAAGTTATTGCTCACACTGTCGCGCATAATTATGGAAAATAGGAAAATAATTCTTGAAATTTTGTCGCATCTGGGAATTACCTTTCAAGTATTACTTCAGATGATGTATGTATGAGTGTAAATGAAATGTAATTTTATGCAGTCTCAGTTCTACGATTCCTGAGATGTGTGGTTAGTTGAAACCCTACCACCAAAAGTGGTAGCGTTTTGACCTTTTGTACAGAGGTCTGTCCCGGTCAGGTATGGCATTTTCACACACGCTACAAATCATTTATCTCATCCTCTGAAGAAATACCTAATGTTGTACCCATTAGACCCTAACTTTGGACCACCAACACTGCTATCCACGGTCTAGTATTCAAATCCCTATAAAAGTAACTGCCTTTACTAGGACTTGATCGCTGGAACTGTGGAATTGCCAAATCAGCTGATTTGGGAAGACTCGTTCACCATTAGACCAACCCAGTGGGTTGAGATGGAAAACCTAAGCTAAACAAACTCAACTTTACTAAATTAGAATTAAATATTCTTTTGTTAAGTAAAATTTCAAAAGTGGAATGACATAAGGAAGGTATCAAAAGTAAACTTTTGCTTTTTTTCAAAATCAGAGGGCTAGTGTTAAAAATCAATTTTGGAATAGGAAAAAAATTCTTGAAATTTTATCTTGGTCAGAATTGGAATTTTTCATATTCAAATTCTCTCATTTGTAGCTGTAGTAGGAAGACATTCTGTAAGCTTAAGGAAATAAATAAAACTATTTGTTTGATCGACTGTATGGTTGGTGGTAAATAATATTATTTATCAACGTTTAGAAAGCTCATTTTTGAGGGATTATAGATGGATGGTTTCAAACTTCTTGCTACCTATGGTGTCCAGTCACAGTACTCTATCCCCTCGAAAGTTCTGTTAGCAGTGTCAACAACTCTACATCAGATACCCCTTGTAGAAATAGTGAATATTATATGTTAACTTTTTCTAAACGTTACTAAAGTGGTTTTGATCGACTGAAGAAATGTAATTGATCTTGAAAAACATATGTGTAAAAGAGTAAATTTAACTTAATCCATTTTGATTCTGTTTAAGTTCTGCAATGAAGGAATAGTGGGAATAAGTTAAAACATTTTTACTGTTAGGATTCCTGTAAGGGAAGATGACAAACAGTCCTGGCTAAGACGATAAAATATCCAGACCTTGTAAGGAAATACCTTTGTGGGTTGATCATTTCTTTTCTTCATTTGTAGCGTTTAATTAATTTTTTTTCTGGATAAGAGGACAATAGGAATACGGTTACCTGCAGCACTGCATTATTTGCAGACAGTTGGTGAAATTGTTTCCTGAATGATTAGAAAATTGACTCTGGCAGTGAGATAATAACTAGAAATCATAAAACAGATTTACATCCCAACCCCTGTAGGGGAAGACGCCCATCTTGTTACAATTCCAGTCACCATACCTCCTCCCCTTGTCTTAATGTAGGTAGGAGTCTGTCATACGATTTCTGGTCATGGTACTATGTTGTAGTGTAATTTTTCTATATTGAGGACTTCTTTTCGTATACGGGCCATATTAGTTTCTGTGAAAGGTCTGACCTTATTGATTCTATACTTGATTGTTGGTTTTTCATTTGGTTCTTGATATTATCTCTCAGATATTCTTTTTGACTATCAGTTTATTCTTTATGATTGGTATTATTTCAGCCGTTGTAGGTGCAAGGTTTGAATTCCGGTTAGGCATGTCAATTTTTATTCGCTGTTACATACCATTTTCATATCCCACATATAAGCTTCATGCTTATGGGGCGAAAGCATAAAATAATAAATATAGAAATTAACATACTAAAGGTCTGGATGAGTTTTAACAAAGCCTTATTTTACTACCTGCAATTTTTAATGAATCATGTATTTGCACTAAATACTTGGTGTTTTGGGGGTGGCTATAATTTTTCAGATTCTACTTGCAAAATTAAACAAAATATATACTTTCTGGCAGAAACGTTGCAATTTCGCCTTCATTCTCACTGTCGATGACTCTACCTTGAGTACGTCCAGAGTGCTGTGGTTAGATTGCTATTTGGTATTTTTGGCTGCTGGTCGAGTGTGGACCTTCCAGTGGTTTCAGTCTTGCTGAATAGAGAAATTGCGATCGCAGTAAGTACTTTCCATTTAAGGCTCATCAACCACTTTCCTCGGAAAGTAACTGGAGTAGTTTTATCGACGTGTACCTGCCTCATCGGGGCTGAAAGGTGGCAACGACTTCTGGTCATAAGTCCCCGTAACAAGCAAGGGAATATTTCCCTAGTCCTGCTTGCGCTCTTTTCAGAGCGAGGGCCGTTGTCCGTGGTTTTGGGCCGTACGATTTCAGTATTGCACTCAACCGATCCAGAAGCGGCTAAAAGGTATAAAGCGTGACAGGGGAATAAAGAAGGTCCCCAGCTGTCCGTGGCTCGCTGCGGACAGTCGTCACATCGTGGGCTTGCCCAGTTTAGTAAATAGGAGACAGCGAGATTATTCAGTTAGTTCAGCTAGGGAAACTTCGGCCATGTCGGAGTTCCAAGTTGTAAAGAAGTCCAGGCGGAAGAGAAAGCCTGCGCCGGTGCCATCAACGAGCTCCTCCGAGGACGAGGTAAGTGAGGCGATGGACACAGGGGCACCCACCCAGGTGCGGCCCTCCCCTGTAGTTGAGGCTTTTCGTAGTTCCAAGGGCAGACCTGGCAGTTCTGCCCCGTTGTCGAAGGTAGTCAAGGAGGACCTTGACTACCTAGTAGATTTCTTTTCACTTCCGGGCGGGTTCAGTTCGGCGGTGAGGAAGCAGGTCCTCCCTCGGCTAGGCAAGCTGAGGGAAGCTTTCGAGGCGGTAAGCGAGGGTTTCGAGGTCTTGGCCTCTAAACCCAAGGAGGTCAAGACTCCCAAGGTGGTTGTCCAGGCCCCGGCGCAGCCCAGGCGCTACGCCGAGGTTCTGAAGACCAAGCGAGAGGCCAGCAAGGCAGTGATAAAGCCCGAGGTTATCTTCGTAAATAAGGCGGAGGGGTCTAAAGCCACAAGTCAGGAGTTGAAGCGCGATTTCCGCGAAGCCCTTCGCGGTGACCGGAATCGCCTTAGGATTCGTGACATTAGGGAGACCAGCAAGGGTTTAGTCGTCGTTGCTGGCAATAAGGAGACAGTCCAGGTCATCAAGGACTCTCCTGCGGTACAGAAGCTTGAGGTCAAGGTGGACCCCAAGCGAATGAGGAAGCCCCGGGTCATAATTTATGACATCGAGCGGAGTCTCTCCGATGAGGAGGTTCTGTCTCTCATCCGAGAGCAGAACACTGATTTGGATGCGGCTGCGTTCAAAGAGCAGTGTAGGTTGGTCTTCAAGACCGGAAAGCGTGATGCTTCTCGGTATCACGGAGTGTTTGAGCTTGGTGCTGGTCTCCACCAGAAGTTTTTGTCCGAGGGTAGGGTCTACGTTGATTTTGCCTCTTGCCGCGTCAAGGAATACCTTGATGTGCAGAGGTGCTTCAAGTGTTGTAGGTTCGGCCACAGGGCCAAGTTTTGTCGATATGCGTCGGTCTGCGCGCATTGTGGTGAAGAGGGCCACAAGCGTGAGGACTGCCCGCAAAAGAAGGAGGCTCCGGTCTGCGTTAACTGTAAGAGGTTGCGCAGAAATCATAGGCACTCCATCAACAGTAAGGAGTGTGGTAGTTATTTAAGAGCGGTTGAGGTCTACTTCAACTCGCTCGATGGTTAGGTTCGGTCAACTCAATGCCCAGGGTGCCTATGCAGTCCAAGTAGAGTTAGGGAACGTCGTTGAAAACCGGAGCCTCGATGTCTTGCTTCTTCAGCACCCGTATGTTGTCAAGGGTGATCTGCCAGGTTTTTCAGGCTGGAATAAGTTCCACGTTGGCGAAAGTAAATCCGCTGTTCTGTGCAGGAAGTCTATAGATAGTGTTTTCATACGGCAGGCCTCTGACACGCATCATGTCGTTGTTAAGCTTGCTGTGGATGGTTTCGACCTTGTTGTGGTTAGTTCGTACTTTCAGTACAGAGATCCCACTGAATTACATTTGGAAAGATGGGATAGAATTATCAGGCTGGTAGCGGGTCGTCCTATTCTTATAGGTGTTGATGCGAATGCCAAGTCGCTTCTTTGGCACAGTGGGATCACAGACGACGGCGGAGAGTTGCTGGAAGGCTTCATCGCGCAGCATCGATTAGAGGTTTTTAACATCGCCGGCGAGTCGGCAACGTTCGCCGGCGCTGTGGGATTGCGGAGGGCCTTCCTTGGTACCAACATTGATGTTACCATAGGCAAGGATATCCCAGGCAGGATTCAGAACTGGTCTGTAGTCGATGATTGCGAAAGCGATCATCGGCTCATTGTCTTTGAGTGGATAGGTGGGCTGCGCGATGTCTATAGGGCGGACGTCCCTGTTCAGCAGGGGCGCTTCCTGCACAGGCGGGCGGATTGGCCCCAGTTTTCTAACATTCTTGCGGCCAGGATGCGGGTGTTCACTCGTACCCTGGACGAGGTCCCATTAGATAACCTGGCAGAGGATTTCTCTTCTGCGGTGGTCGAGGCCGCAGAACTCTCAATCCCCCGAAGTACGGGTCGAGAGAGAATAGCTGGTTGGTGGTCTCGGGACTTGACTGCGGTAAAACGGACCGTGGGCCGACTCAGGAGAGCCGCACAGCGTGCGCGTGATCCTGACCGGCGCGAGGCCTTGTTTGCGGAGTACCGTCAGAAAAGGAACGAGTATTTTCATAGAATTAGGACTTCTAAAAGAGATTCCTGGCGCTCTTTTGTCCAAGAGCAGGGGAATAAAGACCCTTGGGGTGTTGTTTATCGAGTACTTGGTCACAAGCGGAAAAAGGACAGTCTTCTGTCGGCTCTCTCGACCCAGGACGGCGTTGTTGTTGAGAAGGATCGGGTTCTATCTCTTCTGATGGACGATCTGCTCCCCGATGATACCGAGGTTGGTGAGACCTCGTATCACCGGAGAGTTCGAGCGGCGGTTGTTAGTTTCGCTACAGATTCTGTGTCTACGGAGATTACCGAGGCGGAAGTCCGCCAGGTAATCTGCAGCCTTGCTAGGAACAAAGCCCCCGGATATGATGGTATCACGGTGGAGCTTCTTGTTCGCACCCTGCCCGTAATTCTTGGCCCATTGACTAGGGTATTCAATAGGTGTTTGTTTGCCGGACATTTCCCGGCTTGTTGGAAGCGAGGTGTTTTAAAGTTGTTATTCAAGGGTGGCGACAAGGATCCCACCGTTACTTCTTCTTACCGTCCTCTGACGCTCTTACCAGTTGTTGGAAAAGTTTTCGAGAAGGTTCTTTACCTCCGCATCAATAGTAGGCTCACTTCGAATCGCATGCTGATGGACGACCAGTATGGCTTTAGACCCGGTAAAAGCACAGAGGATGCGATTATTAGGGTCCTGAATCTGGCTTCGGACAGCGAGTGCAAGTATGTACTCGGTGTCTTTTTGGACATATCCGGGGCATTTAATAACTTGTGGTGGCCCTCTGCCTTGTTTCAATTGCAGAAGCGTGGTTGCACGCAGGAAGAAATTAGTACTCTCTCGAGCTATTTCAGCGACAGAGCTGTCGTCCTTCGTGACGGCAGTTCGGAAGTAGGAAAGACCCTGTCTAAAGGATGTCCGCAGGGCAGTGTATTAGGTCCACTCGTCTGGACCATCGAGTTCGATTCTCTCATGCGGTTGCGCTTGCCTGGTGGCTGTCGTGTCGTGGCTTATGCCGACGATGGGCTGCTGCTGGTTGAGGGTAATTCGCGTGCTGAGATAGAGCTTAGAGCGGCACAGGCATGTAGGGTTTTGCGGTTGTGGAGTCTTCAGCATAAGATGGTTTTCAGTGCGGAGAAAACCACTATGATGTTTCTGAAGGGCCGTTTAGCTGCAACTCGCCATCCGCGGGTTGTGATGAACGGTCGTTCAATTAGGTATGTCACCCTTCAAAAGTATCTGGGTGTTATCCTTGATGAGAGGCTTCTCTTCAAGGAGCACCTCCAGTATGTGGCGAAGAAGGCAGTTGATGCTTTCTTCGGAGTCCGAAGAGTGGTCAATCCTGATTGGGGGTTGAATTTCCGTACCATGCGGATTCTTTATAAAGGCGTCTGTGAGGCCATTATGTTGTACGCTGCGCCCGTCTGGGCTCATCGTTTGCGGTACCGATGTTATAGAGACATTCTATTACGAGCCCAGCGTCTTCTTTTGTTAGCGGTTGTCGGTGGTTACAGGACTGTCTCGCGAGAGGCGGTAACTGTGATTGCAGGCATCAAACCTGCGGATATTTCGGCTACGGAACGTAGCCAGCGGTATGTTGCTAAGAAGGCTGGCCTTCTTACTACTGGGCGTATGCGTGAGATCGAAGACCAAGGTTTTGACTCTTGGCAAGATAGGTGGACTGCTTCTGTAACTGGTCGTTATACGCATGGTATATTCCCCGATGTTAGGGAGTTGCGAGCTATTAGCTGGGTATCCCCCAATCGGCATACCACTCAGTTCCTTTCAGGACATGGTGCATTTAGGGACAAATTGGCTAAGTTTAGGTTGGTTGATTCCGGCTTCTGTCCGGACTGTAGGGTCGATGAAACTGTGGACCATGTCCTCTACATATGTCCCCGGTACGAAGCTGAACGTACCAGAGTTAGTAGGGAGCTCGAGAGAGTAAACTCAGTTTTGGATCTACGAGTCAACTGGAGGACTCGTAGTGAATGGAAAATAGTTGCTGGCTTCCTTCGCTTCCTCGCCCTGAGCAGGACCGCCGAAGGAATTTAGTAGGTGTTAGGAACCTGGGTGGCTAGGGACCGCCTGGGCAGTTGACTGGCCGAAGGTAGGCGCTTAGGCAGCGTGCCTCGGTTAGAAGTATTGTGGTATGCATTGAATTAGGCTGTCGGCGGAGTTGCGGCCGTTGTCGGTGGGCCGGACTATTCTTGCCCGGCGGGTGCGGTTGCGCTCCGACGAGGGCGTTTTTGAGCCGAAATCACTGTTGTTGGGGCTTCTCTGGGTGCCGCTCCGGCGGTACGTAGGGGAGTCTCGGCGGCAATTGCGAAGGATGGTGAATGTCACGCGGGACTCCGCGATGGCCTGTGCGGGGGTAGGTGTTAAATCTCCTCTCCCGGGCGGACCGGAGCGGAGTCAGATATTAACTCATTTTGAGTATTAAGCGGGGTTCTTAAGGGAACTAGGTCTAAATTTCGATGTACAAACTTTAGTGGGAAGTTTATAATGAGGTTGTTAGTGCGGATCTGAGACATTCAGAAAGTGGCTCTTTATAGTAGGATCTAGGCGCGGGGTCTTCTTTCCGCGGTTAGGTTTCCTAGCTTAGTTCTTGAGGGCGACGTGGTAGCTGCAGGTGTCCGTTGTCTTCATTCTGAAGGCATAAACACGTAAATCTATCTCGGGGTGAACTTTTACCGATGTAGATGTCCCTCGGGGCATCTGCATCGGTGGCATCTCAGCGGGGCCTAGACTGAAAGCTATGTGGCAAAATCAGTTTGAGGGCGAGAAGAAGTCCTCCGTTAAAGCCACTACTGGCTAGGAACGGAGGGGGTGGTGTAGCGACCGGACACGCTACGAGGTGGGTTCTTCTCCCCTCGGGGGGGAATCGAGATGTCGATGACTCTAGGGGGTAGGTGTTAAATCTCCTCTCCCGGGCGGACCGGAGCGGAGTTAGATATTAACTCATTTTGAGTATTAAGCGGGGTTCTTAAGGGAACTAGGTCTAAATTTCGATGTACAAACTTTAGTGGGAAGTTTATAATGAGGTTGTTAGTGCGGATCTGAGACATTCAGAAAGTGGCTCTTTATAGTAGGATCTAGGCGCGGGGTCTTCTTTCCGCGGTTAGGTTTCCTAGCTTAGTTCTTGAGGGCGACGTGGTAGCTGCAGGTGTCCGTTGTCTTCATTCTGAAGGCATAAACACGTAAATCTATCTCGGGGTGAACTTTTACCGATGTAGATGTCCCTCGGGGCATCTGCATCGGTGGCATCTCAGCGGGGCCTGGACTGAAAGCTGTGTGGCAAAATCAGTTTGAGGGCGAGAAGAAGTCCTCCGTTAAAGCCACTACTGGCTAGGAACGGAGGGGGTGGTGTAGCGACCGGACACGCTACGAGGTGGGTTCTTCTCCCCTCGGGGGGGAATCGAGATGTCGATGACTCTAAGAAATACCATTTACATATCCACCATAAATAGGAGAGTGTCGGACTAGCACTGTCTGCAATTTAGTTAAATCACATTAATATTTTGAAAACGTCTTGTTAAAACTTTTTAAAAATTAGGATTCTAAATACCTTCGCAAATTACAAAATGGCGGCCATGTTTATTGTTATCTCTGTAAACATTAACCCTAATGTAATATAAAATATTAACCCTTTTCTTTTGAACAATATGACCTAGCATAAACAATACTTGATAGTATTTTGAAAAAATTCCCAATTTGGGTCAAGATAGTATAAAATAGTAAATAATACTTTATCCATAAGTATAGGTGAGGGTACAGATGACCCTCAAATCCGCTAACCTGATGATAGAACCCATCGTGTAACGTTTTTAAATTACAACCACTTAAATTTTTTTCATCATTCACGGAACAATTAAGAAATAAGTTGTTGGACCTGTATTTGATACCTAAGACGAATGTCATTTCATATTGAACCAGATGTGAAATAAATAAATGACGTTCTAAATGACAAAATGAAATTACATTACAGAAGAATCAAATACTGACCCTCAACATTACTCAAGCAGAACTGAGGCGACCTAATTTGTGAGTTGTGAACCCAGGAATTTGCACGTTTCAACAAATACTATGTCAAAAAAGGGATTTATTCTCGGGTCACCAAAGTGGCTTTACAAAATGTTACACTGGCCAAAAAATGTGTTTACCACCTCTACTCATAAAACTAGGCCTGATGAAGAATTTTGCTAAAACATCATATGCTTTATGATTATTTAATATTACTTATTGATATTTTTTAAATATGAAATATTTAACAAGTTAACAGGTCACTTATTTAGCATAACAATTTAGTGATTTTTCAGTTCCATTTACTAGGTAGAACTTTCGAATAAACAAAATGTTGATTCAGCAGCCTTTTTTCTACAAGGTAGTGCTAATTGGTCTTTGAGTTTGATATATTTAACATGAAAGTTTTTTAAAAGGTACATTTATTACTGATTTTTTATGAAAGTCTTAACATATAGATCAGGAAGAGCTATGTGACAAATTTCATCCAGTTTATCTGGAATAGTTTGAGAAAAAGATACCTTAAATTTACAGTAATGCAAATTTACAGTAATTTGAAAAAGCTGTTACTGATTTGAGTGAAGCATATCATTTTATAAATTTACAATTTATCATTTTTTAAATTTACAATTCTAATGAAGACCTTCATCATACTCAGGTCTACTAACACTTCATTAAAAAGGCCTCTTTTTACATTTCCTTTTATAGTTTCTTTCACTAGAGAGTAGTCTAATGCACACCGCATACATCGAAGTGCAATTCTCAGTTGATCTATTTTTTCAGTCCCAAGATTTTTTTTGTCTTCAGTCATTTGACTGGTTTGATGCAGCTCTCCAAGATTCCCTATCTAGTGGAATCTCAGTATACCCCTTACATCCTACATCCCTAACAATTTGTTTTACTTATTTTATTTTATTTAATTTGTTTTACATATTCCAAACATGGCCTGCCTAAACAATTTTTTCCTTCTACCTGTCCTTCCACTGTTATAGCGACTATTCCAGGATGCCTTAGTATGTGGCCTATAACTCTTTCTCTTCTTTTAACTATATTTTTTCCAAATGCTTCTTTCTTCATCTATTTGCCGCAATACCTCTTCATTTGTCACTTTATCCACCCATCTGATTTTTAAAATTCTCCTATAGCACCGCATTTCAAAAGCTTCTAATCTTTTCTTCTCAGATACTCCGATTGTCCAAGCTTCACTTCCATATAAAGCAACACTCCAAACATATACTTCCAACATTTTTTTTCCTGACATTTAAATAAATTTTTGATGTAAACAAATTATATTTCTGACTGAAGGCTCGTTTCGGTTGTGTTATTCGGCATTTTATATCGTTCCTGCTTCGTCCATCTTTAGTAATTCTACTTCCCAAATAACAAAATTCTTCTACCTTCATAATCTTTTCTCCTCCTATTTTCACATTCAGTGGTCCATCTTTGTTATTTCTAATACATTTCATTACTTTTGCTTTGTTCTTGTTTATTTTCATGCGATAGTTCTTGCATAGGACTTCATGTATGCCATTCATTGTTTCTTCTAAATCCTTTTTACTCTCGGCTAGAATTACTATATCATCAGCAAATCGTAGCATCTTTATCTTTTCACCTTGTACTGTTACTCCGAATCTAAATTGTTCTTTAACGTCATTAACTGCTAGTTCCATGTAAAGATTAAAAAGTAATGGGGATAGGGAACATCCTTGTCAAGACTCCCTTTCTTATTACAGCTTCTTTCTTATGGTCTTCAATTATTACTGTTGCTGTTTGGTTCCTGTACATGTTAGCAATATTTTTAAAATGCTAAACATTTTATTCCAGTCTACGTTATCGGATGCCTTTTCTAGGTCTATAAACGCCAAGTATGTTGGTTTGTTTTTCTTTAATATTCCTTCTACTATTAATCTGAGGCCTAAAATTGCTTCCCTTTTCCCTATACTTTTCCTGAAACCAAATTGGTCTTCTCCTAACACTTCTTCCACTCTCCTCTCAATTCTTCTGTATAGAATTCTAGTTAAGATTTTTGATGCATGACTAACTAAACTAATTGTTCTGTATTCTTCACATTTATCTGCGCCCCTGCTTTCTTTGGTATCATGACTATAACACTTTTTTTGAAGTCTGACGGAACTTCACCTTTTTCATAAATATTACACACCAGTTTGTATAATCTATCAATCGCTTCCTCACCTGCACTGCGAAGTAATTCTACAGGTATTCCATCTATTCCAGGAGCGTTTCTGCCATGTAAATCTTTTAATGCTCTCTTAAATTCAGATCTCAGTAATGTTTCTCCCATTTCATCCTCCTCAACTTCCTCTTCTTCCTCTATAACACCATTTTCTAATTCATTTCATCCGTATAACTCTTCAATATATTCCACCCATCTATCGACTTTATCTTTCGTATTATATATTGGTGTACCATCTTTGTTTAACACATTATTAGATTTTAATTTATGTATCCCAAAATTTTCATTAACTTTCCTGTATGCTCCGTCTATTTTACCAATGTTCATTTCTCTTTCCATTTCTGAATGCTTTTCTTTAATCCATTCTTCTTTCGCTAGTTTGCACTTGCTGTTTATAGCATTTCTTAATTGTCGATAGTTCCTTTTACTTTCTTCATCACTAGCATTCTTATATTTCGTACGTTCATCCATCAGCTGCAATATATCGTCTGAAATCCAAGGTTTTCTACCAGTTCTCTTTGTTCCACCTAAGTTCGCTTCTGCTGATTTAAGAATTTCCTTTTTAACATTCTCCGATTCTTCTTCTTCATTTTCTACCGTATCTTTTTTACTCAGACCTCTTGCGAAGTCCTCCTCAAATATCTTGTTTACCTCCTCTTCCTCAAGCTTCTCTAAATTCCACCGATTCATCTGACACCTTTTCTTCAGGCTTTTAAACCCCAATCTACATTTCATTATCACCAAATTATGGTCGCTATCAATGTCTGCTCCAGGGTAAGTCTTGCAGTCAACAAGTTGATTTCTAAATATTTGCTTAACCATGATATAATCTATCTGATACCTTGCAGTATCGCCTGGCTTTTTCCATGTGTATATTCTTCTATTATGATTTTTAAATTGGGTGTTGGCAATTACTAAATTATACTTCGTGTAAAACTCTATAAGTCTGTCCCCTCTTTCATTACTTTTGCCTAGCCCGTATTCACCCACTATATTTCCTTTTTTGCCTTTTCCAATGCTTGCATTCCAGTCTCCAACTATTATTAAATTTTCATCTCCTTTTACGTGTTTAATTGCTTCATCAATCTCTTCGTATACTCACTACCTCATCATCATCATGGGTGCTTGTAGGCATATAGACCTTAACAATCGTTGTTGGCTTAGGTTTTGATTTTATCCTTATTACAATGATTCTATCGCAATGCGTTTTGAAATACTCTACTCTCTTCCCTATCTTCTTGTTCATTATGAAACCTACTCCTGCCTTCCCATTATTTGAAGCTGAGTTAATTATTCTGAAATCACCTGGCCAAAAGTCGCCTTTCTCTTCCCACTGAATCTCACTAATTCCTACTACATCCACATTTATCCTATCCATTTCCCTTTTTAAATTTTCTAGCCTACCAACCTTTTTCAAACTTCTAACATTCTACGCTCCGGCTCCTAGAATGTTATTTTTTAATTTTCTGGTGACCCCTTCCTTAGTAGTCCCCACCCGGAGACGTGGGGATGTAGTCCCAAGATATACAGTTTATATATAGACAGACTCCCAACACCATTTTCAATATATCACTACAAAAACTGAGTATGACCTCCTGTTTTCCATCAAATGCAGTAGAAATTTCATTGTATCCACCTTCTTCAATAGCTTCAGCAGCAGCCTGCTTCATTCAAATTTGAGAAACACTTTCTATGGCTGGACCCATAATTTCAGGAGGTGCTAAACCAATCATACAACATTCTACTTGCAGAGCTACTACTCTTCTATTAATATGCAGGGTATATGCTAATTGTAACACTAGTTTTATAATATTTTTACTCTCAAAATTACAAAACAGTTTGTGTACCACAATTTTTGCACAAAATTTTAAATGAAACAGCTAGGCCAAATCAAATAGTAAATTCGCTTAGGCAATATTTACAAAGAAGAATTAAACATTGCTCTAAGCAAACTATCTAGTTAGTTGGTTTCACATCTTTAGGATCGAAACAGAATATCTTCATCTCTGTTCAATCAAAGACAAACCAGTGAACGTCATGACAAACTATGAACATTTTCTTCTGCCTGCTGCAGTAATGAGTATGAGGCATTTTACTTTTCATAATCTAGTTAATCCTAATCTCTTGAGGATATTTGCTTCATTAAACTCAGAGCCCAAATGAAATGAGTCTTTTTAATAAAAAATAAATAAAAATTGTGCATAACCTAACATTTCAGTGGTAAACTGAAAGTTTCTGAGTATGTATTCCGAAATAATCGGTCACGATTAACTTACACCTCTTAGATTTGTTTCATTGTTCGTGGAACAAATAATACTAGTTAGTTCATCTGTATATTTGATACACAAGTTGTGTCATTTCATTGTAAGCCAGACATGTATGTCAGAGTCAATAAATAATTCAAAACTAATGACAGAACAACTCTTGTTAATTTTAAGTTTGTGTGTGTTTTAAGTAGTGAAGTATTCAGTAGCAGTTTTGAGGATATTTGTATCCCTCAACTGTGAATTAGTTCAGTAGGTTTTGAGTCTTATTCAGCCCGTTAGACCATATGGTTGAATAATGGCTTTGTTATGATGAAATGAAAGTAAGTAATCCAAGGGACCAGTTAGACTGCTTAACCCGGGAAATTTTCCTACAAAGATTATATATGTAGTTTTACCTTCTTTATGAAGTTGAAATAAATTACAAATTATCCTTGATGAATTTTATAACTTATATAAAATAACTTAATTCAGTTATGTGGTATTATAGTTATGATATTTATTTTGCTCGTGTTAAAATTTGGCTGATACCACAGGCAATTTTTTGTTCATAGGCCTTCACACAGTAACCAAATTAAGAAACTATTGGAACAAAAAATGACCCATGTGAATTATCTTCCACTAATGATGGGTTCTACAAATGACAAAACTGGGAACAGACTGCAAAATTCATCATCGTACAATTTAGACGCATAATTTTTTGTCAATTCAATTAAAATATATAAAATGTGCCAAAGATTTCTATACATTGAGCTATTATATATATGCTTGTAAGGAGACACTTATGAAAGGAGACATTTAAGAAACTCATAGAACCATATTTAAATTTTGGTCACACATTAGCAGCAGACAACCAGTATAATAGCGTAGGTCAGGCAGAAAAATTAAGGAATGTACACACTGCAGGAATCTGAGAAGTAATAGGGTAGTTATGTTGTACAGATATTACCGAAGTATTTGCACTGTAAATTTGTACACATGTGGTAGCCTTGAAATGGAAGGCTGCAAAAAAGGTCGTACAACAAACCTTCCAGTACCATCTACAAAGCATGGAGAAGAAATATTTGATGTAATTAAGCGTGGTGGTAGTATGAAAAACCGTGAACCTGAATTTGTTGTATATTTGTTATTTACAACAAAGGGGCAGGATTTTCAAATATTAATATCCTCAAAAGTTTGATGTATAAGAAAGTTATGGGTCCAGCGATAGAAGTTGTTGCTCAAATTTTAATGAAGCAAAAATTAATATCCTCAAAAGTTTGATGTATAAGAAAATTATGGGTCCAGCGATAGAAGTTGTTGCTCAAATTTTAATGAAGCAAAAATTTTAATTCAGAATTTTGAAAATTTTCAAAGCAGAAATTTAAAATTTCAGTAATTTTCAAATGGCAGAATTTTCTCATTATCTGTGCTGCTCAGTTAATTGTACAGAAAGGTAGCCTTCGATATGATAATTGGAATATGTGTTGTAAATGCATACTCATTGTTTGAGGTCACCCACAGAAAAAGCCAGAATCTGTAAATTTTGAACGTCTGATAAAATCATATTTTATAAAAATATTGTAAAAACAGCGAATATTTATTTTCATGTCAGTGTGGTTAGACTAAATTGTCTTTGGAAATAGACAGTAAACTTTTTCACTTGCAGTTACAGTTCTGGGAAGTATTGTATCCTATTTCCCAGCTTAAATTAGATATAAAACCACCAACATTTTTCCTTAATTTGGATTCCAGAAATTACAGTAGGACCTTTATTAGAAGAGTTGAAATCCGGGTGAAATTTTTTGCTAGCCATAACTCGAAAACAAAGCATTTCCAAACCTATGTTTATATGAACTTTTTTCATTAGTTTCACCAGTAGAACATGTCCTTAAGTTTCTCCATTTCATTGTGGGAATTCTGTATAAAATAGATTTATTTTAAAAGAAATTCTTTTAAACGTTCTAAAAATTAATCATGCTGTAATAAATACCATTCATCCTGAATTTCATATTCATTTAAGTTCTATTTTGGAAGAATGAAACACCACTCTCTTTATTCACAGGTTTTAACTCTCAAAAAATAATAATTAAATGATCTAACTTTTAACATAACTATTCATTTTTGTATAGGTAATGGAGGTTGTGATCAACTCTGCTTTTCATTCCCACCTGATTATTCATTAAGTACATTCCAATTCAAATGTGATTGCGCTATCGGACAGTTAGTAAATAATGTTGGACATAAATGTGAAAATGTTGATGAATATTTGTTATTCACCACTAGAACTGAAATACGTGCTATAAATCTGGATCCAAAATCAACTAGTGTACCTATCAGACCAGTTGTAAGTATATTTTATTCATTTTTGAGATTGATGTTTATAAATTGTTACTATTTTTATTTGTCATCTTCAATTAATTTTGTTTACTTCAGGTTGTAACATTTTCCATATAACTTTTTCATGCTTTGTTTAAAGGAAAGAGTAATATAATCATAAACATTTCTGGTATTGACATTTTGCATGGTTTATGCAGTTTTGTCATCCCTAAATCTTTTCAATTAAATTAAAAAAAAAAAACAATTATTCATGCATAATAATAAATTTTTGGTTCTTAGTTCTAGGAACCAATGGATCAATTTGGATAAAAATCTCTTGTACATGTTTCTTACCATAGATGGTCTTATTGCATTTGAGTACAATAATTGAAATTCTTCTATTGAATGGTTGATTTATTTGCCTGATATTCTGGAATTTTCTAAATATCTAATGTTGCATTGTTGATACAAAGCTCACAGGCAGCTGGATCCCTTGGTTGTGTCATAAATATTATTTTACTTGTTATATTTATGGATCACCAAGCAAAGGTGTGTTAATTAACATCTGGCAACAGATGTACACTAAAAGACAGTATTGACAAGTCATTAGTGTTAAAATATAACTGGTCCAGCCAAGTCTCAAACATTCTACCTCCTGGAAGGAAGACAAGTTAATCCATTTCACCACCTCAGTACACTGTGTTGTTAACCTAAGGTAATAAAAATTGTACTATTAATAATATTGAAAAAGAAAAATCTAGAAGGAACTAAAAGGGATTCTTTTCTTAGAATAGCAGGTCCATTTAACAATTTGTTCCTTGTAATACAGACAATGGCATCACCAAAAGCTTTTGTTCGACCAGAAGAATTACCAGATCGGGAAAAGAATTTGTAGAAAAATGTAAGGGCACGGACAATGAAAATTATTACACTACAACAATTAAAGGGACGAGTCAGGTACTGATTTTGTAGGCCAGGGAATATAAATACTGCCAGGGATCAGCAGATAGAATCAGTAGTACTGTGAGGCCACATTCGGTGCAGTTGTGATAACACTGACAGTATTCCAATGTGCACAGGAGTTGTTCGTTGTGTTATTGGTAACAGAAATGAAAATGACAGTATTATATTCATTCATATAGGGTAGTTTTTTTATTAAGGGTAAAAGTAATAATGGTTGCTGAAAGTGAATGGTATGAACTTTAGACTTTTCTATTGTTTTCTAGTTGTTAATGCAATATTAGCTTCTAGCAGTCATTATAACATTTGTAGTAAATTTGACTTTATTTTGGTATTTATTTATTATTATTTATTTGTCTTTTGGATAATAAATTGTATTTGCAAAAAATTTTACATTGTTACTCTATCCTTGATGAACCATAAACACGCGACAATATTTTCATGAAAAAAAGAAAATATGTAACTTTCTTTACATTGGTTAATTTAAAATAAGAATAAATTTGGTTTTTATACATTTTTATTTTCACTATTAAAGTAAGGCTACTGACTGCTAAGAATGCCAAAGATAGCTACAAATTAGATAACAAGCTAATGTTGTCATTAAAATAGAAGAGAAGAAAATAGAGCTACGTGACTATCCTTCTCTAGTAGGAGTTTGAGGCTTGGTTGAATCAGGTGTATCTAAACACTAATGATTCATTGTTTTTGTATCCAACCAACATTATTTTCTTGGGTTCTAATTAATAATAAATTCTTAAATTCTTATCTGGTGACTCATAGATGTAAAAAGCTACATGAACAAGGGATGATGCTTCTTATAGGCCCAATCAAGAAAAATGTACAAGGTATCTGGATGCTAACAATATAGCATACAAATCAATCAGTCTTGATTGGATTGAGTCTTGTACAATAGAAATCATTCTGATTTCTATGTTGAATTTTAAATCCAATTCGCCAATATTAATTTTAATTGAATCTGGATGCCATTGTTAGCACTCTTTAATATTTTAGTTGTTGTAGTTCGGTAAATGGAACAGTTGTAATCAGCCAGCACATGTGACTCCCTCCAGAAGGAAGAGTGCTTTGCTTCCTCCAAACATTAGGGTTCCTGGAAGATGTATTCCTGTCAGGCTAAAAGACGATAGCACCAAAAGGACTTCAAGGGATGAACTAAAGGGGAATCATTCCGGGAGTATGAAGCTATATGCGCTTAGTCTCCCATGATCACCCCCAGTCAGTGGAATACACAAGGGGGAGTTACCAGGTTTGAACCCGCCCCCTTGAAGGTTCAAGTACTTTTCAATATTATGCCTATGTAAAATAAAAATACTATAAACTTACACATATATATTGGAACATCTTTTTAAAAATCCATCGCATTCTCTCCTCTAATTTCTCACTGTCAGAGTAACAAAATCTATTAACATAAGATCCCATTCCTTCTTCAATAATGTAATCCCTGTACTTGGAGCTGCGTCACATACAGTACATCACTTAACATATGACACAGTAGCCGTCATTCAGCATTCTGAAAAGGCGGCAGTGCTGTCACTGGCATGTTTGGTGTCAAAGCGTATACCCCTCCTGGTCTACTGAAAGAGAGGGAAGATCATCAAAGAGAGGGAAGATTAATAAGAAGGTATGATTATAATACCAACCTTGTATTAAAATTAGGCTGACACCATATAAACTTACTTGTAAAACATATTGTTAGGACAGCTCTGCAGTGGCAGCAGTGCATATATGAAATATTGTGCATTGTCAAATGGTATTCACTCATTAGTTTGAGTTCAGATTTTGTTGTGGAATGTTTGTTTAACATTTTGTGCATTTCACACTTCATATTTTTAAATAGAAACTTCACATTATCTTTCCGTGTTCTTTAATATATTTAAGTGACCTCAAAGTTCAATTTTACAATTTTTTAGGAAAAGTGGCATGCCAGTAGTGATTCTTGTAATGTTAGTGAAAATTTCACATTGCCAAATATTTCTTCGCTGACGCAACATGTCGATGCTGTCGCAAACATTCTTCTCAAAACTAGTTTCACACCCTCTTGTGTAAACTTGGCTGGTATTGAATGTACATTGACATCACTCAATAATGTTAACATGCTCGCTGAATCATTTAGAAGTGATAAGTGTATTGTTCTGGTTCTGGAAGCTTCAACATCTTCAAGTTCCAGTGGACTACACACTTATGATATTAGTGTTTACGTGTTTCTTGTCTAATGAACAAGAAACTGGATGTTTGAACAATATCTGGGAACCAAATCCAGGGTTTGTTTTTCCAACAAAAGGAAAGAGAAATCTGCGATTTTTGTTTAAATGGCTTTACTGCTGGAAGTGTCTTACATATTCTGAATTTAAGGGAGGGAGTTTTTGTAAATTTTGTGCACTTTTTGCTCCAAGAAATGGTGTTGCATCTAGCATGCAACCCTTAGGTAAACTTTGTAGTGAGAAATTTAACAACTGGAAGGATGCCATCATCGATTTTCAGAACATGAGAAGTGTCTGTCTTTGACAAAGAAAGTTTGGAGGTAGCCGGTACTTTGACTGAAATTTCATGTGAGACGAAAAAAATGATAAACCTTTATCAACTGCAAAAAGTGCAGCTTTAGTACACGTAAATAGTAATAAAAATAATTATTAAAATACATATAAACGTTTTTATAAGTAATTCAAAGTTTGTCCAAGTTGCATGAAATGTGTTTTGGATAATTATTTATGAAATATTTACAAAATGGTCATATCTATCATACAAAAATTATATAAGCTTTTGCATTCAGTTTAGAAATTTTTATTTAGATTTATATATCTATTCGTTCTGTAATATTTTATAAGTATTTGAATTAGATAACTTGAATTAAAAGCCTGAATTATTAATGAAACTAAACAATGGTTTTTAGGTTATTATACTGGATTGATTATGGTCATATCCACGTATCGGTAAAGCATATCTTGATGGCAGTCACTGGCAACCTATGGTTACATCTGGTATTGGTACACCTCGTGATTTAACTGTTGATATGTTAACACATGATGTTTACTGGGTTGATGTAAAACTGGATAACATACAAAAAGCTTCATTCAATGGACAAAATAGACAGGTAATATAATATAAAGAAAGATCTATGCTAATAACCTATTGAATCCAAAATTACAAGTTGTTTGAAACAGTTCACAAAAGATGTTGTACATGGTTCCCAGTAAAAATACAGCAAAAAAATCCCATCAGACTAAAAGCAAAGTACTGACCATTATATTTTAGAATGGCAATTTTATCAAAAGATTTTATATAAAAGAATATCTGGTATTCTATAGTCATTATGTGGAGATACACATATTATCTAGTAAATTTTTACCTTTTTATAAATATTTACAAAAAATGGTTCTTTGAAACAGTTTTTAATATTTTTCATTTTTAAAATTTAGGTAAGAAATTATATCATCATATAATGATAATTATTATTTCAAAATTTTACTCTTTCTGTTTAAATGCCTTATATAATTTGATGTTCTACACACTTTCTGGTATTGTAATAATCATAAACTGTTGAAACAATGAACAATTTATACCTACACTACTATTACTACTATTACTTAAGCCACCGGGTTGGACTAGTGGTTCAAATCATCGCAAATCAGCTGATTTCAAAGTCTAGAGTTCTAAGATTCAAATCCTAATAAAGGCAGTTACTTTTATACAGATTTGAATACTAGATCGTGGATATCAGTGTTCTTTGGTGGTTGGGTTTCAATTAACCACACATCTCAGGAACAATCGACCTAAGACTGTACAAGACTACACTTCATTTATATTCATACATATCATCCTCATTCATCCTCTGAAGTAATACCTTACGGTGGTTCCGGAGGTTAAACAGAAAAAAGAAAAAAAGAACTACTTCTGTTACCTAATCTTTTATATTGGAAGATGAGAGTTTGCGTTATTTTCTTCTTTTTTTTTTGTCTTCAGTCATTTGACTGGTTTGATGCAGCTCTCCAAGATTCCCTATCTAGTGCTAGTCGTTTCATTTCAGTATACCCTCTACATCCTACATCCCCAACAATTTGTTTTACATACTCCAAACGTGGCCTGCCTACACAATTTTTCCCTTCTACCTGTCCTTCCAATATTAAAGCGACTATTCCAGGATGCCTTAGTATGTGGCCTATAAGTCTGTTTCTTCTTTTAACTATATTTTTCCAAATGCTACTTTCTTCATCTATTTGCCGCAATACCTCTTCATTTGTCACTTTATCCACCCATCTGATTTTTAACATTCTCCTATAGCACCACATTTCAAAAGCTTCTAATCTTTTCTTCTCAGATACTCCGATTGTCCAAGTTTCACTTCCATATAAAGCGACACTCCAAACATACACTTTCAAAAATCTCTTCCTGACATTTAAATTCATTTTTGATGTAAACAAATTATATTTCTTACTGAAGGCTCGTTTCGGTTGTGTTATTCGGCATTTTATATCGTTCCTGCTTCGTCCATCTTTAGTAATTCTACTTCCCAAATAACAAAATTCTTCTACCTTCATAATCTTTTCTCCTCCTATTTTCACATTCAGTGGTCCATCTTTGTTATTTCTAATACATTTCATTACTTTTGCTTTGTTCTTGTTTATTTTCATGCGATAGTTCTTGCATAGGACTTCATGTATGCCATTCATTGTTTCTTCTAAATCCTTTTTACTCTCGGCTAGAATTACTATATCATCAGCAAATCGTAGCATCTTTATCTTTTCACCTTGTACTGTTACTCCGAATCTAAATTGTTCTTTAACATCATTAACTGCTAGTTCCATGTAAAGATTAAAAAGTAACGGCGATAGGGAACATCCTTCTCGGACTCCCTTTCTTATTAGGGCTTCTTTCTTATGTTCTTCAATTGTTATTGTTGCTATTTGGTTCCTGTACATGTTAGCAATTTTTCTTCTATCTCTGTATTTGAACCCTAATTTTTTTTAAATGCTGAACATTTTATTCCAGTCTACGTTATCGAAAGCCTTTTCTAGGTCTATAAACGCCAAGTATGTTGGTTTGCTTTTCTTTAATCTTCCTTCTACTATTAATCTGAGGCCTAAAATTGCTTACCTTGTCCCTATACTTTTCCTGAAACCAAATTGGTCTTCTCCTAAAACTTATTCCACTCTCCTCTCAATTCTTCTGTATAAAATTCTAGTTAAGATTTTTGATGCACGACTAGTTAAACTAATTGTTCTGTATTCTTCACATTTATCTGCCCCTGCTTTCTCTTTGGTATCATAACTATAACACTTTTTTTGAAGTCTGATGGAAATTCCCCATTTTCATAAATATTACACACCAGTTTGTATAATCTATCAATCGCTTCCTCACCTGCACTGCGCAGTAATTCTACAGGTATTCCGTCTATTCCAGGAGCCTTTCTGCCATTTAAATCTTTTAACGCTCTCTTAAATTCAGATCTCAGTATTGTTTCTCCCATTTCATCCTCCTCAACTTCCTCTTCTTCCTCTATAACACCATTTTCTAATTCATTTCCTCCGTATAACTCTTCAATGTGTTAATTATCTATTGATAATTAACACAATCTTAATTTTATTTAAATTTTAATTTAATTTTTAGTTATGCCAAAATATATTTGATATACTTTCCTGGCATTGGGAAGTGGTGATCCCATCGCCCAGCACATTGCAACTACATGCTTCAAGCAACCATTAACATGTTCTGTTCTCTTACTTTCATACCCCAATTATCCTTTATATTAAAGGTGGAATATTCCAAATTGCAGTTAATTTTTTCACCAGTGAAATTTTAACAAAAAGTTATTGAAAAATTTATATGTTGTTTTCTTGAATTTCTCCCAAACCACCCTGAAATTTTTTTGTGTTTTGGTTATTAATTGCTTATAAATTTTATCTTAAAAGACTATTTAATCAACAGTGGTTAGATATAAACTTACACCTAGAATTCAGTCGGTTGAGAAGAGGTAGACATATGTATCATGCTTTCTGCAATGTGTGTAAAAAACATCTTCGGACTGGGCAATATGGGCCAAAAGGCATTGTCTTCGCACAATAAAGAAAAGCAGCATAATGAAATAATTAAGATAAGGAATTCCAGCCTTCACTGAAAACATTTTTATCTCCCAGTGGTACTTCAACTCGGTGGACTAAAACTTTGATCATCTGTTGTGAGAACAGTGGTCGTGATACATCTGTGTATCCTTTGCCTGGATCTTCTGATCAGAGTTACAGCATTTCAGCAGCAAATTATATATTTGAATCTTAGATTTCATATACACAAAATGACAACAAAGTTACTTTTTTTTCTTAAAAAGACTATGTTTCTAAGGCCTAGATTAAGTGGGTTCTCAATGTTGTACAAAATAAGTTATCCTTAAATTCGTGTGAAGATATTTGTGCTTCTTTTAAAATTGTATTTCCTGATATTTGTACAGCATCAAAATTTTAGCTTGGAGCTACTAAATACTCTTATGTCATTAATTGGCACCAAACTGTGATTGCATTCTGCAAATAGGTACACATTCGTGCATCGATCTGTCGTGTTCAGCATTCTTACTGTCGTAAACGGCATGTTTCCAAAAACATTTTTGGAAGCGATCACAGACTGGTTGTTATCTTGGTTGATAGTAAGGATTTGCCTCAGATGGGTGGTTGGGTAAGCAGACTGGATCGGATACAAAGATACAATTAGCCATTTCAGTTGAAGTGGTGATGCAATCCACCAACTTTCCAATTTTGCACACCTGATATTTGACAGTGCAAGTGAATATAATAGCAGGTGCCTTGACTTTCCAGATGGTAGAAGAACAGAAATTGGTGGAACAAAGAATGCAGAAGTGCATTAAAGGATCGTTGCAGGGCTTTATGTAATTTCAATCATGGCCTATGATAGAAGTGCTTTGCGCCTACCACAGTGTGAAAGCTGTGCGCTATCGAATGTTGCAGTGTGCTAAATAGAAATCATGGCTAAATTATGTCAATACCATTTTTCGGACAACTCAATCATTGTTGTTTGGAGAAAAGTATAGGCCATGTGTGGGTCAGGACAGTCACCACTGTTGAACTGAAAAGCAATGGCATCCTCGTTATAGCATCAATTGATGTGGTGACATTTTTAATTACTCTTTTAGGTCAGTTTCACTTAACATCATCATACTGTCCTGAGTTTATGAGGTATAAGTTGCAGGTAAAAAGTGTGCCTTTTATTATCGGAGAATCGCATAATGAGTTAAATGTCCTTTTTCTTTTCAATACCTGAGGTATGCCTTGAATATTTTTCATGATACTTCCACTGCAAATGGTAATATCATGTTTAGTATAACTTATCTAACCTCCTGTTTACTATTTGTCTATTTACAATAAAATATTCTCTGACCAGGTGTTTCCCACTTCTTGATCAGAAGCATTGGTGATTCCTGTACTAAAACCTGGTAAAGATAAATTTTGTTTTTCAGGTTGCCATCTTATATCCTTGACCAGTACCCTGTGCAAGTTGATGAACAATAAACCAACATCTAGTCTGGTACCTTGAGATAAACACCCTAATTGCCCCTGAACAATGTAGTTTCCGGCAAGGTAGCTATCGATCATTTAGTTGCCCAGGAATCTGTTATTCAAAACATCTTTCTACTTTGCCATCACCTGGTTGCTGTATTTTTTGATGTCCAAAAGAAGTATGACATGGCTTGGAGGAGAGGAATCCTAAATACATTGTGTGAATGAAGTATACAAGGAAATCTTGAATTTATCAGTGGTTTCATCAGTAGTCAGCCCTTTTGAGTTGAAATATGATATCCGAAAGTTTCACACTAGAAAACTGAATACTACAGGGAAGTGTCCGAAGTGTTACTTTTATTTGCCGTAGCTATAAATATTAAAACAAAAAGTATGAAAACTAGTCATGTGTTCTTTATTTGTTGATGATTTTTCAGTTTACATAGCATCTAGAACTTTTTATCTATTAGCGAGAGACTTTCTTTTCCTGTTTAGCCTCTGGGAATTACTGTACAGGTATTACTTCAGAGGATGATATGTATGAGGGTAAATGAAGTGGGTAGTCTCAGTTTGACCATTCCTGAGTTGTGCGGTTAATTGAAACCCAACCACCAAAGAACACTCGTATCCATGATCTAGTATTCAAATCTGTATAAAAGTAACTGCCTTTACTAGGGCTTGAATGCTGGAGCTGTCCCAAATCAGCTGAATTTGGAAGACATGTTCATCACTAGACCAACCCAATGGGTACTAGTGAGAGACTGCTCTTAAAATAAAATAACCCATTTAGAATCGTGGTGTAAAATGACTGGATTTGCGTTTTCTCTGGAGAAGATGAAATACATCTGCTTTTCATGTTTGAGGAAAAATACTGACTCTCAACTGTTTGCATGGTGAACCAGTTGAAATATGTACAGAGGTTAGATTTTTAGGAATGTGGTTTGACCAATGACTAATGCGTGTAATATATTTAAAGGAGCTGAAAGTAGAATTTAAAAAAATGATAGACATGCAGAGAGAGTTTTATCTAATACTCAATGGGGAGTTGATTGAGTATGCATGTTGCGCTTCTACTGTGTTCTAGTCCATTCCTGCTTGGAGTACGGCAGTGTTGCTTATTCATACACTTGATCCACCGCTGTTAGAATGCTAGATGTAGTTTATCATTCATTCATCTGTCTTGCTACAGGTGCATTTTATTCAAACCCTGTGGAAAATGGTGAGATGCCTTTGGAAGACAAACCAAATGATCTGCACTTACGTAGCAATGAAGTCATCTAACTTTTGATGCAGTGTTCTCTAACACACACATCTGAATCAATACGAGGAACAGTCGAGATCTACTGCTGGTTTTATTTTACTTTTGGGTTTTTAATATTTATTTGCATACTATATGAATTTCCTAACAGGGAATGAAAATTACACTTTGTTGTGTGCCCAGGAAAAAAGAAAATGGAAAGGATTCCAGAAAACAAAAAATCTTTCACTACAGTAACCCATTCCATCAAGGCATTTTAGAAAAACACAACACAAGGAAGGAAACTTAATGAACCAAAGAATGAACAGTTTAAAACTGACAACAGTAGATTCATGTTATAACGTACATAACCAATAATGGTGCTAATAGAAGCAACCATTGATCATGAAAAATCATGATAATGAAGTTTCTATCAAAGGTTTATGAGATAACAAAATTAGTCATCTCATTTCACAAAACTTGAGTGTGAGTGTGCTGTGCTGAAGCAGTCAAGACGAAAGAAGGCATCGCACACAGAACACTTTGTTGTCACACTGACAGTTTTTGCTGAGCTTTTTTTATCTTTGCCTCTTTACTTTACAGCAGCCACTGCACCTCCGTCTTGCTGTTGACTTCTTACCTCTTCATTGATCAGCCTAGGTACTGATGCAGTCTTTTGTACATCCAACTTGACTGATCCAGTTACCCGTACACCATGATCAAACATCTGTAGGAAATGAACCCTCTCTTCTGTTTTGTTACTGTTTCATCTTTGTCATGTTGAAATCATAACAGGGATGTGTTATCCCTGTTATTTTTCCATTTCAAAACTATATATATATATATTTT
The DNA here is from genome assembly GCF_047948215.1 of Lycorma delicatula. Lineage (NCBI taxonomy): Eukaryota > Metazoa > Arthropoda > Insecta > Hemiptera > Fulgoridae > Lycorma > Lycorma delicatula. Next base: position 306,890 of record NC_134457.1, read on the forward strand.
TTTTCTTTTTTAACCTCCGGGTCTACTGTTAGGCATTACTTCAGAGTATGAGATGAATGATTTATATTGTGTATGAAAATACCATGCTTGACGGGATTTGAACCCGGGACCTCTGGATGAAAGGCCGAGATGCTACCACTCACTCCACAGAGGCCGGCTTGCTATTGAACATTGGACTGTAACTACTTTACCTTTTTTCAGTTTGGTCTGTTACTTGTTTTGGATTTAGCATTTTCATTGACCCTTAAGGTACCAACATGTGTACATCAGTCAAGTACCTGAGAAGCCAACAATACACTTATGTAAAAATTGTTAACGATAAATTGTTCCTCCAGCTCAAGTAATGGTCTAGCAAGCTTCAACACATAATTTTCTGCATTCCCTTTGCCTGAAATTGCTTCTTTTCCAGCATTTATCATGAGATTCCATGTGTAGCTACAGACAAGGCATAATTTGAAAAGTTTCACCCCATGGTGATGTCTTTTGCTTGTATTGATTAAAACAAGCTGTACTGTGAAAGGAATTATTTTCACATCTCTTCCTGGGAATTCATTACATTTTGAATGTTTGGGAGAAGCTAGTCAATGAGTTGTTGAACTTTGTACAGTCTGTCACCTTCTGGTGCATTCTCATTATTTGAACCATGAAGTACTCTCAGAAGAATCTCGAATCTGTTGTGAGGCATTAGCTTACTATCCTGGTTAGAATATAACAGACTTGTAGAATATAACAGACCTTTTTATCAAGACCCATCCAAAAAATTATCCCAAAGAAATTTTCATTTTATTTATATTGGTTGGATTGAATCTTTTGGTCTGCATAACAATTTGTTTTGTTGACTAATAAATTGTAAATGGTATAATTGATGAAAGTGTATTACACTATTCTTGGGGGTTTGCGTCTGTACTTTTGCTGTTATTTCATCATTAACTAACAATGAAAAGGCATTTGGAAAAATAACTGGTTTTCAGCAGCAGGTCCCCATAAAATGTCATCTTATATATAAGTTATTAACTGCAGTTAGATTAGATTAATTGTCTCACTGTTATCATTGTCTAGTGCATTGTTGAAAACATTGGAGCGTTGGAGGCTCCAATGATGCATACTTGTCTACTTCAAAATACTCTATTTGATCAGGAATACAATAAATCTTGAGTATTGCTGCCATTACTTATATCAGCTGAATTACCAACAGAATCAGACAAATTCATATTTCTATCATAACTTTCCTCTGAATCACTCTAATTGTTTGTCCTTTCATTTATATCTGGTTTGTCAAATTTTGATCCGTATTCAGAGTTTTCATCAGAATCAGTGCCAAATTAGTATTATCACTAAAATCATTTAAAAATAAATCACTTAATACGCAAGGTGATTACAAATTGCACAGCAATCTCTTGGAAGATGATTATATCGCCAAAAATATGAAAAAAGTTCATAAAAACATAGGTCACAAAACTGTTCATTTGTGAGATTTGCCTCACAAACATTTTGCTGTACTTTCTGCTTCCTTTGTGAAATTAAACTGTACAAAAATTTTTGTGCTTCCTTATGGTGTTTGATGTAAGAAATTAGGTAATAGTAATACACCTCTCTTTCACTTAGTTTTTAAGAAGAATGCGGTAAAACATGAAACATTTTTATCAGAAAGTACACTTGTTTTAGGTTTGGAATAAAATAACTTTGTTAATTTACCAATAATTAAAGAAAGATTTCTAGTTAACTTTGCAGAGAATTTGCGTCTGAGAAAATTTATGTAAATAATGTCTATTAAATTTAAATACAAATCTGAAAAGTTCAACTTTAATTAGAAACAAAACACACAGTCTTGATTGGGAAAGTGATTTGATGTTAAATAGAACAATTTTCAGCAATGTTTGGACAACATAATGTAAATGAAAACAAATAGAAAACTTATCAATAACAGAAAAAAAGAATAAAAAATAGATTTCAAAAAATAAAAACCACATATTTTTTGGTTTTTTTCTAAAAATTATTGAAAATGGTTACTTGCTAAATTTGCCAACGTTTCTTCAAAGCAGTTGTTTAATGTGACCGCCATTCTGTTCAACGCATAGTTCAGCTCAACAAATCCATACTAGTCGGGCATGTTTAATATCATCATCATTATTACTCTCAATAGTAGCTCCTGCTTCTATCTCTATACACAGAGCTCAAGTCGATTTGAAGTAACTGAATATCAGCTAGATTTGTAATAGGCTTAAACAATTTCATATCATCCGCAAATAATAAAAAAATTGCAAATAGCTTATAATTAAATTTGTTAGATATTTTTCTTATGTGTGTGGTGTGGTGGGCGTTCTCCCACTCCCTTGTTTATGTGTGTTGCTCGCTCAGTGTAGTTGAGTTGGATTCATGTAGTGGACATAACATCATTGGTTATAATCACAGTTTCTTTTGTGTAATGGTGTACAATAGTGTCAGTCTATACAATCAAAATGTCAATCAGTGTCAGTTTCATTCAAAATGTGTTTTATTATACAGTCCACTTAACCGACTTATAACCAGCATCCAAGACTAAACTCATTTATAAATAGTAGGAAATTTGTTGAACCCAAATGCATGCCTTGTCTTACTCCAGATCTAACATAAATAGGGTTAGAAATAAAATTATCAATTTTAACTCAGAGAATTCTGTTTGTACAAGATGAATGTATCTAAGACAATAATTTATTATTAAATCCACACGCTGCAAGTTTTCTAATTAATTTTATATTAACTATATCAAACGCATAATGAAAATCTTTATAGATGCATGAATATAAGATCATTTAGCGCATCAACAATATCTTCCATATGTGCACATAAATTCTATTTGCGTAGATTTACTTTGTAAAAAACCATTTCTTTTAGAACTATAAATTTCTGTACGCAAGATCTAATTTTCATACAAACTTAACTTATCTAAGAGTTTGGCAAAAACATTCCATTTGCTGATAGGACAATAATTATTGATATCTGAATGTCACCACCAATAAATAACTATTATTTGGAATCAAACTTTCTTTTAGTAAATCCTGAATCTTACAAAATTAATATTTTTATTGTCTGGCATGTATTTATCCGATGTAAGAGTAGAATTCAAAATCTTAGGTAATGTTATCTCTAAAGGTAAATGATATTTATCGTGATAAAAAATTTCATCATAAGCAATATTAACACTAATGTCAGTAAGATTAAATCAAGAGAATTACCGCGACAGTTTAACAGCTTATTTGATTGTAAAAGATAACAATTTGTAGAAAAATTTGAGGTGAATAGCAGTATTTTTAAATTTGGATAACATTAAGCAAAAGAAACATTTTCTAGGTTTTCCTATACAAAACCTGACACCTAATAATAGTGTCCTAAAATTAGTCACCTAATAATAGTGAATTGGAAATACAATTTATCTTTGTAACATAAATTATCCAAAAATCATAAACATAATTACTTTGTAGCATTCATTTTTTGTTTTTGTGTTGCAGCAAAAAGATTTAGTACAACTTAAAGAGGAACCGCTTGATGTTATTAATGATGATATTCCAAAAGATCCTTTAGCAATTGAAGAGACCAATTTAGTTAAATCAGAAAATTTTAAAGTTGAAAATGACAAGGTAAGGGTTTAGATTTTTCATACAGTGGAACCCAATTATCCAGATGGACCTTTGCAAGACAAAATCTGCATAATTTAGAAAGGTTTTATCATATATATTGGACTAATCATTCTATTTTTTAATGGGTAACATTCTAAGTAAAAAAAAAAATAAAATATTTCAGTAAATTTAAAAAGAAACGTACATATTACAAACATATACATTACATAATTAAAAAGAACATACATACATAAATAAATGTAGAATCAAACTAGAATAGAATAGGTTTTGAAAGTTCCAGCAGAATCGTGCGTGTGCGCAATTGCATGCATGTTTCTATTATTAATTTATTTTGTGATGTGTGATTTTTATATAATGGTATTATTAAGTTTATCAGAATAAAAAAAAAAAATTATTAACTGTATATAATTTTCACATTTTTCAAGGAATCTGAGATCTCATTGAATAATGAAGTTTCAACACCGTTTAATTTTAATATGAAAACGAATGAACTTCAAATAAATGATAAGCATTTACACACGGTGAACACAGAAGAACAGATCAGATTTGATCCAGGTCATGTAAGTGTTTAAGAAATTTTTTTTTTAATTCTATTTAGTTCTGTTTAATTAATTCATACTTAACTAAGGTGTGTGAATAATAAATGGTCAATGTGTGAGAGCAAAAGTGTTGTTTTGAAACTTCAGTGATAACTAAAATGTGTGCATTTTTATCTTGTTCATCGAATTAACATTTTAATAAGCTTTGGGTGATTTGTTGTTAATTGCATTTGGTTATTGTATTTGAATATTTATTAAAAATTTGTTAAGCAATTTAAAACAGACCCCGATACATACTAAACATCTTCAGTTAGTGACAGAGACTCTAAGTCTCAGTTAGTGACAGAGACTCTAAGTCTCTGTCACTAACTGAAATGTTTGGATGATTTCCAATTTGTGAAACCAAGCTTCAGTCTCCATTAACACGTCCGTTCAGTGCTAATGGGGTATCAAGAAACCGATCAATGTGGCTCTTTTTTTTTAAATTCACTTCTTTCAGACCTTTATCAATGCTAATATTGGTTTTTTTTTAAATTTAGTAATGCTTTTTTGGCCAGAAAATGACGAAATATTTAAGACACCGTAGTGAAGTTGCCCGCCACAGAATACAGACCTAACATCATCCTTTCTTCTGTTATATAGTCTGCTATTATTTGTAAATAATATTTATTGCATTGAAATAATTTATATTCTTTATCAAAATAATAGGCCTGTTTATTAAATATAAATTATTGTTATATTTTCATTTGTTTTATTCATACTGCACAATCTACAGTAATAAAAGCATATTAGATATGAATTTTATAGACAAAACTGAGTGTAAATTGTTATACTGGGTGAGATGTAAATTAAAAACACAAATATCAGAATTGATTGTTATTAATTTTATTATAATCAAACAGTATTAATATTTTATCAAATGCAATTATAATACAGCACAGTACTGAAAAAACAGTCCAAAGGAATAACATAAACAGTAGTAAATATAATACAATACTAAAATGGAAATAATAACAATAAGAAATTTTAATTAAATGTAAACTAGCCAATTAGGCTAGTTTACATATAGTAGATTTCAAATAAGGAGATTTCGAAACAAAAAGCTGATTGCGAAGGACACAACGAACAATAACATTCATCAGATTCATTCTTTTTTATTTTCTGTGGAATATGAATTTGGGTCTTGCCAATCCCTCTAAAACTGCTGTTTCTGGCTTTATTTTCTGTTGGTTAATGTAAATTAATTTTTCATTAAAACGTCCTAAAATTTTAACAATGTCATTTTCTTGTTAGGCCTATATGTTTTATACAGTAGATATGCGTTATTCATAATCACATGAATAGCAACTTTTGCATACCATCACAAAGTTTTTCTTTCCAGGGACTAGTAAGCCACGAGTTGATCTGCTTGATCAATTCTGTCCATACTTTGTTATATTTTGCGATAGCCTTGGGCTTAGCTTTTTGTTTTCCAGATCTGATTTTGACTGTTGTTATTTGTGTACTGTGTTGAAAAGAAATCATTATTATCTGGCATTGTCGAACCACTAAAATACACAGATAGCTTTTTTGGTGTAACCTTGCTCAGTTTTTCTCCTTGAAATTTTTTTATTAATATGAACTGGATTTCCTTTACGGTTTGGCTTCAGGGTCCCCGTTATTTAAAGTTTTCTTCCCAACAATTCATCAGAGGTACACTATTATAAAAATTATTCGTTTATACACTGTGCCCTACATCTAAATAATCCTGTTGCAGGTGTTTTACTCTACCTTTTCTACATGGCCCTTATCACCTGTTATCTTTGATACCTGAATTCATTAGGAAATTAAACACTTCTTCTGATTACAAGATTTTTTCTTGTGCGGTAATGGACAGGTTTCTTTTATTTATTCCTGAAGGGCCTGGGAGCTCAGAATTGTCATCATATTTCTAAAAAAAGAAGTTGAAATAATCAGGAATGTTAACAAGGAAATAATCTTATATATTTTTATAAGAAATGATTACAAAAAATGATTTTATAAAAAAAAAGCATTTTATGAATTCAAAGAAAAATATGTAAAAGTGATAAATCAATTAACATAAAGGAATATTTTCAAAGAAATTGAAATCATGTACATGCTTATGTGATATAAAAATAAGAACTATTCTCATTATGTGACAGATTTTTTAAATTTAATTTTTTATTAGTTTCAAAACAGTGTATATGTGATTATGTGGAGTTATGTATTAAAATTGTTTAGTATTAATACTAAAATAAACATTGAAAAAATACAATCAGGAGATGAACTTACCCTTTTTGATGTTATTGCTGGGGTGATTTTCAATGAAGAGCTTATTATATTCAATATTCCTATGTTCTACTTATATTAAATTCTAATAGAAAAAAATTAAAAAAGTAAAAACTATAACAAAAATGGTTAGAAAATTTAAAGATTTGTAAAAAACCTTATTTAAGAAAGGAATTGTAAACTAAGCCGTGAATACGCAAGTCAAACCTTCCTTGAGGTAATAATGAATTAATTGTTGCTGATAAGTATTGGTGTTTGTTCAGCCCTGTAGCTGAACCCATGATGATGTCAGTGAGAACGTCTCGCTGACGTTCCAAGGTTAAAAGGACTGATTCCAAGGAACACGGATAACATATCTGTGTTCCTTGGAATATGAATAATCTTGGATGTAGGAGACTGCGTCAAGGCGTTGAACATGCGTAACCAAGTGAAACGCCACTGACCAAAACACATACTAAACTTTTTATTAAGGGGTCCACATCTTAACTGATTATAATTGGATTGGAGTCAGCATGTCTGCACATGCATATTCAGCTGAAAGAGAATACTGAACAAATCTTGGAGATATCCTGTCATTTGAGCGTACATTTAAGAAATTACAATGACTAAATATAAACCATTAGTTTTGGATACCTTTAGACCAGAAAATGTACATGTACATATGTATGGAAAATGTACATATTTAAAAATATGTGGGTTTGTAAATCTGATCAACATGGATATAGAAGTAATAAATATATTTATGTGCTGTTATAATTTGCTAAATAGTTTTGCTGGTTTTCTTAAAATAAGGATATGATAATAATTTCAGCCAAGTGTATAAACATACTACAAGAGATGTAAAGTTCCTTATTTTAATGATGATTAATATTCAAAACCATGTTGATTATGAATATAGTATATTTAGTTGCTTATAGTTTATTAGTGGCTTTTTACAAGATATAACACTTAATGTTGTAATTGATATATTACATTAATTCATAATTATCTTTTAATTATTAGTTATTTTTAATTTTTACAGGTTACTATTGATGAAGAAATCATCAAGGGAAGTACCAAGAAAAATTATATTTGTAACTTTTGTCAAAAGTCATTTAATTTCAAAAGCGGTTTAAAGAGACATCTTATTATTCATTCAAAAGAGAAAAATTATGTTTGTAGTTGTCTGAAGTCATTTAATCTAAGTTCTGCATTAAAAGTACATTTAAATATTCATACTAAGGAGAAAAATTATATTTGCGACTTTTGTCAGAAGTCATTTAATTTCAGAAGCGGTTTAATCAGACATCTTATTATTGATTCAGATGACAAAAATTATGTTTGTAATTTTTGTCAGAAGTCTTTTAAACAAAGTTATGATTTAAAAATGCATTTAAATATTCATACTAAGGAAAAAAATTATGTTTGTAACTTCTGTCAAAAGATTTTTAACTGTTATTCTAATCTAAAGGTGCATATTAATTTACACACCAAGGAGAAAAATTATATTTGTAACATTTGTCAGAAGTCTTATTTTCAAAAATCTGCTTTAAAGTTACATTTAATTACTCATACTAAGGAGAAAAATTATAATAGTAATTTTTGTCATAAATCATTTTATCAAAGTTCTGCTTTAAAATCACATTTAAATATTCATACAAAAGAGAAAGATTATGTTTGTAATTTCTGCCAAAAGGTTTTTAACTGTTATTCTAATTTAAAGGTAACGAGAAAAATTATGTTTGTAACTTTTGTCAGAAATCTTTTAATGAAAATTATACTTTAAAAGTACATTTAAATATTCATACTAAGGAGGATAATTTTATTTGTAACTTTTGTCAAAAATCATTTAATTGTAAAAACCATTTAAAGAGACATCTTAATAATCCATTCAAAAGAAAAAAGTTACATTTGTAACTTTTGTCAGAAGTCCTTTAATCAAAGTTCTACTTTGAAATCACATTTGAATATTCATACAAAAGAAAGAGAATATGTTTGTAATTTCTGCCAAAAGGTTTTTAATCATCGTTCAAGTTTAAGGTTGCATATTAATTTACACACCAAAGAGAGAAATTATGTATGTAAATTTTGTCAAAAGTCTTTTAGTCGCATCTATGATTTAAAAAAACACATTAATATCCACACTAAAGAAAAAAATTAATGTTTGTAATCTTTTTAAAAAATCTTTTAACGAGAGTTACATCGTAAAAAGACATCTTAATGATATCATATTAGAAAATCGTGACCTTTAAAAAAGTGTAAAATATGCATAAACTAAAACAAGTATAACCAAATTTATATAATGTTTTTAATTTAACGTTATCTCATTTTTGTATATATTACAACTTTGCAAGGAGGTTTCTACCTTGTACGCCTCGAAGACAATTTAAAAAAAAATATATTAAAAAAAGTAATAAAAATGTGCAATTAATTTTATATCTAATTGATATATATATTTATTGAGTAAAAATAATACTATTAAGTTTTTTGACCAACACAAAAAGGTAAGGAAAACTGATCAGTCAAGGTATCGCTAAACGTGATAATGGTAGGTAGTCAGTGGTGTAAGGGATAATTATTGAAGTATTATCTGAAATTAAAAATCGAGCAGTTTTGCATTAAAAATCGATTTACCTTTTGTGTGTAATGTTTACCTTTTCGATTAAAAATCGAACAGGTAAACATCAACAAATAAAATACATTAGAATGGAATAAAAAAAACTATTTTTTGGCTTATAGTGATTTTAACCTGTAGGACCATTGTTAGGTATTGCATCAGAGGATGGGATGAAATGGCAATTTTGTGTAACGTGTGAAAAATATTACGCCTGATTGGGTTTCAAACCCAGGAATCCAGATGAAAGGCCAAGACACTACCACCCCAAGCCACAGAGGCCGGTCAAGGCTACAAACTACTTGAATAGAATTTTTTAATTTGTATTACTACATTAAAAAAAAAATTAGATTTATATATTATTCTAGTTATAATATGCAGGTGATATTTATGAACCAAAAATATCTTATCTTGCAACCATGCCAATATGATAATTTGTAGGCGGTGAGAAATTCCACGAGTTCAGAAAAAGTGCTATATAGAAATGTGTGTAAAGTTCACAAGTGAGACATGTTGTAAAAATCTTAAGTTGCATGTGTTTTTCCTGAACATGGTTTTCTCAGTCAGATTCTCAAATACATTTTCACAAATAACGCTGATCTTGAATCTAAAGCACATTCTGATTTTGTGTTAAAGTTTACTTAACATCACATGTCTAACCATTTTAGTAATGTTTTCAAATATTAAAACCAGACAAGAAATATATAATCTGATATTTGTGCCTGTTATCAATATTAACCTCAAAATCTGTATTAGTTTTTAATTTTTTACAAATACACTTGAAAATAAAGTAAATATTTTGAAATTTATGTCTCAAATTATTTGAATAGTCCTATTACATTTTCTGTATATATTCTGTAATATATTCTGTTCGCAATAGAAAAAGGTTTTGGAAAGTGTAAGAGTTGCAAACCTTAAACAATATAGGGCAGCGACTTGAGATGCCAGGTCTCTCACTGTGCTCTGAAATTCTGTACTACTTTAAGTTGTTATAACTGAGCAAATATAATTTATGCTTGAAAATTTACAAAGATATTTTTGAAAATATATACCGCCAAAATGTAAAAAAAAACTTTTTTTTACTTGCGAAGGTAAAAGCCTCTAAAAAAATTAAGAATCTTTTAAATGAAAAATGTACTTTGTTGTCACTTGTATTTGTGATAGATTTTTTAAATCAATCTTTTTATTTTTATATATAAATTTATATATATAAATAAAAAGATTCATATTGTTTACGCCATGCATAAAGTTCTGTTATTTCCAATGAATTCAAAGCTAGGGTTGGGTCATGTTGTTTGTTACAGGCATGATAAATTTTACTATGTTTTGTATTTTGGGCTTGTCATTTGTACCTGTTTGATTATTTGTTCTCGTGTTTGACACTTCTGGTGCCGGCCAGACTGTCTGCTTCTGTCATCCTTAGTGACCGTGTGTATTCATTTCTCGAATTATTTATGGCTACTTTTCACACACCCGTTATTCATTCGTTCCCATACTAATACATGCACACATCTCTTGTTTTTTACACACACTCTCTCCTGTCCACTACCTAGGTTTGGTTTCCCCCTCTTTTCTTTCACGCCATCTTTTCGGCAGAGTAGATTCAACATTCCTCCTGTACAGTCGCCTATGGCCATTCTCTCTCAAACTTTATGATAATATTTTTCATCGCATTCATACCCGCATAAACGTTGCAGTATTTCTCTGTCAAAATATTCTCTAGCTCTACTCGGCAGTGTCTCGTAATTTCACCGATCTCTATGATTTGTTTTTGCCTCGTTTCTTCGTTAAGTTTTTCTTCAAATTCTACATTACGTCTCTGTGGAAAATGTTTCAATCACTACAAGCTGCCAATTCTATCGACGCCGAATCTACTCGAGCTGCTGATTACATTTCATCGATGCAGAATTTCTCCAAACTCGCTGCTACATATTTGAGACGCCACATCCTGCTCAACCTCTAAAACACGTCTCACCCCTGTATTCCTGATACACCACTGCAGGCTACGCCCAGGATTACTGTATGTATTCATTTACCTTCATTCACGAGTTCGTCTCTTGCTAATATTTGTATGCTACAGGCAAGTTCAATTTTCATTATTTATTACGTTAAACAGTTCTTTTATCATTAAAATTTGTGGAACATTCAGTTCATCATACAAAAATTCAAATTTGTATTTCATGTTTAGTTTAAAACCCATTTATTCACTTAAGTGCAGTCACAACAGGTGACTTATATAAGGTTGTGTCCTTGTTCAGCTGCAACCTACTTTACGTGCTTAATTATTTCAATTTGTTGTTATGGTAATTAACTGTATAATTTAATCTTGTAACTTGTTAATCACCGAGATTAATCCTTTTCTATTCATGAACTGTATTCATAATACTTCTCTAAATTAACCTAAAGCAAATTACTCATGATGTGCAGTTATGTTTTAGGACTTTGTAATTTTATATTTTCAAGAATGCTTATTTACCAAAATGAACTCTATTTATATTATTACTTACTTTAATGTGATTATATTGTAATTAACTCTTTTTTTATACTGAAATTATTGTAATTTATTTTTCTACGTTAATGACATCTGTTCATTGCTAATTTTTCAATATTACAGCATATGACAGTAATGTAATAGTTTTCCAGTCATACTATGTTTATTGATGTTTTGTTTTTCTAAGTATATAGTTGAAAATAAGGTGTTTTATGTTCTCTTGTTTTCAGGCTTTGTTACATTGTGTATTTAAAAAATGTATATTCATGTATTTTTGCATTTAACATCATTGTTCATATGTTGATTCAGCTGATATTTTAAGTATCATTAAGTTATGTTAATTTCATAATTTCTCTTTATGTTTTAAGGTTATGATTTTAACATAAGTTCATTTGTTTTATTTCCAATTAAAGTCCAATCTCTTTTGGCAAATACTAGCTGTGTGTTTTTTGTTAACTTTACCCAACACAAATTCTTTTTTTTACTGATGAATTAATTTACCACAGAAGCTTACAAAGAAGGTTGTGCATGGGAATATGAAAGTGGAAATTTGTAATGTATGAAATGTAATAAAGGCAAAACAATCTACTCCTTGTAACCTAAACTTATTGTTTCTACCACATTTAATAGTCTTGTTACCTTGTTTTTTTTTTTGTTTATTTTAATGGCTCTAATAATTCCAAATAAATTTAATTTTAGATAAGGCATTGGAAATTGATTGTTCAGTTAAAACATTTATTCTCATTTCTACCCGCAGAATCATATACCTCTTTGAATTTGCAAGAATTGCATAATTCTTGCATTTCACCATTCTATCTCGGATAATTAATTCTACACAAACTATTTGTTCCGCACAAGATCTTCCCTTTCTAAACCACCCTGATATATAAGTTACTAAAAGAAAAGAAATTCCTCTGTATTTATTTAAATAATATTTTCTCCTTTTTTGGGTAGAGGATGAATTAGGAGGACAGACTGCCATTTTTGTGTGATTTTTTTCTGTCTTGTAAATGTTTTCAAATAATTTTTCTAATAGATCATACTTTATAAGCTGCACAGTTATTGAATCCTCACCTGAAGCTGTTTATATGTGCCAGTGAAAGGAAAAGTGATGAAAGTCATGCTTACATGGTTTTGAGATATATAGTCCTTTATAAGAAATGATACTATAAATAAAAAAATTGTTTTGGAATATTGTTATTTATTTTAAATATTTCCAAACTAATGGTTTTATCTTGTTAATTTTTTTAAATTTGAATTTTCTTTAATGTAAAACTAAGTTGCACCACATGTACTTGTGGTGCAACACATGTACGTGTAACAACACTGCAGGAAAAATAACTTACATATTAAATTTTAGAATAATGTACTATAATCAAATAAAGTTAACGTAAACAAATATAAAATACTTCTAATCAGTAATTAAACATAAAAGGGGACCTTCTGCTGTATCCCAGTCCTAATCTGCCATGAACTGGTGATATGAAATGTAAACTTTTTTTTTGCTTGCTGATGGGACGATGTTAAGTTCTAAGTTAGTGCTATCTTTAATGTTTCAGTTTTAATGGCAACAATCGCTAAACATGATTGTAAATGTTTAACGATGCAGGAACCTATTTTCTTGAGACCCTCTTGAGGCTACTTGTTCATCTCAGACATACGAGGTGTGATCAAAAAATACGGTGAATAAATTTTTATAGCGGCAACTGCCGACGCTACATCCATATGTTGTAATTTGTCCAATAGCTTGATCAACTGAGACAGGCAGGGACAAGTTGTAACATTCGAGCTTGCCAGTCAGCTGCCAGAGCCGCTAGAGTGAGGTTGTGTTTATCGTGTCAGTCACGCAACATGGATTTTGAACAACGCATTAACATTAAGTTTTGTTTTAAGTTGCAAAAGAGTGCCAAAGAAGCTCACGAAATGTTAAGAGTCAGTGTACGGCGATAATGTGGTAACTTTGAAAACTGTGTACAAGTGGTATGACCGATTTAAAAACGGAAATGAGTCTGTTGAAGACGAGCAGCGTGCAGGACGTCCAGTAACCTCAAAAACAGTTGAAAATGTGCAAAAAGTGGAAACAATGGTTCGTTCAAACAGACAAATGACTATTCGAGAGCTATCAGAAGACCTTAACATCTCGTACAGATCCGTTCAAAGCATTTTAACTAATGAATTGCAAATGAGACGAGCGAGTGCAAAATTTGTTCCCAGACTTCTGAGTGATGAACAGAAGGAAAATCATGTGTCAATTTGCACGGAGTTGAAGGGTCATCTTCATGCAGATCCGGACTTCATGGCCAAAATTGTAACTGGAGATGAAAGTTGGGTCTATGGCTACGACCCTGAGACCAAAATGCAGAGTTCCCAATAGAAAACCAGTTCATCTCCTTGCCCTAAAAATGCACATCAGTCAAAATTCAACATCAAGGTCATGCTCGTTGTTTTTTCGATGGTGAGGGCATAGTGCGATCAGAGTTCGTTCCAAGGGGAACAACTGTAAACTCTGAATTTTATAAGGGTGTACTGCAACGTTTACGAAACGACATACGAAGAAAGCGACCAGAAAAATGGACCAATGGCTTCCTTCTTCACCACGACAACGTGCTGTGTCACTCAGTGGCGTATAAGCCACTGAGCATATTACAAGTGTAATATGTTCTTTGTGTACATAATGCATCAACTGAATTTTCAGTGTCTGGCTGGAATTGTCTATTTGAATTATGAGCTCTCGTATAGTGTGACGGAAAACAAGGAAAAAAAGAAGCAATGTGACCAGCCATCAGATATTTGAAATGCTTCTAAAAAATGTTTTTTACAAAAATTTATATTGTCATGGAGATTCCGTTTAGTACCTCTACTACCATCTCTTAGACAATGCATTTTTGGCACAGTTTGACGACAAATTTCAGTAATGTAAGCAGTTTGAGCTTGAAAATTTCTCATTTTGTAAAATGCATTGAACATGGAATTTCTCTGCACTTCAGTAATTTTCTCACCATACTTTAATTTATGCAGGCATGGTGAATTAAAAAATATTTTATCACAATAATTTTCCTTTAAGTAAAATACTCTTTATCAGAATTACATTTTCGCTTACGCTGTTATTTGACATTTATATCGCTTTGCTGCTTTTGGATCTTCACATTCAGATAATCTACATTATCTGTAACAAAAATTGTTAACATAAAGGCTGTTAGAATTTTTATTTAAATAAATAAATTTTAGTAAAATTAAAATACAGTAGTTTGGGTATAAAGATTAATTTATAAGATTGACACATTAGCACTTGATTTATTCCATAATAAAGACAGTACACAGATGCTCAAAATATTTTAAAGCTGTTACTAGCTCAAAATACTGGTGTAATAAAAAAATATTTTAAAATTAATAGTTTTAGCATGTTATTGAAACTTTTTTCTTTTAAACTCTTATCATATCTTCATTGACACAAACGGGTGGGGCCAATTTGTCCTAGTCTACAGAAATATAGCCTACTTTTATGGTTATAATAATATTACTGTAAAACTATTATCTTTATTAATATACTGTTCATTATGAGAATCTGTTTTGCAGTTTATTTTGCCATTTGAAGTGCAGTTGCGTAGTAATTTAACCTATTTTGTTTAACATTAGCCAGGATAATCTTTGAGGTCGACTGCATTAACGCATTCACAAGTTAAATAATTATTTTAGAGCTACAAACTTTTTACTCACATTGTATAACAAAACATATTGGATTGTAAAGCAAAGTGCTTACAGTTTGTGAATAAGTTAGTGTCAAAATATTTTATTAAAAACTTACCTGAATTGTTATTTTCTGATTATTTATATTCTGAGCCAGAATCTTGAAGAATAGAAGGTTCAGACTCGCTACTGTCCATAAGATCTTATACTATATGTTTATCAGTTTAGGCAGGATGGGCGAGTGGGGTTTGTTGTACTATCTGACTAGATGACATCATCCGATTACTATCACACATCTGTATATAAAATGCAAACACAACAGACAGTACAGTACAGTGACTAGTAGTCACAGTAGTTTGTGAGGAAAAAACTTTCAGCTCATGTGTTAATAAAATACCAATTATATGTTCAGATTTTATAATCTGTACAATTTAATACATCAAAATAATAAATAAAAAATGGGGATTAGATATTTTATCTCTTACAAGTTGTGTAATACATACTTTTTTCAGCTAAAGTGCTGACTGTTATTATAAAGTCTTCCTTGTTATTGTTATGAATAGCTGCTCATGTGTAGTACTCAAATACATTATGTTGCTATTTAGTTTATTTTACAGTAGAATAATGACGTGCACAAAACAGTTTGATTGAAAACAAACAATTTCACGTATAATTGAAATATTAATTATATAATAGTATATTTATTCATTCTAAAATGCTTGTGCTTATCATATTTCTCTATAATCACTCTTATTTTCTACATTTTCAATTTTGGTGGTATTTTTCTTTACCATGTCTCTTTTCATGAGTTATCTTTAAAGTTTTATTGTACAGGTGATTCAAACAAACGGGAAATTTACAGATTAAATGTTAATGAAAAATTTTTTTTAGAAAATGAATTTTATTTCATGTAATTGTACAAATCTTGCCATTTTAGGATACATACATTTTAGTTTATTTTTTTAAGATGACATCTTCCAGGTGACCTCCTCTTCTACGTAAACACTCACGAAGTCTCTTCGTTAAATTGTTCGTGGTTTGACGTAACATCTCAACTGGAATTTGCCTTCAGTTCTTCTGTTGTAGCAGATCTACTGTGGAACACTTTGCTTTTAAGGTGACCCCACAAAAAGTAATCGCAAGCTGAGAGATCAGGCGATCTGGGAGGCCATCTAATGTCACCGTTTCGTGAAGTGACACGTTGTCCAAACAATCGGCGTACAGCTGCCATCGATATTCATGCAGTATGTGATGTTGCTCCGTCTTGTTGAAACAAGGCTGTGTTAAGAATCGGTAGAAGTCTCTTTTGTTGTTCCACAACAAAGGTTTCAAGCATGGCTACGTAACGAGCCGACGTCACTGTAATCGCAAGACCGTTGTCATCCTCAAAAAAATAAGGGCCTATAACACTGTAAGATGACATAGCACACCACACGGTCACTTTCTGGCTGTGCAACGGACGCTGGTGTAGCTGCGTAGGATTTTCTTGTGCCCGGTATCTGAAATTTTGCTTGTTAACAAATCCACTGAGGTGGAAATGCGCTTCGTCTGACATCCACAGTTCATGAACAAACTCTTGGTTATCATTTATCTTCTGAAGCATTACATTACAGAATTGTGCTCGCACAACTGCATCGTTCGGTTTCAGTTCCTGAATGATCTGCAACTTGTATGAATGTAATTGCAAGTCCTTCACTAACATTCTTCAAACACTTGAACTGTGCAATTGTAAAGATGCTGAGAGACGACGGATTCACCGACTTCGTGTGACAGCATCTTGCAAAGCTTGAACATTCTGTGGTGAACGGACGGTTTACTCACGGCCTGGAGGTTTCTTTTTCATTGCCGAACCGGTTTCCTCAAAATTAGATATCCATGTTTTTATTGCATGTGCTGATGGAACACGGTCGTGCCATCCCAGATTAAAATGGCGGTGAAATTCTCTACGCGCTCCCTCCACACTATCATTGTTTTTGTAAAATGCTAATAGCAAATGCACATTGCGCACCACTCCAAGGATCCATGACAACTAAATGGCAGATTAGATTAGAGAGGCTGGCGCCACTTATCAAGTGGTACCAATCGCCCACGGTTACCAATACAACTTTCAAAATTCCCGTTTCTTTGAATCACCTGTATATATAAACGTTTGAACTGACGGTGGTTCTGGGGTCTCGGGTATGTGAAATGCAAAGATATGTCGAAAGTTTCCTGAAATCGAATTATGGTACCCATTACAATAGGTAACTTTCTTATGAAATCTACCTTAAAAATAATTCTGTTACTTCATTATATTTCTGTTGCCATGGTGACAGAAATGTAATGAAGTAAAAGTACCAATTTTTTTCTTAAATTATTATCTTTAATTCACAACTTCATGCCCAAGGGTGCTAAAGCCTTGATCTATGGTTAACTGATACTTAGGGAAGATCATGAACAGCTTCACTTTTAATGTGTTTGTCTGTTATCATATCTCCCCTTTTATCTAAGGATGGTGTGCTTGACTTTGATTCTATATTCTTTTTTAAATATAACAAAGAATATATTCTTTGTTTTCACCCTTTCTCTTTTGTTTTCTAAGCCAGGAATAATCTTAATGTTTTAAAAAATTTCCTGCAGTTTTTTTTTATTTTCCTACAAGGTGAATCTACTTTAATAATAATCATAGATTTTCTACTTTACTACACCCTTACATCAACCAGTTTTACTTTGCTGTTATTTTCATTTTATTAATTATATTTCTAAAGAGCTGATATAGTTTCCTACCTCCATTTTTATACTTTTTATAGCATGCTGTATCTTTTATTAGCCAAGGTTTTTGACAAAATGTTACATTTCTACTTAAAAATTTCTCTTTTAATTTCGTTTTAAACTGATCAATTAATTTTTAGTTGAATCAACATTTGTATTTAGTTCTGTATACATGATTTGATTGTATTTTCACTTCTTGTTATTCTCTTTTAGTCTTTTTGTATTCTATTTCTTAGTCACTTTTTTTTATCTTCTAAAAACTGGTAGTCTACAGTTTCTTATAATTAAATTATGGTCAGAATCAATATCTGCTCTTGGGTACACTTTACAATCTTAGGGATTTAGTTTCAAAATCCCTGCATAACCCTTGCTACATCTCTTGATTCAAAAATGTTTTTCTTTTATGATTTTTAAAAATGCTACTCAAAAACATTAGTTTATTTTAATACAAAATTCTGAAGACTTAAATCCTCATTTATTTCTCTGATCTAACCCATACTCCCCAAGCATTTTCTCTTGTACTTTTTCTGCTATAACATTCTAATCTAGTAATATTAAATTACCATCCAATGAAGTGCCTTATACATATTTAATTAGCTCATCTACCTTTTACTGGATCCTTTAAGCATAATTCCTGGTGCTCATTTGGTTCAGGAGCAAGGAAATAAAGCTTACTCTTGGGGTGTTGTGTACAGAGTCCTTGGACATGAATGAGCATAGGAAGGAAGTCCTTTTGTCATCAGCTCTTTTGGCTCAGAATAGTATTGTGATGGATAACCCACATCGGGTTGGTCTAGTGGTGAACGCGTCTTCCCAAATCAGCTGATTTGGAAGACGAGAGTTCCAGCGTTCGTCCTAGTAAAGCCAGTTATTTTTACACGGATTTGAATACTAGATCGTGGATACCGATGTTCTTTGGTGGTTGGGTTTCAATTAACCACACATCTCAGGAATGGTCGAACTGAGAATGTACAAGACTAGACTTCATTTACACTCATACATATCATCCTCATTCATCCTCTGAAGAATTATCTAAACGGTAGTTACCGGAGGTTAAACAGGAAAAAAGAGTGTTGTGATGGACAAAGGTCATGTCCTCCACATTTTGTTAAATGATAAGCTTCCTGATGATACTTAGGCTGGTAAGACTTTGTATCACCAACATGTCTAGCGAGAAATCGCTGAGTTCCATACTGAAGTACAGTCTCTTGAGATTACTGTGGCGGAGGTTTGTAAGGTGGTCTGTAATATGGCAAAATATAACGCCCCCAGGTGTGATTGTATCATGGTGGAACTCCATGTTTGCTTGTTGCCCATGATTCTTGGTCCCGTGATTGGGTTTTTAATAGGATGGTTTCTGCTGGATATGTCCCAGCATGTTGGAAGCATGAAGAATTGATATTGTTTATTAAAGGTGGCAACAAGGACCCTATTAGTTCTTCTTATTGGCCTTTGACACTCTTGCCTGTAATTGGAAAGGTCTTTGAAAAAGTTTTGTATCTCCATAGTAGGTTAACTACTGATCAATTATTGATGGACAGCCAATATGGCTTCTGGCTCGGCATGAACACGGAGGATGTCATATTGAAGGTGATGAATATTGCTTTCTACAGTGCCTTAATGTAGGTATGTGTTTTTCAGAAAAGATGTAATTTTTAAAGAATTTTTTTTTTTATTTGCTACAGTATATTTAATATCATTCAAAAAACAGCAAAAATTTAATTTCTAATATTAAAAAGTAATAAAAACTTGTTGAAATGTTTCACACATTACAAATAACAAGTCATATACAAGGAGAATTAAAGAAAATTAATTATCACATAATTCATGTTTAATGTAATAATATTTCATTTTATTCATATCTCCAATTTATAAAAAAGTAGCATTTGATGTATAAAATAAAAAATAATTTGATAATTTTGCACAAAGCTAGACAAAACAAACCTTTAATGGTATCACTCACTAAAATTTAGCTAAATCGAGATAGTAGTAATTAACCAAAACATATTCACATAACTGATCAGAATGTTCAACACTACAATTATCCAATTCAGCTTGCACATCACGAAGTTCTGGGCGGGAGAGAATTAATCCGTGGTGGACAAGAGAGTTTTCTGATGTGAAGCAGTCTGTGAATCGTCTTAGGAAATTTCTCAGGGTGACCTGAGCGACTAGTAGAACTCACTTCTGAGTGTAAGGATTTGAGGACCCAGTATTTTCGTATGATTCGAACATCAAAATAGGGTGGTCCTTGGCATTCTCTTGTGCAGGATCAGAGAAAAAAGGTTCCCTGGGTTGTCGGATTTTGGGTTTGCTCCCTCGACCTGGCAACGGGCACTGACTGACATGACAAAAATATTGCGCACTCAGTTGAATGATTTACTGCTAGATGATGATGTGGAGGTGAGTGTCAGTATTATCTGCGTGAGGTCGCTTCTTTTCATTTGGGTGTAGCTTCTTTGAATATTACTGAGCCTTTGGTGAGGCAGGTTGTTTGCAATTTTGCAAGTCATAAGGCTACTGGTTATGACAGGATCACTGTGGAACTCCTTGTTCCACAGTGGGTGTAAGTGTAGATGTAATGATAAAGGTTCTGAATAGAATGTTTTTTGCTGGTTATTTTCCGGTTTGTTGGTTGAATAAGAGGTGTTATTAAGCTTCACTTTAAAGGTGGTGACAAGGATCCTATTGTGAGTTTGTCGTACAGACCTCTGATGCTTCTTCCAGTGCTTGGTAAGGTGTTTGAGTAGGTGCTGTATGTGGAGGGTTGGTTTCGCGAAATCTCTTGATGGAAGACCAGTATGGCTTTCGACCGGGGAAAGGTACAGAGAATGCAGTTTTAAAAGCGATTGACATCATTACCAACTCCGATTCTCCGTATGTCCTGGATATATTCGGGGCATTTAACAACTTGTGGTGGCCTTGTATAAATTACAACGGTGGGCTTGTTCACGTGACGAGATCGGGGTGCTACAAAACTACTTTTGTAACTGATATGTATTGCTTTGTGATTGTGACACTGAGGCAAGTAAGATGCTGTCAACAGGATGTCCCCAAGGAAGTGTGCTGGACCCTCTGCTTTGGGTTGAGGAGTTTGACTCTCTCATGCGGTTGAGGTTGCCCAGTGGATGTCGTGTCATTATCGCTTATGCCGATGATGGTCTTCTACTGATTAAAGGAGACTCACGGAACGGGATCGAATTCCGGGCAACTCAAGCATGTAGAGTTCTAGAGGTATGGAGCAATCAACACAAAATTGTATTTAGCCCAGAGAAGATTACCATGATGCTGCTAAAGGGCCGTTTGGTCGTTACGCAGCGAGCCCGTGTTTCGATGATCGGCCACTCTATTCGTTATCTTTCGTTGCAATAATATTTTGGTATAATCACTGATGAGAATTTCAGATTCAAGGACCATTTCAGAGTGTCACTAAGAAGGCCTGTGATGCCTTCTTCTGCAATAGAAGGGTGATCCATCTCGGTTGGGTCTAGATTTTAAAACAATGAAAATTTTTATAAAGGTGTATGCGAGGTGATTATGCTTTATGCAGCACCTGTTTGGACAAACAGAACAAGGCATTTGGTTTGTATGTATTATGGCGCTAATTTAAAAAAGTGTCAAGGAATTAATTAAGTATTTGGACATAACTGTTTCTTCATTTTAGCACATTTTGATGTTGGTTCAGTTTTTTTAAAAATAATTATTTTGTAGTTTTCTGTGTCTGATTAAAACGCTATTGATGAATTGCTAGAAGCTGAAACATTAGGAAAACTCCCCTGGGAATGTTATTCCGGTAGACATCAATAATTATGGTGGCCTGTTGCATAACGTACAAGTGTAGAGGGTTCAAAAGTTATGTTAAACTGTGGTTTAGTTAACAGCTCTATGGGAATTGTGAAGAAATTCAAATGGCCTGCCCTATGGAGGTACCAACTGGAAAGGGGTGAGTTACCAAAAACTATGCTAATAAAATTTAATGATGAACCAGTAGGTACAAATATAAAAGATGTAGGTGGATTGTACCTATTACACCAGTAAGTACACCATTTCAATCTACTAAAGGATAGGGAGATGTAGAAAGACATATGCTGCCTTTAATTTTATGTTTAACTGTAACAGTGTACAAATTGCAAGGTACAAAATTAAATAGAGAAGCTTAGATAGTTTAACTTTGAGTGATTTAGATCAGAGTCCTTAATAGCCCACACGATGAAAAGGCTTTTGCTGAGATGGAAACATTAGAAACTTTGCACAGGATTGAATAATATCTACACTTCACTCATGCTATCGATATGTTGATTACTAATGATATGTCAATAGTGTTATGATTATTATGAAGAAATTTAGATGTCTAACCTTGCGAGAGGCCGTAAAAGTTCATGTACTGTGATGCACGTATACAGAATTATAAGATTCCCCCTGTCACTACCAATGCTGTATATTATATATAATGTATATTGATTGGATCTGAAAGGATTAAGACAAGACATGTCGATTTTTGATAATTTTATTAACGGTGCTACATATCTTGTTTAGAAACTCACATTTCCTGCCCTACAGAATACCATAAAACATCGTCTAATGTGATGCATACATATAGAATATCAAGATTTCCACTGTTCCTACTTGTCCACCAGATGGCAAAAAAAATATTTTTATCAATTTTCAAACCAATTTTTTGGGTCTAAAAAGTTTTTCCATCATCTTAGTACAATCGCAAAAAGCAGCTGTGTTGATTGCAACAAGATTTATTTGAATCAGATTAAAAGGAAGAAAGTTACACGTGAACAAACACAAAAAAAATATAGAGGTCAAATACATAACCTTTTTTTTTGAAATCTGTTAATAATGAATAATATATGAAAAATGTTAAAAAGATTCAAAAACTTATATTTAAATCAATAATTTAAAAAGAAATCTTTTAAAAATTATTCAAAGAAATTTCGGTTTTTAAGGAAGGGAAAAATTTTTAAATGGCATATTTACTTCCTTGTACAAAGTAAAGGAAGTATTGCGATGGCAAAAAATTGTGGTTTTCAGATTTTCACAGAAATATCCATCCCTGAATCCATTTTGAGTAGTTTTGGCATGACGTCTGTACGTACATATGTATGTATCTCGCATAACTCAAAAACAATTAGCCGTAGGATGTTGAAATTTTGGATTTAGGACTAGATGTTACAATAACATCTAGTTATGCACCTCCCATTTTGATTGCAATCATGGTGTATTTTTCTTAACTGCAATAATAAGCCCTCATGAAAGTTTTTCAATGATATATCATAAGTAGTTTATATTTTCATTGGTTCCAGAGTTATAGCCAAATAAAATTTTAATTAATAAAATATTCGGATCTTACAAGGGCAAGGCACATCAGTTTGAATTCGACTTCATCTCCTTTTTTTTTTAATTTAAATATATTGATTTATTAATAATTATTAACCTCCAGTTGTAAAAAAATTGTTACAATAAATAATTATTCAATAATAAAAAAAAATGAAAAAATATCAGAAGTTATTAATGAAATGAAACTTCATCTACTTTTCATTCTTTTTAAGCGTGTATATTTAATTTAATAGGCATACTAGGAAGTCATGTGCTGTCCTCATCAGATATTTTTTAAATAAGCATATAGGCATGTACTGACTTTAATAAAAAGTTGAGTTGTAGTTGAAAATTTTGAGAACATAGACCCTGAAGAAACTATCTTCCCCACCCACTGCAGATACTGACCCAAACTTAGCCCAAGACTTACCCCATTATCACTTGTCTGATGTGCCAAATTTCATCAAAACCTGTTTAACCAATCAAACGTTATTAAGCTTCAAACATGTAAACATGTGAATACTTGAAGCAACTGCTTTTGTTCAGTGCTGCTTGGGGACTCCTAGGGTCAAGGGACCCACATAGCTGCATAGCTCACTTTGCTCCCCATTCCCAATTTTCCAGGGGAATTGGCATCCTGGACACCCACAGCTTGCTTCAGTCACCATTCCCTTCTACCCAGACAACTCTGCCCCGCTATTTTATTGCCATGGTGGCGGAAGTATAATAATGAAGTAAAAGGATTAATCTAATTTTCCTTAATGAATATCTTTAATTCACAACTTCATATTCCTTGAGGGCGAAGAAATAATGAAAATTTTAAATATATTAACCTCTATGGGTGCTAGGACCTTGGCTTAAAACCTTCCTGGAATAACACAAATGTGTTCTGCAAATCTGAAAGTAGTCGGTTGGTGGTTCTCATGTGATGCAACAAAAACACAAACACACAAATTTTATATGTATGTACACACACACATACATTTGCAAATAACTGTGATGTGTTAGATCGAGAATATATCAGATGTATACATAAGTTATCCTTCAAACTACTAACAAATACTGATTAAAATTTTGAAAATCAGATGATTGTTTGCAGAGATGTGAGAGCACCCATTGCATCTCCTAAATCCGTGCCCCAGAGACACCTGATTGTTACCAGTTGATAGTGATGATTGGGCTACCCACCCACAAGGTGCTGGCATACTTCATCGCTAGCCTCATACCCAGTCCCCATGGGAAACCCATTATTTTTAAACAAATTTTTTTAATTTATTTAATGTAAATTTTATTTTTATTATTTTTATAATATTATCCGATTCATTAAAGTTTGTGCTTTAACCAGCAAATCTCCACTGCTATATTTTTTTTTCAAGATGAAATATATCTAAAACCTTCTCAGGTATTCCAAGAAACATGGCTAAAAATTTGGTTGAAATTAATCAAGTAGTTTTTTTTGTTTAACCCGAACAAACTAAAACCTTCATCCTCTTTACACAATAGTGTAGATAAAATCTTAATTATTTTATTTACTTTATTTATTTTCATAGCTTTTTCAACACTTAGCATTGAAACTGCTACGGAAAGAGTTGATCATCTTTACATATATATATATATATAAATCGTTAGAATTTTCCTGAATTGCTACAATTGTTTGATTTTTACATACCTGGTCATTTAAGAGGTAATAATTATTATTTTTACTTGCCCAGGGTTGTAATTTGCCGTTCAAATATTAGTTTTCAATCATAATTTTCTAATCAACAAAGCGTATGATTTGATATTTATAATTAATTTATATTTTGTTGATTTAAAATCGACAAATGTTTTGGGGTGTGAAGATTTACTTTATACTGTTACTTAACATTATTTATTTTATTGTTATAATTTCATTTTTTCAATGGGTTTTTTCCCATACATTAAGAAAAAATTGATTTTAATAATGTTTCAAAATGAACAGTATTTAGATTTAAATAATACGCAACATAAATTTACATTAAAAATATTCAATTTAATTTTTCAGATTCAATAATCTCTAGTAAAATCAAATCAGAAGTAAAGAAGTTTCAAAAGAATATTAAAGATGATTCCAAGTCCTTCAAAACATAACATTAAGGTGTGTTACGATAATATTGTTGAAGTAATTGTTGATGATGATGTTGAAATATTGGAAAGGAATACGAATGAGATCAAAAGGATGATGACAAATTTTAAATTATATTATTTATTTTATAAGAGAAAAAGTAAAGAAATGTTGATAATATTATTGGATTATTTTGATGTTAAAAATATATTTGATATTTCCAATAATTTACCATAGATTATTACTGCTGCTATAAGGGTTGATATGGATATCAAAATGATACAACGATTGATTGACAGAGGTGGAAATATTAATCATACAGATGTAAAACATGTTTCACCATTATTGTAATCTATAAAAAGTAAAAGAAATGTAAATTTCATAAAAGAAATATTAGAAATGGGTGCATATGTTAATGAAATATGTGATCATGCAGGGAACTCAATATTACAAATAGCAGCAAGTAATTTTTGTTACGGTGATGATATCAAAGTTATTAAATTGTTGACAGATTCAGGTGCAGATGTCAATGCTGAGAATTTTTGTCGTGAACTACCTTTATTGAAATTGCCATTGGATGCATGTGAAGATTTGTGGTTAGAACTTATAAAGGGAAGACTACATATCTATCAATACACAAGAGATTATTCGTTACGCGACGCGTTTTTAACTAACGTAGTATCAAAAACAAGTAGAATTGAACAATTTTTAGATATACTTTATGATAATCGATTCCCTATAGATACAGTGAATAAAATATGTAATCGTCTTCTATATTTGGTACTGCATAATAATTGTTGTACCGATTGTTTTATAGAAATCATTAATAATGGTGCAGATGTTAATGAAATGAAATACCATGATGAAATGTTAAACTTTTCGGCAGATGAAAATCATTGTACTAAACCATTATTAATAGCTTTACAGCTCAATAGAGATAAGGAAATTATATCAGCACTTCTTGATAACGGTGCATATGTTAATGCGATTGATGGACACGGATTAACACCATTAGTATATGCAATAAATAACAATTATAAAGTAGAAATAATCAATAAATTGATAAATTTAGTTGCAGATGTCAATAAATGTGATTTTAATGGAGTTACTCCTTTACTGTGTGCTATTAAGAAATGATTAGTAATGAGGTTATCGGTAGATTAATTAATACAGGAGCCGATGTAAATGCAATGGATATTTATGGCAGAACAAGTTTATGTTATGCTGTTATGTATTGTAATGATGAAGATGTAATTAATGTACTTATTAATAAAGGAGCTGATTTTAGTAAAATAAGTGATAGTTATGATCAGTTATGGTTCAATATAGAAGTTGTGAAGAAAAGCGATGATAGATTTATGGCTGAACTTATTACTAATAGATGCGGGGATATAAAAACAGGTGTATTTGGTCAAACATTTTTAATGTACGCAATAGAATTAAATATGAATAAAAATATTATTTTTAATATCATACGTAATGGGGGCCGACATTAATGCAACAGATAACAAAGGATATTCAGCTCTAATTTACTCTATAAAGTATGAATGTGATATCGATGTAGTTATTAAGCTAATAGAACATGGAGCTGATGTTAATGTAATCGATAAAAATGGATTAACACCTTTAAAGCATGCTGTTCATTCTCATATGTTTAAAGAAATAATACAAATACTTATTGATAATGGTGTGAATATAAACACTCATCATGAAAATGATAATACACTTTTATTGTATATATTGGAACATGTTAAATATAATAAAGAACATGTGAGTTTTGTGATTCAGAAAGGTGCTGATGTAAATATTTGTGACAATAATGGTTTAACACCAATAATGTATGCCATATTATTTGGTGAAAAAACTATTAAAATACAGATTATATCTACATTAATTGAAAATGGTGCCTATACAGATATTATTGATGAAGATGGTCTTACAGCTTTACACCATGCATTTTTTCAAAGGGACTATCATAATGAGGAGATTCTGGTTTTACTATTACATAATGGAGCAAATGTTCTTAAATATTTGGCAAATCTTTGTGAAGGCGAAATACCTTTAATTTACGCTCTAGATTATAGTGTTAAAATTGTAATTGAACTTTTATATGGTAAAGACGATATTAATGAGAATGATGTTGAAAATCATACATCATTTTTGTGTAAATTATTTTCTTCTTCTGTTGAACTTGCCTTTTTGCTTGTCTGTGATCATAAGGATTTAGTAAAGAAAGATAAGCCACTGATTTTCAATATTTTTAGAAAAGCTCCGGAAATTTACGTTAAAAAATTATTTTATAGCGACTTGGATATTAATGATTTGGATGAATTCCATCGAAGAGAATTTATGTACATGGTAAATTACAAAGGAATTGTTAAATTGTACAGAGCAGTTTTAGAGAAAAATGGTTATGGCGAATTGACAGATTTTGATTTGAATACACCACTTCATTTAGGTTCTTCACAAGATAAAATCAATACGTTAATTATATATGCTAATGTTGATGTTACTGCAAGAAATAAGTATGGAGTAATAACGTGTGACCATGTGTTATAATCCAATTACGGCATGTATCGAAATGCAGAAGTACCATTTATAAAACATTTACTTATAGTTCTTCCTGAAGAATTGGATAGATACACTGAAGTAAAAGTAGATTATACTGATTTTATTAGTGATTGTAATGCTGAATTAAATAAGATGCAATCAGTGAATATAGTGGATAATTTATCTTTTTTTAAATTTTGTTGTAAATTGTCTGAATATGAGATGAATCTAATAGCAAAATCTGATAATTTTGTGTTTATAATGATGAGAAAATTAAACAACTATTTCCAATTTATTATGATATAATTATTATGAAAATGAAGAAATGTTTGATCGATTTAAGGAAAAGACATTTAATAAATGCTTTAGCGGGATTAATTATATCAAATAGAATTATTAAATCGTATGACCCTAAAAAATATGAAGCTGAATTGGATAATTGTAGCGTTGAACATTCTGATCAATTATGTGAATGTGTTTTTCTTAATTATGATGTATTATATTGTGTTTCTAAATATTTATATGTTAGACATGTTGTTAATTTATTGCTTCCTTCATTATAGTTTTGATATGAAATAGTTATTCTATTGTAAGGAGTATAATTCAAGTAACGACTGATATTGTAGATTTGTTTTTTTGGTTTTGATTTCTGAGGACTGGACAGTAAGATACCACTATTTCTATGTAGCTAAATTTTAGTGAATCTCATACAATTAATGGTTTGTTTTGTTTAACTTTCTGCAACATTATTAGATTATTTGTTAAATATCATCTTATTTTCTTTGACCACATTGTATATGACTTATTATTTGTAATGGATGTACATTTTATTATTATTATACATTACATTTTTCTACTTGTTTACTGGTAGACATTAAATATTCTTTCCTAAATAAAAAAATTTAAAAAACATTGTTTAATGATTACATTTTTCCTGCGTTACATTTTAATTGATTATCATTTTTTCAGATTTATGAATTACTACATTGGGTGTTTTCCTTTATAAAGATTTTCAATTACCTTTAAACAAGTACATTTTGTGTTGTAATTTCACCAAAGTAACAAATATATTTTTCATCAAGTTACAATGTACCTTGGATCATTTTAGCTTCATCAAACTATATTTGGTGAAATTTATATTTAGTAAATTATAGTAAGAAATATCTACTTTAGTGGCCAATTAAAAGTAAATATCCTTTACTAGATAATAAGGCAATTGGACCAAGCAGCATAAGTTGCATGTAAAATCATTTGATAGTTGTAAAATTACCTCAAGAGATTAAAGATATCAGTGTGATTTGGTACTCTACTTCTAGTTATTAATAAAATATATTTTTATATTCACTTGTAACAAAAATTATTTTTACAACTACAAGTTTGTTAGACTCATTAATTAATAAAAACTATTATATTTTTAATAAAATGTTGCGTTTATTGCGCAACTTTATTTTGATCTATTTTTCATATCGATAACACTGTGGAACAATGATTTTGCTTCCTGCAAAACTCTACAATTGAAATACTTAAAACATAACGGCAAAATGCCTAAAATCCTTAAATTTTATTCCCATCACCCTCAGTTTTCATGAAATACATTTTTATAGATGTTTTTTGTAACTCATACCTTGATGCACAATGATGCTTCACAAAATGTTGTAGATAAATAATAAAAAGCAATACTGGTTATACATAAGCTTCATTATTGGTAATTTTCATAATATTTTGGAGTGATAGATAAAAATAACAACTTCATCAGGAGTGAATATAGTAAAGTTGAATGCCCCAGTATTTCAACATGTCATCTCAAAAGTGTGTGAGTAACAGCAATGTTTTTTGTTATATTTGTAGACAATTTACATTGAAATCTCAGGAGGACAATATTTTCATTAATTTAGAAAGCTTATAAACTTAAATTTGGTAGTCCAGTTAAGAGAGTAAGATAAACTATAGCTCCAGTATTGTTTACCTTTTGCAACTGACCTTGGAGCTGGAAAAAGAAGTTTAATGCCTTTTGCTGTGCCTGTGAATTGGAGGGAACACTATGATCGATTTTCAGACTGTTACTTTTGTCTCACACAGGTTGCTGATCATGCGAGGTGTGTGAGAAAAGTAAAGAGACTTACTTTTTACTTACCAAAGTTTTTATTTTTTTTCAAACAACAATATTATCCCCTTCAAAGTAGTTCCCTTGGGCAGCTATACACCGGCAGAGTCGTTGTTTCCACTCCTGGTAGCAGCGCTGGAAGGCTTCAACTGATAGGGCTTTTAATTGGTCACTGTCTTTTGAATGTTCTCCAGAGTTCCAAAATGACTTCCTTTTAAGACATGTTTCAATTTCGGGAAAAAGTCACAAGGACTCAAATCAGGTGAATAGTGGGGTTTGAGGAACTACGGTTCCTATGAATGCATTTTGAAATCAAAAACTCCGTGATGGAAATGGCCGTGTGACACGGGGCATTTTCATGATGAAGCATCCACTTGTCTGCAATGTCTGGTCTCAAGTGAATCACTCTTTCCTGAATCTTTCAGACATCTTTGTAAAACACTTGGTTGACAGTTTGTCCTGGAGGAACAAATTCTTTATGCATGATACCCCTACTGTGAAAAAAGAAAATCTGCATGGTTTTGATCTTTGATTTGCTCATATGACTTTTTTCAGTCGAGGAGATGATGGAGTGTGCCACTCTTCGCTTTGCCACTTTGTTTGAGGATCGTACTTAAATATCCGGGATTCATCACCTGTAATCACACGAATGAAGAATTCTTGGTCATTGTCAATCCTCTCAAGAAGATCAATGCACACGTTTCTTCGATTGTCCTTCTGTTCCGTTGTGTGGTTTTTTTCGGCACCAATTTCGCACAAACCTTTCGCGTGTCCAAATCGTCTGTCATAATTTGATGTATGGTGAAAGTGTTTAAATTTAACTCTTCACTCATCATCTTTATTGTTAAACAACGGTCTGATCTCACAAGAACCCTCACACGCTCAAAGTTTTCGTCAGATTTTGAAGTTGAAGATCACCCTGAGCGATGTTGATCTTCAACTTGTTGTCCCCTTCCAAAAATGATTTGTGCCAGCGGAAAACTTGTGCTCTTGATAAGCAATGTTCCCCATAGGTCTGTTTCAACTTTTCAATGTTCATATTCGCGGATTCCCCAAGTTTAACACAAAACTTGATTACACAACATCGCTCTAAATTCTGATGCTCCATTTTCATAACACAACTTTACTGATGGCGCTGTCAAAAATAATGTGTTGGCTGAACGGAGTTGAAACTAATACTGAGCATTTGGAAGGAATGAACAAACCGGTCTAGCACAGACCAATAGATACAGCATTGCCAGATCGCTTGCAGTGTTACCAATTATATTACTTTTCTCACACACCTCGTATATCTAAATACAAAAAACCACATACCCAAGAATTTCATCAGCTTTGAGACTTGTATCACATGATGAAAAGGCCAACAGAAGATAATCTTAGAAGTAAAGGATCAGAAAATTTACAAACAGATCAAGTTGCTGAAAATGCTGAGGACTATTTGCCACCCACCTAATTTTTCAAATGGACTGAAAGAAAACAGAGCTTCTAGCTTCCAGACTATAGTAATGGCATCTACTGCAGGAAAATGTCAAATCTGTTTGCCACAATCAAAAAAAACATTTACTAACATTTGTTTCTTAAAAGGATAAAATGATCCTTTTCCACAGATATTGATATATCTGATATCAGATATTATGAAATATCTGAGATGTGAACATAAACCAGAACAATGGCAACTGTTTATAGATGCTTCCAAGGCAGTTTTGAAAGGAATTCTATTACTAGATTAGAATGTTATAGCAGAAAAAGTACAAGAGAAAATGCTTGGGGAGTATGGGCTAGATCAGAGAAATAAATGAGGATTTAAGTCTTCAGAATTTTGTATTAAAATAAACTAATGTTTTTGAGTAGCATTTTTAAAAATCATAAAAGAAAAACATTTTTGAATCAAGAGATGTAGCAAGGGTTATGCAGGGATTTTGAAACTAAATCCCTAAGATTGTAAAGTGTACCCAAGAGCAGATATTGATTCTGACCATAATTTAATTATAAGAAACTGTAGACTACCAGTTTTTAGAAGATAAAAAAAAGTGACTAAGAAATAGAATACAAAAAGACTAAAAGAGAATAACAAGAAGTGAAAATACAATCAAATCATGTATACAGAACTAAATACAAATGTTGATTCAACTAAAAATTAATTGATCAGTTTAAAACGAAATTAAAAGAGAAATTTTTAAGTAGAAATGTAACATTTTGTCAAAAACCTTGGCTAATAAAAGATACAGCATGCTATAAAAAGTATAAAAATGGAGGTAGGAAACTATATCAGCTCTTTAGAAATATAATTAATAAAATGAAAATAACAGCAAAGTAAAACTGGTTGATGTAAGGGTGTAGTAAAGTAGAAAATCTATGATTATTATTAAAGTAGATTCACCTTGTAGGAAAATAAAAAAAAACTGCAGGAAATTTTTTAAAACATTAAGATTATTCCTGGCTTAGAAAACAAAAGAGAAAGGGTGAAAACAAAGAATATATTCTTTGTTATATTTAAAAAAGAATATAGAATCAAAGTCAAGCACACCATCCTTAGATAAAAGGGGAGATATGATAACAAACACATTAAAAGTGAAGCTGTTCATGATCTTCCCTAAGTATCAGTTAACCATAGATCGAGGCTTTAGCACCCTTGGGCATGAAGTTGTGAATTAAAGATAATAATTTAAGAAAAAAATTGGTACTTTTACTTCATTACATTTCTGTCACCATGGCAACAGAAATATAATGAAGTAACAGAATTATTTTTAAGGTAGATTTCATAAGAAAGTTACCTATTGTAATGGGTACCATAATTCGATTTCAGGAAACTTTCGACATATCTTTGCATTTCACATACCCGAGACCCCAGAACCACCGTCAGTTCAAACGTTTATATATACAGGTGATTCAAAGAAACGGGAATTTTGAAAGTTGTATTGGTAACCGTGGGCGATTGGTACCACTTGATAAGTGGCGCCAGCCTCTCTAATCTAATCTGCCATTTAGTTGTCATGGATCCTTGGAGTGGTGCGCAATGTGCATTTGCTATCAAAGCGTTTTACAAAAACAATGACAGTGTGGAGGGAGCGCGTAGAGAATTTCACCGCCATTTTAATCTGGGATGGCACGACCGTGTTCCATCAGCACATGCAATAAAAACATGGATATCTAATTTTGAGGAAACCGGTTCGGCAATGAAAAAGAAACCTCCAGGCCGTGAGTAAACCGTCCGTTCACCACAGAATGTTCAAGCTTTGCAAGATGCTGTCACACGAAGTCGGTGAATCCGTCGTCTCTCAGCATCTTTACAATTGCACAGTTCAAGTGTTTGAAGAATGTTAGTGAAGGACTTGCAATTACATTCATACAAGTTGCAGATCATTCAGGAACTGAAACCGAACGATGCAGTTGTGCGAGCACAATTCTGTAATGTAATGCTTCAGAAGATAAATGATAACCAAGAGTTTGTTCATGAACTGTGGATGTCAGACGAAGCGCATTTCCACCTCAGTGGATTTGTTAACAAGCAAAATTTCAGATACCGGGCACAAGAAAATCCTACGCAGCTACACCAGCGTCCGTTGCACAGCCAGAAAGTGACCGTGTGGTGTGCTATGTCATCTTACAGTGTTATAGGCCCTTATTTTTTTGAGGATGACAACGGTCTTGCGATTACAGTGACGTCGGCTCGTTACGTAGCCATGCTTGAAACCTTTGTTGTGGAACAACAAAAGAGACTTCTACCGATTCTTAACACAGCCTTGTTTCAACAAGACGGAGCAACATCACATACTGCATGAATATCGATGGCAGCTGTACGCCGATTGTTTGGACAACGTGTCACTTCACGAAACGGTGACATTAGATGGCCTCCCAGATCGCCTGATCTCTCAGCTTGCGATTACTTTTTGTGGGGTCACCTTAAAAGCAAAGTGTTCCACAGTAGATCTGCTACAACAGAAGAACTGAAGGCAAATTCCAGTTGAGATGTTACGTCAAACCACGAACAATTTAACGAAGAGACTTCGTGAGTGTTTACGTAGAAGAGGAGGTCACCTGGAAGATGTCATCTTAAAAAAATAAACTAAAATGTATGTATCCTAAAATGGCAAGATTTGTACAATTACATGAAATAAAATTCATTTTCTAAAAAAAATTTTTCATTAACATTTAATCTGTAAATTTCCCGTTTGTTTGAATCACCTGTACAATAAAACTTTAAAGATAACTCATGAAAAGAGACATGGTAAAGAAAAATACCACCAAAATTGAAAATGTAGAAAATAAGAGTGATTATAGAGAAATATGATAAGCACAAGCATTTTAGAATGAATAAATATACTATTATATAATTAATATTTCAATTATACGTGAAATTGTTTGTTTTCAATCAAACTGTTTTGTGCACGTCATTATTCTACTGTAAAATAAACTAAATAGCAACATAATGTATTTGAGTACTACACATGAGCAGCTATTCATAACAATAACAAGGAAGACTTTATAATAACAGTCAGCACTTTAGCTGAAAAAAGTATGTATTACACAACTTGTAAGAGATAAAATATCTAATCCCCATTTTTTATTTATTATTTTGATGTATTAAATTGTACAGATTATAAAATCTGAACATATAATTGGTATTTTATTAACACATGAGCTGAAAGTTTTTTCCTCACAAACTACTGTGACTACTAGTCACTGTACTGTACTGTCTGTTGTGTTTGCATTTTATATACAGATGTGTGATAGTAATCGGATGATGTCATCTAGTCAGATAGTACAACAAACCCCACTCGCCCATCCTGCCTAAACTGATAAACATATAGTATAAGATCTTATGGACAGTAGCGAGTCTGAACCTTCTATTCTTCAAGATTCTGGCTCAGAATATAAATAATCAGAAAATAACAATTCAGGTAAGTTTTTAATAAAATATTTTGACACTAACTTATTCACAAACTGTAAGCACTTTGCTTTACAATCCAATATGTTTTGTTATACAATGTGAGTAAAAAGTTTGTAGCTCTAAAATAATTATTTAACTTGTGAATGCGTTAATGCAGTCGACCTCAAAGATTTTCCTGGCTAATGTTAAACAAAATAGGTTAAATTACTACGCAACTGCACTTCAAATGGCAAAATAAACTGCAAAACAGATTCTCATAATGAACAGTATATTAATAAAGATAATAGTTTTACAGTAATATTATTATAACCATAAAAGTAGGCTATATTTCTGTAGACTAGGACAAATTGGCCCCACCCGTTTGTGTCAATGAAGATATGATAAGAGTTTAAAAGAAAAAAGTTTCAATAACATGCTAAAACTATTAATTTTAAAATATTTTTTTATTACACCAGTATTTTGAGCTAGTAACAGCTTTAAAATATTTTGAGCATCTGTGTACTGTCTTTATTATGGAATAAATCAAGTGCTAATGTGTCAATCTTATAAATTAATCTTTATACCCAAACTACTGTATTTTAATTTTACTAAAATTTATTTATTTAAATAAAAATTCTAACAGCCTTTATGTTAACAATTTTTGTTACAGATAATGTAGATTATCTGAATGTGAAGATCCAAAAGCAGCAAAGCGATATAAATGTCAAATAACAGCGTAAGCGAAAATGTAATTCTGATAAAGAGTATTTTACTTAAAGGAAAATTATTGTGATAAAATATTTTTTAATTCACCATGCCTGCATAAATTAAAGTATGGTGAGAAAATTACTGAAGTGCAGAGAAATTCCATGTTCAATGCATTTTACAAAATGAGAAATTTTCAAGCTCAAACTGCTTACATTACTGAAATTTGTCGTCAAACTGTGCCAAAAATGCATTGTCTAAGAGATGGTAGTAGAGGTACTAAACGGAATCTCCATGACAATATAAATTTTTGTAAAAAACATTTTTTAGAAGCATTTCAAATATCTGATGGCTGGTCACATTGCTTCTTTTTTTCCTTGTTTTCCGTCACACTATACGAGAGCTCATAATTCAAATAGACAATTCCAGCCAGACACTGAAAATTCAGTTGATGCATTATGTACACAAAGAACATATTACACTTGTAATATGCTCAGTGGCTTATACGCCACTGAGTGACACAGCACGTTGTCGTGGTGAAGAAGGAAGCCATTGGTCCATTTTTCTGGTCGCTTTCTTCGTATGTCGTTTCGTAAACGTTGCAGTACACCCTTATAAAATTCAGAGTTTACAGTTGTTCCCCTTGGAACGAACTCTGATC
This sequence comes from Lycorma delicatula, assembly GCF_047948215.1. Lineage (NCBI taxonomy): Eukaryota > Metazoa > Arthropoda > Insecta > Hemiptera > Fulgoridae > Lycorma > Lycorma delicatula. Next base: position 343,155 of record NC_134457.1, read on the forward strand.
GCACTATGCCCTCACCATCGAAAAAACAACGAGCATGACCTTGATGTTGAATTTTGACTGATGTGCATTTTTAGGGCAAGGAGATGAACTGGTTTTCTATTGGGAACTCTGCATTTTGGTCTCAGGGTCGTAGCCATAGACCCAACTTTCATCTCCAGTTACAATTTTGGCCATGAAGTCCGGATCTGCATGAAGATGACCCTTCAACTCCGTGCAAATTGACACATGATTTTCCTTCTGTTCATCACTCAGAAGTCTGGGAACAAATTTTGCACTCGCTCATCTCATTTGCAATTCATTAGTTAAAATGCTTTGAACGGATCTGTACGAGATGTTAAGGTCTTCTGATAGCTCTCGAATAGTCATTTGTCTGTTTGAACGAACCATTGTTTCCACTTTTTGCACATTTTCAACTGTTTTTGAGGTTACTGGACGTCCTGCACGCTGCTCGTCTTCAACAGACTCATTTCCGTTTTTAAATCGGTCATACCACTTGTACACAGTTTTCAAAGTTACCACATTATCGCCGTACACTGACTCTTAACATTTCGTGAGCTTCTTTGGCACTCTTTTGCAACTTAAAACAAAACTTAATGTTAATGCGTTGTTCAAAATCCATGTTGCGTGACTGACACGATAAACACAACCTCACTCTAGCGGCTCTGGCAGCTGACTGGCAAGCTCGAATGTTACAACTTGTCCCTGCCTGTCTCAGTTGATCAAGCTATTGGACAAATTACAACATATGGATGTAGCGTCGGCAGTTGCCGCTATAAAAATTTATTCACCGTATTTTTTGATCACACCTCGTATGTCTGAGATGAACAAGTAGCCTCAAGAGGGTCTCAAGAAAATAGGTTCCTGCATCGTTAAACATTTACAATCATGTTTAGCGATTGTTGCCATTAAAACTGAAACATTAAAGATAGCACTAACTTAGAACTTAACATCGTCCCATCAGCAAGCAAAAAAAAAGTTTACATTTCATATCACCAGTTCATGGCAGATTAGGACTGGGATACAGCAGAAGGTCCCCTTTTATGTTTAATTACTGATTAGAAGTATTTTATATTTGTTTACGTTAACTTTATTTGATTATAGTACATTATTCTAAAATTTAATATGTAAGTTATTTTTCCTGCAGTGTTGTTACACGTACATGTGTTGCACCACAAGTACATGTGGTGCAACTTAGTTTTACATTAAAGAAAATTCAAATTTAAAAAAATTAACAAGATAAAACCATTAGTTTGGAAATATTTAAAATAAATAACAATATTCCAAAACAATTTTTTTATTTATAGTATCATTTCTTATAAAGGACTATATATCTCAAAACCATGTAAGCATGACTTTCATCACTTTTCCTTTCACTGGCACATATAAACAGCTTCAGGTGAGGATTCAATAACTGTGCAGCTTATAAAGTATGATCTATTAGAAAAATTATTTGAAAACATTTACAAGACAGAAAAAAATCACACAAAAATGGCAGTCTGTCCTCCTAATTCATCCTCTACCCAAAAAAGGAGAAAATATTATTTAAATAAATACAGAGGAATTTCTTTTCTTTTAGTAACTTATATATCAGGGTGGTTTAGAAAGGGAAGATCTTGTGCGGAACAAATAGTTTGTGTAGAATTAATTATCCGAGATAGAATGGTGAAATGCAAGAATTATGCAATTCTTGCAAATTCAAAGAGGTATATGATTCTGCGGGTAGAAATGAGAATAAATGTTTTAACTGAACAATCAATTTCCAATGCCTTATCTAAAATTAAATTTATTTGGAATTATTAGAGCCATTAAAATAAACAAAAAAAAAAAACAAGGTAACAAGACTATTAAATGTGGTAGAAACAATAAGTTTAGGTTACAAGGAGTAGATTGTTTTGCCTTTATTACATTTCATACATTACAAATTTCCACTTTCATATTCCCATGCACAACCTTCTTTGTAAGCTTCTGTGGTAAATTAATTCATCAGTAAAAAAAAGAATTTGTGTTGGGTAAAGTTAACAAAAAACACACAGCTAGTATTTGCCAAAAGAGATTGGACTTTAATTGGAAATAAAACAAATGAACTTATGTTAAAATCATAACCTTAAAACATAAAGAGAAATTATGAAATTAACATAACTTAATGATACTTAAAATATCAGCTGAATCAACATATGAACAATGATGTTAAATGCAAAAATACATGAATATACATTTTTTAAATACACAATGTAACAAAGCCTGAAAACAAGAGAACATAAAACACCTTATTTTCAACTATATACTTAGAAAAACAAAACATCAATAAACATAGTATGACTGGAAAACTATTACATTACTGTCATATGCTGTAATATTGAAAAATTAGCAATGAACAGATGTCATTAACGTAGAAAAATAAATTACAATAATTTCAGTATAAAAAAAGAGTTAATTACAATATAATCACATTAAAGTAAGTAATAATATAAATAGAGTTCATTTTGGTAAATAAGCATTCTTGAAAATATAAAATTACAAAGTCCTAAAACATAACTGCACATCATGAGTAATTTGCTTTAGGTTAATTTAGAGAAGTATTATGAATACAGTTCATGAATAGAAAAGGATTAATCTCGGTGATTAACAAGTTACAAGATTAAATTATACAGTTAATTACCATAACAACAAATTGAAATAATTAAGCACGTAAAGTAGGTTGCAGCTGAACAAGGACACAACCTTATATAAGTCACCTGTTGTGACTGCACTTAAGTGAATAAATGGGTTTTAAACTAAACATGAAATACAAATTTGAATTTTTGTATGATGAACTGAATGTTCCACAAATTTTAATGATAAAAGAACTGTTTAACGTAATAAATAATGAAAATTGAACTTGCCTGTAGCATACAAATATTAGCAAGAGACGAACTCGTGAATGAAGGTAAATGAATACATACAGTAATCCTGGGCGTAGCCTGCAGTGGTGTATCAGGAATACAGGGGTGAGACGTGTTTTAGAGGTTGAGCAGGATGTGGCGTCTCAAATATGTAGCAGCGAGTTTGGAGAAATTCTGCATCGATGAAATGTAATCAGCAGCTCGAGTAGATTCGGCGTCGATAGAATTGGCAGCTTGTAGTGATTGAAACATTTTCCACAGAGACGTAATGTAGAATTTGAAGAAAAACTTAACGAAGAAACGAGGCAAAAACAAATCATAGAGATCGGTGAAATTACGAGACACTGCCGAGTAGAGCTAGAGAATATTTTGACAGAGAAATACTGCAACGTTTATGCGGGTATGAATGCGATGAAAAATATTATCATAAAGTTTGAGAGAGAATGGCCATAGGCGACTGTACAGGAGGAATGTTGAATCTACTCTGCCGAAAAGATGGCGTGAAAGAAAAGAGGGGGAAACCAAACCTAGGTAGTGGACAGGAGAGAGTGTGTGTAAAAAACAAGAGATGTGTGCATGTATTAGTATGGGAACGAATGAATAACGGGTGTGTGAAAAGTAGCCATAAATAATTCGAGAAATGAATACACACGGTCACTAAGGATGACAGAAGCAGACAGTCTGGCCGGCACCAGAAGTGTCAAACACGAGAACAAATAATCAAACAGGTACAAATGACAAGCCCAAAATACAAAACATAGTAAAATTTATCATGCCTGTAACAAACAACATGACCCAACCCTAGCTTTGAATTCATTGGAAATAACAGAACTTTATGCATGGCGTAAACAATATGAATCTTTTTATTTATATATATAAATTTATATATAAAAATAAAAAGATTGATTTAAAAAATCTATCACAAATACAAGTGACAACAAAGTACATTTTTCATTTAAAAGATTCTTAATTTTTTTAGAGGCTTTTACCTTCGCAAGTAAAAAAAAGTTTTTTTTTACATTTTGGCGGTATATATTTTCAAAAATATCTTTGTAAATTTTCAAGCATAAATTATATTTGCTCAGTTATAACAACTTAAAGTAGTACAGAATTTCAGAGCACAGTGAGAGACCTGGCATCTCAAGTCGCTGCCCTATATTGTTTAAGGTTTGCAACTCTTACACTTTCCAAAACCTTTTTCTATTGCGAACAGAATATATTACAGAATATATACAGAAAATGTAATAGGACTATTCAAATAATTTGAGACATAAATTTCAAAATATTTACTTTATTTTCAAGTGTATTTGTAAAAAATTAAAAACTAATACAGATTTTGAGGTTAATATTGATAACAGGCACAAATATCAGATTATATATTTCTTGTCTGGTTTTAATATTTGAAAACATTACTAAAATGGTTAGACATGTGATGTTAAGTAAACTTTAACACAAAATCAGAATGTGCTTTAGATTCAAGATCAGCGTTATTTGTGAAAATGTATTTGAGAATCTGACTGAGAAAACCATGTTCAGGAAAAACACATGCAACTTAAGATTTTTACAACATGTCTCACTTGTGAACTTTACACACATTTCTATATAGCACTTTTTCTGAACTCGTGGAATTTCTCACCGCCTACAAATTATCATATTGGCATGGTTGCAAGATAAGATATTTTTGGTTCATAAATATCACCTGCATATTATAACTAGAATAATATATAAATCTAATTTTTTTTTTAATGTAGTAATACAAATTAAAAAATTCTATTCAAGTAGTTTGTAGCCTTGACCGGCCTCTGTGGCTTGGGGTGGTAGTGTCTTGGCCTTTCATCTGGATTCCTGGGTTTGAAACCCAATCAGGCGTAATATTTTTCACACGTTACACAAAATTGCCATTTCATCCCATCCTCTGATGCAATACCTAACAATGGTCCTACAGGTTAAAATCACTATAAGCCAAAAAATAGTTTTTTTTATTCCATTCTAATGTATTTTATTTGTTGATGTTTACCTGTTCGATTTTTAATCGAAAAGGTAAACATTACACACAAAAGGTAAATCGATTTTTAATGCAAAACTGCTCGATTTTTAATTTCAGATAATACTTCAATAATTATCCCTTACACCACTGACTACCTACCATTATCACGTTTAGCGATACCTTGACTGATCAGTTTTCCTTACCTTTTTGTGTTGGTCAAAAAACTTAATAGTATTATTTTTACTCAATAAATATATATATCAATTAGATATAAAATTAATTGCACATTTTTATTACTTTTTTTAATATATTTTTTTTTAAATTGTCTTCGAGGCGTACAAGGTAGAAACCTCCTTGCAAAGTTGTAATATATACAAAAATGAGATAACGTTAAATTAAAAACATTATATAAATTTGGTTATACTTGTTTTAGTTTATGCATATTTTACACTTTTTTAAAGGTCACGATTTTCTAATATGATATCATTAAGATGTCTTTTTACGATGTAACTCTCGTTAAAAGATTTTTTAAAAAGATTACAAACATTAATTTTTTTCTTTAGTGTGGATATTAATGTGTTTTTTTAAATCATAGATGCGACTAAAAGACTTTTGACAAAATTTACATACATAATTTCTCTCTTTGGTGTGTAAATTAATATGCAACCTTAAACTTGAACGATGATTAAAAACCTTTTGGCAGAAATTACAAACATATTCTCTTTCTTTTGTATGAATATTCAAATGTGATTTCAAAGTAGAACTTTGATTAAAGGACTTCTGACAAAAGTTACAAATGTAACTTTTTTCTTTTGAATGGATTATTAAGATGTCTCTTTAAATGGTTTTTACAATTAAATGATTTTTGACAAAAGTTACAAATAAAATTATCCTCCTTAGTATGAATATTTAAATGTACTTTTAAAGTATAATTTTCATTAAAAGATTTCTGACAAAAGTTACAAACATAATTTTTCTCGTTACCTTTAAATTAGAATAACAGTTAAAAACCTTTTGGCAGAAATTACAAACATAATCTTTCTCTTTTGTATGAATATTTAAATGTGATTTTAAAGCAGAACTTTGATAAAATGACTTATGACAAAAATTTCAATTATAATTTTTCTCCTTAGTATGAGTAATTAAATGTAACTTTAAAGCAGATTTTTGAAAATAAGACTTCTGACAAATGTTACAAATATAATTTTTCTCCTTGGTGTGTAAATTAATATGCACCTTTAGATTAGAATAACAGTTAAAAATCTTTTGACAGAAGTTACAAACATAATTTTTCTCCTTAGTATGAATATTTAAATGCATTTTTAAATCATAACTTTGTTTAAAAGACTTCTGACAAAAATTACAAACATAATTTTTGTCATCTGAATCAATAATAAGATGTCTGATTAAACCGCTTCTGAAATTAAATGACTTCTGACAAAAGTCGCAAATATAATTTTTCTCCTTAGTATGAATATTTAAATGTACTTTTAATGCAGAACTTAGATTAAATGACTTCAGACAACTACAAACATAATTTTTCTCTTTTGAATGAATAATAAGATGTCTCTTTAAACCGCTTTTGAAATTAAATGACTTTTGACAAAAGTTACAAATATAATTTTTCTTGGTACTTCCCTTGATGATTTCTTCATCAATAGTAACCTGTAAAAATTAAAAATAACTAATAATTAAAAGATAATTATGAATTAATGTAATATATCAATTACAACATTAAGTGTTATATCTTGTAAAAAGCCACTAATAAACTATAAGCAACTAAATATACTATATTCATAATCAACATGGTTTTGAATATTAATCATCATTAAAATAAGGAACTTTACATCTCTTGTAGTATGTTTATACACTTGGCTGAAATTATTATCATATCCTTATTTTAAGAAAACCAGCAAAACTATTTAGCAAATTATAACAGCACATAAATATATTTATTACTTCTATATCCATGTTGATCAGATTTACAAACCCACATATTTTTAAATATGTACATTTTCCATACATATGTACATGTACATTTTCTGGTCTAAAGGTATCCAAAACTAATGGTTTATATTTAGTCATTGTAATTTCTTAAATGTACGCTCAAATGACAGGATATCTCCAAGATTTGTTCAGTATTCTCTTTCAGCTGAATATGCATGTGCAGACATGCTGACTCCAATCCAATTATAATCAGTTAAGATGTGGACCCCTTAATAAAAAGTTTAGTATGTGTTTTGGTCAGTGGCGTTTCACTTGGTTACGCATGTTCAACGCCTTGACGCAGTCTCCTACATCCAAGATTATTCATATTCCAAGGAACACAGATATGTTATCCGTGTTCCTTGGAATCAGTCCTTTTAACCTTGGAACGTCAGCGAGACGTTCTCACTGACATCATCATGGGTTCAGCTACAGGGCTGAACAAACACCAATACTTATCAGCAACAATTAATTCATTATTACCTCAAGGAAGGTTTGACAGCTTAGTTTACAATTCCTTTCTTAAATAAGGTTTTTTACAAATCTTTAAATTTTCTAACCATTTTTGTTATAGTTTTTACTTTTTTAATTTTTTTCTATTAGAATTTAATATAAGTAGAACATAGGAATATTGAATATAATAAGCTCTTCATTGAAAATCACCCCAGCAATAACATCAAAAAGGGTAAGTTCATCTCCTGATTGTATTTTTTCAATGTTTATTTTAGTATTAATACTAAACAATTTTAATACATAACTCCACATAATCACATATACACTGTTTTGAAACTAATAAAAAATTAAATTTAAAAAATCTGTCACATAATGAGAATAGTTCTTATTTTTATATCACATAAGCATGTACATGATTTCAATTTCTTTGAAAATATTCCTTTATGTTAATTGATTTATCACTTTTACATATTTTTCTTTGAATTCATAAAATGCTTTTTTTTTTATAAAATCATTTTTTGTAATCATTTCTTATAAAAATATATAAGATTATTTCCTTGTTAACATTCCTGATTATTTCAACTTCTTTTTTTAGAAATATGATGACAATTCTGAGCTCCCAGGCCCTTCACGAATAAATAAAAGAAACCTGTCCATTACCGCACAAGAAAAATCTTGTAATCAGAAGAAGTGTTTAATTTCCTAATGAATTCAGGTATCAAAGATAACAGGTGATAAGGGCCATGTAGAAAAGGTAGAGTAAAACACCTGCTCCAGGATTATTTAGATGTAGGGCACAGTGTATAAACGAATAATCTTTATAATAGTGTACCTCTGATGAATTGTTGGGAAGAAAACTTTAAATAACGGGGACCCTGAAGCCAAACCGTAAAGGAAATCCAGTTCATATTAATAAAAAAATTTCAAGGAGAGAAACTGAGCAAGGTTACACCAAAAAAGCTATCTGTGTATTTAAGTGGTTCGACAATGCCAGATAATAATGATTTCTTTTCAACACAGTACACAAATAACAACAGTCAAAATCAGATCTGGAAAACAAAAAGCTAAGCCCAAGGCTATCGCAAAATATAACAAAGTATGGACAGAATTGATCAAGCAGATCAACTCGTGGCTTACTAGTCCCTGGAAAGAAAAACTTTGTGATGGTATGCAAAAGTTGCTATTCATGTGATTATGAATAACGCATATCTACTGTATAAAACATATAGGCCTAACAAGAAAATGACATTGTTAAAATTTTGGGACGTTTTAATGAAAAATTAATTTACATTAACCAACAGAAAATAAAGCCAGAAACAGCAGTTTTAGAGGGATTGGCAAGACCCAAATTCATATTCCACAGAAAATAAAAAAGAATGAATCTGATAGAAAACCACAGAGAATCCCAATGTTATTGTTCGTTGTGTCCTTCGCAATCAGCTTTTTGTTTTGAAATCTCCTTATTTGAAATCTACTATATGTAAACTAGCCTAATTGGCTAGTTTACATTTAATTAAAATTTCCTATTGTTATTATTTCCATTTTAGTATTGTATTATATTTACTACTGTTTATGTTATTCCTTTGGACTGTTTTTTCAGTACTGTGCTGTATTATAATTGCATTTGATAAAATATTAATACTGTTTGATTATAATAAAATTAATAACAATCAATTCTGATATTTGTGTTTTTAATTTACATCTCACCCAGTATAACAATTTACACTCAGTTTTGTCTATAAAATTCATATCTAATATGCTTTTATTACTGTAGATTGTGCAGTATGAATAAAACAAATGAAAATATAACAATAATTTATATTTAATAAACAGGCCTATTATTTTGATAAAGAATATAAATTATTTCAATGCAATAAATATTATTTACAAATAATAGCAGACTATATAACAGAAGAAAGGATGATGTTAGGTCTGTATTCTGTGGCGGGCAACTTCACTACGGTGTCTTAAATATTTCGTCATTTTCTGGCCAAAAAAGCATTACTAAATTTAAAAAAAACCAATATTAGCATTGATAAAGGTCTGAAAGAAGTGAATTTAAAAAAAAAGAGCCACATTGATCGGTTTCTTGATACCCCATTAGCACTGAACGGACGTGTTAATGGAGACTGAAGCTTGGTTTCACAAATTGGAAATCATCCAAACATTTCAGTTAGTGACAGAGACTTAGAGTCTCTGTCACTAACTGAGACTTAGAGTCTCTGTCACTAACTGAAGATGTTTAGTATGTATCGGGGTCTGTTTTAAATTGCTTAACAAATTTTTAATAAATATTCAAATACAATAACCAAATGCAATTAACAACAAATCACCCAAAGCTTATTAAAATGTTAATTCGATGAACAAGATAAAAATGCACACATTTTAGTTATCACTGAAGTTTCAAAACAACACTTTTGCTCTCACACATTGACCATTTATTATTCACACACCTTAGTTAAGTATGAATTAATTAAACAGAACTAAATAGAATTAAAAAAAAAATTTCTTAAACACTTACATGACCTGGATCAAATCTGATCTGTTCTTCTGTGTTCACCGTGTGTAAATGCTTATCATTTATTTGAAGTTCATTCGTTTTCATATTAAAATTAAACGGTGTTGAAACTTCATTATTCAATGAGATCTCAGATTCCTTGAAAAATGTGAAAATTATATACAGTTAATAATTTTTTTTTTTTATTCTGATAAACTTAATAATACCATTATATAAAAATCACACATCACAAAATAAATTAATAATAGAAACATGCATGCAATTGCGCACACGCACGATTCTGCTGGAACTTTCAAAACCTATTCTATTCTAGTTTGATTCTACATTTATTTATGTATGTATGTTCTTTTTAATTATGTAATGTATATGTTTGTAATATGTACGTTTCTTTTTAAATTTACTGAAATATTTTATTTTTTTTTTTACTTAGAATGTTACCCATTAAAAAATAGAATGATTAGTCCAATATATATGATAAAACCTTTCTAAATTATGCAGATTTTGTCTTGCAAAGGTCCATCTGGATAATTGGGTTCCACTGTATGAAAAATCTAAACCCTTACCTTGTCATTTTCAACTTTAAAATTTTCTGATTTAACTAAATTGGTCTCTTCAATTGCTAAAGGATCTTTTGGAATATCATCATTAATAACATCAAGCGGTTCCTCTTTAAGTTGTACTAAATCTTTTTGCTGCAACACAAAAACAAAAAATGAATGCTACAAAGTAATTATGTTTATGATTTTTGGATAATTTATGTTACAAAGATAAATTGTATTTCCAATTCACTATTATTAGGTGACTAATGTGTCAGGTTTTGTATAGGAAAACCTAGAAAATGTTTCTTTTGCTTAATGTTATCCAAATTTAAAAATACTGCTATTCACCTCAAATTTTTCTACAAATTGTTATCTTTTACAATCAAATAAGCTGTTAAACTGTCGCGGTAATTCTCTTGGTTTAATCTTACTGACATTAGTGTTAATATTGCTTATGATGAAATTTTTTATCACGATAAATATCATTTACCTTTAGAGATAACATTACCTAAGATTTTGAATTCTACTCTTACATCGGATAAATACATGCCATAATACATAAAATTTATTTTGTTACTCAAAGGTGTTGACGAGTAATGAAGCCATCAAAACCACTGAAAACACCATCCTTCTAACCGTAAAATTATAACAATAATAATATCAACAAAAAAAAAAAACTAAAATAAGATGAGAAAAAAATTATAAAATTTTTTGGATACATTGAACAATGTATCCAAAAAATTCACAGCAAGTATTTTGTCAGATTATAATGTAGGTCTATTATAAAAAATATTTTGATATATCTATAATGAGATAGCTTATATTAAAGATAGTTTGTTACTATGACTCATACACGCAGTCATGTTTAAACACGAAAATAAATAGACATGGATGGACATAAATGTTTGCAAAATCCTGAATGTAAACATTGTAGAAGTCTCTGTTACTGTTTTGATTTCAATGCGACATGTTGTATTGTTGCTAGAGTTAATACGGTGGTAATTCAAGTATTATATACTTGTTTAAAAAGTAATTTTATTAACAGTGAACTTCTCTTTTATTTCTAATTTTATTAATTAGAGAAATTTTTAATTTTAGTTGTAGAGAAACTGGAATAAGACAAAGTGAGGTGCAATTGGTAGTTTTATAAATTATACTAACTGTATTGTTATTGTAAGAACCCTAGCATTTTATAAAAACAGATTATGGAGTGTTCAATTAGCATTTACACTGAAACAGTATGTCACAAATTGACTTACAATAGATCTTCAGTATTGCACGATATTTTGGAGTTTACTAAACAGCAAATAACATTGATATCTTTAAGAAGTGGATGTACTGAAACAAAAAGTATCTGTACTTTTCATAAAACTGAATATTTAGATAAATATTTTCATACTAATGGGAAAAGTCACTCGGACCCATTTAGCTATCACACTAAGCAGGTGATCTCTCTTAGAAATATCTTTGACACTTTCAACGTGCAATTCAAATTTAAAATTAATTCCAGGCAGAGCACTGTGTACAAAATGCTTAAACAAAATGCAAAAACCACAAAATGATACAGAAAGCGAACCGGAATGTGAAGATATATTTGAGCCTCAATATGTTATAGTCATGTCTGTGAAAAAAGCTTGTTCAGCACTTGGCATTTCCTCCGAAAGGTTAAAAAATTATCGAAAAGCACAAAGGTACCAATTTCAAAAAATAATGTTATGAAAATAGCCGAGTCGGTTACCAGTAAATTAAACAAATCCTTTCATTTAAATATTTCTACAGAAGAAACCAGTTTAGTACCGCAAAATTATGCTGATTTAGGTAGGGAATGTGAAGAATTAATCATTAAAATAAAAGATAAAATGAAAACAGTTAAATCAACCCATGAAAAAATTAATATTTTATTACCAAGAAGCTGGAACAATCAAAAAATTCAAAATGAGTTTACTGTTGGTCAGCATTTAGCCCTTCAATCCAAACAATTAGTTAAAACAAGTGGAATTTTGCCGCAAATCGGCAAAAAGAAACCAAGTCACGTAATTGATGAAAATGTTATTAAATGTGACCAACATTTTTACCACAATGATCAGCACAGCTGAATGATGCCAGGCAAGAAGGACTGTGTCTCAGTAAGACAAGCTGACAGGAAGTCAATTAATATTCAAAAAAGCTCGTCTTATGTAACGAAAAAGAATTGTATACAGCCTTCAAAGAAAAACATAATTTAAAAATTGGTTTTTCAAAATTTGCTGATTTAAGACCTAAATTTTGCATTCTGCCTTTTCTGGTAGATTATTTTCTCTAAGATGTTGCTGGAATTCAGGCGCAAAACATCATAAAACCACTGGCTAAAAATTTCTTGTATCATTCAAGCACTTCATTGTGAAAAATATTTCACCGGTAATAAGTCACGATTTATATGTTTAAAAACTCTCGGGTTTTTGACTTGCCAATAACAGCTAGAGGAAGTCTATGACAACCACTTGCGATAGAACATACATGATTGGAGATGCGTTCTTTCCTTACTTTGTATCCAGCCTCAGAGCTCCCGGAAGAAGATGCTATGGAAAAACTCTCGGGTTTTTGACTCGCCAATAACAGCTAGAGGAAGTCTATGACCATTTGCGATAGAATATACATGATTGGAGATGCGTTCTTTCCTTACTTTGTATCCAGCCTCAGAGCTCCCGGAAGAAGATGCTAAGGTTTTCTAAGGAACCGCCTTCCAGGACAATTCCATTTTGTTACAGTTATACACCTGCGCATGACTTAAATTATTACTTTTATTTTTTGAACTAAACTTTCACAATAGTCTACTACAACCTGACTATCAGCGCTTAATTTTTCACCCTCAATTGCAAGCTGGCGAATTCCTTGCCTTAGTTTAAAACTATTTAGCCAAACCCTGGCTGGCTTTAAAATCTGGATCGTCATTTAATAGTTCATTCATTTGAAGAACTGCCTCAATAATTAATGAGCCACTTAAAGGTAGACCTTGACTACGATGCTGTGCAAACCAAATGTACACTGGCTTGTCACGTTCAGCATTTTCTGTTGTTTTCATTCTCTTTCTGGTTGTTACATCACCATCAGTAACTTCCAGTTTACTCATCAATTGCTCTATTTTATCTGCATTTTTTAAAATATTATTTACTGATGTATGAGGGATTGCAAACTCCTGTGATAGTTTAACGGTACTTTCACCCTCATATAGGTGTTCAAGAATCTCAAACTTTTATAACTTTCACATTTGCTAAACAACTGACTCACATAATGCAATGAATTTTAGAAACGAAAAGGAAATGATGTAATTACAGTTCTTTTGATAATAAAATACTACACTGTGTAAGAAATATGAAAAAACTGATTAAATAATAGTGCCCAAATGAAAATGTTTATATGGATGAAAGATATGTAAAGTAATTTTATCAGTTCTTTTCTCACATGATTACTATAATTTATACATAATGTACAATAGGCTCATATAAAAACATCAGTCGCAATTAAGTGAATTTTTATACTGTAGGCCTAACAGATGGGGTACTTTTTATTAGTAATTAAAAATTTAATTTACTTTTGTGTATCAGTATTGTACCTCTAAAATAAAAATCACAAATTTTTCCAGAAGGATGACGAATTATTGAACGAGATGAATTAACGGGTAACGAACAATCGAGGTCCTATTGTAATTATAACCTAATTGAAAACTTCAAGAGTCTATTGCAAAACTGTCAACTATCCACTGTTCTTATTTATTAGTATCGTAGAATATGAATAAGAAAATAAGTATTATTATTTTCAATAAATAGAAAGATAATCATGGAACTTATGCAATGTTATCCAACCCAATGTTTTTTTATCGTATACGTCATTACTGTTAAATGTTTTGAGTACGTAAATTATAAATTCAGTAATTATTGCAATTATTTATTATTTAAATCAAAACATTTATGTTAATTGGTCGAGGTTAGCGAGCTTAGGTTAATTTATATATCTATAACTATAAACAGCAAACCTTTGGATTATTGTCAATATCGCCCGATATAACCATTATATATAACTATAATTTAACGAATTAACCTACGCTCGCTAACTTACACTAATTAACACAGTAATGTTTTAAGAAATGATTACATTGTAGAGCAACTAACCGTACAGCATTAGTAATTACAAATTCATCATAAAAAAAAAATCTACTTAAATTCTATTAATTTATGTTAGAATGGTATAAAATTACTTACTTGGTCAGAAAAACAAAAGTGAACACCACCAAATAAATAATACTTATATTATAATATAACCCCTCCCACACAAAGGTCTTAGACAAACATTCACAGTATTAATGATTGTTCAATACTGCCAACAAATGCAATTGTATACTTCAATACATACGATATCTCATTATAATACTGAATAATAATAATGTTTTTGTTTAACATAAAAGTAATGCAACACAAAAACGCAGTAATTATATGTAAAAATTCAAAAAACATTTTCGTTAATAAATTAAACAGCCAGTAATCATTTTCAATTACTTATACATTTTTGACCATGACAATCGGAGATGGTATTAATTTAAAAATGCATACTTTTGAAACGACACACCACCAAATTTATTATTTTTTTCCTATAAAAATGTACTTAAAATATTTTACAAGAAATTAGTTGTCCTTTTTTTTTTGACATCGTCTAAATTAAAAAATGACTCGGGAAGACCGGACGAGTCGAAAGTGGTCAGCAAAAAACTAGAGTTGGGAGAAACGAATCATTATAATGATTCAAATCACGTAAATCAGTTAGTTATAGAGATAACTAACTTATCAAAATCAGTTAGTTATAGAGATAACTAACTTATCAAAATCAGTTAGTTATCGAGAATCACCGATTCGAATCGCATAAATTTTTCAGTGAATCCGAAGTCAATAATTATTAAAAACAAACATCAGACATAAACGAGTATTTTTATGAATCACTGCAACGAAATGCCAAAAGACCTTGACAGCCACTTTTGTTTAAAATAGCAGTACACATAAATATAAATGATACATATAAGCATTTTATATAGGATTATATATTAATTTTGTTTCATGTTGTTGAAGTAGTTATGTGAAGCGAGAAGGTATCGGATCCGTAATCATGGACTCATCGGTCTGAGTCCAACTTTACATACATATATATTATTTTTAGCTTTTTTTAATTTAAATATAGTGATTTATTAATAATTATTAACCTTTGTAAACATTTTTGAAATAAACTCAAAAGTACATAAAATTTTATTTTACTAATACTTCTGATCTTCTTCTATAATTTTTTATTATTATTGAATTGTTATTTGTTGTAAAACGTTTTTACAATCAGAGGTTAATAATTTGTTTTATAACATCATATCAGCCGATTAGTATGCTACCTGTACTTTAAAAAGTTTTCAATAAATATCTACATAGAAGATTAAAACCTTTTTTCAACAAAATAAACCAACATCTGACTACAAGTTTGGCTTTCAAACATTTCATAGTACCATCGAACAGATTCATAGTGTTCTTTCTAATATTCAGATAGCTTCAGACAAAGAACGTCTGCTCTACCAGTTTTTATTATATCTGTCAAGTCTTCAGATAAGGTGTAGCACACTGGCCTTTTTAAAATTAATCAACATCTACCTTTTCAGTATTTTAACATTTTCAGTTCTTTTTTAAGTAATAGATATTTCAAGGTTAAAATCCAGACTGAATTGTCTCCACTATTTTCCACAAATATATGGATCGCTCAAGGAAGTGTAATATTCATACGTTTCCAAATATGCCGGTTTCTCTCAACACTGACATAGCCGCCTTTACTTATGTACTTTGTTTGTACCGCATGAAAATAGTTAAAGCATCACCAGACACAATGTCACAGCACCTTCAAGAATAGTTAAACAACATTGAAGCACGGGGGAAGTTGTGGCAAATAAAGTCTGACAAAAATTCAAGTACACATTTTAGTTTCACTCTCTGAACAAATGTCCACTTGTTATAATCGATGACATTCAGCTACCGCAATCAAATTCTACAAAATACTTTGGTATTCATCTTGACAAAAGGCCCGCATTTGGAAAAACGAGAAAACTGAATATTAAATTTTGTCCAGTTGTACTGGATTGTAGATCGAAAGTCAAAATTATCTCCGAACAAGTTAATTATTTACAAAGCCATCCTGAATCCAATCTGGATTTACGGCAGCCAGTTACTGGGAATATTAATAAAATGAAATGTAATTATATTACATTTTCAATCCACAGTTTTTCACAGTTCACAGATTTACCTTGGTGCATTACAAATAAGAATGTACACGACTCTTCACATACCTACAGTTATAGAAGGAATCTCAATTTAATAATCAAAACTCAACGGTCATCCAAATGTACTGTCGATTAACCTTTCAAACCGCATTTGACACTTACATCCTACTGACCTTTTTTAAAATTCAAGATTTTTAAGAAGTAAATCCTTCTAAGGGAAGTAAGAAGTAATTATTTTTTTAATTTTACCGTTGAGTTTTTCTCCTTGAAGACATTTGCAAACATTCATTCACCTCATTTGTACATTTGTCCTGAATGAACAAATTATAGATATCTACTTGCATTAAAAAAAGTTTATATCAGCTGTTATTTATTTCAAACGCATTCTAAAATACGTTAAACCAATTTAAAAAATAAACCACCTAATAATGACATCTGATGCCAGTGTGAAACAGCTGCAATGTAGACTATTTCCTTACTCATTTCCTGCCAGGCATGACTGCTTCAGGTCGAACCTGTAGTGCAGCGAGTATGATTTGTGCTTTTATTGAGGCACCCTCGATAATGTTGAGCATGTGATCTTCGTGCGCATCAAGTGGACTAAAACCAAGAGCGAGGTATGTAACGGACCTGTTAGACACGAATAACATAATCGAATGCGATTTCTGAGTTAGTGAGGATCACCACTGCGTGGAAGGGGGCTGGGGAGTAGAATGGTGGGCATCCACCTACGTCAGTTAAATTTGGTTAGACCACATTCCGGAAAAAAGAGAGCTGAGGGGAGTGAGCAGAATCCAAATTGGGATTGAGGGCCCATGCCGCTGACTGAATAAATTTGGTCGATTCGTGTACTGCATTATCCGCATGGGCGGGTGATTTTAAAGACACGTCCAACCTTGTATTTTCTATAAAAACTCTTGAAAACGTCGTTTACTGGTCAATTTATTAAATAGAGTGGGAGATCGAACAGTTAACATAAAATATATATATACAAATAAAAATATATATATTGTATTGCCATGAAACTTGACACAATGTCTGTCAGTAAACCTTGTTTCAGATATAAGCATTACGTCTATCTTAATATTTAAAACAGCTTTTGATTCTAGTTTTTTATCAGACAACCCGTTATCATTCCAGATTGCTAGTCTGAGACAGTAGATCGTTTTTTCTCAAGACGATTCATGAATAGTCCAGTTCATATTTTCAAGCGTTCACTCAAATCTTTGCAACATACGGTCCAGGACATTCATCGGCCCGTGAAAATTTTGGTTATCAATAGTTTGTTGATCATAGCGACAACTCATTTTAACTTTTTCAACGTATGTAGTACCAGAAATATTCAGCCTATTATTATATTCATTATTATGTTACACTAATGTTACTACTATTATAATTATGAAAGCCATTGTTACTAGAATTCGTTACACGATCGTCTCTCTTTTAGCACTCAAATTGTTATTATTGACGTTAGTATAATTAATAATTAATTAGTTTAATTAATTGTTATTAGTTACAATTCTGGAAGATAGGGCGGGTTTGATAGAATAGACTTTAGTTTTATACTATTGATAGATTTTACACCCTTTGTAACTCGCCGCAGCTGATGCAGGAAGCTGGAACCTGGTGCCTTAGAACAGACTGTTGTTGCACGATCTGTACCGCATTTTACAGAACGGTGCGGGCGATTGCGTAGATTTTTGGTATGGCCAAAGCGTTGGAAAGGTTTGCATTGGACCGCTTCTTTTTTAAAATACGGAACTTCAAAGCTAACAGTTGTGTAGTTGAGAGATTTCACGTCAAAAATTTCTTTATTATTAGATTTGGGCTCCAAAACATTTGCACGTCAAACGTAAAAAATATGTTTTTTGATCCTATTTTTGGCGTTTTACACGGGATATCTTAGAAACTAAGGGAGATACAGTTCTGGGACCTATTTTTTTTTGATTTCCCAGCTCAAAAACCATAAGAAACAATTGAATTTGCCCCTTAATTGACCTTCCCAGAATTTCAGAAAGCCATAATTTACCCGGGGAGGAACTGAAACTCGGGCGAAATATTTCATCCTGTATAACTCGCTAACGGAGCGTTTCGGACCTATGTTTATATGAACTTTTTTCTTATTTTTAGCCTCTAGAATGAGTTGTCAAAGTATGCCCTATCCTCCTGAACCACCTGTATTTCCTTGATTTTGGGCATAAAAATAATTTTAAATTGAAAAAAAAAATTTTTCCTCGCTAATCAAGTTTGAACATATTAGGAATTCACTCTATATATCCATTAATAGTTATTTATTTTTTAAATATAATTTAATCAAACTTAACCTACGCTCGCTTCGCTCCCTAACGTTGCCTAGTTAACACAGTAATGTTTTGAGTAATTAAATAATAAATTCAGTAATTCTGGCAATTATTTATTATTTAAATAATGAAAACATTATTGTTAAATTTGTCGATGTCAGCGAGCGTAGGTAAAACAAATTTTTTTCCCTTAATTCTCGCCTAAAAATTGTTATTTGTAACAAAAAAAAAGTGTGCTTCACACCGCACGGCCGAAGTGAAGAATTGTATGGGATCGCAATCGTTTCGAGTTAATATATTATATTACAAGTAGCGTACGTATAACGATTACCTTCAATAGCCGCTTTAACCTTTCACCCCTAGAACCAATATAAACGTGTTTTTTCCACGATTATCCCGTGTTTGTAGTAAAATTTTCCCGCTGAAAGACTGGATTTGCCGAAAAATACGTAATAAAACACGGGTTTGAGGCCCAGAAAATTACAACAAAGAAATTGACTGCTGAACCTTCATTTCTCTTTTCACGGGTTTTTTCGAATACATTAAAGAAGGGCTACTTTCAATAACGAATATGTGTTCACATGTCGAAACAGTCGATCCACTGAAAAATTCATAATAAAACATGTTTTAACCGCAAACAGAACGATTAATTTTAAATTTATGATGACGATTCAGCGATATGTGTGTACATCGTTGATCGTTATTTAATATACGCAACGATCATAATTATTTACGATTCGGCCTTTAAAATTATTGTTGGTTTTCATAATCTAACAGCTATTCGGTTAACGCTGTAAATTTATAAC
This sequence comes from Lycorma delicatula, assembly GCF_047948215.1. NCBI lineage: Eukaryota > Metazoa > Arthropoda > Insecta > Hemiptera > Fulgoridae > Lycorma > Lycorma delicatula. The sequence continues at coordinate 362,903 of NC_134457.1, forward strand.
GACGATCTGCATCGATCAGTCATCATTACTTTCAGAGAAAGCGGATGATTAAAAAAATTTGTAGTTGTGATAGCTAGCTATTGACAGCTGATGTTATTTTTTTATATTATACATAAGAAACGGGATCGCTCGGACATATCTTTTGTTAAATAAAAAAAGGGCGTACCTCGAAAACGGCCGCGCCCTAGGGCATTTTTAACGCCATTTTAAAATTCTTAACCCGAAAGGAACTTTGCCATCGCCCAGATCGATCGATCCTAGTCCCACGCGTCTAGCGGCTACCGTTCTCGAGATACTAGCGCGAGAAAAATTCTCCCCAGCTGAATCGCAGGACCAAAGTATTTCATATAAAGTAATTTTTTAACGGTAAACAGCAATCTTTACCGACAATATTTTCAAGGTTATGACTTTTTAAACGCGTATAAATAAGGAATTTAAAATCATCACTTACACTGAATTTAAACGATTATAATTTAAACAGTCACGTCTAGCAACTTCTTCAACTCGAACTCCTATGTTTTAATAACTCGACATATCTCGTTGCAAGCCTACAGGCTTGCAACATTCTCTACAGCCATCTACAGGGATGGATGTAGAGAATGTTTAGGGAAAATCTTTTCCTTTAAAAATATCCAAAAAAAAATAATCACACGGATTCGCATACTAACGGTGGGACTATAACAATTATAAAGAAAAAAATTTAATTCACATTCCGCCGCGTCCCGTCGTAACGCAGTTCGAATCTCAGTGGACTTTTTTTTCACTTTAAAATTATTTATTTATTTATTTAATTTAAACCAACAGCTGCTCACCAGCGGTACCAACCTTTAAATTAATTATTATAAATAATATTTAAGACGAAAATATTAACCAAGTTGACGCCCCTGCGGAATTTCAAACTCCCGCTAAGGGAATAGGAAATTTTCCAGTGGGATTTCCTATTAAATTACATATTTACATTTTTAAAAGTACATCAAATTTTGTTTTATTATTAACTTCTCATATTTTTTCATTGTTTTTTTTAAATTTATTTTATTGTTATTATTTATTGTTATTTTTTTTTACAATCAGAGGTTAATGATTATTAATAAATCAATATTTTTAAATTGAAAAGGAGATGAAGTCTGATTCGAACCGATATCCCTTCTTCCTCTTGTAAGATCCAAATATTTCATTAATTAAAATTTTATTCTGCTATAACTCTGCAACCGATGAAAATGAGTACCGCTTATGATATATCGTTGAAAAACTCTCGACGAGGGCTTAATGCGATTAAGAAAAAGTCAAAAATACTTATTTTTGATCGGTTCCAGAGTATAGCCGAATAAAATTTTAATTAATGAAATATTTGGATCTTACAAGGGGAAGGCACCTAGGTTCGAAACAGACTTCAAAAGAAAAATTTTTTAATAAAATAAAATTTGATGTACTTTTCATATAAAAAAAAAATGTGTATATGTAATTTAATGGGCGTACAAGGAAGTCATGTGGTGTCCACATTAGATTTTTTAATAAAGTATTTCCAGCCGATCTGTTTCATTTTCCAAATATCAGCAGCCGATATTGGCAGTGGAACTTAATTTTTATTTAGAAAATGATATAAGTCGATGTAATTTGTTGTTTCGTCGTTAATTATACGTTATTTTATTATTACCGATATTACAGCATCGCTATTGTCTGCATTATGATTGGAAAACGCAATAAAATTGATCGCGCATCGCGTTTTATTATTAACAAGATTTTTCCATCGTTCCAAATTTCAACGCTTAAAACTCTATAACGAAGGCGTTAACAGAAAAACGGCGTTCACCACTGTTTTTCTAGTAAAACTTTAAACCGAAATCACGTATCGTACGTCAACCTTTCTATTTAAAAAATTAAGTTTGATTGATTACGGCGGAAAAAATTAAAAACCCACCGTAATGCAGATTTTTTTAACTTTGGTGAACTCCATTTCTTTCTCCTTCCAAAGACTTTTCAGGTATGCAGTATAAAGCTGTTCCCATACTTAAATATCACTCTGTATGTAACTCTCTCGATCTTGTACAGGAACTGTAAGATTGATCTGCTGCTGTGTGCGTGCGCGCGCACACGCTTTTTTCGAATTGTAATATATTTACATATTTTTTTTTACGATGGATTCGGCGATTATATGTCTTCTTTGCTTCCGTCACCCCAATTTAGCGAATATACTAGCTGCAGCTAGGCCCTGTGGACCGGTAATCGCTAGCGGACAGATTTGAGCGTGTTTAGCGAAAGATCGGATCTGTACTTATTACGTCAGGTGAGTGCGATCAAAACACAGGGCTAAACGAATTAATTTCCGGACGACCAAGATCTGGTCGATCAAGAGCGTACCCGCTGAGTTAAACGGTTAGCGCTCGACTTGCCGATGCTCTATGGTTTATTCGTTTGGGATATTTATCGTTTAGTTTTACAAGTAGAATCCGAAAAAGTATTGCCAGCCCAGTATGTTAGAAACAGCCTGTATACATGTGTATACACATGTATAGGGACGATTACGTATGTACGTAATCGTCCCTATTAAAAATACATTTAAAAATTAAAATTATTTGAAAGTAGATTTTTTGTTTAATCGTATTAAAGAATTCTTTAAATTTTAAATAATTGCATTTAAATATTTTCTTATAGATGTAAACAGGTGAGGACTTTTAATTTTTAAATACCTGCTATTTTTACGTCATAATCTATTTAAAAATTACATATCTATGAAAATCGAATTTTTCGATTAATCGAATTAGAGAGCTAATTAAATTTTAAATAACCGCGTTTAAATCTTTTGTTATCGATGTAAGACAGATGAGGACATTTAATTTTTAAATACCTGCTATTTCTACAACGTCATAATCCATTTAAAAATTAAATCTCTCTCAAAGTTGATTTAATATTTAAATACCTCGTAACTATGTTTCCTTCTTTACTTAAATACCTTTTTTCTTTTTTAATATTATTTTGTGGAATAAAATTCAACTATCTTTTTCTTTTAAAAAAATATTTAATATATTTCCAGTGTATTTTTTAATTTTTACAGTTGTTTTTATTATTATTATTATATATATATATATATATATATATATATATATATATATATATATATACATGTACATAATATATATATATTTTATATATATCTATATTGGGAAAAATTTAGTACTTTTTAATAAGATCCGAATTTTTGCAAATATCTCGAAAACGCTCGGTCCTAGCGCTCTGAAAAATTTTTCAACCCCCTCGACAAAACCCCATCCGCTCCCAGCAGACGATAGTATTTTCAAGCGCCCCCGGGGCGCCGTTCGGAAATAGGAGAGGGGGTGCCGCCGTAATATCTAGGCAACCGCCGATCCGATTTTTACGATTCAAACGGCGTAAGTATCGGCAGGTCGACCGCTAACCGTTTAACTTATCGGGTACGCTCTTGATCGACCGGATATTGGTTATCCAGAAATTAATTCGTTTAGCCCTATATATTGAACGCACTCACCCGACGTAAAACGTACAGATCAGATCTTTCGCTAAATACGCTCAAACCTGTGCGCTAGCGAAGCCGCAAAGTATAAACTTATCGAGACTGAAAAGTAGAAAATAAAAAATATTTTTAAACACCGCTCGTAAATTAAACGCGCTAAAATATAAAAAATAATTTTAGGACGGTATCTCAGAACGGATTTGACGGTGACATGTAAGATTACGTGAAAGTCACAGCTTCAGATTCAATATCTGATGTTTTTGACAATTTATTCTTAAACGTGACGAGCGGCTTAAAGAGTGGGGTTCAAACACGCACGATAACTTTTAACAATTGTTAACCGTTTAATTACACCTAATGTTCTACAATAACAAAGATTATCACAGGTAGTTGTTTTATTTTTTAATTATTACTTAATATGATACGTACTAGAATTAACAATAAATATATATATATATATATATATATATATATATATATATATAGAATTTAAAATAAAAGTGGAGGACATTTAAAGTAAAACGGACACAAAATTACATCAATTTTCTCCAATAACTAAACTATTTGTAAACCGATTTTAAAAAATAGAATGGCATTCTGTTCAAATTAAAAGGCTTAATATTTTAGCAAAGAATAAATTTTATTAAAAGTAATATATACGGAGATATAACGGATTAAAAAACAAACATGGCCGCCATTTTGTAATTTTCGAAGGTATTCGAGTCCTGAATTTTCGGTAATTTTAAAACTTTATTACCAAATATTATTGTGATTCCTCAATCCGAACTTGAGATATAAATTTTTATATAAAAATAACAAAATGGCGGACATGGTGAGAACGAAGGGGAAATCGCCATTTTTGCTAAGGATATTTTTTGTTTAGTTTTACAAGTAGAATTCGAAAAAGTATAGCCAGCCCACCATTTTAGAAACACTGTGTATATATATCACACACACACACACACACACACACAAAATAGTTAGTGAAAAAAACAAATTCAAAAACCATAAATAAAAATTTAAAGTATATAAAATTTAAGTAACAATAAAATTATTATAAATAAATACTGTTTCATAGCAACAGTTCAAAACATGTAACTGAAATAAAATTCATAAAGCAGAAGACGTATACTCTGTTCCCAGGGCTTGATGACGGGTTGTTAGTGCCGTAAAACCGTGGCACGCCAACGGGTGGTTGAGCACCGGATGAGACACTGGGCTTATTGAACCTTCGGGTGACAAGCAGGATGTTTCCGGTGTAGCGCCCGATCAAGGCGTTTGATACCGGGCGACTACCGAAAGATAAAAGCCGCGGCTTAGCCGTGCATTGCACGCGATTAAGATAAATGGAATCTTAAATCGTAGCGTGTCGCCGACGCGCGTCTGAGCCACGGGTTCTTATCTTTCACCGGCAAGCAAAGATTGTCAGGACCGGTATCGTTCTGCTCGTCAACGGGTGACAAGCCTAAGGTAAAAATAATAATATCGGTCGGTTGAGCCGCGGCTCACCGATAAGCAAAATATATTTTATTAAGGTAATATATTTAAAAAGATCGGCGAAAAAATATTGAACCCTTATCAGGGATTAAACCTAAGACCGGCTGATTTAGAAGCCACTAAATTAATTTTGTATGAACATTTTTCCTTATTTCAAGTTCTAGAATCAGTTTTTTTATGTTATTTTTCCTTTCTCCTGAATCACTATATATATATATATATATATATATAGAGAGAGAGAGAGAGAGAGAGAGAGAAAGAGAGAGAGACAGACACAGAAAGTGAGAGCGGTAGAATTAAATAAATGAATTATGTTTAAAGTATAAAAATTATCTAAAGTGACCGCTAGAACCACCACACACTCGCGAATAATATACTGCATGCGCACGCACTCTAGTTAGAATCATCGAATTAAATAAACAAAAAATATTATATTTAAATAAAATTATAAATATTTTAAATTAAGTTGTGTGCGTAAGCCGTGCAAAAAAGAAATTCCGCGTGACGGGAAAATCCTACAACTGTGTTGTCAACTTTTTTGCGGTAGGCGTTCAATTGTCATTAAAATAGATGCTATATTTCAATTTTTTGTGCATTACGTGGTAGGATGTCATACAATTTAAGCTAATTACAATCAAGAAAGGAATGTTTTAATAAAAATAGAAAGAACAGGAGAAAAAATCAAAGAAGTGAATTTAAAGTTCGGCTTTTTATTTAATGAATTTATTGCGGTGTAAAATTTCTTATGCGTATGAATAAATTCAATTATAAAATTTATACAGTCCTTTATTTTAATTTGTACCCTCAATTATACGATTATATACAAAATAAATTTGGGGGGGTGTCGAATCATATTATTAGTTCTAAGATCTGTCTAAATCTATTGCGGTATCTTTACGATTTACTACAGTTTGTTATTTTTTTTTTTTCAGCGAAAATTAAAATACCTTTGCTCTGATAAAATAATTTAGAATTGCAGAAAGAGGTTTTATTTAAATCTTTTCAAGAGTTACGCATTCTTGGCACAATTATATTGAATCGCTTTAAAATTGAAGGAAATCTTCCTAGTTAAGTTACTTCGATGTCACAAATCATCAATTTTTCACGTATATCTTATTCGGTTAGCTTATAGAATTCAAGTAAACAAACTGCGCGTGTATGAAAACATACAAAAATGTTTATATGGAACTGTGAGCTTCACAGTTACAACGGCGTGCTGTTCGGCTATTCTTCGCATGCGCGTAAAGAACGCTGAACGATGCTTTGAGGGAGAGAAAGCACTGCCGCTCCCGCAGTTCTGACCCTTGCGTGCCGGTAGAAGGTAGTTTTGTTTTTACTCCGCGCGTGTGTGGAACGTTCCTCGTTCGATCCCTTTTCTAGTTTAGTCGGCGGAAGAAATACGAAAGCGGTTTAGTTGTTTTTCAGTAGCGATCAGAAGATGGTGTGTAAAGCAAGAACTCTTTGATCGCCACAACCGTCCAAAAATACGCTGGAAGGGCAAAAGAGAAGGTAATTAGTAAAAAATAATTACGTATTTGTTTCTGTGTAATAGAAATTTAAATTAACCACCGTTGGATTGTACTGTTTTTAAACCGACATTTTATTAAGTTATTATCTAATAATACTGAAAAATATTATCCGTATTGATATTTCATTATTTATTCGGTTAAACCGAATTCGATTCATTTTTGTCGGTTCTTTTAATTTTCATAAAAATTTGACCACGGCCTTGAAAAGGTCCAGAAAAGGGTTTTCTGGAGCAGCACCCCCAGTAATTTTAAGTACGAGTCGCCACTGTAATCGATGCTTGACTAAACCCTATTTAATCTCTACATAAACGAGCCTCAAACACCACTCGGTTTAAAGAAAAATAAACAGATCTAAAAATAATAAACATTATAATGATCTGTGTAAAGACAGAGATAAATTTAGAAAATTCATTTGAAAATCTACGTTTCCAGTGAAAAAGAAAAAAGAAGGTATAAACCTGAATAGATGGACCGAAGAAATGTGACATTTGGGAAAGCAAAAGAAATCAAAATTTTTGAAACGCGATCCTTAGTGAACAGAAGGTAAAGAATAAAACCCGTATTACTTACTTCGAAACCCACCCACCACCCGTTCAGAGATTTAATTAATTTTTTTTTTTAACTTGAAAATAGTCTTTTTGTATTCCTCTAAGTTATGGTACTCTTTCGATTAAAAACTTCAGATTTTCTCCATGAAGCCTCCCTGATGTACTTGTGTCATACAGGAAATATCTGATCTGGACACCACATGACTTCTTTGTACGCCTATTATATTACATATACATATTTTTTTAAAATGAAAATTACATAAAATCTTACTTCATCATATTTATATTTGTTATTATTGAATTATTATTATTTATTGTAAAATTATTATTATAATCAGAGGTTAATAATTATTAATAAATCAATATATTTGAATAAATAACTAAATATGTATATGAAATCAGTTTTGAACCGATGTGCCTTCCCTTTGTAAGATCCAAATATTTCATTAATTAAAATTTTATTGAGGTATAACTATGAAACCGATGAAAATAAATACCGCTTATGAAAGATATATCGTTGGCAAGCTCTCGATGAGGACTTATTATTGCAGTTAAGAAACCTCAAAAATCCAAACAAAAATTGGTTTTCGGGCTGTTTTGTACACTTTTAGTCCGCTTGATTGCAATCAAAACGAGAGGTCCACAATTAGATGTTACAACTGTTCTAAACTCAAAATTTCGACATCCTACGGCTAATCGTTTTTGAGTTATACGAGACGTACAGAAGTCACGCCGAAACTAGTCAAAATGAGATCGGGGATGATGAAAATAGATATTTCCGTTGAAATCTGAAAACCGACACTTTTCGCGATTACAATACTTCCTTCACTTCGTACAAGGAAGTAAAAATTAGACCGTTTTGTAGCAGAGACATTTTGACAATCTAAATTCTCTATGCCTAATATTTCAAAAATTTTTATTTGAGGAATTTTTATAACTTTTACGTAAGACCGATATGTAAATTGTATTATATAATTATTTATTTAAGGTGTTTCTAAAAAGATATTTGTTTTCCTAAATAAATAATTTTATATTATAATCTAATGAAATTAAATTAAACTGTGTTAATCCTTCTTTTTATTAATAACTGTTAACGGTAAATTCGGTATTTTATTCATCCCTTACTTAAGAAATAATTACTAGGGGTAGTTACCAAATTGGCTATTTTGTAAAATCTAATTTTACATTATTTGATTATTATAGAATTTTATTTTTACTTATTGTTGCGTAACCGTGGAAACAAGAATTACTAAATAAATATAATACATTAACAAGTTTGTGCTGGATTTCTACTGCCCGATCTGGATTGGCTGGACCGATCTAGTTTGAACTCTACTAGTAAATACTGGACAAGATCGGACTGGGCTCTTTTGGACAGAAATTACCCGATATGCAAGGATCAAGGATCAACGACTCTGTAGTCAAGAAAGTTACCGTGATATTTTGTTTTTTTGAAAAAGCCCCCAATTTCCACTCCCACGGTCCGATTTTTCCCATTAACGAACTCGACCGAGGAATATACCTACCTTTGGGTAGGTATATTTTATTTATCAATTTGAAAGTGATCGGCTCAAAATTACGGCAGTTACGTCCACAAAAAAGTGAAATATATATCAACTTTTAACCTGACGGTGGTTTTGGGGTCTGGAGGTTATGAAACGCGAAGATATATCGAAATTTTCCGGAAGTCGAATCATGATACCCATTACAATAGGTAGCTTTCTTCTAAAATCCATCTAATAGCAAAAAAGTTATTTTTACAGTAAATTTTGGCTTTGCAAAAAACGGCTTCGTTTAACCGTTTTTGAGTTTTTAGCTGTAACTAATCGAAGAAATTCAGTTTTTAAGAGCTTAAATTATAGATACTTAAAAAATGTTGGCCTTGGAAGTTTACCTTCTCTTTTTCCTGTTTAGCCTACGGTAATCAACCTTTCAGATATTATTTCAAAGGATGATATGTACGATTGTAAATGGAGTGTAGTCTTCTACAGTCTCAGGTCGACCGTTCCTGAGATGTGCGGTTAATTGAAACCCGACCGCCAAAGAACACCCACGATCTAGTATTCAAATCCGTGTGAAAATATCTGACTTTACTAGGACTTGAACGCTGAAACACTCGACTTCGAAATAAGCTGATTTGGAAAGACGCGTTCACCACTAGACCAGTCCGCTTGGTTCTATGAAGTTTACCAGGTCCTACAAAATTGGAAACTGATTTTCACCACCTACGAATGGCCGCCAGTTTGTCCAGTGGGAGGTGCAACGGGATGCTTTTATGATATCTCTCTAAATAATCGTCAGATTTTCAAGATTCGAACGGGGTTCGATTAGTTAGGCGATTGAAGTATAACTTTGGCATGCATCACGTAAACTCTCGATCTAACAGATAACGGTTAATCGGAAATGTTATCGAAAAATGAAAAATTATTTATTTAACCGTGCAAATAATAAATAATTCGTACGGTGCTGCATTTCTCACCATATCACGAATTATACGTAACGCCAAACCAAAACTACTGAAAATTTCTGTTAAAAATTCTTCTTACGTTCTTGTCATTGCAAACTAAGAAAGATTTTGAAATGAAAATTTTTTTAGGCGCGTTGTAGGGAGATTTTGGGATAGACTTTCTACGGGAAAAAAAGAGCCGACTCGTAACCAAAATTATCACGAGACGATAGAGCTACATATGTTATAAATATGTTAGTTCTCACAAAATACAACAGATGGCGCTGATGTGTGATGGCGTACTTTTAAAATAGTTTAATATAAGTTTTTTGTTTGAAATTGTTGGTTTTAGCTAATTTAGAGATGAAATACTTTTTAACGATTAAAAATTAGTTTGAATCGCTAAAATATTTATTTTTAGCATTAATAACACATTTTAATTAAATAAATACTTGCTTAATAATTTTTAACTCTACTCAAATAATGTCACGTTAATTAACGCCATCTCTTGCATTTTAAGAGAACTATCCAAGACCAGCACTGTACAATGTATATTGTACATTCTAAAAAGAATGCAATAATTATACTTCCACAAATTATTATACAAAGAACGGTGCGTTCTTTGTATAGTACCTACAGAAGATTGTAGGTAAATTTCTAAAGTTTGTTTATCAGCAGTTGTAACCGCAAAGTCAGTTCTTAAATTGTTGTTGCGGTGAGTTTAGCGAGTTACTATGTTCTCGGATAAAGACAAAGCAAAGTGTGTTTTATTGATGGCCGAATTAAAATCCGTAATTTTAGTTCAACGCGCGTTTCGACGTGAATTCGGAAGAGATCAGCCACATAAAAATAACATAACGCGTCGGTTCAAACGATTCGAAGAAACCGGATCGGTTAAACAGAAATCAACCGCCAAGTGTACCGGACGAAACGGTTGAACTAATTAGACGATCGGCGATTAGAAGTGCTGGGAAGTCCATCCCCGTCGAAGCGTCGAATTAGGTATTCCAAAATCAACGGTTCACAACGTTTTACGTAAAAAACTGAAATTACACGCTTATAAAATCCAGATACTGCAGGCATTGAAACCCGATGATGGTGTAAAACGTTACAATTTTGCTGTTGAAATGTCGAACAGAATAAGTGAAAACGAAACATTTTTAGACGATATAATTTTTACAGACGAAGCTACATTCCACGCGAACGGGTGCGTTAACAGACACGATTCACGAATACGGGGCTCTAAAAACCCACACGCGATTCGCCTAAAGTTAATGTTTGGTGTGGCGCGATGAAAAGTCGTGTATAGGGCCTTTCTTCTTTGCTGAAAAAATAATTAATGGAATCGCGTATCTTGACGTGTTAACCGATTATCGCTTTCCTCAGCCGGACGAACTCGAAAACATTCATCGACTTCATTTCCAACAAGTCGGTGCTCCCCCGCGCTTCAACGCGTCGGTCGCGGACGCTTCGAACGAAAAATTTGGAGATCGATGAATAGACCGGCAAGGACCCGTACTTTGGCCTCCAAGGAGTCCAGACCTGACACCTTGCGGTTTTTTCTTGTAGGGGTACATCAAAAGCGTTGTTTATACGCAAAAAATTCGCGACCTAAACCGCTTAAAAACAGGATTAACGAAGCGATGACGACCGTTAACGAAGAAACGTTAACTGATGTTTGGAGAGAAGGCGAGTATCGTTTGGACATTTGTCGAGCGACTAAGGGCGTACATATTGAAATTTATTAATTATGTAAAAAAATGTTTGAGACGACAAATTTGAAAAATAAAAAACATAAACCGTAAGTAATTCTGTTTTAATTTAAACCGCGTTCAAAACCGCACCGTTCTTTTACGATAACCCTGTATATATATCGGCATAGTACACGCAACGCGTTAGATAAAGAATATATTTTATACGCTATTCGAAATATTCAAAAGAATAAAACTTATTTTTTTACATTTACAATTCCGAATAATTTACTTATAGTTAATTTACTAAATTTTAATATTATTAATTATATATTTATTAATATAATTATAAATTAAAAACATCCATTAAATTTATTAATAATATATATGAAAGAGGAAAAGGCATAGAGCGAGAATATATATACGCATATATGATTGTGTAGTACTAGATTTACTAGTAAATAGGGTCGGTATAGTGGTAAACGCTTCTTCTCAAATCTGGTTGATTTGGAAATCGTGAAAGGAGAAAAAAATCTGGTCGATTTGGAAATCGTGAGTTCCAGGGTTCAAGTCTTAGTAAAGTTTTTTTTTTCAATTAACCACATATCTCAGGAACGGTCGACCTGAAAGTGTATATAATAAGACTACACTTCATTTACACTCGTACATATCATCCCCCGAAGTGGTTTTTTCGGTTCAGTGGTTTTTTTTTAGTCTATACTGGACATATATATCGAAACAATTGAAACGGAATCGTAAAAAATTTAGTACAGCGTGTTTTGCTTTTACGTCCTACAGATAGCGCTGTTTTTATCTGTCACAGGTGTCGCATATTAGGTATATAAGAACACGCGCGTATTCGAACGTAACGTTGCGTCAAAATTTCAAAGCGATCGGTGAAGAACTTTCGGAGATTTATGATTTTGAACAAACGAACATTTACATTCTTATTTTTATAGATTATTTATATTTAACGTGTATTTTTAAACGGATTTTGATAATAGAAATGCAGTGTCTTACCTTTTTTGATATCGGTATCGATTTCTTAAATTTTGGTTTTTTAAGCGGAAGAAATGAGATATTTCTTTCTTTTCCTGTTTAGCCTCCGGAAATTACCGTTCAGAGGATGAATGAGAATGATATGTACGATTGTAAACAGACTGTAGTCTCGTACAGTCTCAGTTCGACCGTTCCTGAGATGCGCGGTTAATTGAAACCCGACCGCCAAAGAACACCGGTATCCACGCGATCTAGTATTCAAATCCGTGTAAACATTATCGACTTTGCTACGACTTGAACGCTGGAACTCTCTGCTTTCAAATCGGCCGATTTGGGAAGTCGAGTTCACCGGTAGACCGACCCGGTGGGTCGAAGAAGAAAACGATATCTGCGAGACTAACCGTACGGTTTACAATTTCATTGTAATTTTTATTTATTTATTTCTTCCGCTCACCTATGACGTCACAACATATCCAGACGATTACAACAGTTGCATGTCAGCGCTACACTAACGCTTCTTGCGGTTAGAGGGGGTACTATTGAAACTGTAAACCCGCTTTGCCGGTAATTTATTTATAGCATTTTTTTTTTGTGCTGAAATATGATTTTTCAATTTTCTTTTTTTGAAATATTATTTTTTAATCGTTAACAAATTTCCTAAGAAAATAAGACCTCGATTAGGCGAAATATCGACATGCCTACATAAAACGAAATATTTTTGCAAAAGTGGATCCGCTAGGTGACGCTGGGGTCGTGATATTTGGAAAAATTATACATATAATGAATATTTATGTTTGTGTGTGTGTGTGTGTGTATATATATATATATATATATTAGAAAAATTAAATGTCGTGACAGAGGATTCCACTATGAAAAGTAAAACAGATTCCTTACTTGAGCACGCAATTAATTTTGAATTTGTTTTATTTACAGTTATTTGGTGTGAATTACTATTGACAGTGAACTGTTCAACGACGTAATTGCGATTTAAGTTTAGTAACTGATCTTTTAAAAGGGTCGATAGATTTTTTTAAAGAATTTGGAGAATGGTTTTTTAAATATAAAATGAAAGCAAATAATATTTCAAACGAATAAGAAAACGTAGACGTTTATTTGATTACGAAGGAGCAGGGGCGGACGAAAGAAACTTCTACGTAAATTATTTCTTGACAATAACAGATCAAGTCATATCTTCATTACAAGTGAGATTTGAACAAATTGAAAATCATATTAATATTTTCGGTTTTCTTTATAATATTTCACTATTATTAACAATGAAAGACGACAGACTTAAAAAGTTTTGCGTGGATTTATTTTTAAAATTAAGGCAGATAAAAATTGTGATGCAAATGGAACCGATTTATACGAAGAAATTAACATTTTTTGTTCGGTCTGTACTAATGTTGAAAGTGAAACACCAATACGGTGCTTGAATATGAGAAATATTCACGATTTTTTTTCCAAATCCGGGCGTTAGTTGAAGAATATCGTTAACGATTCCGATTTAAACAGCATCAGCAGAACGAAATTTTTCTAAATTAAAATCGATTAAAAATTATTTACGGACAATAATGTGACAAGAACGACTAACAAACCTGACGCTTTTATCTATTGAGCACGGAATACGGTAAAAATTAAATCGCTATGATTTTATAAAAGATTTTGCTGAAAAATTAATATTTCATAAAATAGTACGAACGAAAGGTTCATTGAAAAAAAATTAAGATAAAAATAAATAAAAACAAAGATCCAATTTTAAGAAAAGTTTTTTACACTTTTTGTTTTATAATATCCGCAATTTTATTTAAATACATTTTTGAAAAGTTAATTGTTTTACTTATTATTTTTACTGAAACTTAGCTTATTTTTAGAAAGGGCCCTGCAATTTCAGATTTGTCCCGGGCCCCGCAAAAGCAAGGGGCGGCCCTGTGTATGTCTATATAAAAACATATAAATTATTTATTCATTGCTTTATATTTATTTAGAATTGCTATTCAAATTTTTTACAGTTTTCAAACCTCTATTTTTGGATAATTTTGGGTCGATACAATAAAATGATTTTTTTTAATAATGCTGAACCGTTTTCACATTATTATTGCGATTGTTCAAATCAATGAAAATAAAAACTCAAATACTAATGGATGACTAGAGATCGACTAGAAAAACCGACATATGAACTAGATCAGTATTAATTTCATCTTTACTGTAGTGAAAAAAAAGAGTTTCATTCGTGAATATAGAGTGCTTTATTTGATGAGAATTTTGAAGTTGTATTTCATAAAAATAAAAAGAGTCTTATTATTAATAGTAGAAGAATATACACGTGGAAAAAGCCAGGCGATATGCAAGGTATAAGATAGATTATATCACGGTTAAGCAAAGATTTAGAAATCAACTAGTCGACTGCAAAACTTACCCTGGAGCAGACATTGATAGCGACCATAATTTTGGTGATAATGAAATGTAAATTGGGATTTAAAAACCTGAAGAAAAGGTGTCACATGAATCGGTGGAATTTAGAGAAGCTTGAGAAAGAGGAGGTAAAGAAGATTTTTAGCTTGAGAAAGAGAAGATTTTTGAGGAGGACATCGCAAGAGATCTGAGTAAAAAAGATAAGGTAGAATGTTAAAAAGGAAATTATTAAATCAGCAGAAGCGAACTTAAGCAAAACAAAGAGAACTGGTATAAAACCTTGCGTTTCAGACGATATATTGCAGCTGATGTAGTGATAAAGAAAGTAAAAGGAACTATAGACAATTAAGAAATACTGTAAACAGGAAGTGCAAACTAGCGAAAGAAGAGTGAATTAAAGAAAAGTGTTCAGAAGTGGAAAGAGAAATGAACATTGGTAAAATAAACAGAGCATACAGGAAAGTTAAGGAAAATTTTGGGGTACATAAATTAAAATCTAATAATGTGTTAAACAAAGATGGTACACCAATATATAATACGAATGGTAAAGTCGATAGATGGGTGGAATATATTGAAGAGTTATACGGAGGAAATGAATTAGAAAATGGTGTTATAGAGGAAGAAGAGGAAGTTGAGGAGGATGAAATGGGAGAAACAATACTGAGATCTGAATTTAAGAGAGCATTAAAAGATTTAAATGGCAGAAAGGCTCCTGGAATAGACGGAATACCTGTAGAATTACTGCGCAGTGCAGGCGAGGAAGCGATTGATAGATTATATAAGCTGGTGTGTAATATTTATGAAAAAGGGGAAGTTCCGTCAGACTTCAAAAAAAGTGTTATAGTCATGATACCAAAGAAAGCAGGGGCAGATAAATGTGAAGAATACAGAACAATTAGTTTAACTAGTCATGCATCAAAAATCTTAACTAGAATTCTATACAGAAGAATTGAGAGTAGAGTGGAAGAAGTGTTAGGAGAAGACCAATTTGGTTTCAGGAAAACTATAGGAACAATGGAAGCAATTTTAGGCCTCAGATTAATAGTAGAAGAAAGATTAAAGAAAAACAAACCAACATACTTGGCGTTTATAGACTTAGAAAAGGCATTCGATAACGTAAACTGGAATAAAATGTTCAGCATTTAAAAAAAATTAGGGTTCAAATGCAGAGATAGAGGAACAATTGCTAACATGTACAGGAACAGCAACAGTAATAATCGAAGAACATAAGAAAGAAGCCGTAATAAGAAAGGGAGTCCGACAAGGATGTTCCCTATCCCAGTTACTTTTTTAATCTTTACATGGAACTAGCAGTTAATGATGTTAAAGAACAATTTAGATACGGAGTAACAGTAGAAGGTGAAAAGATAAAGATGCTACGGTTTGCTGATGATATAGTAATTCTAGCCAAGAGTAAAAAGGATTTAGAAACAATGAACGGCATAGATGAAGTCCTACGCAAGAACTATCGCATGAAAATAAACAAATACAAAACAAAGTAATGAAATGTAGTAGAAATAACAAAGATGGACCAATGAATGTGAAAATAGGAGGAGAAAAGATTACGGAGGTAGAAGAATTTTGTTATTTGGGAAGTAGAATTACTAAAGATGGACGAAGCAGGAGCGATATAAAATGCCGAATAGTACAAGCGAAACAAGCCTTCAGTCAGAAATATAATTTGTTAACATCAAAAATTAATTTAAATGTCAGGAAAAAATTTTTGAAAGTATATGTTTGGAGTGTCGCTTTATATGGAAGTGAAGCTTGGACAATCGGAGTATCTGAGAAGAAAAGATTAGAAGCTTTTGAAATGTGGTGCTATAGGAGAATGTTAAAAATCAGATGGGTGGATAAAGTGACAAATGAATAGGTATTGTGGCAAATAGATGAAGAAAGAAGCATTTGGAAAAATATAGTTAAAAGAAGAGACAGACTTATAGGCCACATACTAAGGCATCCTGGAATAGTCGCTTTAATATTGGAAGGACAGGTAGAAGGAAAAAATTGTGTAGGCAGGCCACGTTTGGAATATGTAAAACAAATTGTTAGGGATGTAGGATGTAGGGGGTATACTGAAATGAAACGACTAGCACTAGATAGGGAATCTTGGAGAGTTGCATCAAACCAGTCAAATGACTGAAGACAAAAAAAAAATTCATTAATAAAATTATGTCACAATTGTGTTTAACCTGCATCGAGTCAAGTTTTAATTACTAACCTGATAAATATTTAAATACGACAAGTGAATACAATTAACAACTGATCACTCAGAGCTTATTAAAATGAGAGCTCTATCAGTTAAAATATTTCAAACAATTTGAAAGATTTCAAAATATATTTCAGACATTACTGAAGTTTAAAAAAAAACTTTTGCCCTCACACATTAACCATTTATCATTCACACACAATTTAATAAGTCGGAATTAAAATCAATTTTTTATAACAGAACATACTGAAATAGCAACACACACACACACACACAAAGTAATGAAATTAACGAGAGACTAATCCCTGTTTGTTATAATATCCAATAATTATAAATACTTACATGACCCGGATAAAATTCCATTTCTTCTTCTGTCTTCACAGTGTGTAAATCATTTATTTCAAGTTTATTGGTTTTCATGTTAAGATTAAGCTGTGGTGAAACTTTATCACTCAGATTCCTTTAAAAATAACATAAAGAAAGATCTTACAAAAACGTGAAAACTAATTATTATTCAATAAATAATTTTTTTTTATTTTGACTGGAACTTAATAATACCATAACATAATTATATCACATCATCATAAAATAAATTATTAATAGACAAACGAATTATAAGAGAAAAAAAAGACGTGATTAAAAGCTGTACTTATTGTTTATATAAAACTTAAAATAAAAATTACATTTTTATTTTTATTTTAATGTTTTTCATAAAAAAAAAATTACAAATGTACACACATATTAATATATGTAGAATAAAAATAAAGCCTTATTAAGGAATCAAATTCGATAAAACTTAAGGAAAATTTCAAATTCAATTTGTTTGATTCAAAAAATCTAAGAAATTATTATTATTATAATTATTTATTCTAACAAAAGAACTTCAAAAAATTGTTTTATTGGAAATATGAATATTTGAATGAAGCTCACCATCAAGATAAAGAATTATATTCATTCGGTATAGAAACTGAATATAACAGTTTCACGAGGAGAACCTTAGTTTAGATCGAAGAAAATTTAAATCTTATGAGTTAGGTAATAAAATTAAAAAACTGCGTTTATTTTTCATATTTTTTTCTGTCTCAACCGCTTTACAGATTGAATCGATTGTCAAAATAATTTTTGTTTTTTAATTGTAATCATTACTACTCAGCCTTAAAAAAAAAAATTTATCTTACCCGGTGACAGGAATATAGATTTACCAAATAACAATAATAAAATAAATAAGTATAAAATCCTACAGAATAGTCAGGGATAAACACCACAAGTTAATATTACTTTGAGACCGACATAAGTTTAAGATCGTTTGCAGACTATTTGTTTAAACAAGTAAAAGATAAGATAATATAACCTTGTTTTAAATTACAACCCGAGCTTTTAGATCGTACGAACAGTAAACAGAAAAATAAGTTACAATGTAAAGATAGATTTTAGTTGTTTTAATGATTTAATTAATGAAAAAGATTCTAGTTTTATAAATAAATAAATAAAGGGCTATATCCATCAAAAAATAACATTAATGATGTTTTCATTATCGATAAACTGAATAAAGGAATTGAAAATGCCAAAAATACTGCAGACTATTAAATTTCTTTAAAGCTAAGCCTTGGTCAATTAAAAACATAACCCTACTTCTTTTATTAACTAAAAAAGTGAATTAAATTAAATGATAAATTATCCGGACGTCGATGTTTAAATAAGCGATTAAATAAGTATTACAAAAGATAAAACAAACTTAATACTTAAAATTTTTAGAACAGATTAAACAATAAACTGTTATACAGAAAATATAAAATCAAAATACTAAAGAATAAGGGTATGACAGATGAGCAGAGAAAGTTATGAATCACCTAGTGAATTTTTTATTAGAGTTCGGCAATAAAATAGATATACACTGAATGCAATATTGACTATTTAAGCGACAGAAATAATCCTTTATAGATAATTAGATGAAACAATAATCTGTGAGCACACAAGTAGGCGCAATATAAAAAGTATTATTTTTCCTTAAAAGATCATAGGTTGTTGATGCAGGGAAAGCGATATAGCTTTGGTAAATATCTTTTATTTAAATAGCGATTTATCGATTTTAATACCGTTCAGTAAAACAACTCACTTTAAAATGTAATTAGCGCTTATAATACCAGGATAATGTGTTGTTACCCAAATATTATAAAATGTATAGTTAAGAATTAAACATGAGTAACTTGTTATATTATCAGTATTATTTAATGAAGATGATTTGAGAACTGAAATACTTCCTGTGTTGTAGAGGGCATTATTTGCTTTCTCATGGCTCCAATTTAACAGTCTTGTGTGTTAATTACCGTCTGGTGGTTCATAAGGTTGTGGTTGTCACTACTATTATATATTTCTCTGACTGAACGTCTTTCTATGTCATATTTTAAAATTAATAAACTATTTTTTTATAAATTAACATATTTACGTTAAATTATGATTTTGTTTAGGCTAATGATCTTCATTTTCACTCGATGAATTATGTTAACAGTCGATTTATCATACAACAATATTTCAGCGATCGATCTTCAGCCGATGGAATTACTTGCACTTCCACAATATGAATCGAATTCATCGACTTCACACCGTTACAAAACATTAGAAGATGATAGCGCTAGAATTAATCCGATCGGAAATCCATTATTATGCGACTGTAGAAATTATCACCTTAAAAGGTTTTTGAGGGAACTCTAACAACAGAAGTTTATTATTTTATCGATATCGTTTCAAATAATCTAACATGTTCTGGACCAAAGCAATTAGAAGGTTCGTACTAGAATACAGTGCCATCAAAACTTCTAACGTGTGAATCAAGTCAAATAATAAACGAATCTAGTACTATACATCCAAAAGAATGTAAATGTTTCTACCGTCCACAAGATGAAGGCTTGATTATCGATTGCACCGAACTAAGGATAAAAACTCTCCCTCGAACATTTCTTCTTGGAACATTACAATTCTACACTAAATCGTATAAAAATGTTAATCATACCGAGCTATATTTAGCAAGAAATTATTTATCATCACTGCCACTAGAATTAGATGAAGTTTTAAGTATATCACGACTTTATCTCTCCTCAAAAACATTTCACAAATAACTTTGACCGGCTTATTGCCTAATATAACAGTAAGTATCAGAATAAATTACTTTAAGTATAGCCATAATGATTGCACATTTAATAATAAATATTTTATTTAATGATTTTCACACTTGTTGACTATAAAATACAATAATTAAGACAAATTTTACTAAAATTATTTTAAGTAATGATTAAGATTTGCGGACAGACAGACACACACACACACACACAGAGTGAGAGGTGGAAAGAGAGAGATCAAACAAGCTCCAACAAAAATATCTTCACCACCGTAATATGCTTTTACATTCACAGAAGTTAGTGATTATGTTAAGAACAAAGAGTGTAATTTCAGTTCTGTTCACAAGTTTGTATTACCATCTTTTCAGAAATATGAAGCGACCTGGTTTATTTTAAAAACATTTTTAATCTTTCTGTGACTAATACTGCCTCAACAATAATGTTTAAATATTAATCGATCTTTAACTATACTATCGGGCGTATTTCCATACCGTTTGAATATTTACTTCTAATGAACATCTCGAGAAGGATTTTTTATTTCATTAAGTGAACTCTTAGTTCCGATATAATTATTGAAAATTTCATTCGGTCTGTGCTAGATAATATTAACTGTATTTTCTCAAGAGTTTTAAAAATAATTTAATAATCAAGAACAACGATTTTTAAAAGTTATGTCAACAGCTAGGTATCAACAATATTTACGGAAAGGTTTGTCACCCGTAATAGTTGAAGCAGAAAGCAGCAGTACCTTGTATATTTGAAAATATCTATTTATTTATTTTTCTTTAAAATGATATTTTAAAAAAGGGAAATACGGTACTTGTTTGTTATTGCGCCGCCACTTTTTTCAGTTTTTTATGGACTTCTTCAGATTTCATGAGAGAATGAATGTAATTTAAGGTAGAAAAAGTACATCTTTTAATGAAAAATAAAAGTTACAAAACCAGAAGTTTACTATTTTTTGAACAAACATGAGAGTTTCTTGTACAATTAGTAGCTCTCTTCAGCCGTACCTTTCAAAGTTTGTTCTTTCTCATTTAACTGATATTTCAAAAAGGACACAACCCTAAAATTAAGAAAGTAGAAGTCACGCATAGGTAAATTTTATTTCTCCCTATACGACAGCTGGCAACACCGTACTCAAGTTTGAAATGTCTTTCTTATGCACTAGTGCTATACCGGTATATGTTTGTCTATTATGTTAACTATGTCGTTTTCCAAGGACAAATATGTGTTTATTGTTGAAATTTATTGTGCATATAAATCTTACAAATGAGTGAAAAATTTGAGTCGGATAAAATATTCCAACTCTTCAATTCCTAATAAGTTGACAATATCGTGTTTGATTAATAGGAGTGTACACGATCGGAAAAGTACGGGTCAACCATCACTGTTAACAATAGAAGTTCTGGAAGGTGTTAAAGAACGTTTGACTCGCTCACCCGGAAGATCTCTCAGAAAGTTATCTCCATTGACTGGGCTATCACTGCTTACAGCTTTCAGTGCTACTAAAAAATTACAATTACATACTTATTGCATCGGTGTCGTTTAAGAACTGAAACAAGTATACCGTTTACAATATTGTCAGTTTCGTTCTCTTACTAAAGACAACGGTATTGAAATTTTGGACTGTGTTTATTTCAGCGACAAATCATGTTTATTGCAGTATTAAATTTACACGAACAAGAATGTTGATTTCAGCAGGATAATGCAATGTGTAATACTGGTAATGAAACGCTGAATATGTTGCGGGAATTTTTTGGCCATTGTCTAAGTGTTATGACCTCCAAGATCCCCAGAGCTTACACTAGCAGATGTTTTTCTTTGGTAATATTTAAAAAGTGTAGTTTAAAAATATCCTCGTACACTTGACAAATTGAAAGCTAATATTTAAAGTGAAATTTCAAACATTACGAAAAGCGGGTACAAATGTTATGAAAAGTGTAGGAACCTGCATTGGGATCACAGGAAATCATTTTGAAAATCTATTGTAAAGTTATTAAAGGTAATTTGAATATTGCTGTATAAGTATTTTATTAACATTAATATCTTTGTAATAAATTCATGTCGTCAGACAAAGGGGGTTGATCCTTTTTGAAATACCTGTTTTATAAATATATATATATATATATATATATACACACACATATATATATATATATACACACACATATATATATATATATACACACACACACATATATATATGTGTGTGTGTGTGTGTGTGTGTGAACCTCTGGGGTGGAGTTATAGTATCTCAGCCTTTCATCTGAAAGAATTTCCATTTTATACCCCAGTGTAAAAGTTTTGGGTTTAAATGGTGAATTAATCATCAATTGGTTGATATTTCAACTGATCACATATTATTTTATTAAAAACTATTTTTTTCTGTTCATAGATCTTAGAACTGGACCGCAACAACATGACATACCTGGAAGCAGACTCGATAAAATTTTTAAGCGATGCACACCAATTACAACAAATTTCCTTATATAACAATCCTTGGGCCTGTGACTGTCAGTCAAAGGACTTCTTAAGCTTCATTCAAAATCATTTTGTAAAAGTAAGAATCGTTTCAGATTATTTCTTTGTCTCCAATTTTAACAATTATTACAGATCATGAAGTCCTAAAATACCATAAGTTACCTGCAGCAGGTTGTGACGGTATTTATCTTACTAGTTAGTGATTTCAGACAGATTAGTTTTTACTAGAGACCGGATTATATGCGACATAAAAAGCTTGAAGTATGCGTGCAAATATGCATGAAAAATGCTTAAAATATGCATAAAAGTGTCAAAATATACAACTTTAAATAATAATAAAAATAGTAATTTTTAACTTTATTTCAAAATCAGCATACAATTAGTAAGTAGTTGAATAACATATCGATAAATTCAATAATTAACAATTAGTTAACATTTTGTTACTTTTGTAAACACAATCAGAGGTATTGTTTCGCTGCTGCTAAGTGTGCTCTAAGAGGCATGTCGCTAATAGGTTTGGCCAGCTACAACATAAGATTTCATTTATTAACAAGGTACCTTAATGAAAAATATTGTAGTAAATATACTGAAAATATGCATCATCACTAGATTTTAAGGAAAAGTTGCTTTTATAGGTACAGATTTTCAAAATTTCCGGCTTAGACATGAATCCCAAACCTATGGCGCATATGGAGAGTTAACATAGAAACATACACTGCCTAGGAATATCTCTTTTCAAAAGAAATTTAACAAGGCAGCAAAATATACCGGTACTAAGTATCGATAAAGATGATCTCATAAAAGATTCAGATCCTAATTCATCCCCACCGGCAAACAGTTTCATCGACCAAACTTCTATTTGAAATCGATGTTGTATTCTCCATTTGACAGTACTATTAATGAACTTTATGATATTTCTCGTTTTATGTAATAGTATTAAAACTAAAAAAATTTTTTTTTTAGGGAACAATTTGAAAGTGATTTGCGGAAAATTACGGCAGTTATCTTATCCACGAGAAAGTGAAATATATATACATATATATATATATATATATATGCTTTTGAGCTGACAGTGGCTTTGGAGTCTGGAGGATGTGAAACGCGAAGATATATCGAAACTTTCCCTCGAATCATGGTATCCATTACAATAGGTAGCTTTCTAATGAAATCTACTTAATAGCTTACCTACCTTCCAACACATTATGTATATACTACTTGGAATTCAGAATAAAATTAATCTGTTTATCTTATTTATTCAACTAGTTTAGAGGAACATATATCAAGACTTGAACATATTTTTGATCGATTTAATATTATACGCTATATATTTGATCCGCTAATATTATACCTCGCATTTAAAAATACATATCTAAAATTATACAAATGTGAAATTCGTTTAAAAACAAATCGTGAAAGAATTCCTTTAAGTTTAGAAATGAATTTGATTCCAACACCTAAACCATTGAAAGTACTTCATATCGACAGCGTTTTTTTTTTTTTTAAAAAAACAAACGTTTTTGTCAATTTAGATAGTATTTTAGGTATACACAAGTATAACGGATTGAAATATCACAATCGACCGAAGCAGCTGATAAATTATTAAATTAATTAACTCATTATAAAATACCTGAAAAAATTATTTCTAATAATGACACCGAATTCAATAATTAAAAAAATAATGCGGATATATAAAAATAAAATATATTTTAGAAACAAAACATCCATCATCAACGTGAAAGTTTTCAGTCTACGCTAATTGAACATATTAGAATCTTTAACCAACGACAAGAAGTAAAAAATGAAAGTATTAAAAATAAAATAAATATGCAGTTATTGCGTATAACAGTAGCGTTTATTCTGTTACCAAATTAAAACGGTTTGAAAATTTTACGGACATAACCCGACTTCATTATTAGAAGCTGATATACAGCAGCAGGTAATAAACGATTACATTAGCAATCATAAAGAAAAGGTGAAAAAATTGCATAAACAAGTAAAGGAAACTAATGAAATAAAAAAAAAAATTAAAAATTCAAGGAAAAATAAATATAAATAAAGATTTACTGGATATCCCACCTGATGTTTATATCAAGACTCTCCAAAAACGAAGTAAAGCGAAAAATAGATAGGATGAAGGAAAAGTAAGTTCAGTGAAAAACAGCAGAAATAGATGAACGACGTATAATAAAAAAATCAAAATACATTTAACGACCTCGAAAGGTTAAACAAATACAACAGAAAAATCGGAATCAGAAACAAAATACAATCAGAAAAAAATACAGAAACTAATCGGTATTTGAATTCTCTTGTAGGTCCTCCTGTTCCTAAATGAATTCATCCTGGAGCAGCTGAAATTAATTCGTAAATGATCCCGATAGAATTGGATTTAGCCAAATTAGAAGCCTCTTTCCGTACATTTATTCATTATTATGGATAAAGTTTTAAATCATTTATAAAATTTGAATAATGTTTCTGAATATGTATTAAATTTCTTTTAATCATAACTTTTAATTATAAATTCTATAATGTAAGTAAAAATAGTAATAAGTCTAGAGATAGAAGTATTATTCGTACAAAAATGTTAATAAATGAATAGTTAAAAATAGTCTTAGTAAGTAATTAAGTAAATAAAAGAGGAATTGTTAATGGTCTCGGTTCGATTGTTAAATTCTTTACTACCAATTTAGATGCTATGATGGAGAAAAATATAAAAAATTGTTAGAAGAAATAAAACAAGATATTGTAAATCAGATTAATTACCGGTACTCTGTTAGTACAAATATTATTAGTTTCATAAAACAGTTATATAATTGAAGATAATTTTATGGAATTACGTGTAATACGTAAATGATTTTGTTGACTTAGAAAAATTAAGAAATTTTGTGTATCTATATGTAAAAAAATTAATTTGTAAAATAAAGTATTTTTTTCAAAAATATTATTCGTTAAAAGAAATAACTTATATAAATAGAAAAGATAATTGCCTAATTTTACATCCAGTATCCAAAATATAAAATTTTGAAAAATGTAAAATAATTATACACCTTTATCCACTGTTACAAAATTTATTTGAGTTTATTTAAATATTTCTCCAAATTATGAATTCGTGTCTGCTACTTTCAAGATGTTACAATGACTGTGAATGTTTATTTTATAATGATCACTATGATACAGAATTTATAAATATATAATTGTTTAATTTTTAACTTTATTTCATTGTTTTTTTTTTTAATTATTTTTACTTGCAATGTACAATTTTTTACTTCTGTTCAAATAAAGCAGTTAAGAACGTGCCTTTGATAATTGCACCTGCGGTTAAAGGTGTAGTCCAAATACTGAAAACTTAACCTAGATCAGTAACCAAATAAATTTTAATATAACAGTTTTAAAATTAGCCCACCGTGTTGGTCTAGCGGTGAACTA
The DNA here is from genome assembly GCF_047948215.1 of Lycorma delicatula. Lineage (NCBI taxonomy): Eukaryota > Metazoa > Arthropoda > Insecta > Hemiptera > Fulgoridae > Lycorma > Lycorma delicatula. The sequence continues at coordinate 388,744 of NC_134457.1, forward strand.
GTCTTCGCAGATCAGCTGATTTCAAAATCGAGAGTTCTAAGGTCGTGGATTCCGGTGTACTTTGGCGAGTTGGGTTTCAATTAACCACACATCTCAGGAACGGTCGAGCTGACACTGTACAAGACTAAACTCATTCATCTTCTAAAGTAATAATATTACGTGGTTCCGGAGGCTAAACAGAAAAAGAAAAAAAAATTTAATGATTATTTTTTTACATAAAAAGTTTAAAAAATAGGTTGTGTTTCAATCGCTACCGAGATACATATTATTCGATAAGACTGTCTACTACTCCTTCCTCTAATAATCCTACTGGATTTGGATTCACCGTTGATAATCGTGTACATATTGCTCGTGAAAAAAGTAAAAACCTACTTTTTGCTAGGAGAGGTTTGTACCACTCGGTCCTGAGTTCGATTCCGGCTTGATTTCATGATTATTTTGTACTTACAAAATTTTGTTACATTAATCTAGTTTACTTTATCTAGTGAAAGGTTATCTTAAAATAAACCGGCTTCTCTCTTTTTATTGTACTCGTACTTAAAATAAGTTATTTTATTCTGAAATCTTACAGAGCAAATTTTTATCTAGCGGACCCGGCATTAAATTTGTTTGTACGAATTAAATAAATTATTGTATTATATTTGACAAATTATATTATGAAAATGATAAAATATATAATATTAATTCTCTATTACTTTCCTTTATTTCTTCTTATGACTTCCAAAATGTTTACTACAGTTTAAACCTCAAATATATCATTACTATATACATTTTTTTAAAACCGTGTAAATACATAACCTAAAACTTCTTTAACTAGATTTAACTATATCGAATGTCTAGATATAGACATTCGAAAAGACAAATTTAGAACAAAACTTTTGGCTAAATTTTTGTCGAAAAAAAGTTAATAATAAGTCTGACCATCGAACATAAAACCGACCGCTTTGATCGGTTTCAATGAAGGTTTCAAGAAAAGTGAGAAAATATTTGTAAAGTATTTCATACTAAACAACAAAGGCAATTTATCTTTCTAAAATAGATAGCTAATTTATTAATCACAAAATGTAGACACAGGCAAAAGGTTTTGTTATTAACAGAAATCTAAACAAAAAAACAGAACTTCATTAGAATATTGATACCCAAAATAATAAGTGGAGCACATTTAAATAGAAATACATAAATAAAACGTTTAGTCTACAAAAGATTCAGCAAAACACCTGTTCTAGTGTATCGGAACTTACTTGAAAGCAAATTATTTTAGTTACATATTTTTATAAAGTAATCTGTACTTAATTTTAATTAAAATAACAAGAATAAAAATATATTTGACTAACCTAAAAATAATGATTTTTGCCAAAACAAAATGGAAATCGTTTAGTTCATTAAATTCCCATAAGTTAACCAATAATCACATTATTTGTGTACCATTTTTCTTATTACAAAATATTATTATTTGAAAGAACTTACCTAGTTTACACGTAGAATTATTTTCTAAACGGTTGTCTTGATTCACGTAAAATACAAATAATCAAAATTTGATACGATTTTTAAAACATTACAGAAAATTTTTAAAACACTTACAGAAGAGAAATAAAACATTATTTACTGTATGACAAAGTTATTCGTTAACAACACTTTTAATAGATTAATAAATTACCAGAAATAAAATGTAAGCTAATATTATTATTATGTAAGATTTGTTTATTTTTTCTACATCGCTGAATATAATGGAAACAGCTAATAATATAAACAAATATAGTTTTTCATCAACTTAACACACATTTTGACACACGCAGTTTGATGAATTTCGACACGAACCAAGAGATCGAGAGTCAAACGAGGGGAGAGAGTCTCTGCACTCTCCCCCCCCCCCATCGTAATATACGGAGAATCTTAATACGAAGCTTATATAAGAAATAATTCTAACATTAGGTATTGACAGGTGCGCTACGCTGCCAATTAACCTGATTTTTACTTACCCCTTCACCCCTTGCCTGCCAAAATCGGCATCAAGTAAGTCGCAGCGTTGCGTTTTCTACTTATAACACATTTGCCTCAACCGGTAAGATGAAAAAAATTTTTTTTTATTTTTACTGTAAAATTTTTTAATTTATTTTTTTAATTTTATTAGTGTTAAAACTAAAAAAATCAAACTTAATAACTTTTTTATTTTAATTTTTACGTTTAATACAGTTAGTAAAATAATCACTGATTTTAAACATCCGACCTCTTGGTTAACTGGACTTACATATTTTATTTATCCGTAAAATTTACATAAATTATTGCTTGTTATAGTATTCGAATTATTTGAGAGATTTTCGTGTTAGAAGATAGAGATTAAATATAATCTGAGATTACTGTTTATTAAAACGTAGATTATTCGGACCCCCATATCTCAAACATTATGTGACAAAAGCGGTGACAAATCTAAGAGAAAAATAATTATTAAAATGCTGAAAAAAATCGCTTGTTGAACCATTTATAGACAAAATTTACATTAGAAAAATTGAACGTTGTAACGATCAAATCGAATCTAAATTTACTTATTTTTTTATAAGGACTAGCATGCAATTAGTAATATCTCTAAGTGTTATTGCGCTTATTTGTATTACAGATGTGCTGGGCTGTACTGTGAAATACGGTAGTCGACTTGATATGAGGTAAATTTGGAAATAATCGTTTTATATCGTAATCCCCATGTATTAAAAAAATATTCATTAATATTTTTTTATCATATGTATTAAAAGAAATGATCCTGTTGTGTTTTTCTGATTGGTTACTCAAGAGGATACGGTCTAATTGTGTTGCAACTATAAATTATTTAAGTAAATTGAATACTAGTAAAAAGAAATAATTGAAAACCTTACTACCGTTTGGATTCCTTGGTTACGTTCCTTTGTTAACGTGTATATACGTTTTAAAATTTGGTTTCAATTATTTTTTATGATTATAAGTTATCAAATGTTTAAAAAAATTAATATTAAACTGTCGGTCGGTGGCTTGTTCTGAGAGAGATGCATTGTAGGAAGAACAGTTTAGATGTTGTGGTTATTTTCACAATTTAGTTCTGGCGGTTGAAGAAATTAGTTGTTGAGGGGTAGGTTGTAGGGGTGGGGCGAGACTGAAATTACGTGCGTGCGGAGAATGAACCGTATGGATCCAGCGGCCATCTTGGGTTGATTGCACAGTTTCGTTTAGATTCTCATGTCTGTGGTCAGACTTAACTATTAATATTATATCTTATACGTTTATTTTAGATAACCCTCGTTGTTGGTCGAGGTAAGCATTTTTTATATATATTATCTTAATGTAGATTAAAATAAGGGTTATTATTTTTGTTTGGCTATTGTATCCAAACTTATCACGTAGTGAATTTTAAAATACAATTTGCACTCCTATTTTTACAAAATAAATTAACTATATCGTATACGCAACCGTTTCTGACCTTGTTTTCTATTTATAATACGGGCGAAATAATATCTCAAAAATAAACAAACAGAAACAAATTACGCGACTGGTTATAAATTTTAGGCTAATCTAGCAATAAAATAATTAACCGAGGAAATAAAATTATTTCACGATCTAAACGTACTGAACTTACTTATTAAAATTAATATGAAGCAGCAAATTTATTATGTACCTTACTGAGGTATTACACCAAAACAGGTTAGATTAATTAACATATTTTGGTCCTCTGACCAGGGATATATTGAAGGTTCTACAATTCAATACTTAATTCATAATTAATACCAGGCAAAGGATACTGGTAGTATTGCAACAATTCATAACAAAAGCAATTGCTATACAAAGAGGGTACTTTCATTAACTTAATTTAATTGTGGAATAATTTCTTCAGCTATCCAAAATTGTTTAAACTGGGATAGTGAGCACAATCATGTTTTTGGTATTTTAAGGTAGTTGAAACAAGTTTTACAAATTCCATTGGTTTCAAGATATTATGGAGATTTTAATGTCTTCTATTCATTAACAATAAACAGAAATTAAATTAACAAATACCTTTTTATGATGAAATATTATTTTTATTATCAAATATTAATGTAAGGTTTTTATTGAATTTACCATTTTGTTTCAATTAATCATTTTCAACTGGTTATGAAGAATGATAGAAACATCAAAGAAAATAATTTCATCAATATTGGTCTGCTTATTTATTTAGAAAACAATAAAGAAAAAACATTCTTTGGAAATTCAATATGGGCAAAGAACAGTTAATAATGAATTAAGTTTATAAGGTCAACAATTAAGTATAAACCTGATCTACTATTCATTTATACACCAGTATGCCAAATAATTTATTAAAAGTTGAATATCATTCATTTTATGGGTTACAGAGCGATGACCTAACAACGAATATTCTAATGCATATAAGAGTTTGGTACTTAAACGTATTAACGCCACCGCAGCTACAGCTGCTGTTTAGGTTATCTTGACTTTGTGTACTGACAAATCGTACGTATATCAAAATAACCTAACTAAATATAACCTTCGCTCGCCAACCTCTTGTAATTAACATTAGATATGCATAATATATACAACTTATTAATAATATAACCTTAATGCTATAGCACCGAAATTCAATTAATGTTAATCTACCGAAATCCAATTGACTACTTTGTTTTTAAATAAAGCTGTGGCGTAGGTGGTGTAGGTTATATTTAGTTAGGTTATTTTGATATACGTATGATTTGCCAGTACACGAAGTCAACATAACCTAAAGCAGCTGTAGCTGCGATGGCGTTAATACGTAAGTACCAAGATTTTTGACAGGTTATTTTCAGTGTTCAATAAAGATCTCAAATGACTATGAAAAGCTAAAGTAAAGAGATGTTCACATCAATCTAGGATTTAAAATATGAAATAGGTGCTGTGTTGCAAGACATTGTTGCAACACAGCTTGAATTGAAATTCTATTTCAAATGGAGTATCTTCTATTAGATTAAGTTAAAACAAAGAAAGCAGTTTATTTAAATTTATCAATTATATCTGTTCATCTATTAAGCAGTGTAAATTTAATTGCAGTTTGATCATAAGCAATTTCTTAATGATACATCATTTGCTGTTATTAGAAATTATGATATGCTTCAAAGATTTCTTAATGTGGATTCTAGTTATGACATGTATTATAAATTTGACATTATAATTAATAATTTGTGACTAATTATAATTTATAATTTTTGACATTATTAATGATTAAGTTTTATTAGTATCGTGTCAAAGATTTATTGATTATATTAACAGGACATCACATAATTGTAGATTTTAGATTAGAGTGATCAAACAATCTTTAATAGTATAGAGATGATCTGATTATAATTGAATGTTATTTTGGTAAATTTGGAAGTTTGCTAGGCACTTTCAATAATGAATCTTTTGATTTCTTATTTATAAATAATACTGTGATTCAGTCTGTGAAATTTTGAAATTCTTCTTGGCACGCAGGTGTTTAGAATCCTGATCAATTCTTGTCATGCTTTTTATGTTTCATTACTAAGGCTTATCTCAAGCTTTGTCTTTCTAACAAAGCTATCCATCTGGAATTACTATCTGATTTTACTTCAGTTATTTATTGCAACCTTTAAATTGATTCATATCAATTAGCAGTATACCTACTCAAGTCTTTTCTCACAACAGTTCTGACAAAATTTATTATTCATAATATAATTATTGATCATTATCATTGAAACTGTTTGTATACAGCTATTCCAGCTGCGGTGTAATACATTGGTTGTGGTAGTAGCATACACTAATTGCCAGATAAATTATGGATAATTTACTTAATTCACTTACACATAAGAATAGTAGAATAATCTTTGTAATAATGTACATAATAAATATATTCTTGCACACTTGTACCTACAATCTATAACATGATGCAGGAGGTGTATCCGTGACGTAGTTTATGATACAGGAGTTGTGTCCAATGGTCTGAATAACCATGATGCCATTGGATAAATTGTAAATAATGACTTATTGCACATTTAGTGACTTATCGCACCTAAGTTGTACCTATAATCTTATAGCGACTTAGGATTTCATTAAATATGTTGTTCGTGATGCAGTAATGTGTCCAGTGGTCTGTGAATAGTCATGGTGCCATTGGATAGAAAGTGTAAATAATGACTAATTGCACATTAACAGAACAAATAAATTACAATAATAAATATATTAACTAAATTATTTTAATATTCTCAATCGGTAACATGTCTGGGTCTCTATGATCTGTAGAAACAGCAGAAATGGGAAGAGAATTAGACAGGCTTAAACCTGCATTTAATTGTTTGTCCTATAACACAACATAGATATTTCACGCTTTTAATTGTGCTCTCCCGTAAGCCACCAAAATGGGCCGACAAGGGTGGAATGAATGACCAAGATATGTTTTGTTTGGATGAAAAGATGAATGTTTGATTTTAGATTTTCTGAATTTAAGAATTTAAATAGGTCTTACAAAATATTCTTTGCAGAACGGATGGACCATTATCGGAAAAGATTTTGGTAGGAATACCTCTTTGTCTATGAATGACTAGTCAAATCAGTGAAAGAAGACAGAATGGATGGAAACTTACTACTCAAAGAGAAATGATTTTACTTTGTTTTCATTTGATATTTGAATTCTATATATGTTATAATTCTAAGTGCAAAATGTTAATCTGGAGATTCACACCACAAAATGAGTGTATCAATGGAGTATCATTAAGAGAAATCAATTAGTTTTTACCTTGCATAAAGGCTTAATATTCCCCTTTAAGATAAGAATTGTTGCAATATATATATCTAGCCGGAGTTGGCAAAATAAGATTTAAATAAAATCGGGCTCAGATTAAAATATAAGTATAAACAAATTAGTTAATATATTATTTATGCCTGAAATAGGTAAATCTTTATAGAGGAAGTCCCGATTTGTGAGCAAACATATGTGCAAAAGTTTGACTGCCTGAGTCAAACAAGACTACACATATGAGAACTTAAAATCAGTTTTATCGGTATGAACGAGTGTGTTTTCTTTTAGTCTCTTCATTCGTCGGATAAATAAAAAAATTTACAGCATTTTTTTAACTGATGATCAAGCTTTCAAAATTGATTCTTGTTCCAATATTGGATTGTAGTACTTATAAGATTTTCCAGGATGTGTCTGTCATCTGGTCTCAAATTCTAGGAACTCTTGAAGATTTGGACAGCTCTTATTTGATAATCTTTCCTTCCATAGTCTGCCAGAATTATAAACTATCTTTGAGGTTAGAAATTGAATTACAATGAATTCCAATTTAACCGTTAGTTTCATTGCTTCAAGTGAGTTGACAAATGAAGAAATGCGATTCGCTTTTCATTGTTGTATGTTATCAATAAGTTGTGATTTTATAATTCTCATTTGTTAATTGGAAGATTTTTAGCAACGGCTAAAGCTTTCATCTCTTAGCAACAATTATAAATAATGTAATTTTTGAATGTTTAATCTTTTTGAGTGTGGATTAAGTCATTAAATATTAAGAATATCGCGTTTAAACAACGGTAAATTGATTTATAGAATGTTCTTACTTAAATGAATGTTACTTAAATGTTGCTGTACATCCTATGTCGCATAGATTTCCTTAACTTGTTCTTGATCTAAAGCCAAATTAACATTCATTTCTACTTGTGACCCAATGGAATTGCATTGCAGTTTAAGCAGATTTCGTAATTTGACTTGCCAGGCGTGGCTGTCACCTTGATGCATCAAATTTGTCTGTGAATGTTCCAATTCTTGTAATGGAGGCTTTATTGATATTTGTCTTAATAATTGTTAATTGTCTTAATATTATTGAGATAATGTAGGGAAGAAACTCCAAAATATTTTCGTTCAACCAGAAGTTATTATTATAATTGAAGATTACAGACGAAGATTGAATTTGCTAAGCTGCAGTGTATTTATATATATCACAATATTACAACTTAATTATCTGGTCTATTCAATTTTTCAAATATATGGCCCGGAGGACCAAAATTAATGTACAGCCATGCCATTCCATGGTGCGATGTAATTTGGTTGTGGTAATACCTTTACCTGTCAATACTTTTGTCCTGTCAATAAAGTATATTTTACGATTCTTCTCAATAGTAGTGGACTGTATAAAGTAATTTGTAAATCTATGCCTATTGTGTGTATGACCTTTCACTAATAGTAATTAAATGAAAGAAAAAAAATTTATTGGCTGTTATCTTAAAAATCCAAACTGAAAAAGGTACGATACTACAAAAATAAAAATCAATTTTAGGTAATGAATTAAATTTCATATTGTGCGTATTTAAAATAAAATAAACATACTAAGCGAATGGCAATTGATTGGAAAAGAGTGAAACTCTATACACAACAAAGCCACAATTTAAGTACCTACAAAAGGCTTTGTAAATCCTACAGTGTTGACAGTCAATATATGAAGCGATTAAGCTATTTACTGTGACAGTAAACACCAAAAAACTACAGGCTTTCTCTTTCTGATAAGGTAGTAATGGAGGTAATCTGTAAAGGCGTTGAATGTTAGGTGTAATCTGAGATACGAAAGAGTGAATGTTTCTTGTCACTGGTTAAATTTTTATCGGCTTTCGCTTTCTATATGATATTTATAAAAGTAATCTGTAAGGGCGTTAGATGTGTGGTGTAATCTTAGATACGGAAGACCCCCATATGTTATCAGAGAGTGTTGTAATCTATGTGACCTAATTCAGTAGTATGAAAAAAAGAAAATTCTATGTAGAACAGTTATAGTATATAAAAATTTGATAATGTAAATTCACAGTTAACCTCTTCCTAAAAATGATCGATCAGATTTTACCAGTGAAAATCTTAATGTAATTTCCACTTGATTTCATTAAGCTTGTTTAATGATCTTTTGCTAAATAGTATTCTTTTTCTCTTCTGTTTTGAGGTTCCGTTTCGTTTAGCCATTTTGTGGTCAGAGCTAATTCTGTGGTCATTCAGCTAAGAGTTTATTGTTTTCAGCAACATTAGAAGTAACATAACTTTAATTTCACTTATTTTTATAGCGCTATAACCAAAAGCATATTTTCATGCGATGTAATTAATTTAACTTAACCCGTTTCTTATTTTGCATGTATGAAACTCTGAGAATGTTTAACACTAATAAAATTTGGTCTGGTGAATGTACTCTTGTACATTGCTCTCTTGTTTTGTGATGTCATAACATCACAAAACAAGAGAGCAATGAGTAGAAGGCATGTTGTAGTAAACCCCAGGTTGCCAGTCTGCAAGTTATGTCCAAGAATCAATGGACAAAAAAATCGTGCCAGTGTAGTTAAGTTCAAGATCATATCTGTGCAAGTCTCCTCCTCTGTACTTAATATTAGTTTAAGAGTTAAGGATATTTTTTGTTTGTATCAGATCTTCACTTCAACTGGTATTCTATGAGGTTTATTTATATTATTGTGGATAATGTTAAAGAAATAATAAATTTCACTTTTAGCAAAAGCAAATGTAGATTTTTATTTTTTTCCATGTTTTTAATTTTGTTTTTCGTAAATGACATTTTGCTTCCTTTAGTTGTTTTATTTTACATTTAATTTACTTTTCTTGTTAAGATGTAGTTAAAAATGCAATACCTATGTAAAAATTTATTATTTTATTATAAATTGATAACCATGCAATTTTTGTTAAATAAAAACATTAATTGTCGCAAAGCCACAAACAGAGTTTCTGTTTTACAGTGATTCTTGAGTACCTGAGATAATGATAACTATTGAGGCTCGCATTCTGTATGTTTGAAAAAAATGATTAAAACCTGATTAGGTTTGGGATCAAGATGAGATATGAATCATAACATAAACAAATAACCATAAAATAAATAACGAATACATTAAAAGTATTAAACCATAGTGTATCAAAAACTGGACAAAAGATTATGAGACCTTGACAATAGAGACAAACATTCATAGAACAATGATTGTGCTTTAAGAATGACCGTAACAATTACACTGGTAAACATGATTTTTGACTCATGATTATCAATATGTGTAGTTAATGCAGTTTTCAAATATTATTTGAAATTTCTCCATCACCCACAGTTTTTTATTTTAATTTTTTTAAATATTTTAAAACGTGTTTTTCGTCAATTTGTCGATTGCCAAGTAAAAGCTCATAGAGCATTGTAAATATGATGGATCCAATTGAGCTAACTCAAGGGTAGTATTGCTATTGTTGTGCAGGTTCAGATGTGTATAGGCATGTACAAACACGATCTAGTGTACCATATATTCATAAAAACGATGCCGTTTGTGAGATAATAGTGAACCAGTAAACACATCATTGTGAATGCTTTGTGTGTCTGAGTTATTGTGTATTGCATATTTACAACTTTATTTCTTTTAATTACTTGTTAATTACAAAATTCCTAGAGTCTGTTTAAATCATCCTACAAATTTTTGTTATATATCTGGTGAAGTGATGCTAAAGTCCCAAAGGCAAAACCTTACTCCATTAGTAAAACGTGTAATGAACTTCATTTTGGGTGTAGAGTCAGGGATCAAACAAGGGCTTGGGCCCCACGTATCTGTTATTTTTCATGTTCTAGGCTCCTCACTGCATGGAAAAATGGCACACGCCACATGCCATTTGCTGTCCTTATGATTTGGAGGGAACCCAATATCACTCTTGTGACTGTTATTTCTGCTTAACAAACATTAAAGGGATTACATCAAAATCAAAACATACAGTGTGTTGTACCCTAACTAGCAATCTGCAATAATACCGGTTCCACACTGCAAAGAATTGCCCGTACCAAAGCTTCCAGAACATGTGACATTAGAGGAAGAGAGCTTTAAGTCTGATGGAAGTAAGGAAGAAAAAGAAACAGATTCTGGTGATACAACTTTTGAACAAAGCGTTTCATCTGAGCTTCATTTACTCTCATATGATCTCTGATGACTGATCTCATATGAGATTTAAAGTTATCCAAAAAACAGTCTGAAATGCATGCTTCCCGGCTAAAAGGATGGAATCTTTTTTAAAAGAATACAAAGGTATGTACGTATTGTAATCGTCATTCTGAATTTAAAGACTATTTTTCTGATGAAAATGGCTTAGTGTTTTGTAATGACATCTCTTCTCTTATGGAGACACTTTGTAATGAACATATCCCAACAGAATAGCACTTGTTCATTGATTCCTCTAAAGTTAGTTTAAAAGCTGTGCTTCTGCATAATGGCAATAAATTCCCATCTGTACCTGTAGCTCACTCTGCTAATATGAAGGAAACATATGAAAACTCAATTTTTATTGGAAAAGCTTCAATATGCAGTGTATGAATGGAATATCTGTGGTGATTTGAAGGTAATTGCACTTATTCTTGGTCTGCAGCTTGATTACACAAAGTAATGTTTTCTGTGTGAATAGGATAGTAGGGACAGAAACAACCATTTCATTAGAAAAGAATGGTCTAAACAAACGCTAATCACTCATTCCTGAATAGAAAAATGAAAGATTCTGTTATATATCAAATAAGGATTAAAAAAGAATCCTGTCAAGGCCATGGAAAATACTTCTGGTTTCATGTATTTAAAACAGAGTTTCCTAAAATTAGTGATACAAAAATTTATAGAAGGAATATTTGTGGGTGCACAAATACGATTACTAATGCATGATGAAAATTTGAGGAACTATTGAATCCACTGGAGAAAGCAGTTTGGCAAGCATTTAAAAATGTTACTCAGAGTTTTTTGGAAAATCGAAAGGTGGAAAATTACTGTGATATTGTCAGTGATCGTATAAAAATTTGGGTTGTAGTATGTATCTAAAAGTACACTTTCTGCACCACACTTAAAGTTCTTCCCAGAAAATCTTTGTGCAGTGAGTGATGAGCACAGGGGACACTTTTATCAGGGATTTCAGCTATGGAAAAGAGGTACCAAGGCAAATGGAATCCTGATATACTGACTGATTATTGTTGGTTGGACCATCATAGGGATGCTCCACAGGCGAAGTATAGCAGAAAATCATCATTTCTTACTTTGTAGGTGAGTCGCATGTCTGAATAGAGAAAGTATTAAAATATTTGAAATTATAAATGCCTATTTCTCAGAAACCTTGCTTGATGGGGAAAAACTGATAATCATATTTGAATTCAGGTGAAAAAATATTATCAGAATCACATATTTTTCTTACAAAGACAAAAAAAATTATTTTTTGTTCTCCAGTGTTATAAGCAGTTGGACATAAGCCAAGATGTTGATTTCATTAAAATTTTAGAATAATTCTTTGATACAGATATTATAATTATCTTACTGTGTTTGTTATTTAGTTTGCACTTATTGTTGTAATCTTCAAATCATGCTTAAGAGCTGTATTCTCCCCTGTTTGGCTCATTTCTTAAAATTTGCTTATTGCTTTGTCACTTCTTCACTTTTTGTGGAGGAAGTTTAATGCGAGTTTTTGGTACTTAATTATTATAATTGATTTTAATGTTTTTGACTATTAGTTAATGTAACGTGATGAAATTTATTCAAGATGAATTACTTTTTATAAATTGGAGGTTCTTGGATCTTTGTATGTTTTAAAGGCTGAAAATATATTAACGTAGACAGCTATGCTGTAATTTAGATTTATTTGTAATTTTTATTTAGTCTTTAATTTTATTTTATTAGATGCTTGTGCTTTAGTTTATTTTCCATCTTATAATTTCTGTATATTATATTCTTTATTTTCCAAGTTTATTTCATTACTAAATTTTACTTGCATAGTTAATACTCTCTTCTTTTATTATAATGGGTTAAATAAGTAATTTTTTTGTAAATTTATAGTTACTGTGGTTTACAATCTTCAAAGACGTGTTAGAAATCTAAGAGATCAATTACAGAGAAGAGATCTTCATTTAAATTTGCTAAGAAGAAAAGTTGCATTGCACTCGTATAACTTTTAGAAGCTGAATGTGATGATGCAAACCTTAGGTAATTTTAGTTATTTATTGAGAATAACGAGTTTCTGTTTTTCTTTGGTTTCTGTTTTATAAAACAAGATAATATTCTAAAACATAATAATCTTAACAAAATAACTTAAATTCTCTTATGCCGTCTTTATTTTATGATTGCAAGAGTTTTGTGGTTAAAAAAAAGAAGAAAAATCCTTACAATAAACGTAAATAAATAAATAAAGAATAGTATTTAAATTAAATAAACAATTAGATTGATCGCTACATAATTTTAAAAATATTGAAAAAATCTTCATCTGATTTGAATAGTGTAAACTTTCTTTTAAAAGATTCAAAAAGTTGTAGAAAATAACAGCCTGGGTGTTGGGTACCACCTTGGACTAGTGCTTTGGACAATAGCATGTTTTTGCAACTCGTTGTTGGGGATGGCCAGCTGCAATGTTTAGGGATGTTGGTTACCCCTTAGAACATTTATTGACAACTCCAGCACTTTGAAAATCAAATATCCCTATTACAGAGGCCTGGTAGTCAGAAATGTTTGCCCCATTATACCTCACATAGTTCTGCTTCCTGAGAAGGTAGCAGATTCTGCTTGCTGGGAATTGAAAACCAGCATGGTTTTTTTAAATTTCATGATTTAATAATCTGTACTGCAGTTACAGTTGATCTGTCTGGAATGTGTTGTAAGGAGACCTTACAATACATTCAGCCCTTTAGTCAGTGGAATAAGAATTATCAGAACCTACTGAATCGAGGGTATAGCATGCAGAAAGGATATAACAAAGGATCATCTTGTTTATCGGTATTGTAGCAAATGTGTTAACACATTTTTATGATGTACTTGTTTTTAGGATTAAATAACAAGAAATGACTTAACATTTTTTCCAGCCAACTTTTTATTAATGGTCTGATGATGTCTAAAAGTAGTTACTGAAAGTGCTATAAGTACCTTTATTTTATATAATAATAAAGCTTTTACATTTTTTATCTGTAGACTTTGGAAAGTAAATATTGAAATCTTGTAATAGGCAAAATAGGAAGGCACACTCTAATTTCCATGGTTTCAAGAATTCCCTTTTATATTTTCACTCAAGTGAGATAAATTAGTTAAAGGGGAATTATCAATTAATATTCTATAAGTGCTGGGAACATTTAAATTGATATTTTCCTACTAATTGTTGAGGTACTAATTCTATGTACATATGAAGAATAAGCCAACTAAAGGGCCCATTACAATTTTTTAGTTTCAGCCATTTGTTGAATAGCTTGATTGTAAGAGTTTAGTGAAATTATTTATGAAGAGTTATTTAGGAAAGGAAAGAAAAATTAGTTTGGTTAACCATTTCCAAAGGATTATAAAAGAGATTTAAATTAAGCATAACATTTGTTTATCCAAAGAAACAAATAATTCAGCTAGTTGTAAGTGCAACATATTGTTAATTTACACTTATAAAATTTTTAATGTAAAATGGTGCATCCTTATATTGTTCTGATGGATCGGTTTGAAAATTCCAAGTTTTCAAAAAGTTTACCATTTATTTTGAATTTTAGGAAAGTAGTTCCTTAGAAATGCTTACTTCAATTGATGGTTGAAGTCTTTTGATAGAAATATTTAGTGTACTCTATAAACATTTATTTTAGTTCGGCTGTATTATAACGTATGGATTTTGCAGCTGAATCTGTATCATAGTGAGGGTTATTACAAAACAGATTTTCATTACAATATAGATGATCAACCGATCAGAAGCTACTCTTTTCAATCAGTGACCTATTTATTAGAAGTGGGTATTATTTAATTTATCATCTGTTTTCTTACTTTGTTGTTTTTAATCCAGTTTAGTAGTTAGCAAGCAGAGATTAATTTGAAATTACATCAGTAGGTAACTATGCTTCTGTGTTATACTGTTTGTACTTTTGTTAATTATCTTGGTTCTGAACAAAAATGTCTTTAATACTAATCGATATTAAAGAAAAGGCAGAAATTATGACAAATAACTTATTCCCACAGAAATGTATATTTAATGTATTTTTTGAAAAATTAAAAATAAAATTCTGTAAACAATGTAATTGATTTAAAACAATAATCCTACCTATTCTACCAGCCTGTTATACTATGCTACCTATCCTACTACTCTACCTACTCAACTATTATGTGTATGTATGTATCAAAATAAATTTTGATGTGGTATGAAATATTTTTATTTTTTTTATATTGCACTGATAGACAAAATAATTTTTTTAATGTTTCTCTAAGTGTGATACCATTTCTTGAATTGCTTTTTTGAGTACATTACGATCTGTAAATACAATTTTTATATCACCCTTAGTTTTAAATAAATTATGTTTTGAAAAAAATTAAGGGAAAATGTAGTTAAAAATCTGTAAAATTTATAATTTTGCATGGCCAGACCTGTATTAGAATGATTTCACTGATTCTTTTCTATTAAACAGTTTTTCTAATTAATATCCTCAGGCACATCCTGAATTAATGTTCTACAGTAATTAGCTAGCATGTTAGTATTCCATTTCTCTTTATAATGGCTTTCAATCACTGAAACATCTTGGTAGAAACGTTCACCGTGTTCGTCACATATGTCTTCGAGGTTGTCTAGGAAAAAATCCAGATGCAAGTGGAGGAAATGTGTTTTCGAAGACATTACATCCGATAGCTCTGTATGAAGTAAGAAGTTGATTAACATATCGTGGAAATTGTCGGATTTTTGTTTGCCATGAAAATTTTTTCAAACATCCTAAAATTAAGCCTAACTTGCACTTTCTACATTAATTAACATTGATTGAAATACATCACTTTGACCAAATCTTCTCTTAATTGAGGAAAAAAATATATTCCTTCTTTAATTTTTCCTTTACTTACATTCAGAAATTTATGCCTGAAGTACAAAAATCCGGGACTAGTCTTCTTCATTGCTTTTACAAAATTTTTCATTAGCCCTAGCTTGATATGGAAAGGGGGTAAAAATATTTTTTTGGGTTCAACTAAGGGATCGTGAATAATATTTTTTCTATTTGGAGTTAATTTCTTCCACTCTTTGGTAACATAATGTTTATCCCTAGCAGCTCGGCTGTCCCATTCACAAAGAAAACAAATGTACTTAGTATAGCCTAACTGCATGCATAACAAAGTAGCTATAACTTTCAAATCACCAGATATGTTCCAGCTATGTTTTTTATAATTTATTTTTTCATGAACGTCTTTCATCACATCGTATTATGTCTCTTCCAAATTAATACTGTAAGCGATTGATATCGAAGGATATTTGTTACCATTGTGTAGTGGAACCACTTTTAAACTATACTTGGACGAATCTATGAAAAGGCGCCAGTCCTAAGGTTTATGAACTTGTCCTAAATATTCTATCTAACTTGTCCTATCAATATTTGTGCAATAAACTAAATTATTTTCATCAATAAAGTACTGAGAACGTTCTTTTTGTCGGCTTTCAAAGCTCAAGATTTTTGTATTTTTTTGAAGTAAATTCCAACCTTGCAGTCTTGATCCTAACAGTTCAGCTTGATTTTTTGATAAATTTAAATCCCTAACCAAGTCATTTAATTCACCTTGTGATATAAGATGTGGCTTATTGGAAAATAATTCAAAATTGTAATCATTGTTGTCTTCTTCAGTATTACCTGATTCTTCATTGCTGCTTTCGAAACATACAATCACAGGTGGCTCAGGAACTGGAATAATTTCACTGTGAGGTACAGGCCTGATTGCAGATAGCAATGAAGGATATTTTAAAATATGTTTTAATTTTTTAGAAATTCCAGACACACATGTTAAACAAAAGTAACAATCGGTTGCATGACGCTTCGGTTCATGGCAAACCATAGGTATTCCAAATGGTAAAGCCTTCCTTGTATCTTTCAGCCATCCTCTTAAATATACAGAACAATTAGTGCATACTATATGAGGAGCCCACATCTTATCCTGATCACCAATTTTACACTGAAAGTACAAATGATATGCTCTTTTAATTAAAGGTGTAACGTTTTTTCTGTTGGGTTTTATGGTAAACTTCAAAGAACTAGGGCCTATGATTCCAAAACTTGCCAGACAGTTACTGTTGGGGAAAGTTACAAAAATAAAATTACAAATAGCTCGTTTTTGCCAAAAGAATATTGGACTTTATTCTTAACAGAGTGAAAAACAGAATTATATAACCATGTTCATAAAAACAAAAAAAATGCATAAAAACACTATTACATATTATCATTTTGTTAAGACAAAATGATAATATTGATGATTTTGTGCCGTGCACAAAATCTCCTTGTGCGATATTTATATACAACAATCCTCGAGTAAAGTATAGGTAAACTTATTACATTAAATATTTCTTTTACATAAACACAGTGTGGAATAACAATACAGAGTATAATAATAGTATCTTATTGTTTAACAGAGGATTACCTTAATATTTGGTAGACGATTACTGTTTTCTGTTAATGAAAAACAAATATCTTGACACTCTCCGGCACAGGATGCAATCTGGATTATAACGACAAAGAGTTCAACGGACGAAAAACACCAATATGTTGATATTCAGTCGTACAAAACATAATCTCTCAATCGTGGACCTTATATACGTCTGCATAAGTTCCTTCAAGTTAATATTTTATAATGCAGTTATAGAGAAGAAAAAGCACAAACACAACGTTTAAAGGATCCTTAACACACAGTAAAAAGATTCATTGTTGCAGAACATGTGCAGTCCACTTTGTCAACTGCATGAAGTGTGAAGCTTGACTAAACAATGCCAGAGTTGCAAGACGCACCAATGATCACTCGAATGATGGTCGGAGAGACGACACACAAGAAGAGAAGAGAGTGACCACAACGAGAGACTGCCGAAGCAGAAATGATGTGAAAGAAGTGACCTGACTCTAGTGGTGAGCCGGGTTATATAGGGTAAGTGGAGCTGAGTGCATCCGAAAGGAGCTGTGTGAACCGTGAAGAGCTGCTAAATCGTCAGGCGCCGAGTGCATCTGAAAGGAGCCGATGAATTGTATCATGTTTAGGTTTAGTTCTTTTTTTTTATTTATTATTTTTTTAAACATTATACACATTGAAATAATATAGAATTAAATCTTAATAAATAATAATCAATACAAAAGTCATAAATAAAAATCAACTGAGCATATATTTATATGTATGTTGAATGGAATGCATTAATTTCGGTGTATGAAAAAATTTTTTATTTATAATTAAAATATTTATCGAAATACTGTTAAATTTTAGATGAAAATAAGTCAAATACCAAACCAGTTGAATTAACTTAAAAACTGCTTTACACAATGGCGTAAACAGTTACTAAGGATTATGAAGAGTATATATATAATGCTGCTTAGGATTTGTATTAAACCGTAACAGAAAGTTTTTTTTTATTCACAGTGCCTGATAAATGAAAATATGCTTTGTAACTCATCAGCAGGATCATTTAATCTGCAAACAAATAGAATTTGCACAAAATGTCACTTGATTTGCTTTGTCATACTTACATAGATTTTGTGCCATCATTATATTGATGAAAGTTGAAATCCTTGTGAAGAATTCTTCTGACACTACTGTGAGATAAACAAAGAGTGCAGCATGCTTTTTGGTTGAGAGCTGAGGACTTCTCATTATTGTCTGCCTAACTCTTTCAATATTTGGAGAACTCATGTAGTGCACGGCTGGTTTGATTTTTTGTTGTAAAAACATGAATTCAGAAATCTTATTATCCACAACTTCATTGTATTGCGAATAAGATTGGTACGGTGATATGAAGTTTTAAATTGCTAATGGAATAATTTCTGTGTAATTATGACCAAATTTCTATTTTAAAATACATTTCCAATATGAATGAGCGGTGTACAGCAGTCCACTGCTCCATTAATATTACAATGATGTCTGGTATGGAAGTTCACGACCAATTCAATTTCTATCTACATGTCATAATTACAAACTTATTTTGCTTTAAAAATCGTTTAGTTTCTGTGACTCACTTTTATTTTAATGTTCTTTATTTTTTCTTTAAGAATCATTTCTTTAACCTTAATTGAAACATGGAGATCTAATGTCGGCTTGATATTTTTGGGTTGGCATTAGATCTCTCTGTTAATTGGTGAAACCAGACTGAACGGGTCATAGTGAAGAACTTCATAGATTACTTGGCAAAAGAAAGGATTGCTGGGAGGGTCTAGAGTGCCGCTTGGGCTATCTGTTTCTGTTTTTGTTGTATTACGTTTTTTCTGTTGTCTTGTATTCATGTTTTTTTTTGTTCTTTTGTTATTGCATGTTGAACTTAACTCTATCTTTTGGGTAGGTAGTAGATTTCAGTTCCTTATTATTGTTATTCAGTCTTTTTTGTTACGTAGATTAGATGTGTTTTGTTTTCTTCTCTTGAGATTTCTTAATGTTAGTAGTATACTGATGGCAATGTCACATATGGCATTCGCATCAGTGGCATCGATGCCTTTGCCGAGGTTTTGAAGATGATCAAGCCCATAAGGGCTAGGTACGGAGAGGATGGCATGCTGATTGAAACTGCCACATGGAGGTTGTCTTCCCCTATGGGGTCAGGATGTGCCAACATTAGTCGACAGTTCTCAGCAATTTGTTAAACTCTAAGTCGCTGGTCTTCTTGCATAAGTGAATCAACATTAGAATCTAATACTGAGGTTAACACTGTTAACAGATGTCCAGGGCGGTGCTAGTCACTCATGCTTTTGCAGCCACTTTTAAACTTTTCCACCCATGTGTAAAAACTCATATGGTTCTTACAACTGACTGCCGTATTGTTTTTCATTCGAGAGAATATCTGACGATTGTACACTTTTTGAAAGTAAAAATCGGATCACAGAACACTGTTCTTCAAAAGTACTCCCTTTGAGCGGACATGCCATTGTAAGTAAGACTTTAGAGGTTATATTTACGTTAATATCAATAGAATAACTCACTAACACTCTTCACAAGGTTGCCGACTAACAGTTACAAAAGTTTCAGTTGCCTGCATTAAGCGTTTCCTTCACTAAAAATGTTTGTTTAATTATTGAATTAAAACGGCAGCAACATTCAGTAGTAACATATACATCCACTAGTCGCGTTAGTTGTATGAGTCTTTCATAAATAGTGTTGGGTAGCGGTTTCAATATGGGTTCGGTTTTATGTTCCTCACCCTGTAGAATAGAATATTCTAATGATACAGAATACTGTATTCTAGATTCTAGAATACAGAATATTTTAATGAAATTTAAGTATATTTAATAGTACAGAGGAATAATATAAATCTTAAAAACATTAATTTCAGTAATATACGAAGGTATATTACCCCTAAGACGAAAATAATTATAAGTTGTACCTCATATAATATAATATACGAGGGTAAGTCTATTATCCGCAATGTAGTTATAAATTTTATTGCAATGCAAATAGGAAACTTACATTTACACCATTTTTTAACATAATCACCTTGCATTTCAACCCACTTGGTCCACTTTTACTAGATTGTGTACACTTTCCTTCTGGTTTTCTTTCATCTATCTCAGGAGATAGATAAACTGGTTAGAATGGTATCCAAAATGGATTACCTGTAGATTGTAAGCTTGGTTCTTCTATCACTGTTAAACATCTTTTCCCATCTATTCTCTTAACATATTCATATTATCAAAATATAATTTCTTCAGCTTTTCCCTTAGGCTTTGTTACTTCAATCAGCTCCCTTTCTGCATTTCTTACTTTGCCTAAATTTATTTTTCTTTTTATTGCTCATTTACATTAATGATAAAAAAAAGAAATAGTGAAAAATATGTATGACTGCATTTGGTTTTTCTGCCACGACATGCTTTTACATATTTTTATTATTTTTTTAATTAAATATTATTTTCTGAAAAATATGAAAAAAATTCACTGAATTTATATATTTATATTGAATATTTGAATTTATATTATTAATTGTAAAAAGTGCAAAAAATTGAATGATTAGGAGAATGGTGATAGACTTTTCAGGTTTAAGTTAACAAAAATGTTTAAATAAATTTTGGGTTATTTTTCCTATAAATTAAATTAAAAAAATTTGATACACAATTAAAGATTTACTATAAAATTTATTATAATTAAAATAGAATTCTAATAAATATTATTTTTGATAATATCAAGTTGAAATCTATGAAATGTTTACGATTGAGTTTTCATCTGTACGTTAAGTATATGGCTGGTTGAAAGTTTGATCTAATGTTGAAGGGTTAATAGATCATGCATGAAAATGTGCAGTACCTGATTTATTGTGTGAGCTAATTATTTACTGTGGTCAAAATGCAGATCGCTGTGTAGTTGTGCAATTTTGTATGTTATGATTTCTTGCTGTTGGCCCAAATAGTTTTTATGAAAATTGCTGAATTTTCTGTATTCATTGTAAAGTAAAAATTAATTTTATTTTTGTTATCTTCATATTCTTTAAATGTATTCTCTTAGTTTTTTAATTATTTTAAGTAATAATTTATGTAATTTAAATGTATAACTTATTTTATTATTTCAACTCTTTTAATTTTTATCTTATTTAAATTACCTACCTTAATCAAAATTTGGTTGAAAGGTTACTGTAGAGTACTTTATTTTAGAGTAAAAGTTATAAAAATATAATGTGCATCTTAGTTAGCTTTCACTTTATGTTAAACTTCTTCAGACACTGCTGCTAGAAGAGCTAAGTTGCCATTGGTTTTCATGTTACTGTATATATTGTTGCCATGGATGTGATGCTGGTGTTTAAGTTGAATTTTTAATGATTTTTTTTTAATGAAATTTCTGATGAGTATGTGTAATTTAGATTTAAATTGCTTGTTTTGCTAGAATGTTGTTTTTTATTTTTTATTCTGTGTTGCTCATGTGTATTTAATTTGTGTCCTTTTTTGTGCGTATAATTTGTATATTGAGTTTGTGCAGATGTGGTTAGTTCAATGAGGAGATTTACAAAAGCGGCTCAATGGTAGACTGAAATGATTTATATTATTCTCCCTCTATATTAAAAAATGTGATTTTTTCCCTTTATATTAAAAAAAATGTGTAAAATGTAAGATATTTCAGTTATCTGGGAGAAAAAAAATTTTATTACAGTTACAGTAATATTTATTTAAGCTCTTATGCGAGTCAGCAGGTAATTCTACTTGATTCTCGTAAATGTCTCCAAATTGCTTCAGTCTAGATTAATAGCAGTGATTAGTAGATTAAAAATTCAGCCGATTTTTCTCTTTATTTTGTTACTTATTTTTATGATTTTGTTTCTTTAATAATATTCATTTTATGCTAATATTCAATTACCATGTTATGTGAATTATTTGATCTGTGAATAAATAATATTTTACATTTTAACAATTTAATTTCATTACGTTGCTTGTTTGATTTTTGTTTTTTATTTTCGAGTCCTAACTGTAGTCTGTTATTGATTTCATGTCCTTGTTTTATTTTATTAATTTTTTGTTGTGTGGAATTTATTTTTTATCTTAATCTTATTTTGTTTTTAATGTTTTAAGATTAGTTTCTTTACAGTATTATATGTATTGTGTACAGTTAATACAATTTTTTTCATGTTGTGTTTACTAACCCGTTCATTGATCTGGATGTGTTAACTCACAATGAAAAATATTTCTAACACGTTTAAATACCCAGTTTGTGACTCAAGATAAATAGAGTTAAAGATTTAACTCTATTTATCTTGATTCATTCTATCGATTCCTGATTTATAAAAAGGAAAAATTGTTTGAACTAAAACAGGGAATTTGTTTCAATCCTGTTAGTCATGTATTGCAAGTTTAGAAAATTTAATGTTGTGGAATGTGTGGTGTTATATCCATTTACGTACGGTAGATATTTTACAGTGTAAAGACCTATGATGTGGTATTTACATGAGTAAATTTGTTGGGAGTGGTACATATTTCTGAAAGTATTGGCGTTGTTAGTTTTCTATGTACTTTTTAGAAGAATGTTTTTTTTTTTAGAAAGAATTTTTTTTATTGTTTAGTCCAATCTAATTTCTAGGTTGTAGTGAAGCTTCCAGCCCAATCCTTTTCTTTTTGTCTTATTAAATTTTATTGCATTACAAGTACATTATCTTTTTAACTTAAAATTTCTTAGAACTAAATATT
The DNA here is from genome assembly GCF_047948215.1 of Lycorma delicatula. Classification (NCBI taxonomy): domain Eukaryota; kingdom Metazoa; phylum Arthropoda; class Insecta; order Hemiptera; family Fulgoridae; genus Lycorma; species Lycorma delicatula. The sequence goes on from NC_134457.1 coordinate 411,819, forward strand.
TTTGGACTCAAAATTATACAGAGTATTAAATGGAGTCAGAAAGTTAATGAATAAGGTATGATACTAATAATTTCTTTTTTATGTTGCTTGCAGGCAGGTTTCTCCTTTTTTTGTCACTGGATGTCTGAGGTGTTGTGTACTTGTACTGATAAGCCTGTTTAAGAATGTTTAAAATGTTTTCTTGTGAACGTGTATTATGTTTCCAGAAAAGAACTGTTTCAGTATTTTAATTCGTTTAAATTTATAGTATGTCTGTTTATAGATATGTGTAGTAAAAGTGTTTTATTTACTGTAAACATATATTATTTTTGGCTTTAATATATTGAAGAATAATAGAGCTGTTGGATCTTTTCATTTTAAGCAGGTGTCACATGGAGTAATCTAGAACTGTGTATTATGAGAAAATTGTGATTTTAAAGTATTCCAAACTGATTGTAATAAGTTATCATAAAAAAAAAATCAATATGAATTATTTAATTTCAGTTATCAAGTTCATTGGTTGTGTATCCTGTGATAACAATTTTCTTTTTGTATTTTGTTATAGATCATGTGTGGCATTCAGCGACAGAAATATTCGAATATTAGGTGTTGCAGCCAAAAATCAGATGGTAACCAATATTGACAACACAATTCATGGATTTAAAAGGTTGTTAGGTCGTAGTTACAATGATCCGGCTGTTCAACAGGAGTTAAGAGATCTACCTTATAAAGTGGTCAAACAAAACAATGGTTCTATTGGAATTAAGGTATAGTGTAATATTCGTGTTTTACTATTGTCTTCAGTTTTGCCATTTGGTAGATTGATAATGTGTGATATTGTGATTGATAACTCTTTTTCTTCACATGAGGCATACTTTGTTTTATAAATAATTTTTTGAATTGTTTTCTAACAATCTGAAATTATGTTTTTTTTTTGTCAAAGTGTAATTTGTTCACTCTCAATGTGTTGTACTTTCTAGTCAAATTATCAGTTAACTCTTTATAAGCTAATCTGAACTTATGAATAATCAGATATTTGTATTGTTTTGTGTAAAAAAATATATATTCTAAAACATTTGAACAGTGCAAAATTAATCTAAATTTGTTAATAGAGTATAGTGTTTTCAGCTTATTATCTGTTGGTGCACTTCCTATACCAGGTAATTCAAAAAGGACTTCACAACTTTAAAAGTATGTAAAGATTTATCGAAATAACTTACAGAGTTGATTAAGTTTGTCACCCGACATTCACTTTAGGTCAATACGGCTTCCATTAGTTATGCCACTTCACCTGAAATCTGTATCATTCCAGAGACTGTAGCCAGAAAATCGGCATTATGTCTGCAGCTGCGATGTTAATTCAAAGTCTTAGCTCAAAAAGACAGCAGTCAAAGGTTGTACGTAAACCTGATGTGTAATGAAACTCTACAAAAAGAAATGTAGCAGGATCAAATCTGGGGAGCAAGGTGACCAATGCAGTTGGACCTACACAGCCAATCCACTGACCTGGGAATAGAGTATCAAGAGATCTCACTTCTAGGTAGTAGTGAAGTGATGCGCCCTGTCTTATTGATACTAATGGCGTCCATCTTGATCATCATCATCTAATTGAGTAATTAGAAAATTTTGAAGCACATCCAGATAAACAATACCATTTACAATTGCCTCCTGGAAGAAGAACTGGTTGTACAGTCTTTGTTTGCTTAGGGCACATAAAACATTGATCCTAGGGCTATCACGAATATGCTGTAAGCTTTCATGAGGGTTTTTGCCTAAACCCTATATTCGGCAGATTTCAGTGTTCACCTTGCCAGTGATGTGAAATGTCTCTTCATTAAAAATTACATTGTGTGCAATTCTATCCATCATTTCCCACACAAAACTACAGCTGAGCGACTTTGTAGTCATCTGTATCGAGTTCCACAGTTAGTTGGTTTGGCTTCGAGAGCAGTTGTTTACATAATACGTGCCAAACAATTGTTGTGGAATGCCAGTCTAACATGACACACATCGAGTTGATTTCTTTGGACTATGTGAAAAGCTTTCTCTGAGTTGTTCCACAGCAGCTTCAGGGATGCATGGGTGTCCTGGTAATTTTGTGTTTAACAGAACACACTTTTGTGTTGACAGAATCTGTCTCAACAAAGACAGGTTATCCATACCTGTGCTTTATGAAAATTATGTTGAACTGCAGTTGCTGACTGCAAATTGTGAAACCATAATGCACAGGGAGTATGTTCCTTGCCAGTAAATGTATCCATTTTTAATAATATTGGTGATAGTGCTGGTGGCCGAATTCAGTACTGATGAAATTCATAAGTCAGAACTAGACTGTGAAATGAGATATCTACTGATTCTATAAGTTATCTGAATAAATTTTTATACGCTTTTAAACTTGTGAAGTCTCTTTTTGAATAATCCGTTATTTGCTAGTAAGTAAGTTCATGTAATGTTTGTATCGCTTTTTGTGAGTTGCTGTTTCAAAGTGAATTTAAAATCTTTTTGTTTGTGTAGGTCAACTTTTTGGGCGAGACGCATATATTTTCTCCAGAACAGATAACAGCAATGTTTTTTACCAAACTTAAAGAAACATCAGAAATCGCATTGAAAACAAAAGTCAATGATTCATCTCTGTAAGTGTTATGTTAAATACTTGACTGTGTATGTGTTATCACTTTGTATTAAGGTTTTAATATGCGTTAAAGAAAAGTGAATTTTTTTCTCATTTTATGATTACAACTGTTTTTATGATAATAAAACATATCGGTACCAGGAAATAAAAATTAGATTCTTAACACAAATAATATTGGTAGGGGAAAGTGTTCTTTGTTTGTTACTATGGTGTTTAATGAATCTGAAATATTGATTTTCAGTACATTGATACAGTAGCAGTAAAATTTATATTGAAATTGATAATTTAAAATATTTTATTCTACAAAAGTTTTTCAACACTTCTAAAATACTTGTTAAAACAACTTGCAACTATCAGCTTTAAGATTAACTGCCAAATATTGCCCTGGGGTATTAATGAATAATTACTGAATATCATAGTACCCAAAAGTGCACTAAAGCTAATGTCCACTTTTGGAAAGTAATTATAATTTGATGGCAGTCATTATTCACAGATGTCCCTCTACTTCTCTGGTAGTTTTTACATGCATTTAAAATATTTAATATTTAAACAATTTAATTTAATAATTTTAATTAACGAAAAAAGTTTTTCATAGCTGTAAACCCAAACATTGGGAATTAAAACTTATTTTATACTAATAAGTTTTAAGTTTTAAAAATTTAACTTTCATTGCAGCATAAATCACTAAAGAAAAAACATGCCTTGGAAGAGTTGATCATACAACTCATTAAATGTTAACTGTGTAATGAAAAAATAAAGTTTTACAGTTTTTTTATTTGCTCTTTTGTATTATTTTTTATTTAGGAATTAATTTTTATTTGAATGAAATATTGTTTTTTTTTTGGACCAAACTATGTTATAATATTATATGGTTATATAATTCAAATTTAAAATATGTTGGAGAAATGATTAGAAAAATATATTGTTGTATTCATTAAGTAGAATTTTTTGATCAGGTTTTAAAGTCAATTCATTATTAGAAATATTTAACACACTCACACTCATTAAAAAAAATCACATTATTATATTTAAATAGTTAAAAAATATAACACTACTCTACTATAATTAACAACAGACAGTGAAATAAAGAAAAATGATAAATACAAAATTGAATAAAAATCTTTATTAATTTAATGGGAGATTGTATTCTACTATTTTTTTATTATGGATTTGTTTTCTTTAAATCTAAAAAAAAAATAATAGTAAAACTTGATAGTAATGATTTTACTTTTTATATAATTTATATTTGTGAGATGCATCTTCAGTGTCTGTATTCCTTTCAAGATTTTCTTGTTAGTGGGCGTGCCTTTACAACACTACTTTATTTTGTGCACAAGTAAGAATTTCTTTGATAAAGATAGAATTTCTTTTTTGTAGTAGAATTTTGAAACTACCTCTGGTGTTTTCTCTTGCTAACCCTTCTGATAGTCTGAATAATCGTTAAGTACTGGTTTTCTTATTTTCAAATGTAAACTGCATTTGTATAAAATTGTACCACTGATGGTGTATACAAAAGTTTGGCAAAACGAAAACTCAGAACAATAAATATTTTCAATTCCATTGAAAACAAATATCAATTACAATAAGAAATTAAAATATTTTTTATAAATTTTTAACAAATCGTTTGGATTAGAAATAAACATGATTTTTTAGCAAATCTTGTTAATCAAACCATCATATCTATTAAAAGTGTCTGATGATTTATAGGTATATAAGTAGAGTTTATTATTATTTTTTTTGCAATATTACTATTAATAAAAAATTGGTGAAAATCCCCTCCATCAATATTTCTTGAAAAGTATAAATTGCAATCAGAAATAAGGTAGAGTATATTTTTAAAGTTCATGTAAATTATTCAGTCGTTACTTTTGCTTGTGACTAATCAAGATAGTCATGTAATAGCCTTAGATTTTAGTGAAATTTAGGTTGACAGAGGTATTTTGAAAGATTCCTTTGCGAAGAAGTGTTTCACCCGTTCCACTGCCTATGAAAAGTTTTGGATGATTACAATTGTTTTTAAATGTAGTAAGTATAATCGGTAGTATTTATGATGTATTCACATAGTAAAACAAGTTATTCAAATTTAATTACTAATTTCTTTACTACTTTTTAGTAATGTTGTCTTATTTATGTTTGTGCAGGTTTAGAATTAACCGTAGGTTTAGTAGCGTCAAAAAAAAAAATTAATAAATTGGTGTAGTACCCAGAGATTTTTATACTTATAAAAGGTTGATTTTGATTGATTGACTGATGTCACTTTGTTGTAGGTACCATCATTCTTTACAAATGGAGAAAGGAAAGCTTTATTGGATGCAGCAGCAATTGCAGGTTTGAATGTATTACGATTAATGAATGAAACAACAGCTACTGCACTGGCATATGGTATCTATAAGGAAGATCTTCCAACACCTGAGGAAAAACCTCGTAATGTTATATTTGTTGATTGTGGTCATTCATCATTGCAGGTGTCTGCTTGTGCCTTTCATAAAGGCAAATTAAAGGTAACTTTAATAGTATTGTCTATCGTTTGAAGCCGGTTAAGTAATGTAGTCAGAAGAAAGTAGGAATGTAGTACCATTCTTTGATAGAATATGTAATGTTATATCTGTTGTGATGTTTTATGTTTAACTAAAACTTATCTTTATAGATAATTTAAATATGATTAATTAAGAAAGATTTCCTCCTGACTTCAGGTCCTTTATGCCATTGCGCTGTCTGCATTAATTTCTGCCCCAAGCCTTCTCTATTGTCCCGTGGTAGTTTTTGCTTCACCTCATCTATTAACATAATCCTTTTTCTTCCTTGTTTCCTTTCTCCTTCCGATGCAGTTGTCAAGATTCGATTTCCTCTAACCGCATGTCTGTTTTCCTTCTTTTGCTTACTTCCCGCAAGTGTTGATTCCTTTTTAATCCTGTTCATTATGTCTTCATTCCTAGCATTATCCATCCATCTTCTTTTCTTTATCCTTTTACAGATCCACATCTCAAAAGCCTCAATCCAGTCCTTCCTCTTCGTCTACGCTTCATTCCCATACAAGACCCTCCATACATAGGATTTGGCTACCTTCTTCTTTATTGTTAAAGGCAAGACTTTTACTACACAGTAATAATTCCCTTTTCTTACTGAAGATTTCCTCTGCCATTGCAATCCTTCCTTTTATTTCCATTGCACTCTTCCAATCCTATCACCGTAATGCCCAAATACCTGTAAATTTTTATTTTTCTATTCGCTCTTCATTTGGTCTTATCACTAAATACTCTGCTTACTTCCATTACTTAATTTTCCCTATATTTTCATTCAATATTCTTTCATTCCTTTCTCCAGAACTGTTAAGCTTTGAGTGTGTGTGTGTGTTTTCACTTTTTAATATTGGTCTTTTATCCTCCTTAGCTACTTCACATTACTCTTGTCTATTTCTCTCTTGTCATACACAGGTCCTCCATGAATTCCTTCCACTTGTTCTTTATCTTTCTCCTTGTGTAGTATTTTAGTGTCCTTATCATTATTCTTATTTTTACATCACTCTTCTTCTATTTTTCATGTAACACTCTTCACCTTTTGCTATACATCATATTGTACTGCACTTTCTTCACTAGATCCTCCATGTCAATGTTCATTCTTCCTTCAACTGTCTTTCCGTAGCTGTTTGTGTTTCCCACCTTAACTTATTTAATCTGTGATCCATCACTCTTTAATTTTTTCCTGTGTAATTCTTATGTCTTCTTCCATTTTTTAAGCATTTCTGTTGTTACCCGTGGTTTTTTGTATCTGTTTTCCTCATAATAGCCTACTTCTTCCTCTGCTGTTTTTACTAGGCCTTTTTTATTTTCTTCCATGCCCCACTGTTTTCATTTCCTTTTTTATTTTCTTTAATTACCTTAACTAGTTTTTCTCGTACTTTTTCTTCATCCAGTGTTTTAACCATTCTCTTAACTATCTTTTATTTCTCTACATTCTTTAAGCTATTCTCATCAAAATAACACATAGTAACATAAGAACATCATTGACTTGTAATCCATTGGCTTTAACAGCATTTCTATATCTTTCATCTACTAAGATATGATCTGTCTGATAGCACGGTTTGCTACCAGGGATTACTCACATTTCCTCCTTTTATGGTTTTTTGAATCAAATGTTCGTTATAAATAATTGTTATTAATAATAATTATTCTCTGACAGAGCATTCCTTTTGAATTTTATTACATCCTCAGTATGCTGCATATTGATGTTGGCATATGTACTGTACTTCTACTATGGTACAAGTAAACTCTTTTGGTAACATCCCAATCCTTAACAACATGAGTTTTTTATACTGGGAATAACTCATTAGCTACTTCTATGTACTAGAGTAATTGTTAATATATTGCATACTCTCTTTATCGTGATGAGAGAATCAGGATTTTCTTGTCAGATTCTGAATTACTACTTTTAGAGAACTAGTACAAGGATGTTTTAGTTCATTTTACAATAGTTAATTTTTTTTTCTATGAATCTTTATGATTTTAGAGTTCTTTTGAGAAAAGTGTAGTTTTTTCTGACGTTTTATTTAATTTTAATGTTTATTAATAATATAAGATTGATTTTTGTATTTTCTGTACAACTTTTTACTGAAATTTATTAAAATCATTTCTCGCTTTTTTCATTATCACACTCTTTTGCTGTCTGTTGTACTGTATTCACTGTAACGTGGGTTAAAATCATCACAGTTATTACTGATTTTTTTATTGTTATATAAGTAAATTAGTTTCCCTAAATCTGCAATAATTTCAGTTTTACATTTTTATAGTAATGTATAGTATTGTATTATTTTTCTAAAATTAAAAAAAATTAATAATGTTATGCAACTTTTATTTTAACAAATATTTTCAGATCTGATATTTTCGATGTTAAGATATTTCAGTAATTTGTTAGTTATTATTGATTTTACACACACATTCACAAAAAAAATTGTTTTATGTAATGAATCTTTAAGAATTTTTATTATTTCTCTATACTGGTAAATTATATTTAAATTCTGTTTTAAAAAAAAGTACAAACAAGTATTTTCTTGAGATCTCATATCCTCAGAATGATTGAAATAATTCTGTTATTGCGTAATAAAAAATAAATAAATATATAACATATTTATTATACTACTGTATTTTTTTGCATGTAAGTGAAAATAATGTAGTTGATAAGCATTTTGATGTAGTTTACAGGCCATTGAGGAAAATATAGATGATAAAGGTTTTTTTTCATGAATAGATGACACGCATACAATTCTCATGATCTCTTTTTTTAGAAGTTGAAAAAATAAGTTTTAGGTTGGTGGATTAAATTAATAGAAAACTCACTGTAATAAGTGTTACAATATGCTAATATGGAATACTGTCTTTTCAGATGCTGGCAAGTGCTTCAGATCCTAATTTTGGAGGACGTGATATAGATTTGATTCTTTGTGATGAATTCAATAAGGAATTTCAGAAGAAGTACAATGTAGATGCTAGATCAAACCCAAGCGCCTTCTTACGGCTGATAAATGAAATAGAAAAATTTTAAAAACAACAAATGTCAGCTAATTCTACTAGATTATCATTGTTTATCGATTGCTTTATTGATGATAAAGATGTTACTGGAGATATGAAACGTTCTGAAATGGAAGAATTATGCCAACATTTGTTACAGCGTGTGGAGAAAACACTTAGAAAATGTCTTGAAGAATCTAAATTACGATTAGATGAGGTATATGCTGTAGAAGTTGTTGGGGGATCAACTCGTATTCCAGCTCTTAAACAGTTGATTACATCAGTTTTTGGGAAGAATCCTAGTACAACACTGAACCAGGATGAAGCAGTAGCACCTGGAATGTGCTCTTCAGTGTGCCATGTTGTCACCTGCGGTTAGAGTGAGAGAGTTCAGTGTTACTGATATCCAAAACTATCCTGTAAAGCTTGTTTGGGATGCAACTATGGGAGAAGATGGGTATGTTGTAATTTATTTTATCTATACATCTATTTTCCAGTTAATCATTCATTTTTATATTAAATGAACATTTGAAATTCTTTGTTTTATAAAAATAAAAATGTTAATACAGTATTCTTATTGAAACGAGAAATAATTCCAAATTTAGATACTACGCATACTGTAATAGCAGTTTCTCTTGCTATTGCATGTACAGCATATAGTAAAATCTGTGCAGTTCATCACCTACAGAACGGGGGGGTGGGGGTGGTAATGTAACTGGAAAAATAATAAACTGCGTATTATAATTGTAACATATTATACAATTTTAGCAATTGGGGAAACGCACTATTAATTACCTAACTAATGTAATATTAATGTAACCTAACTATAAATTTGCAAATATAGAATTTTCTGTAATGTTTTTTGTTTATATAAAAGGAAGTTATTAATATGTAAACATATTAATGAAAGAAACTAAAAATATATATCCATTCACACAATGCAGTAAAAAAGTCTATTAATTTAATTCTTTTTTATCAGTTATATTTGTGAGATTTTTGTGATGGTAAGAAGAGAGCTAGCTCGATGGTAAGCTGATAAAAATATACAAATACTAAATCACCAGTTTGCTTCCTTCTATCTTGATCTTCAGTTCATTCCATGGGAGCATTTCATTTACTTGCCTATATATTCAGTAAAAACTTTCTCTTTCTCTGCAGTTACATCAGTAAGTGAAGTATTTGTTTAAAAACTGGTGACTAATCCTTATTCACTTAAAAATTCAATTATAAGGCTGAAGTGCCCATCATTTCTCATGTGATAAATCTTCATGCGTTTTCAGTCCCAATAATATTCTGACATAAGTTGCGTTGTAAAATGTATCAATTGGAGTTGTGATCTCTGTTACACTGATACGGGGAAAACAGTTTTTTCTTTGTAAGAAGCTTCTTTTTTAGTAGTTCAATACTGAATTTACTAGTTAGTTTTATTCTTATTGTTATTTCTTTCTTCAACAGTTAATTCTTATTGACTTGTTATGATCAGTAGATTAGTTTTGAATGACTTCAGATGTGTTGACATTACAAGTTTTGTATCCAAAGCTTCGTGTTAAGAATTTTGATTTTAATATTTAGTTAGTATTGTTGATTGTGATAAATGAAAGCAGTATTTTAAAGGTTATACTGATTTAGTATGTTTGAAGATTATCAAAATTTAATTAGTGTGTCATTCATTTATTGTTACTTTAATTAATGTTGTTCAGATTTTTTTGTAGTCCACAAAAAAAATTGTATTTTTGCAGAGAAATGGAAGTATTTACAAAGCATCATCTTGTGCCATTCAGTAAAATGTTGACATTCTACCGCAAAGAGCCATTCTCTATTAAAGCATTCTATTCTGGACCAATACCATATCCAGACAATTACATAGGTAAGTTATCATGATGCCATGGTGTTACACTTGTCATATAGCAATATAAAATTGAATTGAAAAGTTTCCTTTTCTTGTTATATTAGCCTGTTAAGGACCAAATATTTTTTAACAACTTTAGCATCCTGTTAAAAAATAATTTTAAATAAATTACACAAGTTTTATTAATTTTTTTTTTTACACCAGCTTAGGTCTATTTTCACAAACATAGTAATAAAGGGAAAGTATAGTAATTGGCAAATATTTCGGGTATCGGGATTATACAAATGTTAACTTAGTCCAAAAAAAAAAAAATTGCCGCCCTGTAAAAAATAAAATAAATTAGTGTTGCCTCCCTGTAAAAAAGTTTCTATGTGGACCATTGGTGGTATTAAATTTTTGGCAGATTAAAAAAGTGGGAGGGGTAGTTTTCACAAAAACGTTTTGGTACTTACCTGTCCGCCATGTACAATCATAGTTTAAATCAATTTCTTAATCAAACTGGCTGCTAGTTTACCACTATAATCCATTGGAACTTACCTCACATATTTTTTTACAGGCAGCCAAGTGAGCATTAACTTTCCCTCATTGACTAGCAAGCGTAGGTTAAGTTTGGTTAGACTATATTTATAAATTTACGTATAATAATATTTATATATTATCTTATTTCAATATAGCGTTTCAGTGGCGCCATCTACTAACTACTGTGTGAACCTGTAGGAACAGAAAAATATGTGCAGACAGATAAACTGATAAGAACAAACTTTTTTTTTTATAGTGGTTGTAGAAAATCGAGTTTTAATAAGATGAAAGTACTTAATTAAAATATTAAGTTTTAAGTTAGATTTAGAGGTGGGGTGAATAAGTGTTATTTCTAAACTGTTTACTTCATGTCTCAGAATCTCAATGACCAAAAAGTTGAAATTTGAATAAATATATATTTAAATTGTTTTAAATCGCTTATTGAGAAGGCATATTTTACTTTAATTTTTCATGTGGAATGGATCCCGCATCCTCAGTCATTGAAATAATTTCATTTTTGCGTAATAAAAATAAAAAATTGAATTCTATTCATGAAAAATTAGGTAAGATGTCTTATCTCAATAATTTGTACTAGATGGTTTCTTCTAGTACATATAATTTTGCTGTTCAGAGAAATAACATGAATCTTAAAAAAATAATTTCAGTAAAGTAAATATATATAATTAGCTTTGACCTTATTTTCCATGCTATTGGTCAAGGGGCATATGGTACTTGTATTTTTTCCCAGGACAATAGCTACACAGAAGTTCCTGGCGAGGTTGGTCAAACTTGTGACAGATTCAGGAAGCTAAAATAAAGTTCACGGGACAAGTGTCTATTTCACTTCACTTCACTTTTCGGCTGTTATTTCAAATAAAATTTACATCTCATGAATTGAGATATTTAAATGAAATTACATGTATATATGTACCCAGTAACTTATTCAAAATAAGTAATTTTGAAAATGTTACGTTTAAAAGTTTCAAAATGGCTGCCAGTGATATTTATTCATTAGTAACTCTGTAAATGTTAGTTTTCGTAATGTTTTATTTGATGAAATGTTAAGCTTTTTGTTTTGAAAAAATAACACTTCATTTATTCAATTAATAAAAGCTCATATATGTATGGCTGGAGTTAAAGTAGACAATTAAAATTAAACAGGCACTATTTCAAACTCTTTCAACTCTTCTTCCTCTATAGCACCAGTTTCTAAATCCATTTCCTCCGTGTAACTCAATATATTTCACCCACCTGTCAATGTTTTTTCAAATTATAAATCTGTACCATTTTTATTTAACTTTCCTGTATATTCATTCTATTTTACCAACGATCATTTCTCTTTCCACTTCTGAAAACTTTTTTTTAATCCACTCATCTTTTGCTAATTTGCGTTTCCTGTTTATAGTGTTTCTTAATTGTCGATAGTTCCTTTTATCTTCATCACTAGCATTCTTACACTTTCTACATTCATCCATCAGCTGCAATATATCCTCTGATGTCTCTGGTTTTCTATCAATCTTTTTTGTTCCGCCTAAGTTCGCTTCTGCTGATTTAAGAATTTCCTTTTTAACATTCTCCCATTCTTCTATATTTTCTACCTTAGTTTTTATTCAGACCTCTTGCATATCCTCCTCAAAACTCTTGCTTACCTCTTCACTTCTCTAAATTCCACAGTTTCATCTGACACCTTTTCTTCAGGTTTTTAAACTCCAATGTACATTTCATTATCACAATTATGGTCGCTACCAATGTCTGCTCCAGGATATGCTTTGCAGTCGAGAAGTTTATTTCTAAATCTTTGTTTAAACATTATATAATCTACCTGATATCTTGCAGTATCACAGGCTTTTTCCATGTGTTTATTCTTCTGTTATGATTTTTAAACTGAGTTTGTCCACTTTTGCATTCCATTTGTCCAGCCTGTATTCATCCACAATATTTTTTCCTTACCTTTTCTGATGCTTGCATTCCAATCTCCAACTATTATTAAATTTCCATCCCCTTTTAAGTGTTTGTTTGATCAGTTTCTTTGTACACACACTACCTCATCATCATCATGGGCACTTGTAGGCATATAAACATTATGTTATCCTTATTACAATGATTCTATCGCTAAGCTTTTTAAAATACCTTATTACTCTCTTCCCTATTTTCTTGTTCATTATGAAACCTACTCTTTTTTTCTGTTTAGCCTCTGGGAATCACAGTCAGGTATTACTTAAGAGGATGATATGTATGAGTGTAAGTTTAGTGTAATCTCTTGTACAGTCTCAGGTTGACCATTTCTGAGATATGTGGTTAATTGAAACCCAACCACTGAAGAACACCGGTATCCACAATCTAGTATTCAAATCTGTATAAAAGTAACTGTCTTTTTTAGGATTTGAAAGTTAGAACTCTTGACTTTGAAATCAGATGATTTGTGAAGATTCATTCACCACTAGATCAACTTGGTGGTTTATGAAACCTGTTTCTGCCTGTCCTTTATTTGATGCTGAGTTAATTATTTTAAAATCACCTGACCAGAAGTTGTTTTCCTCTTCCCACCAAATCTCTTTAATTCCTACTATGTCTTTATTTAACCTGTCTATTTCCCTCTTTAAATTTTCTAACCTACCAACTTTTGTTAGACGTCCTCTTTACCAACAGACACCTCTCCGGTATGGTTGCACCTTCGGTCCAGCTACTCTGTAACTGTGAACTCTATATGTATAAAATTTACTATAATGAGCATATAAAATCAATTAACTGAAAATCGATATTGATGAATAAATGAAAACTAAACTACTTTTTAGAAAAGATTTGCTTTTTTTTTAATCAAACCACATACTCTGTATTGTACAGTTTAAATTATAAGCATGAAACAAAAATATTACTACTGCATTATAGTTCTAGGTATTTCACTTCCCACTGAATTAGTAAATATGATATTTCTCCATTACCTACTTATCTATCCTCTTGTGTTAGGCCACAAAGCAGCAAAATAATTATATACTCCTTGCATACTTCTGTCCAGTATTTTGAAATTTCAGTGGTCTTTTTCTAATTTTACAAAAACTTTACGATATCTGATTTTCTTAACAATAAACCAGCAATTTAATATTCTTAATGTGAAGTAATAAATTATGATTAGTAGGAATAAGATTTAGCATCAAAGCTTTATTAAACTTTCGATTAACAATGAAATCAAAATGATAAAAATTTCTGATGAAATTAAGGAATTCTTGATATCACCAGGAATAAGCCTGATGAATGCTTTTTTCTTAATTTAACATAAGTTTTGTGGATATATTATTTCCATTGATGAGAAAATTTAATGAAGAGCTAAAAAATGAAGAGATCTTTATTAATTTCAAGACAAAAGATGATGTTAATGGAAAGTCAAGTGGCAGAACTACCTTAAATTAAGATTTAAAACAAAACGAAGAAGACTAAAATTAGAAGAACTACAAAACAAGTTACTTAAGGTTACTTACTACAAACCAAAAATGGGGTTTTTCCCATTGAATTGTTAAGAGATAGATGTCTTCTCTTCTTGCCTTTAGGAATTGCAGTTTATATTAACTGCTTGTCAATCATTTGGAAGATTGTGAACTGTCTGTTAATATTTAAATGAAATATATGTAGTCACAAGCATGGTGATAATTCAATGATCAATCGATTTGTATTTGTACTCCCTCACAACAAGGATGTATTTTAAATTAAAATGCATGTTTGATTGATATTTGGAATATTAGTAACAGAGAATTTCAGAACAAGTTAATTATGTAATTTATCATTTACAGGACAGTTTGTAGTGAAGGATGTGAAGCCAAATGCAGATGGTGAAAGTGCTAAGGTCAAGGTTAAGGTACGATAAATCTTCATGGCATACTGTCTGTAACAAGTGCACGAAGAGAAGCATTGGTAGAAAATGATCAACAGCAACAAACACAGCAGACACCATCTGAGGAACAGAATGCCCATCAACCAGAACCAATGGAAGCAAGTCCCACCCCGGCACAAGATAATGAAACCACAGCAGAGAATGCAGCAATAAATGCTGAGGTATGAATACCGTTTCTAAGTTTGAAGTGTGTGATAGAATTTACAGTTGGTTCTTAAAACATTTTGCGTTTCATAGGATTAATCCTGGAGTCCTTGTAAGGTCAAATACCTTAAGGTATTTTTGTACTTTAAGGTATTTACACATGAGAAACTATATTTAAGAATATAATGATGTAATATATTAGTTTAACTTGAAAACATAGCAACTTAAATAAAACTGACATTTTCACTTGTGTACCTAAAGGTGACATGTACACAAGCAGAGAATCGATTTAAAAACATGCTAAAAAAGTTATGATAAAACTATGTATGGTGATACTGTGGAAAGTACACAGTATTTTCCACATAGAAAATATTGTGTTATAAACTTAATATGGCTACTTAAATGCTGTTAAAGTAATAGCTAGTTAGAACAGATCTATAAAACCCTGTTAAACCTGTTTTTTTGTGTCATACTACTGTATGATTAATAATTATTTTAACAAAATAGCTTTCTCAGCAAAAGTACAGTTATACCTTCTGCCAGCATAAAAATAAAGGAATTTCCATGAAATGAATTTTAATGATTTTCCCCTCCATTTGAATTTGCTGTATTCATTTTGACTTGTAAGTTGATTTTGTTCATTTTTTTAATCCACTTTAGGCAACAAAGAGATTCACTCAACTGTTAATTATTAATAACACTGGCTTTTTAATAGATTGTTTATTAACTTGATTAAATTTATATAATTGAATTATCATATAATGATAATTCAATTCTGTGAAACAATGTTATAAATATATTAAAAATTCTGAATATATCGGTAACTTTAAAAAAATTCTTTGTGGAGTAATATTTTTTATCTAATAAAAGAGTAAAAATTACTGTCTGAAGATTTGATTAAAAAAGTTTGGTTAATTATATACCACATTAACAAATTTTAATGATGCTAATGTATTGTAGGTGGAATAAAATAAATTTTCTTGGCATCTACTATATCATAGTTTAGGTATTGAACTATAAGTTTGGATTTGATTCAATAAAAATTATCAAATGTGGTTGGTAGGTATAATGCATTCTTACACCCAGTAATGCAGTTTTATTTTTAAAAAAAATAATGGCTAGCAAAGGTTCTTAAAAAGATTATAGTTATACCATTATAAAATGCATATGTATTGTAGCCTCCTACCACTATCTTCCTATGTAAAATATGATTTAGTTTAGAGGTTAGTCTTTTACACAGCTAGCTCAGTTGTGTGTTATTTATCTTACATCAGTTGGACTAAGAAGGTTATTAAAGTTTATTATGCTGTCAGTAAACTGACTTAATAGGATGTATTAATTTTACAATTAATAAATAATAATAAATGCACATTGATGAATTGTTTCAACATTCAGTTATAAACTCTATTTTAAACTACTCCTTTACCTTTTAATCAATTATTGAAGCAGTGGCCTGCAGACACAATAACAAAAAATATTATTTACTGTATTGTCCTAAATAATTAATTAGCCTTAACTTGAATTTTAATTCTCAAAAAAATATAATATAGTAAAAATAGAATTGTTTGAAAATACAAATTACAACTGAACTTAAAATTTAAAATTATTAAGTCAACATGTACACTGCAATTATTGTCAGTTGGCAAACACTGTAAACACATGCTGTCTGTTAAGTCAGCAGGTATTGAAATGCCAACTTTTAACTATTTGATAATTTGCTGCCAATTAACAAATTTAACTGCAATAAATTTATTTTTAAAAATTGGATCATCCTTTAATTTGATATGGTGTTTAGTTGATGACAAAAAAAAACAGTTTTATTAAATGACAAAGATATTTTAGACAATAACTATAATAAGCCATTTTTTTATCCTGCCATAGATGTCACTAGATCTGTCAAGTTATCAGGAGATGCTTTTAAAAATTGTTTTTACAGCTAACTCAAAATTTTAACTTTGGTCATAAATTAATGATTTTTATAGTAATTATTTTTTTCTACTAAAAAATTGTGAACATATTGTGCAGTTTAAGGCAAATAAGTATTTTAGCTGTCTAATTTATTTAATCGTTTTATTATTTTGCTGTAAATTAATCTTGTTTTAAAAAGCTATCGCTGTAACTGCTGCTGCAGCAAGTTAGCAAATGATGTAAAGTTTTAAAGAAAGAACAATTTCTATTCAGACAACTGAAGTGGGAATTAAAGGAGCAGTGTTCACAGACTTTCACATGAGGGTTTTATGTGGGAATTGTTAATATTTTATACGTAGCACATATATGTAAAATGGTTAATAATCAATAAATATGTGTATTTGAATCCAATTAATTGAACCTACGTTAGTTCACAATGCATTTTCCTTTGTAAGACCCGAATAAGTAGAGTAGTATTATTCATCAATGGAGTCAACTAATATTTACTTTGAAGAATAAAAAGGAAGAACATATAAAAGATAATGCACTTTTAAGGAATCTGAATTTTATGTAATTATGGAATAATTAAACTGCAAATGCTCATCCTATTTTATTAATATGGGTTAAGGAATAGTAAAATTTTGATAGCATCAAATATGATTATGAATAAATTAAGAAGATTAACTGTTAGAATAATATCATCATATGGATAAATAGCAGTTTTAAGTTACTGCTCAATAGTATAATTTTTTTATTATAATTATGATATTAAAATTATTCTAAAGCAAAACAATTATATAAAAAATCTCAGAATGAAAAATAAACCAAATGAGATCAGCTTGTTAAAAATTTAAAATTTAAATCAGAAGAATGTAATCTACTAGAGAAGCACAAGGTGCTTCAATACCCCACACCCCATGGTAACTGTTCTACTGGAAGAAAAGCATTTTGGAAATCAAGATATCTTGCATAGCGCACTGGTAATGTTAAATAAATAGATCAATGAATTACTTTCTTCATATGTGTTACTAAAATATCCTTTAATATTTCCTTTTGGAGATTATGGATATTCAAAAGATATCCATCAAGATATTAATTTCTAATGGTGTTCTGTGTCATGTTATATTCTTACAGATTGAGATGACGTCTTCCTTCAATCAGATACAAAATTTCAGAAATCTTATAAATCTGTTCATTTTTTATGAAATGGAGTTTATATTAAACTACACTAAAAATAAAATAAGACTGAACTATATGAAATTTAATCAGATGAAGTTAATAATATAAATAGTTATACCATCCAAAAGACTGGTAATTCTCAAAATTCCAGAGGATGCAGGGTAAAAGGTAATTTTACCAGACTACATTTGTTAGGGATCCAAAAAAAACATACGCATGAAAAAAACTTTTGTTGCTGCTATCTGTTATGTTCAGAAGTGTGGTTTGCCATACTTTATTACATTTATGTGCAATCCTAATTGGCAGAGATAAAAAATTATTTAAAAATCTGACTACCTGAGATTGGCATAGTCAAGCACTTTGTACATGGTCTGTTCAAACTTTTCTGTTGAAAATAGTTATCTGCTTTATTGTAGAAAATCTGAAAAAGATGTGGTTTTTTAATTAAGTAAAAGGATGGGAAATTACTCGTGTAAGAATTTTTGAAAAAAGGAAAGGAAAAAAGTACATGAAGGATGAAAGGAAGAGTTTCTGTAAAGTTTACTGCACAAGGGTGCTACTATACAGGAAGTCTTTGTTATTCTTCCTGACAACTCTTGGTTTAAAAACAGTTACTGGTGTTTAAAAACATGGTGACCTGGTTTTGCTACAATATTGTTATGACGGATATTTGCCTCTGTGAGTAAACAGTTCATAGATCCCCTTACTATCAACTGAAATTTCCTATCAAAAAATAAATGGCCTCAATATGAAGACGATCTATCAGAACTATCAAAGAAAATTAGTAAAACTGTCGTAGAAATAAAGAATTTTTCTGTTTAACCTCATATAGTATCGCTGAGCTTAATGATTATGTTAAAACTTATGAATCAGTCTTAACCAAAAAGCATTTAATACACGACATATTTATCTGTTAAGCAAGATTTATCTGTTATGTGCCAAGATTTAATTAATGTCCTCTTTTCAAAAGTTTGATCTAAAAAATATTGGAAGTGTCATTTCTAATGTTCATCGATGAATATACGGTGCCCCACAAAAAGTTTTGAAACTCTTGACTGTATGTTGTGGGATATGCGCTACCAGGTAATGGGAAGAGGAATAACCAAATTGTGTTATCCCATGATTTGGTTATCCCAGATCTTCATCAACATCCTACCAGTCATTCCAAGAAGAACAAAACCTGATGAGATTGAAGTTTCCTGTGTCTGGCCTCTCTTAGATTAAAATATTTTCCTTTAAAAAAATATGAGGATAATAAAATCTTATTTTGAAGATAAATAAAATTTTCCTTAATTTCTGCTCTCTGAAAAGTTATAAAAATTAACTAGTTGAGCAAAATCAACTGCAGTGAGCAGAAGATAGTTAAAAAACAGTTATAATAAATTATTGATTATTATTTGAAGGATTTTTTAGTCAATGTATTTTCAGTGCTCTTCCCCCCCCCCCCCCATTTACCCCTTACCAGTTTTGAAGAAATAACTTGTCATTAACTAACTTGATAAAATTGCCTTTGATGAAATAACTAATCCACATTTTTGCTGAAAAATGTCTGGTTACATTTTTACTGTAATTTAATGGTGAAGTGCTACTAGCATATCTGTTCTCTATTCTGTATGTCATGTTTTGAACAGCTGTTAACCATCATTTGTTTTTGTTGTGATCGTTCCTTAAGTTGCGTATGCGTTTATCATTTTCATAATTTTACTGTCTTCATGTAATTTTCAGTCGTGTTTTTATTTCCAACTGTTTGTCTGTGGATGTTTTATGTAACCTAATTTTAGTAATTTTTTTATGCGAGTTTAAATTTATTTTAATTAAAAATTATAAGAGATATTTATTAGTACAAAAAAGCATGAACATCACGTGTAAATGATAGCAATATAATTTAACTTTTAAATAATATTTTTTACATTGCACAATAAGAAGAATGTATAAATAGTTCCTTATATTAGTTTTTCTGTCATATTTAATTGCATAAATCAAAAATATAATTAAATTTGGTGAAAAAAGGGCATAATATGATTTTTCACTATAAAGAACAGTGTTATAAAAAAAGTAAAAAAAAAAAAAAAAAACAAAAAATGAGTCCAGAAAATCTTTGATGTTTGTGTGAAAGTCTTTTTGCCTCTTAGTGTTATAGTGTTTCACCCCATTTTGAACTTTGTCTGCTGCAATGAATAACTACATTAACTGTATTCTTTGCAGTATATCATATTACGTTAGTCCTTGAAACCTAAGTTCTAAGTCCTGGTAGTGTGTATAGGTTTTCAAATATTATCTGCTTATATTTTATTTTATTTCCATATTTATTGATTGAAATTCATATTTCTTAACTTGAAATGACTTAAAATCTAATTTTGTATATTGGATTATATCTTAAATGAATCGTTTCTCAGATGCTTATATTATATACTGTTAATGAATATATTTGAACAATAATTAAAAGTTTCCATGATTTGATGTGGCGTTGATGAAATTTTCGGTGCAGTGGAGTGAATCGCAGGGAAAAATGAGGGATGAAAATAATGATGAAATTGAATCTACATCTTTGTTTGACACCTTCCTCCAGTGCTGTCGATCTGACCGTTCCGCTGCCAGTTCTAGAAAGAAGATGAGACGTGAATATTGTATTATGCAACAACAGCATCAACACAATCCCCAAATCATGCTAGAGGAAGATGTAAGCAATATGATGACGGATTGCTAAATATGCAGTGCTAATTAACAGTTCTTAACAGCTCGCTACAATCATACCATCAAACCGTATTGCTGCCGTATTCTGACAAATTCATTTTATACTTAATGATGTGTGACAATAATGTTCCCAAGAATTTTAATATCTGTAACATTTTCATTGTAACATCTGATTGTTGATCTAGTAAGATTGTGATTTATGTTGTATTATTTGTTTACAATTCTTTGTTTATCAGTTAAAGATTTTTTAATAATTTCTATTAACATAATACTTTTAATGAAAATAATTTTGGGTATTGATGTTAGACAGAATAGTATGGGCTACTGTATTGTCAAGGAAAGCATTTTAAGTGGGCATTTTGTCTCTGTGGTTTTATGAAGTAGTTGGTCCAATTGTATTTTATAAAAATGAAAAGAATCATGTTGTAGAAAGTCAAGAATAGTTAATATATTATATTTTGAGCATTTCATATATAAGATGTTAATGGTTAATGGTAATGATTACTTATATCCTTTTTTTTAACGAACAAATCCGAGAAAGGTGGATGGCTTATCTGTGGATGGCTTATGATTAGAAGAGTACTTTTGAATTGATCTTTTTTTCAAAGGTATTGATTGGCTTGTCAATTCATACAAATATTTTTTGTAAAATTGGTTATCTAATAATAGTGCAGTCTGTTCTCATAATGATTTCAAATTAATTATTATTGATTTATATAATTTTGCATATAAATCTTTCTCCCAGTTTTGGACAGTCTCTTTGCTAAAAATCAACCTTATAGTGTTTGTGTATAATGCTTTGTATTTCAGATGCCATTGCAGTTTAAATTTAGCTTTCATAATATTGTTGATTGAACCCATTGATCATATATGATCAGTAATGTGGACATCATCATACATTTACAGTCTACAAATGTTGAATAGTTGTAATTGGGTATTGCTGATAATAAATCGGAGATTGATTGATAGCCAACTCATCTGTTTGTGTCAACTGAAGCAAAAAATCATTTTTAATGATACATAACTTACTGTAACAGATATAACAAGGAGGTGCTACTCATAGTAAAGATAAAAAATACCTTTCCTCATAGTGAGATCTCATTCTGTTAGCTATTGATCCAGTCAGTAAAATAATTAAACTTTTTAAAAACCTTTATCTGTATTTTTTTAATGTTTTGATCGCTAAAGTAATAATTTTTTATTTCTGTTATCGATTGAGTTTTGGGTTATTTAATAATGTTTAAGTTAATCAGCAAGAGTTAGATTTCCCCTTTATTTAAGATGAATTTTAGGAGACAAGTATTCTTTTACTCTTGCTATTAGTTAAACATTACTTAAAAAACATTTTGTTACAGTGCTGGCTATGAAAATGAGAGTTTGTTTTAGTAGTTGGACTGCAAGTGGAAAAAAGGAATTTTTGCAAATTTCAATTTTTTTTATTTTGACAACTGAGCTGTTTGCAGTTATTTATAAAATAAGAAATCTTGTGAACTCTTAAGTGAAGATTAAGGATATTTTAAACTTATATTACAATGTATTAATAAAGTAATAATTCATGTAATAAAGTAATAAAAGATTCATGCATACAAATCAGATTTGAGAAAGAGTTGAAAAAAAATAGTGGCAAAGGTGTTTATTGGGTAAAACTGGGCCTCCTAAAAACTAAAATTTAAAAATTTATTTTGATTGTGTCGGCTAGTTAAACTGTTACAAAGAAATATAATTTCATTTAGCTATTGTAATGCTTAAAATGTTAATTTATCACATACCTTGATTTACATCAGTAAAATCCTGTTAGTGTCAGATGACAGGAAATAAAATAAGACAAAAATCAAGCCTGAGAATTAAGAATTTACAGCCATTTTGAAGTAAAATAACATACCATTCTAGCCTTGCCAAGGACTGTGAGAATTTGAGTGGTTTTCTATTGACTTCATCAGACACACATTATTGCAGATCACTGTGTTTTAAAATACCTGATACCTTACAATAATATGAAAAGTAATGTTTTCTATGAACTTATTGTCACACTTGTTGTATATATTAGTTTTAACATTACGTATTTGCAATAGAATGTAGGTTAACAGTGACAAATTTATTGTATCCAAACTAGTGAGAATGAACTTTATAACAGTATGTGAATATTTAATCTGATGAGTGTTCCAATAATTACTACAAGCTTTTTCCATATGGAACTAACAAGACATTAAGACTATCTAACTATATTTTTTAGTGTATCATGTTGATGTTTAATTATACTATTCATTTTTTTCTAATTTGTTTTTTTTTTTTTGAAAGATCAATGGATGTATCAATTTGTTCAGTTTTTTTGTCTTTAATTTATTCTGGTTTCTCGTATTGCAAAAAAGCATATTTATTAGAGTAAGGATGATGTGTATCCAAAAATAGAACTCTAGTAAATTGAATCTAAACATTGATTTATCAGTGTTGCAACAGTCAATCAGATTTATTGGACTTTTTCATTTGTTTACAATAACCTTAGTTTTTGTTATTTGTCTACAGGAAGAAGCGGAGAAAAAGGAAGCCAAAAAAGCTGGAAAGAAGATAACTGTGACAGAACTTCCAATTGAGGCCTTTACACATGGATATTCACAGGTTGAACTTAACAACTACATTGAACAAGAAGTAAGTATCAGCATTTTCATAGTTGTAATTTTCTTATATTTATACTGGATTATGTGAAGGTTTTTTTCTAGACAATGTGCTGGATTAAACCGATCAATATGTTAAATAGGTTAGGGTTTATAATGTGAACGGTGTGGTCAGGTTTGTTGTTGGGTTCTTATGTACCACTCATAAGTTGTGTGTACAACATATTACACCATTAAGGCTGTAGAAAAATAAAGAATTAGAGTTTTTAGCTTCTGCAGCTTTTTTCCTACAACATTTTTTTAGAGATCTTTTATTTTCTAAAATGATGTATTTCTATTGTATTCAGATTTTAATTTATAAGATGCTAGGTATGTTTTTCAGTAACATATAAAAAATAAAATTTTAAATCTGTTAATATTGGACAAAATTCCTTCATCTTATAAAAACTTATAAATTCAGATCTTGTAAGATCTTCACCATCAGAAATCCTATTAATGCTCTTATTGAACCCATTCTTTCTTCTGCCAGTCAATCAATTCAAGTGTTACTGGGTTATAAATAAACAGCAGAAAATATTACAACAACTCTGCATGGCTGGGAGATACCCCTACAGTAAGCAGATCTTTGTTATTGATACTCAACAAACTGTATAGAGCAAGGCTCTGTTAGTTTAAAACTAGCCTTCTTTCACAAAAATAGATTTGTCTTTTTTCAGTGTTTTTACTATATATTTTTTCTTTTATGTATTTCAGGATTAATAACTCTGTGCATAAACTTGGAACGTTACATGGAAATATGTTGTAGAAACTTATAATTTGTTTCATGAAAGCGTGCAGAAAACCAAAACATAACAGTATGATGATCCTAATTTAATTTAGCGCAATTTTTCTGGGGAAAAAACACTTCTCTTTACTTTTAATATTAAAATGAAGTAAAAAAAAACTTATAATAAAAAAAATAGAAAATTGTCATGAAAGTACATTACCGCTATATTAAAGTAAATCGGAAAAAATATTTTTTACTGCGCTGTATTTATTCAGTATCTGATAAGCTGCTGTCTGTTAAACTTGGTCATAATTTCCCAAATTTATCACTATCTTCTATAATATTTTCATACAAACTGTGTGCTTTTATTTTTTTAGTTAAAATGTTGAATACAGTTTTTTCAAGCATTTGAATCTATTATTAATCTGTCAAAAGATTTTTTTACATTGCTTATCTTAAATATGTTGTTATTCCCAGTGTAGCCTTTGACTTGTTCCCGTATCAATTCTATCAGGTTAAAATTCTCATATTTCATATGCGTGTTACTGTTAATCATTTTCTTTTCTTAACCAGGGTTTTCACCCCAGTTGAAAAATCGTTCATAACGCATAATCTTTATCCACCCATACATCTCCAAATTAACCCAAGTTTCATGTAGATAATAAATTATCTTACCCTCTCATGATTTTCATGTTCATTCAATTAAGAATTACTTTTTCTGGAATGAAATAAAAATTTATTTGATTTTAAACACGATGTAACATGCCTCTAGAAAAATTTGGCAAGAAAGCTTGTTATTGAAATAAAATGAACTTTTTTTCTGATAGCGGTGTTAGTAAAATCGTCCAACTTTTCTATTTTCACACACATTCAAGTCTTTTTAAGGTAAATATGTTTTACAATCAATTTTTTGTTTATTACATTAAAAATTGTTCTTTCATTGACCCCTGTTACACTACTTGCATGTCAAAAATCTCACGTATGTGACCTCTTATTTTATTATAATTAATATTAATTTTTAGAAAAAAATTAGTTCTGATTGTTAAATATTTATAAATTTACTTGTGTTACAGTGCAAGATGATTGCTAGTGATAGGCAGGTAAAGGAAAGAGTCGATACTAGAAATGCTTTGGAAGAGTACATTTATGAATTACGTGGAGAATTAAGTACAGAGCCTTGTACAGAACTGAGTGGAAGACCAGCTTTATGTCAGTTTGTTAAAGAGCCCGACCATAAATCTCTAATACAACAATTAGATCAGTTAGAAAATTGGTTGTATGAGGATGGTGACAACTGTAATAGACAGACTTATGCTGAAAAACTAGCCACTTTGAAGAATGTGGGTGAACCTATTAAAATGAGGCAACAAGAGTTTGAACAACGACCTACAGCATTTAATGAACTGGCACAAAGCATTCAACAGGCACAAACTGTTGTTGAACAATATAAGGCTGGGTCTAAATTTTACAGTCACCTCGCCGATTTGGATATTGCGAAAGTGCAACAGTCTGTAGATTTAGCCCTGAAATGGCTTGAAGATAAAAGACAAGAACTTGCTGCTTGTCCATTAACTGAAAATCCTCCAGTTGTTGCAGCACAGATTCGTCAGGAGAAAATTGTAAGTAGTTTGTATATGTTTTTATTTATGATGTAGAATCTGTTTTAAATAGCTGTTTAAAATATGATAGTTTTATATCATAATACTTTAACTATGGTAATATTATTATAGTTCAAAAATATTTTTATATTCTTTTTTGATGTTATAATTTAGTTGAAAATTTTCTGGTCTAGTTTCTATTTTGGTACATCTTTTTATGGCAAAAAACAATTCTGCGAACACAGGTAATGATGTTCATGTGCCAGATATTACAAGTGACACTAAAGTAAGATGGTGGTGCCATTCATTTTGAGAAGGGTGAATGAATGATGAATGTAGCTCCTGGCCATTGAATGCTAACTGGCATACACAAGGAAAAACATCTTGCAGTGCATGAATATTTGCAGCGTTAAGAAAATGAACATGTTGAAGTACATAGTTAACCCCAGATGAGACCTGGATTTCTTATTTGATGAACATTGAGACAAAGCAGTGGTTGACGTGATGATCGCTTCATTTATCTCCTACATTGAAGAAGTTCAAACAAGAATATTTAGTATAAAAAGCTTCTGTGAATGCTGATGTGTATTGTGAAACATTAAAATTTTTAGAAGAGCTATAAAAAATGACATGAGGATGCACTGCCATGGATTTTGTTTTTGCATGACAATGCCTGACCAGCAAATCAAGGTAGTGAGACGATCAGAAAATATTCAGTCATTCATCATATAGGTCTGTCTTCCCAGCAATTATTTTCTTTTTCTTCACCAGTGGCTTGCATTCCAAATGTTTGACGATGATGACGAATTGAAAAATGACAATTTTGGTTTAAGTTACCGGCAGTGGAAATTCTTGAGGGAATGAAGAGGCTTGTGAAATGCTATGAAAATGTGTTGAAGTTGAAAGCAGCTATGTAGGAAAGTAGTGTATAAATGTAGTTTTTATGCATAAGTAATAAAGTTGGTACATAGAGTTCAGTTTATTTCAGAACTGACCTTAATTTAAAAAACAGGCTTCATAGTTAGTTTTAAAAATAGATTTTTCTGAAAAAAGAAGATAAGTATCTAGAATACAGAATTTTATATTTCTGGTAGTTATTCAAACATGTTGAATGTTAGAAATACATTTTTGGAATCAAATTTTATTTTGAAAACTGTAGTTAATAAAATTGCAAAATATAACACTAAAATGAAAGTAACACTTTAGAAGAGTTCGTGTGTGACATTAAATATTATAATATATGTATATATATATATTACAATAATTAATCACGAAGTTCTCCTTGGACTTTCATAACCTATTCTGCTTATGAAAATAATGGAAAAGGTTTATAATAAACATTCATCCTAAAATGCTTCGTTAGAGAGTTATAGCTAGTGATATATTTTGCTAGGATTTCAGTTATCCTGGTGAAACGAGGTAATAAAATTTTTAGGATGTTAACCTAAGGGCCAGTGATTTCTTATGGTTTTTGACCTGAAATATTGAATGAAATAGGAACCAGAATCGTATCTGGAAAGTCGTATCGGGAAATTGGGAGTGAAAACTAATAAATTAGGTTAAAAAAACCCTGTTTTTTGTGTTAAATGAATAATAAACACATAAAACTTTAAACAAAACTTGTAGAGAATTTAATCCTAAACAAAGTTGTGTAAGATAAGCTGAATGAAACAAAGAAAAGTTAGAAAAAATTTGAAACGAAAACCAAATACTTTTTTTGTGATGTGAAAAATTTGTAAAAAGAAAATTTACTGTTAAAGATGAAAAAAAACTGGAAATTACACAATTGTAAAATAAAAATAAATAATAAAAGATTGCTTAGATAATTTTTTTTATTAAGGTCAGAAATACAATAAATGAATTTGAAAAATTATTATTTCAAAGTTGTCAATAACAGCTGATCAGCAGTGCGCAATACTATATTAATGTACCTTACAGAATGATTTAAACACTAAGTATTCAAAATAAGTTTTTCGAATCGCAAGATTTCACAACTCGCTTGAAGTTTTACAATCTTTGGGAAACAAGTTCTACATAGTATTCATATCAGCTATAAACGGTCTGTCCAACACGACACTGTTATTGATGAAATTATTATTAATGCAGTTCAGCCGCAGTCCAAGTGTTGGAACACCTAGTGTGTTCCAACACCTGGACTGAGTTTTGCATTTGATGGTTTGGAGGACGCTTAAAAAACAAGATTTATCCTTGTCATAAACAGCTAATTGCAGAACTCCACTTCGCAAGAAGCAGTGGAATGCAAATTGACAATTCTACAACAAGTATGTTTTGTTTATTGTCAAGGCGCTTGTGCAATGAGCATACATGCACAGAAGTAAGTCCTAATGAAACTGTGGAAGGTAATTTTCCATACAGATTTAGCATCAATATATAGGTGTGGCCTTCTTTACAATCAGCTGTTTGGATCGTTAATTTTACGTGGCTGCTTAAATGCTGAGGTATATATACACTTCCTTTAAGAATTACTACAGCTTCTTGAAGTTTCTCTAGTGATGAATGTGAAATATACTTCCAGCACAACGGTGCATCTCCTCACTTGTGCTGTTTCTACTCACTTAAATCATCATTTCCCTGAAAAATGTTTGGGTTGTGGAGGTCCATATTCCTGGCCACCAAGATAACCTGATCTAATGACTTTAGATTTGTGTGTGTGTGTGGTTGGATGAAAAATATTGTATAAAAAACAAAAATATATTCTTGTGAGTGAATTAATTGTCTACATTATGGATGCACTGAGCAACTTGAGCCCTAAAGAACTAAAAAGAGCGACAAAAGCAGTACCAAAGGGTGCCAAGAAAGTTATTGAGAAATAGCAGGTTGATTATTGAATATTTTATTATAAACTGGTATATATAATACACTTAGGTCTCGTCTACTTGTAAATAAAATTTGTATTGTTCTGACTTTCTGCGTTTTATTTAACTTTTCTTACACAATTTCATTTTGTTTAGGATTAAATTCTACAAGTTTTGTTTAAAAGTTTTATATGTTTATTATACCCATTTAACAAAATTATTGTACGTCAAACATAAAAAACAGGGGTTTTTTATCCCAATTTATTGGTTCCCCCCAGATTTCTCAAAAATGCTGCATATACGGTTTTATCATTTGAACCTATTTATACAGGCCCTATTTTATTTGCAATTTTAAGATGATAAACCATAAGAAATCACTAATTCAGCCCCTTAATTATTTTCCTAAAAAATTTCATTAACTCATTTCACTGGGGTAGCTGAAATCAGAGTGAAATCTTTCATTAGCCATAACTTAGCATTTTAGGATATATGTTTACATGAACTTTTTCCATTATTTTCATGAGTAGAAAGATTCTGAAAGTCCCAGGAGAGAGCTTCATGGTATATTCTGTATATATGGGGTATTTGAATCATAATGGTGTCAGTCCACTGCCATTTGTCATAAAATAGTATTTTGCATTTGCTGCCCTAAAAAACTCAACACAACTTGAGCCCATGTTATAAAAAATTACATTAATTTTTTTTTTAATTTCTAAAAGCGATTAAATTAATTTTGACAGTTACAACAGTATATTTCTAAATATTTACTTGAGAAAATAAATAGTACATTCAGATTTTTAGAAACTTAAATTTTTTATTAATTACTATTATATTACATTCAGTTAAAGAAGTTAATTTTTGTTTAAATATATAGTAGATTAATTTACAAAATATATATAAAAATATATAGTAAACTATTGTTTAATTAAAAAAATATGTAGTAAAAAATATAAAAATCATTTCAATATTAAGCAAAAAAGTAACATAATTGTTGACCAGTTTCAAACTTCCTTTACAAGCTTCTGATCCCCTTGAAGAAGAGTGGTTGAATGGTGGAATATATTTCAATTAATATTTCTTTCTGGTAGTTTATCACGCATGGACCATTGTAATGATTTTCTTGTTTAATGTTTGCCAAACTTTTTGATTGACCATCTTTGTTGAATTTAATATTGAACTTGCTCGAAGGGTTGGGAGTGTCTTCATCTAATGTCTATTTATAGAAGATTGAGAGAGCGGGTTCTCTTGTTTATAACTGTCATTTTATTTTTAACCAATTTACAGCTTTTATGAAGTTGTCTTCCTGCATTTTCAAAGGAGTGTGTTTGTTGTCTCCTGGGGATCTGAATTATGCTATACTAACAATTTGGAATATAGATAATTTTATGTCGAGAAGCTTCCTCATTTAGGCCAAAGTCTGAATCATTCAAAAGATAAGTGGCCAGTTACCATAAACTTATGGTCAATTATTTCTATTGTAGTTGACTTTTTTTTGTTATTAGTGTTGCAAAGAAATGCCATTTACATACCCCCCACAAGTGGGGGAGTGTCGGACTTGCACGCGTTCGGCTAGATGTTATTTAGAGCCTATGTGTCCCTGCATCCTACAGATTATAACACTGTTTCTCCCCACCTGAGGTCCGGTTAAGCATAGCACAACCTCGGGGGTGCCTTCGAGCTTGGGAGGCAAGAGTCCCAGTACCTCATTACCATCACCCATCTGCAGAAGTGCAGATGAACGATGGCTCTGCAGAGGGCTGTCTTTCAACCCTTTGCTGTCTGGTCCAAATCTTCACCTGGTCCCAGGATGTTTTTCATGTCTTATCTCATCCTAATTCTCCCTTGGGGTCTTCGGTCACTCATAAGAACATTCCACCTCAGTGAGCTGTCCCCTCCCTATCGATGCTACCTGTGATGTTCCCTCCTACCTGCCGCTATCCTTGTGCTGAAATATTTTATCACTAATAATCATGTCGCCGCCCCTCCTTGTTCTTAGCTTGTAGCAATAGTTTTTTTAATGCCTTCCAGTTATTTTCAGTGGCCAGAATAAATGACACTAGGCCTTCCAGACTTAACGTCTATACCAGATTGCATACGCCAGGGGTGCCATTCTTTGAACATGGAAATTGTGTGCTCAGTGTCCACCCGCTGCAAAACATACAGCAGGGGGAATCACACCTGCCAAATCTGTGGAGATAAAATTCAAAGGTGCCATGTCCAGTGAGCATCTGTGTAACAAAGTAGTTAATCTCTCTATGCTTAATCTTAATCTCTCGTTAATCTCTTCCTCCAGGTATCTCTAACAATTGCATCAACCTCAGACTTTTCCATGCCCTTGAAGTGAAGTGTTCGCTCTTGGATTTGTAAATCTACAGGCAAAACAGAGGTCAGCACACATGCTGCCTCATGTGATCCACCCGCTGCAAAACATACAGCAGGGGGAATCACACCTGCCAAATCTGTGGAGATAAAATTCAAAGGTGCAATGTCCAGTGAGCATCTGTGTAACAAAGTAGTTAATCTCTCTATGCTTAATCTTAATCTCTCGTTAATCTCTTCCTCCAGGTATCTCTAACAATTGCATCAACCTCAGACTTTTCCATGCCCTTGAAGTGAAGTGTTCGCTCTTGGATTTCTAAATCGACAGGCAAAACAGAGGTCAGCACACATGCTGCCTCATGTGATAATGTGCGGTAACTAGAAACAACACCCAACAACATTTGCTGCCACATCCCAAACTGGGGCGGTGAAAAGTAGGGCAGACATGACCATTGACATAATCGGTCTGCACTTGGATGCCCTTAAGGCTGTCCGGGTCGACATCAGCATATTTAGCATCTTCAGTTTTTCTCTGAGCTTTGGTATCTGTCCACAACAGGCTAAACTTACAGGCCATGTTTATCTGCACACCCAGATTATGTCTTTACCCTGAAGAGGCTGTCCACCGACCCTAACATTAATTCTACTAGCTTTCTGTCTACTAGTGAGAATAATGTACACACACTTCTGTGGTGCTAATTCTAGACAGTAATCTTGCATCCATGTTGCAATCGCAGCTAAGGCAGTATTGTTGTCTCCTCCAAATCAGCCTTTGTTCTGCTGCTCACCAGTACAGCAAGATCGTCTGCAAAAGCCACAGTTTGTTTCTGGTGGTAACTGAAGACTAGGACACAGTCATAGACCAGTAACCATAACAAAGGTCCCAGGACTGATCCTTGGGAGGGACGCCTCTGAAAACCTGGAACTTAGTACTCTGCCCTGCGTTTCTGCCGCTATCCATCTCTCTGACAAGTATTCTGCTATTTGCCTCCGGAGATAAGCACTTATGCCCTTAATCATCAATGCTGACATAATCGCATCTCAAGTACAAATGTCCAGCAATATCATCATGGGCATTCTCCTTGTCTGCTGCGTCCCTTGCTTAGCAGAGATGGCCCAAGTCACAACTTTCTGCAAAGTTTGCAGCGTTGACCTGCCTTGCTAAAACCCATATTCCACCACCCGCTTCTTCTACAGTTATAAGTTGTTATATAATAGGGGATGCAAACATTCTTTTGATCGCCTTGCCCATATTATTTATGTGATAAAGTGGCCGGTAATCGATGTTGGCTTCATTTTCTGTATGTTTTGGTAAAAATACCTATCTCTAGTCTTTCCAACATCTTGGAATACATTTATGCTCTAGCTCGTAGTTAGTGATGTCAGTCATTTCCCACGGAACTTTCTTAACAAGACTTTCCTAAGGAAAGTGTCTTGATACCCTGGCAAGCGCCTGACAAGCCTTTTTGTGATTATTTGATAAGCCTGTTCCCATGGATCAATGTCTAACTTGCTACATAACTCCTTCCATTTATTGATCTTGGCCTGTTTTATCTTGTAGTTGAGCTTTTGTCGAGCAGCGATGTATCTACTTGCAGCTTTGTCTTACTCGGCGCTGTTGGCTCTTCTCATTCTCACTCTGGAAGTTCTGCTTCATCTGTGCTATTGCATCTGACCACCAGTAAACCAAATAAAACCTACCAGCAGGTCTTGGCAACAATGCTATCTATCTCCTGGAGTATAAGGTCTTGTAGAGTTCCGGCAATGTCTGCCTTCCATCACTAATTTTTCTGACCACATTTGAAACAACTGCTGACACCTGCTTTTGAGTCAGTCGCAGCGATTTAATACAGCCGGCCATCTTGAGCAAGGATGAATCATCTACCTCAAGCAGAGTTACCAGGTGATCACTAGCGATTCCCTCCTATACGACCCTCCAGCTGCACCTGGAGCGATCCCACTTGTTGCCCAAGATTGTTAGTTCAAGCACTGACCTGAGCCCTCTGGCTTCATACATTGGCGTGTTGTTGTTTAAACAGAAAAGACCTGCTGTCATCATAAATTCCACGAGGCTGTCACAGCATCTATTAGTATATAAGCTGCCCGCTACGATGACCTTACTATTTATGTTGCCCACCAAGATAACCTTCTTGTCCGACCTGGCAACAATGCCATGAAGTCTTCCCATATAAGCCTCAAACTCCGGCAAATTACAATTGGAGCTAACATATGCCCCTGTCAAAAGAAACCCAGACAACTCGACTGCTAGTATTCCTTCACCTCTGTAGAACAACTGCCATCCCCACATGCCACTAACGTTCTGGATGGCCACATTTCCTATAGCATCTGCACACCACTCGCTCTTAGGAGTGGTGTATCTATTGGGCTCAATGGTGACCAAAATATCAACAAGACCCCCTTGACAGCTCCACCATTAAATCATGGGAGAGTATACTACGGTTTGCGTTTGACAGGATTATCCTAATCATGTCTGCCTTTGCCGCACATCATGCCTCCGGTGCGGTGTTTGAAACTGTTGCAATCTTAGCATTTATTCCCTCTTGACATTCTCTTATGTGATGATCTTTGCTGTCACAGTCGTAGCATAAATCTAATCTGTTTGGACCCCGGCACTCGAAGCTCCTGTGGCTCCAGTCCCAACATATATAACATTTGTTGCTATCTACCGTGATATATGCCCGACAATGGACCCACCCATTCTTTAGAGAATTCAAGAGTAGTTTACTTTCTCTTTTTTTTAACAGATAGCATATTCATAAATATAAACACAGGGATAAGTTGACATATTCAATTTTATAAATATCAGTCAACATGATTCATACATATGGGCACAAGACAACGATATGACAACCCATATTTGTATCTTGAAAACTCGTTCTGTTTTTGAGGGAATGGGAATATATATATATGAGCACAATAAATACAGGATGTACAAAAAAGAATATTGGGATTTTAAACCTATTTAATATCTGTTAACTTTGACTTACAGTAATGAGTCGCAAATAAAATGAAAGAGTAACTCAAACAGTTTTTCCTACCAGTCTTCAATGTGAGATCTTTCACCACATGGGCCATACCTAACCAGTTGGAGAGTTTGTCCCATTCTTTGACCAACATGTATGGAGTATGGAGTAATGAAATTAATAGCAGCTTCATTCCTCTGCCTCAAGTCGAATAGATCAGAAGGTAGACATTAGACCTTTATAAAGCCACAAAGGAAAAAATCACATAGGGGTCAGATTAAGTTTAAATTGCTGTCAGGACATTGCACAGAAAACATTTAATTTTGGGGAGTCCCTTTTGCATTGTAAGAATTCATGGGGATTTGAACCCCCCCAGATAAGGACATTATGAGTGTTAAGTTTTCACTGAACATAAAACAATGAGGAAAAAATGTCATCATTTCAATTGTAAAGTCGGTACAGCCAGTTTAGTCTATTGACCTCAAAGCCTGTTACAGCTGTAAATAGTATGGACACACATGTAAGAGATTCCTTAAAACATTCCACACTGTCATCATCAGCATTGCTAGTTCATGGCTGGACTTTATAACAGATGTTTTAAGACCATGCAAAAATAACCCTGACACATGGAACATTTTTTTTCAGACACCTTTGGTCATCCTATACTCTTCCATTTATACAGATATCTGGTCATTCCAAACTGATTATGCCATCAATGAATGTTATTGTCACTTGGAGAATCAATTAGACTTTCTTGGGAGTACATGTTGAACTGTAACCGTAGATTCACATTTAGTAAACTGTAAAACGCCAAAGGCTTTCTGTTCATTAGTTGCCATCTTTGCTTGTAGTGCTGTCAAGCAGAAAGGTGGGGAATCAATTTTTGGCCAAGCACACAACTATAACTGTCCATTTTGCTCTTTAATTCTAGCCTTAATCAACATACTACACCTTATCCAAGAGATACTATTACAAATTAAAAACTCAATATTATTTTTTTCTATATTCAGTATTTATTTGAGAATTCTACCCATGTGAATAGCAATGTTACATCTACCTGAGAAGCAGAATGCAATGATTTTATTCATATTTAAATTTATATGATTACAATCCATCCAGTGAATAATTTTTTGGAGTGCTGTCTTACAATTTTCAATTCCTTTTATATAATTATCCTCATATATGATCGTGTCATCTGTGAAAAGGAAGTGAATGAATATAATAATAGAAGATTTTGAGCCAAATAATTAATAAAGAACAAGGAAATCTAGGGACATGGGCACTTCCTGTGGCACTCAGTTCTAAATCTTGAAGTGAGAGCCTAAATTCTATATGTGTATTCTTTACAAAAAATGAAATTTCAACTATCTTGTATTTACAGTTGGTAAGGAATGACTATGACTAACCAATTTTATGCAGCTTCTCTGATACCTTACCTACTAAGTTATCATCAGTAAGAAATGTGAAACTAAATTAAATGCTTTTCTGATCACAAAAAATTGAAAATGGGATCTTTTTGTTGCCTAACCAATTTAAAATATTTTCCAAAAACCATAAAATGACTATGTTAGTCTACTTTTTTTTTTTTCAAAAAACCATTCTGAAATCTTATCAAAAGTTTCACTTTTCAATAAATATTAAAAGTCTTTTTTTTTTAATTTTTCGTAATTCTTTAGAAAATGTGGACAGTAACAAAATTGATCCATAATTTTGTAAGTTAAGTATCGAACCTTTTTTTTTAAAGAAGGAAATAATACAGAAATCTTAAGACAGCTGGAAAATACACCGATCTGTAAATATTTAGTAATGATATATTTGTAAGTGGGACAATAATAATATCTACAACTTCTTTTAAAATATTGGGAGTATTTATAATTATATTTCCAGCTGAAATATAACATTATGTCTTGGGCCTACTTTTAAAAAATGTAGAAATAAGTTTGCAGAATATAAAAATTGACTGTCAGATCTTTATTTGGTGTTGATAAATGTGAATATTAAGTTTTTAGTAAATTAAAAATTCTGCCACTGTTTATATTTTAATCATAATCAATTTATTCTCAAAAAAAGTAAATAAGAATATTTTTTACCTGTATATCAAACCAGACAACTATTTTTGTATTAATACTTTCCATTCAAGAAAGGACCCTATTTTAGTTCAGTTAAATTACCTAACTTAACTGCTGTTAGTTATTTTTTCGCATTCCTTTCACCAAGTTTGGGAATCCTTACTAATTTGTTTTTTAGTTTTTCTTTGATTTAATTCTCATAGAATGTGTAGGCTATTTGAAATTTTATGTATTTTTTTTTCTTTTTTTACAGTTTATTGGCTGGAAAACAAAATTCATTGTTTCATTATGTTCAATTGGATAAATTAGAAGGTGTTATGCTTTGTCCACCAGTTGGTCGGGAGACAAATCAGCCATTATTAAATCTGGTTCTAGAGAAATTTCGTTCTTCAGCTCAAACTATACACTCACTGCTACAAAATACTGTACAGTTTAAGGTACGTGACCTACTTTAATATTATATTTTTGTATAATAATTATATAGATTTTATTCTCTAGTGAGAAGAAGCTGTGTATGCATGTTTGGGTGTGTTTTCTCTAAAATGAGTGTATTATGATTTCTTGATGTACACAGTCTGTTCTACTCATTCTCATGTCTCTTGTACATTTGATTCACTTCAGATACAAAAAGGCATCAGTCAGAGTTGCTTTCTTCGTTATAGTTATGATATTCGTTATAGTCAGTCTCTATTGTAAATAGTGTGAATACTCATTTGCAGAGTATATAATCTGCATTTCATACCAATGTGAAAACAAAGTACATTGTGTACTAATGTACTGCACTTGATTCTGTGAAAAGGTAACAGAAAACCATCTTTTACTGCTCACTTTCTCTTGGAAGGCTGGCATGGAATGCTTGTTATCTTAAGAATACGTTTGGCATTTTTTTAGTGTGATATATCTATGTTAGAGCACCTTCAATCATGCACCTAGCAAGACTGGTGGATCTTTTTCATTTTTATAAATTTTGCATCAATTTGATTTCTTTATAATAACACTAACGCAACAGTTTACGTAACTTTTATTTTATTGCTTTTCGTTATTCTCTGTAGTTTTTTTTTATTACAATATTTGTAAAAGACAAAATCTTTTATCTATTTGTTAATCCTTTGTTAATGACCCTATTCCCATATGTTCATAAATATTACAGGTTAATAATTTTTATAATCAACTAAAAAAAATCAGCAGATGTGAGATTCATATAGTTTTTTTTTTTTAGATTCCTGTAAATATTATTATAAATACATTTTTTTAAAAATGTCTCCTTTGTTGAGTCTATGTAAAAAAAAAATAAAAGCCAAAAAAAATGAACACTTATAAAAAAGTAGTTTAATAAAAACTAAGACCTCTCAATGATAAGATTGAAATGATCACTGCAATGGTTTGTCACCTCTGTTGTGATGGCACATAATACAATAAATTACTTGAACCATTCAAAAATCTTTAAATGGAGTTTTTTTTCAGAAATTTGAGGCAAGTTGGAAGCTACCATTCTTGAATTAAAGTAGGGACTCTCCTTCAAGCATCCTGATGTGGACATCAATATACTCTGTTATAAACTGCCCTTGTGAAAAGAAAGCTTACTTTAAACATCTCAGAAATTGTAGTATATATTTTTATATAACAATTTACAGCCTGATGATGGTTGTATAATTCCTCATGAGGTAGCATTTTGTAATGTTGTGAAAGAAAAAGAAAATTCCAATGCAAGAATAAAATTCCAATGTCCTGTTTAATAAATCAGTGCCCATAGGTTACTATTGAAATTAATCATTGTGGGTGCAGTTTTATTCCATAATTTACATATATATTAGTGACTAATAAATGTAACAGGTTTATACCATTTAAATGTAAAAAAGTAAGTTCTTGAAATAAAAATAATACATAGCATTTATCTATGTATTTTATGTATTAATTCTAATAATTTTCAATTATTTTTTTAATTTCTTTTAGAAGTTAAATGCTCAAGAAGTTCATGAATCCCTAATTAATAAGTCATTAGTTGCAATTAAAGAATATGGAGTATTATTTGAAGCAGAATTAGAACAAGGCAAGAAATCATATGTGGTTTCATTAAATTTTTGGGTTGTTGGGTAAGTTATGTTAAAATTAGCTAAAAAGTAAATGTACATGTGATTGCTGTTAGATTGTATTACGTATTCATAAGAATTTATATATAAAATTATAATAAAGAAATAAATATGAATTCTCATAAAAGAATACATAAAAATTAATTGTTTGCATCAGTATGTAACTCCACACATTTTATGATAATGAATACCTGGTGTAAATTAGTTATATCAGGGATGGCAACTCTTTGCTGTGGTTCTAACGTCCTGTAATTCAGGACAAATCGAAATACAGGGTTGTCATAGACGCTTGTTGACACAGTGGGCATACTGCTGATTCAGTGACTCTAATGCAGTGGAGGTGGCTCTGGAGATAGTCGTGCCCTGTCTTCATTCGAAACTGAGTAACTGCTTCACCCCTTGGAAGATCTACTGGCAC
The DNA here is from genome assembly GCF_047948215.1 of Lycorma delicatula. NCBI lineage: Eukaryota > Metazoa > Arthropoda > Insecta > Hemiptera > Fulgoridae > Lycorma > Lycorma delicatula. The sequence goes on from NC_134457.1 coordinate 449,785, forward strand.
TCATACCTTTTCGTCAAGTAATGATGCCCATTGCTTTTCCTTTAACTCTAGCCACCATTTCTGCTCTAACTCTCCCATGATTGATGATTTGATTAATTTGCTTGCCGTCACAAAAGGTGTTAGCTTATCAGGCTTTTACTTTCTGGCACAGCCAGAAGAGTTCCCAAAGGAACTCTTCTGGAATATTCTCTTTATTAATATTTAGAAGTTAATTAATATTCTCTTTTATTCACATTATGCTCAATATCTGCAAGTTGAAAAATCATTTTCAACTTGAACAAAGCAACATCAAAAAATTACCCAATTAATTATAAAAAAAGATGTGATAGAATCTGTTTACTTATTAAGATGCAATATGTTAAGTGTTATGATATACTTATAAAAAATAATTAAAAAACAAATCATAATTCTGAAGGCACTGATAAAAATTATATTTATGAACACTTTGAATAGAGATGTAGAAAATTCAGCCTTTTTAAATGTTTTTTAAGTTATTATTAAAAAAAAAATTAACAGTAAATTGCTTTTAGAAAATCTTTTAATTTTACTTTAATAAACTGGTGGGAAGATTTTTTTTAAATGGTTTAGTAACTTCTTATTTATTTATTTATCATACTGTATATAGAAGTGCTGTGTCTAAAATATTATAACTAAATATTTAAACAGTTATAATAGCAGAGTATTTATATATTTATGTAGATATGATTACAAATTTAGTGTAGCAGATTGACATCCAATTTTTAAAATTGGTTACAGAAACATAATCGACCATTTTCTCATAAACCAAAGTATCTTGAGTTACATGAAAGCAGTAGTTCTATACTTTTGTTTTAGAGATATCTAATTTTTTTAAGTATAAGTGGCTTTCTTTTAAACAAAGAATGCGTTTTTATAAATTTAACTGCGTAGATAAGTTAATATGTTTAATTTTCTAAATGTTGGACTACATAAGTATAAATTATTATACTTATGTCAACCAAATAGTGATTTGAACAGCCCAATTTTATATCTTGAATGACCTAAGTGAATAAGCTGGCTTTTCTAATTATAAAAATCAAATTTTTAACCAGAAACTGTCTCTTGCTGAGCAAACTTGGTATATTGCTGTGATGGATTATCCACATGTCAAGTCATACTTCATATATTTTCCTCTCAACAGACCCTCTTTATCTTTTCATTACCCTCTAATTACATACTTGTCTAGATGTTATGAAATTTCACACTTAGTTCAAATTTGTATACAATGTGGGGTTTTTTGGCTTCTGGGGGTCTTTTTTCATATCCTTTGCCCATTTTTGAATTTCTGTGCTACTCAAAGACAATTGACTTATCAGAGAATCTGCACCATATCCCATTTTGACCAGAATAACAATGTTTCAGCTGATCTTCACACAAAATTTTATGTTACCTCCACTACTGTAAATTTTAATTACTCATTTTTATACCAAAGTCTACATGCAAAGCTTTATTGTTTTTACTATAGCCAATTAATAGCTACATAATTCACAGTAGCTACACTACATTCATCAAAAACTACATACAGTAGTAATCTATTATAACAACATTAGCTACATTAATAACCAATCTATAGGCTTTATTAGTTTAGATCTATGGACATATTAATTAAAACATATGCAAACACCATTGTTCAAGTGTTTCCAATCAAATCACTGCAAAAATAACACTACTTAGCTGTTTCAAAAATTAAATAATTATACCTTTGTACAACATGCTCACCAAAGGTAATATATTTTCTAAAGTTGGTAAAACATGGTGTACATAAATTTTTACTAACCATTCATTCTTTATTAAATACCTTTTAGCTTCTAGTACTCTTCAGGCAAAGAAGAATACTAGAAGTTTGCTCCATACAATAAAAGGGCTTAATCTTTTTCTTTCATCGAGTTAAGCATAGAATTAAAAAAAAGATGTTCTTGTAGACTTATGTGTTGATAGTAATTAAAAAAAATATCAAATCAATGATACACAACCAGATATAGCTCAACTTGTAACTTTTTCATCTAAGAGTGACAGTTACTGTACAAAATGAGATTTCTTCACTGTTTTGTATACATCTTTTACAAACTTACATTTTTAAAGAAATAAGGCAATCTCTCATTGCTCATAATATACTGGAATCAGTCTAATAGCCCTGTACAATGTGACTTAAGACTTGATTTAGTAATTTATTTACTTTTGTTATTTAATCGCCTCATTTACTTGTACAACCTGTAGATCATAGGCCTTGAAATGTAGACTCCTTAGAACATATCAGTATTGATTCTGATGATGTACACCTCTAACAATTAACATGTGTATTCCTTTGAAATTTGTGTGTTTTTTGGCTAAAGATCTTAGTATTTTCCAGTATGTAAACTAAACTGCAGGAGGTATATGCTTTAGGTTATGTGTAAAACTTCTAAAATACCATTAGCTCTCTGGTTATGATGGTTTTTCCCCCAATGGTTTTAATTTTTATTATTGAATCTGCTATCATATATACTTACATTTTCATGTCATTTTTTTCTGTCAATTATTATCATCTTCATGGTGCAGTACAGCACTGTTCATTGAACGCAACATTCAGTTCAATCCGTTAAGTGAGGATGATGAGAAGTATAAGAAATCCTGATCAGAAAAAGTTGACTAAAGAAAGATAACTCGCCAAGAGGGAGACATTAATAGTATTTCATTTATTACATTCCAAGTTATCAGAATATCACAGTGACACATGCAAACATGAGATTGATACTTTTTCATGTGCCACTCTGTGTTACCTCTGCCCATTGTGAGTAGATTGTTATGGTTGCTTTTAACTTTTTAGCTGTTACAAAACTCATTCTGACATAATGCACAGTATTGATTTATCTTTATCTTTACATAAAATATTTGTCCTAATATTAATAATTTATATTTCAGGCGTCTGTTCTTCATGCCTAATGCAAAAGAAGTTTATGTTTGTTATGAAGAGTCAGCTCCACAAAATATGGTTGAAATTGCATTCAGGCTTGCTCTAAGTGCTTCGGGTTAATTGTTTTATTGTATTTTAACTAATTTCTGCTGCTTTATAATTGAAGTGTAAGGTGTATTAAGAAATTTGTTATTTTTTTATTATCATAATTTCCTTGCTTTATTGCTTTAAACTATTCTTCATTACTGAAATTAAGATTTTAAGTAATCTTTTATTATTTAATTTTAATTTCAAGATTTGAGATCTCATAATATACTTCAAGACCATTTATAGTTAGTTGGTCTTTTACATAAGATAACAGCCCCTTACTGAATAGATGCAATATATTAGCGATTATATATAAGGGATGCAGTATATAATGTACCTTTTCACAACTGAAAAGTTACATTAGCTTGGTGGCTATGTATCCATTTTTCTTAATGGCGGTGATAAATGTAAAGCACCTGAGGAACTACAGTCAGAAGCTTTCTCTGTGAGTATTACAGTTGGTCACTGCAATGAACAGATTATCTGAACCGCTTGTAAAACTGAATTTCAACCAATTTTCAGTTTGCTTGATATATTTATGCAGAAAACTACTTTTGTCTCATTGAAGAAGATATTTGAAAACACTTCACACTTTCCCTTCTATGTATGGTGTGGGATGCTTGTTATTCTTTAATATGAGTAGGCCACCTTCAGTTGCATTTTCAATCTTGGATCACTCCTCCTGTTCACATTGTCACCTCAACTGTGAAAACACCTGAAAGATTGACAGTTATCTTGACAAGTCTCATCTCAGACAATCAGTTCCGTTATAGTAGCCTTTCCATTTTTCTAGGTTTAGTCTAGAATTGAAGATTCTTGAAATTGTGCCTTATAAAGATTGTAAGAGTATGTTTCTTTTTTTATCCTACTTATATTCAAGTATAAAATGTATATTCCTATGTACATTTTAGTAAGTGCCTCAGTTTACAAATAAATAAAAATTATTTGTGTTATTTAAATTAAGACCGATCAAAACGGACAAATATCTGATATCCCTGTTGAATAATTCCAGCTTTAATGATTGTCTCGTTGTTAAAGATTAGAAATTGTTTTTTTTGTTACTTTTTTGGGGGTCTTACATGAGCACCATTTTTAATGTTTTTGTTATTTAATAACAAATGATTTTACTTACCTCTTTAGCTGTATTTGAAAGTCAGGACTGTATTTTACAATGTTATTGAAGATGGCATTAAACAGATCATCATCTCTGATGGCTTATTCCTTAATTAACTGAGACAAATAACTTATAACATACCTAGTATCCTGCAGTGCAATTTATTGTGACATTTCAATGATTCCTAAAAGCTTCCCATCATCTTCCAGATCTACAAAATGGTAAGTACCATACACCTTAAAATGTTTGAAATCATTTGCCTCCAAAAATATAGTTTGATATGTGTGCCAAGAGCTGGTATATAATGTAGCGCCCAGTGTTTCTCAACCTGAGGGCATGAGCATATCGAAAAGAAAATATTGTTAAAAAAATTTATTAATTTTCCTGAAAGGAAAGCAAAACAAAACACATTCTGTCATAATAAATAAAAATACACATTTACACTGATATAATACACTTATAAATAGGATTGTATCAGAACTACACAATGTATTAATAATTAACTTAATGATTCCCTTCGGCTTGTCTTGCAGAGCAAAGTTTTTTGAAGGAACAAAGGAAGGAAGGAAGGACACTCTGACTTCTTTTTCTACATTTAGCTTAAATCTATATTATGTCTTCAAAGCAGCCATCACAGAAAATCTGATTTTGCAAAGGTAGGATGTTGAAAATGGTAATAGTATTCGAAATGCTCTTGTTTTCAATACAGAAAACTGATCATCCACCTCTGCCCAAAATTCAAAGGATGATTTATTACTGTCTTTTGATTTCACCACCTGCTGTGAACTCTATGAAGATTTCTTCTTTGGTAATTGAGAACCCTTTGGGAGTATTTTGAAATGGATCCCTAACCCACTCATAACTTGCTACCAAGTTGTCAGCAAAAACCTTTTTAAAATTCTTTGCCAGCATGGCTAATTGATTTTCAGTGGTTACAAAAACAACTTTCACTTGTTCTTCAACCTTGTAATTTTTAAAATACTCATCCACGTTTGCAAACATTTCTAGGTTTTTTTGCTTTAAATTTCTGCACCATAATTCCAATTTTCTACAAAAAGCATTAACTTTACCACTCGTATCGAACACATGTCTATTTGCTTGTTAGAGTTGAAGATGTAAGGTATTTAATTTCTTGAATATGTCCTCCAAGTCCTATTTCATCACAAATAAACCACCTTGAAACTTCTCAGCTTCCAGTCTGTTTTCCTCTTAATTCATTATCACTTAATAATTCATAAACCATTGCAAAGATTTCCCACGTGATAACCATCTTGCCTCACAATAAAATAGTAACGGTGAATGTATTGCACCCATGTCTTTACAAAGTGCAAAAAAGATTTTTGATTTTTGATTTTAGGGGTCTCATTTTTGTATAATTTGCTATGGTTACAACCATCGTTAGCACAATATTCAGACCGGGACTCATTTCTTTAGAAGCCATAGCTTCTCTGTGGATCATGCAATTTGTCCTTACATACTGTATTTATTTTTGTTTCATAAATGCTTGTATACTTAGGAATCTTCCAGACATTAAATGAGCACCATTTGTGCATATTCCAACACAATTTTTCCATTCTGTTTGCCTCATTTATAAAATTATTTAAGATAGAAAATAATGCAAATGCTGTTGCTTTGAGTTCTTTAGATTTCCTCAAAACTACTTCTTCTACTATTGACATACAAACATAAGCAAAATCCAAACATAAGCAATGAAATAAACATCTTTATTGCTATCTGTTGCCTCATAAAGCTGAATTGAAAACAATTTGTTATGCAACTACCCGAAAAACTGATGCTGAACATCTTCAGCTACATTACCAGTTCAACAAGTAACAGTATCATTTGTTAGAGGTATGGACTGCAATTGTTTGGTAAAATTATCTCCAATCATAGTTTCTACAATCTCATTTGCAGCTGGTAAATAAAATAAGCTCTTCACCAATGGTGAGGCTTTTTACATCTGACTATTTTATATGAAACTTTGTAAGAGGCAATTAAAGCTTTTTCATTCACCAACAAAGTTTTTTTTATAAAAATTATGTTTGCTTTTCATATGATTTTAATTTTAATTCAAAGAATTCGTAGGGTTTGTGATGTATTTACTATGATACGTTTACAAATGTCGTTAAGTTTATTAGGTTCCATAATGTCTGCTGCCAAAATTTTTGAGCAAATGACACACAGGAGCCTTTCTTCTTTATTTACTTCAAGTATTCTTGACAATATTTTTTTGATTTAGTTTTCGGACCATGCTCATCTGTGTACTTGTTGATGACACACTATCATCTAGTGCTTACTTATGCCCACTTAAAAATTTATCCATGATTCTGTGTAAATCTACCGCCATTAATATTTTATACCATGAATTGCAATTATCACGCAAATTACAATATACGCATTCATGATAGATTCGATAGTAATAGAAGGGTCGACTCGACTGAGACTGCCTGGAATTGAACTAGGTGCAGCGTTTATACACGTTTGCACAGACATTCTAGAATGTTTGAGACAAATCAGAACTTCTCACAAAGCCGTAAGTATGTCCAATATGGTGGACATAAGACAGAGAGCAATAGAGAGGCATCAATTCTGGTTTTGTCAATGCAGCGGATCGGTGTTGCGAAGTATCAATAAATTTACTTATTCTTGGTAATTTTTAAGCTTTTAATTAAGGCCATAGTGTTGTTTTAGCATAAAAATTCATACATTGTTATTGTATTGTTATTATTGTATGATAAAAATTAGGTCACAAGTACTGAAAGGTTGAGAAACGCTGATGTAGTCCCTTTTACATGCTTTATGATTTCTGACCTTAAAGGTTCAAATGATCAGTCAGGGACTTCAACAAGAATTCATTCACCAGTTTGCCAACAAAAACAGCCGAACAACTAGTACGGCAGGTAAATGTGACCGCAATGATTTTTGCTTTATGAAAATAGTGTCTCACAAATTTCCACACCGCTAATTTCATTTTTCAATTATTTGCATATTCAACTTGATCAGTGCAAATTTCCGTGTATAATTGCTGTAGTCAATTACAATGTTGAACAACATAGGTAGCTATAATTATATCTTGCAAACCCATGAATAAATAAAATTATTATGGTCATGAAAGAAATTAGGAATTGGTCAGACAATTACTGACTCACATATCCTCTTTCATCAGGATGTCGTCCATTTGTTGCAATATCATACAACTCCTTTGTTGTAATATAATGAAATTATGTGGTTATCTTTACTAAAATCATTCCAAAGGGAAAATACCTTTATTCTGAAGAAATACAACTGCTTCTTCCTCATTCCCTGTCAAGCTTCTGATTTTCATTGTACCATTGGTGTAAACCATTCAGTAGCTCAAGCACAAATAAAATCATTTTACAGGACTCAAACGCTAACGTGATACACAATCATCAGTATAAAACATTAGAGTGGCAGCCATACACAATGTAAGACTTTTTTGCCATAAATTCAGGCAAATGTGTGCATTTCGTCCTCTTCAGAGTCTGTTCACTTTGTTTATGTTTACTCAGATTCAGGAATATAATCTGACTAGATTTTTAAAAAAAATTATATTTTCTTTTTTGTTAGATCACTCTCGTATTTGCCCACCTCTATGTGGGTGGAATGAATTCCATGTGGATGGCAATCTGGCATATATCGATTTCCATCATCCTTGGAAAGAGTCAAAAGATTTGGAAAGCTGTTGTCATAATATAGCATTTAGAATGACTTTTAGCATATTGACTCAAAATTACTATAACAGGAGTAAGAATTATATCTTTGTTAATATTTTCTGAGATATTGAAGAAAGATTGAGAAAAATGTTTCAAAATGAAAATTTCAGATTAGATGCATATGGTAAGTGTAATCTAATATCTTAAAAATAGTAAAAATTGAGCTCCTTAAAGTTAAAACTATTTCAAACTGCTGAAGTCTGATATTATATAATATTATATTATATTATTTTTATATTGTTAATTTTAAAGTATTTTAGTTAAATAAAAAATTATGTTTTCTATTTCCTTAGCTTTCAGTTCTGATCCTAGAACTATGTTTGTCATTCTTGTTTTGTAAATTTTATTTATACAAACTCATAATTTCAGAATTATGTTCACACTGAATTTCTTATTAAAAATATTGCTTTGAGACTTTCAATTAAAAATTACAAAAATAGTCTTTAAAAAAGTGTTTATAAAAAGTATTTTAATTCTTCCAAATTAACTTAAAAATCATTAATTACATTTGTAACCTATTGTTTAATACTTAACAACTGGAATATGTATCGAATAATAATAACATTAAAATTAATTTTAATTATAATGTATGGTATATTACAATATCTAACTGAGAAAAAATTATACAATAATAAATAGGGTCTTTTTTGCTTATTGCTTGAATTTTTTTTAGGATGTCATTTTTATATAGTTTTTAATGAATGTAAAAAATGTATTTTTCTTTGTTTCATGGAAGAATTCCTTAAATTGTATCACTGTAGATAACTTAAAATGTTAAATTCCAAAGTAAGTATGTCTGAGGATATACAAAATATTATGAATTAAAAATTTAATTTTTTTATCATTGTATATGTAGTCCATGAAATTTAATTGAGCTGAGTTCATATTTTTAAAGAGGTAAGCTTAATAACACAGTTAATACTCAACAATTTGCATAAATTTAGGCTTTATGACATTGAATTTTATTTTGAATTATTCAATAGTGACAATATATATATATATATATATATATATATATATATATATATATATATATTATATATATATATAGTTATACCTGTTATAATTTGCTTGTTCCTGACTTTACTTTGTTTTCTATTATATCTCCTGTAACAAAGTCTGTTAGATCATGTTTTCTTAGGTGGTCTTACATAATGATGGATAAAACCCCGCAAGATAACTATTTTAATATATTGAATATTATTGATTCTTCAGCTCAAATTAGTTCCATTTATGGATATATAACTCTGTTTTTAAACTTAAAAGTTTTGTTAATTGATTGGTAATATCACTTTCTTTAAGTTGTTTATAAGAACAGTTGTGTAATGTATGTATTATATAGTACATTTTTTTTAGAGAAGGGATAAACTTATGTTACTATATAAAATGGGAATTGTTATCTACTTAACCTTATTTTTTAAATTTGTAATTGTTATAAAGAAAATATTTTGATAGGTTTTGTAATATTTATGTTTATTGTGTTAAGAGTAATTGTATGTTATCTACTTACGGTTTAGATGTCATGTAAAACCACAAAGTTATATTTTATTGGCTAATTTGTAAGTTTTAAAGTACAAGGGGTAGTTGATAAGTAATGCACAGTCATACTTTATAGGAGAACAAACAATGTAGAGCGGTACATCCTCCATCTTACAGCTGTATTCTCTACTACAAATTACAGTTTCATTGAATTCCATTCTCTTGTTCTTTAACAGGAATTCATTCTGTTATCAAAAAATATGAATGTCCCTCCAATGTATAAAAAAACATGCAGTGATTGACTTTTAACAGTCGTAAAAAAGTATATATGATATTTATTGTTATTTACAAGTTGTTGTAAACAAAAATGGATACAATACGTAATAAAAGTGCTGGTCAAACAACTATGAATACATGGAAAGTAAAGTTTTGTCCCTCAGAAGCTGATAAAGTGAAGAAACTTCTCTTAACAGTTTTATGGGATGCAAAAACATGTTTATGTGGTAGAGTACCAGAAAGCTGGGACAATTGTGAATTCTGAGTAGTACATAAACGTTAAAATATTTCAGAAAATGCGTGTATTAAATTCAAAAGTTTATTGAGTCATCTTGATTTATTTCTACAGAACATAATAATATGATTTTTATCGAGATATTTTTATTGTATTTTCTTGAATTTATTTTTTTTTTAATTCATAACCTGTTAGTAATTTATAATACATTTTTCAAACATGGCATCGTCAGTAAAATATTATAAATATAATATTAAAAACAGGTTACCAATATATATAATAAAGTATTTTCAGCTATTCTGCCATCTTCAACAGGAATTTATAATAATTTAGAATTAAAAAATATAAAATTCGCTCGACAGAATTAGAGACAACAATTTATCATTATAAGAAAAAAATTTTCAAAATGTTAAAGTCGTAAGTTAAATTAATTATGCCCGTTTTGTAAGATTGTCGCAATTATTATAATGCAATGTATCTGATACATAATGTATTATACTTGTCACAGATAATAATAAAAATAAATAAAATGTGTTATGATTCTGAATATGTTCATTAACCATGACATCAAATAAGCTGCTGGTATATAACATGTTTGAAAATGTTATCATTAAAATTACTACCATTTAAAATTTTCTTTTATTCATTTTAGTACTGGTATATTTCAGTATTGGTAACTTCAGTATATTATATTAACCCTTTTAACCAAAATGCAAGTGCTAAAACATATCTGAAAATTTTATTTTGTTTTTATAAACATACAGCGAAAATTTTTAGTTCTGATTATATTATGTGTAAAAATGTTGAATGGATGAAATATGTCACAAAAAATTCTAGAATTTAAAAAAAAAAATTTATCATATTTATCTACTTGATACAAATATATTCTAAGATTTAAACAATTACATTAATTTCAATGTTTACATTGTATTAAATATTATTGTTTTATTTATTTTTAACGTTTTTTTTTTACATATGATAGGTGTTTTGATTAGTCTCTACAAAAATGAAAAAAAATATATAAATTTTTGGGAAAAATTTTTTTATTCTATAATATAATCTTTCAAGTCTATATACTTTGTCCAATGATGCTCTCACTGTTTACTCTATCCTTATAGAACAATTTATCTAACTCTTCAAAACAAATGTTTCTGCAAAACTTAATATAACTTAAAAATCTTTCCATTTAGCCGCTTCATATTTGGAAACTGTTAGTAATTCTAAGGTGCTAAGTCTGATAAGTAGGCAGATATAGAAGAATTTTGCAGCATAATTATAACAATTTTGCTATCAAAGTTGCAGAAGAGAGGCTGCATTATGGGTGGTCTCTCTTGCACACTCTCTCCCTCCCTCCATCCCTCTCTCGCCACCCCTAGAAGAGAGGCTGCAATCATATGGATGAATTGTAAAAACTGCTTCACTTTTGTGAAATTTGGTAGCTTTCTCGTTATGTTCTTATTTAAATTAATCAACAAAGATGCATAATGTTCTTATTTAGATCAATCAACAAAGATGCATAATATTGCCCATGTATCATTTTACCCTTTTCCCAGAGTCAGTGAAGATTGTGCCACAAGAATCCCAAAAGACAGTGGGATGTTCCATATCATTTTCTACTGGTGGAACAATCTTCACCTACTTTGGTACTGCGCAACCCACTGTTTTGACTGACTTTTTTAGTTTGTATACAGTAATTATCAAATGTTATAAAAGATTACGTTTTTTTTAAAAAAAGCTACAAACTGCGCTTAGAAATGGTTACTTGTTCCCACTTTCGGTCAACCATGAGCAAACATGGCACTCGTCTTACAAATAATTTTCACTTATAGAAATATTTGTGTAAAATATAATGCACCCTTATATTTGTGATGCCTATAATCTTACCAATTTCACACTCTTTCAGTTTTCTAATCTCCATCAGTATAACAAGGATTTTTTTCAATATTTTCTAGTTGTAAACTTAGCTGACCATCAAGAATGTTCAACATTCTTTGTGCTCATGTGATCACTCTGAAAATAACCAAAACATTCTAATGAATTGAGCTGACTCGCCATAATATTTATTCAGCTCAGCTTTAGTTTCCTGTGCCATTCTGCATTTAAAAAAGTAATCTTTAATTACCACATGTAATTCTATTTCATCCATTTTTCACAAACCAAAATACTTAATTGACTGAAACGTTTGTCAACGACAGAACTATGCATTTATGTTTGATTGAAACTTGGTGTATGCTCCTACTGGAAACTAAGAATGACCTCAATTGTGTACTATGAGTGCTATCTTTTACTTTAATTTCAACAAATAATTTAAACAGATTAAAATAAAATTCTGATGAATATAATTTATCTACAAGCTTGTAATTTGTACTTTTTTATTTTATAATTTGATTTTTGTTTTAAACTGATACTATAAATATTATTATAGTTTCAAATAAGTAATAAATAGTTAAATAAATTTGTATTGAATATTCAGTGATGTCGTCCAATAATAAATAAGTTAATATGTAAAAATAGGCAGGATTGTATAGTCCTTTCAGGTGACTTGGTAGACATTTTATTTTTTATAGTTTGCTTTGAGCAGTTATCCAGTGATTAATAAAAAATTTATGCCAGATGATTTTATATATTTATTAGTATTATAATCAGTATTATTATTTTATGAGCTGGTATATTTTAAGTTTTTCTATATAGATTTAAGAGGTTTTTTTCTTCTATATATTTTATTAAAAAAAAGTTTATTTATTTCTTATTAATTTGCAACAGTATTATATTTTATTAACAAAAGTAATAAATTTTTTCTTTATGTAGATGTTGATTTTTTTATATTAAAATTATTTTGTATATTAATTTTATAAACACTATTTATCTTGTTTTTTGTTTCTACACAATACTTTTATATTTTACTGCAGTTTAGCACTTAAACAATATACCAATCATCATGTATTCTGCCCATTAGCAGGTTCCTGACACCACTGACACCTCCAGATTTTTTTATTCCTAGCCAGCTCTTTGGTATCTTTGTGACTTCCATTCTTGATATCATCTTCAATCTTTTCTTTCTCTTCTCCTTTTCCCATTCAAAATACCTTCAATCATGGTTGTTAATATAACCTTTTCCTCTTAATATATAAGACCAGTATATTAAGGGCAATATATAAATATGATATGATACATATGTAATGTGATAATATATATCATATAATATGGTGTATATACATATATATAATTGAAGGGCAATATATTGCCCTTTTTTTTAATTGTTTCCAACAGTGTTTTTTCTTACCCTTGTCAATACATTCTCGTTACTAACTCTTTCTAGCCACTTAATCTTCTCCATTCTCCTTTACACCCGCATCTCCATGCTTGTATCTTATCCTTATCTCTCTTACCCACAGTCCACGCTTCCCATCCATATAAAAGCACGCTTCCATACATAATCTAAGTCTATTTTGCTACAAAGCAGTTTCTTCTTCTCATTAAAGGCCTCCTTTACCATGGCTATTCTTGACTTAACTTCTGTATACAGAAGTTAATTGGAGAAGTTATAACTTCTCCAATTATCATTTAACATGCTTCCCAAATATCTGTATTACAATTTACTGTAAGGAAAAAAGATTGTAAAGGTCTGCAAATTTAATTAAAAATAATAATAATCATAATTATTATTATATGATGCAATAGCCCTTAATTTGTATAAGTTGTGACAGATATGTAGAGAGAACACTGGTTACATTCTCATCTGTCCTCCAATTATGCATATCCTCACCTGCACTTCTTTTGAAGTAAGATTCATCAGTAACCAATAAACGACTAAGGAAATTGGGATTGTTTATAAAATAACTGACCAGAAATTTATCTGTGTATTTGCAATATGAAGGTAATATGTCTTGTACATTTCCATTATGACAATGGTATAATTAATTGTTGCTCCCATAATGTTCACCAAATGCTTGGTTATAAAACATTTAAATGACATGACAACTTTCTGGTATTTGTAGTAGTAGGTAATTTTGCTTTTTTTTTGTCTTCAGTCATTTGACTGGTTTGATGTAGCTCTCCAAGATTCCCTATCTAGTGCTAGTCGTTTCATTTCAGTATACCCTCTACATCCTACATCCCTAACAATTTGTTTTACATATTACAAACGTGGCCTGCCTACACAATTTTTCCCTTCTACCTGTCCTTCCAATATTAAAGCGACTATTCCAGGATGCCTTAGTATGTGGCCTATAAGTCTGTCTTTTCTTTTAACTATATTTTTCCAAATGCTTCTTTCTTCATCTATTTGCCGCAATGCCAAATACCAATATCCACCCATCTGATTTTTAACATTCTCCTATAGCACCGCATTTCAAAAGCTTCTAATCTTTTCTTCTCAGATACTCTGATCGTCCAAGTTTTACTTCCATATAAAGCAACACTCCAAACATACACTTTCAAAAATCTTTTCCTGACATTTTAATTAATTTTTGATGTAAACAAATTATATTTCTTACTGAAGGCTCGTTTAGCTTGTGCTATTCGGCATTTTATATCGATTCTGCTTCATCCATCTTTAGTAATTCTACTTTCCAAATAACAAAATTCTTCTACCTCCATAATCTTTTCTCCTCCTATTTTCACATTCAGTGGTCCATCTTTGTTATTTGTACTACATTTCATTACTTTTGTTTTGTTCTTGTTTATTTTCACGCGATAGTTCTTGCGTAGGACTTCATCTATGCCGTTCATTGTTTCTTCTAAATCCTTTTTACTCTCGGCTAGAATTACTATATCATCAGCAAATCGTAGCATCTTTATCTTTTCACCTTGTACTGTTACTCCGAATCTAAATTGTTCTTTAACATCATTAACTGCTAGTTCCATGTAAAGATTAAAAAGTAATGGAGATAGGGAACATCCTTGTCGGACTCCCTTTCTTATTACGGCTTCATTCTTATGCTCTTCAATTGTTAGTGTTGCTGTTTGGTTCCTGTACATGTTAGCAATTGTTCTTCTATCTCTGTATTTGAACCCTAATTTTTTTAAAATGCTGAACATTTTATTCCAGTCTACATTATTGAATGCCTTTTCTAGGTTTATAAACGCCAAGTATGTTGGTTTGTTTTTCTTTAATCTTCCTTCTACTATTAATCTGAGGCCTAAAATTGCTTCCCTTGTCCCTATACTTTTCCTGAAATCAAATTGGTCTTCTCCTAACACTTCCTCTACTGTCCTCTCAATTCTTCTGTATAGTAATTATGCAACATAATTAAATGGTAATTTAATAAAAATGGTTTTTTTTTAATATAAATGGTAATTTTGCAACAGTGAATATTTACAATTCTTATGAATCACTGGTGAACGTAAACAGTATCTATTACTTTTGATTTCAGCAAAACTGTATATCTTAGAAGTATCTCTACAGCTTCAAATGTTTTATGTTATGGCATTCTTTGATTTAGATGTTGTCACAGTATTCTTGAATGCCACACGGTTATTACTTATTTTACAATAAATTAATAATATATTTGTTAATTTTCCCAAAAATACAAATTTTTGTTATCTCATGTTATGAATAATAGTAGTTAAAACTACTTTTAAAATTTTTAACAGCATTACAATATTATTTATACAAAAACCTTTGCATCTTCCAAACTATCCTTGGTTTTGTAAAATATTTTTCGGGTGAAAGCATGCTGTTGACTATTCCACTTCTCCATTTGACTGATCACCTTGTTCAATACACAAGATTTTATTGTTAATCAGCTTTTACCAACTCATAAAATAGGAAAAATGTAAGATATTTAATTTGTTTTAGAAGTTATTTTTACTTATTTATTTTAGATCACAAAGATTTTTGTTCTGTTTAAAGTTATGTTTTTTCTAACATAATTTAAATCAAATTTTTTTTAATTTAAAAATTGACAATTTTTATAATCATAGGATATGATGACACCATGTAGTGACCATGCATTCAATTTCACCAGTTATTATTGGTGTAGTGAATGCCATGAAAGTTGATTCATGTGCTTATTAAGAAATATAAAACTTCAGTAGATATATTCCTGTAAATTTTGTTTAAAACTTTAAAGTAATCTTAATATATCATTCTTACTTGAATTATTTCTTGTGTGGAAAGTAGGTTTTTAATAGTATTTTGAAAATGTTAACTTTCGTCATTTACTAAGTAAAAATGGTTCAGTTAAGAATGTATGATTTGTGCATACATTAATGCACAATTTTCTATAGTATTCTCCTTAAATGATAGTTAGGGTGCAGCAACTTGCAGCGTCACCACTTAATTGCTGGGGTTTAACTGACAAACTTACATGAATCCAACTGACTGGACAAAGGCCCATGAAACTGGAAGACTAGTGAAAAATATGAATATGAATTTGAAAAAGAATTACATTGTACTGTTCAGAAAATAACTGAACTTTATTTTTTAATTTCTATTATTAAATTTACTGATTATTGGTCCTTGTCACCTTCAAAGTACTACCATCCTCTACTCACACACTTTTTCCAGCAGTGTTTCCACTTCGCAAAGCAGAACTGAATAGCCTCATTTGAAATGGTCTTTTAGGTCTGTGATGAATTTGCTTTAATGTCATCAATAACGGCGTCCTTTTATCACAGATTTTAATTTTAGGAGCCAGGTCTGGCGAGTAGTGAGGCTGAGGGAGGACAGTCATCTGCTTTTTGGTACAAAACTGATGAATTGACAAAGCTGAGTGTGCAGGCGCATTGTAATGAAGGAACTATGAGTTGTCTCGCCACATCTCTGGTCTCTTTTTGCAGATTTTTTCACATAACTACCTGATAACAAATGCCTTCATATTAGGCACAGTTCACTGTTCCACCTTGAGGCAAGAATTCAAAATCCACAATTCCATTAAAATCAAAAAAAACAGAGACCATCACTTTCACATTTGATCGAGGCAGATGTGCTTTCTTAGGGCATAAACCCAGCTTTCATCTCCTATTATGATCCTTTGCATGAATGTTCCAACATCATTGGCTTGTTAAAAAAGTTGCTAACAAACATCCACTCGAAGATCTTTCTGCTGTTCGGTCATCAAACAAAGAACAAACTTTGCTTCAACTCTATGTATGTTCAATTTTTCAGTCAAGATGTCATGGTAGATCCAATTAAGATGCTAAACCTCTTCTGCAAGTTCCCTGACAGTCAATCAGCGATTTGCACACACCAGATTGTTCATTTTCTGAACACTGATGTCATCAGTTAAAGTCAAAGGCCTTCCTGGTCGAAGGTCATCTTTAATTGACTGACGACCACTTTTAAATCATGAAAACCATTTGTAACATTGCATACCACCCAGAGCATCATCTCCATAAGCTTGTTTCAAGAGTTTAAATGTTTTTGTGTAAGTTTTCCCGTTTCACGCAAAATTTTTAATTGTATCGTTGCTCCTGATAATCGCACATTATAAAAATTGTTACTAACACTTAAACATGTTACACTCAAATAACAGTAACACGAAAACTAAATGAGATATCAACAACCAAAGAACATGTGGTTACAAATGAGGTTATGCGAAACACAATGCTGCCAATCCCATGTCACTAAACATCTCCGTTGATGTGTAATTAAAAATGTTTAGTTATTTTCTGAACAAACGTAGTATATTTAGTAGTAGGGAAGAAATAAATGTACTAAACTTTTAGGGAAATTGTTCTTTTTTATAGTGTAATATGTTTAATAGTGGTGGATCAAGATTAAATTTAATAATAATAATAGTAAGTATAAAATATAATTCTTATTGATGATTCAGAAACCCAGCATATAGGACTTTATGGATGCTGTCCTCCAGTAATGATCTAAATATTGATATGAAAATAAGAATACACAAATTAAAAAGGTTAAAATTACATTTTAAAAACTGTACCAGAAATTTCTAAAAACAATAAAATTTGAATGATGAAAATGACCCAGAATTTACTGAGACATTTGGATTTGAAAATTATAATTAAATTTTAATTACAAGAAAAGGATATAAACTCATATAAAGAAACATATTTATAGCAAGGAAAGTTAGCAGTTAAATGAATCATTATTTCTTTATTTCTAAACAAAAAATGAAAAGCCCAAAAAAATGACAAAATTATACATTTTACTGCATAATGAGCAATTACTCAAACACCTCCTTGTTAGCTACAGCAAACTTGAATTTGAAAATCAGTCCAAGGGTTCAGCAGTTATTAATTAACATTTAAACTTTTAATAGAAACAACGAAGTATTTGATGTAATAAGTTCTTCATTATAAAAAAAAAAATATTAAAATTATCAATTTTAAGTCATAATACAAATAGTTATTTATGTTTAGAGTAAGAATTTTGAAAGTATAGACCTCATACAGCTAAAAAATCATAAAAAAATGTGTTAGCTTTCCTTCTTTATGCTCTCCTGTAAAATAAGCTAACGAATTATGTTCTGAGCCAACAATACCCTCTTTTGTTAGCTAATTAGTGTTAATCATCTTTATCAATCTTCCATACCAAAATAAAAAATAATTTATTATTATTTAAGTCAATACTCATTGATTGACAAAGTAAGAAAAAAGGATTACAAAATTACAATATCCTAGAAAAAAAAACAATATAGTAATATAATAAAACAAATATTAGTTTTCATGACTGCTTCAAAATAAAATTTTCCAGTTTGAAAATGGTCAATTATTTTATCTATAAAGCTGTATTTAAAAACACATTTGATCACAATTTCAAACGGCCTGTACAAAATTTGAATTTTTTGCAACTTCCTCTTTTATTTAATATTAGAACGATAGGGAAAATGATCAATACTTATTAGTTGAAGATACCATTTCGTTTCGTTACGGGTATCAACAAATTTTTGTCATTATAATAAAATTATCTATTTCTTAATACTCATTCATTAAAACTATATAAATCAAAATTGTCTGTTTTTATAGTTTGACTAGATTCTTACAAAATTTTTATTGGAGACAGTTATTCTATCTCATGGTATTGCTTTAAGAGGAAGTTCTGCAGAAAGTAATAGTGTTTTAAAGTCAGAAAAAGTAAAGGGACATTCTTATTTGCCTCACAGTAGTTACTGGTCTGCTATAATTCATACCTCGTAACATCTGTTCACCAGAAGCAAAATTGTTTCATTATTAGCTGTTTGTGGTTGTATTTAAAAGTCAATTAATATGTATCATTGAAGTCAAAAGTCAATCGTTCTATTAAATTGCATAAAGGATAAAATGCAAGCAATGATAAATTTTCTCAATATCAAATTATACGAAATCAATATTATTTACAAAATGCAGCAAAAATACTGAAAGAGTTGTTCGAGTGAGTACAAGAACTACAAAAAAACTTATCGCTTTAAAAAAGGTAAGTTTTTTGTCTGTAATGAATAATGGAAAGTGTGCACATTCCACTTCATCTCTGAAGCACCTAATAACCACTGATGAACACAGTACCATAACTGAACCTGAGAGCAACAGATAAGTTCAGTCTAGATACACTCATCTCTGATAAAAAAGATTCAAAATCACACCTGCAAGAAAGTAGATAATATTCTGGGATACATAAGGACCAGTTTCTATTCACCTGACTTTCTTTGAATACTGAGAATAATAAGAATCAAGGGAAAAATTAAATCGTAAAAGCACGGTAAGCTTTCAAAAGGTATGATTTTGCTTCAGGATAACAACTGGCCTCATTGATATCGATTTTGAGCTGCTGGACCAACCACCATATAATCTTGACTTACTCCAAGCAATTTTTTTTTTTGCTCACTGAAAGAAAAGCTATGAGGAAGTTTTCTTCATTCTGGTGATATTATGTAAATAACACAAAATTGCCTAAATTAGATAAAAAAGCTTTTTTCTATAAGGTGGTCAAAAAGCTTGTTAAAAGTTGGAACAAGTGAAATTGTACACAGAAGTAGGGGCAAAATATTTAATTTATGTAAATAAAAACAATGGGTTTTAAATCTAACTTTCCTTCTTGACGTATTCTTATACAATATATAATTTGTAATAAAATTATTAAAACTGCAGTTTTTATTTTTATCAAGTTTTTCATGATATTTTTGTTTCAATGCATTATGATTTTAATAGTTTATTGTGCAAGAGATAAATAAATAAGGAGAAAATACAGATTGTTAATCATGAAGTTCTTATTTTAAGAATATGTCATTTCAAAACAGGCTCTATGCTCAGTTACAAGTTAGCAATATATCTTCATGTTGAGTGAACCAGTTTTGAACAGTGCATGGTCATTCAAATATGATTAAAGGACTTAAGAAGATAAGCTATCTTATAACAAGACAAAGCTAAGATGACAATGGTACCTAGTAGTATACATTTATTTCACTGAATTTTTTTACAAAAATCTTAATTTTTTGTTTCAATTTATTCAGTGTTGGTGTTGTACATAATTATGTTATCAGTAAAGCCAAAGTATATAAATAAAAAAATTAAATTACAGATTTTAGTGAGAAAAAGATTATACAAAAAAAAGTTAAAACAATAAATTATTAGAAATAATTGCTACATTTCTAAATATGTTTTGCTAGTGAAAGATCTCTTAATTTTCCACAGATTAAAAAATATATTTTTTTTTTTTACCACCAGAGGATTCATCTGCCAGCTCCGTATTTTCAGGTAATTAGGAACAATTTTTTAAAATAAAAAGTTATTCAGATGACGTTTTTGTCATCATTACTTAATATTGGATTGTCAAAGTATGATACTAAAATATCCTGATGTACAGTGTTTATTATTGAATGAAAATCAAGAAAGTTAACTGAAAACAGCATAAAACAAGTAAAACATATATGGCAATCCAGAGAGCTTTAGCTCTTGCAAGGTATACTAGGCCAGCCAATCTATGAGCTTGTGACACCACAAGCAGACTGCATATATTATACTCTGCCTGAAAACATCAACTCCGCGTATAAAATCAAAATATTACTTATTATCATATTGTACATGGTAATAACTATCATATTTACATTTACTAATTATAAATAATACGTAATTAATTCTTTTATAGCTTTTATTTGTACTAAATTATTAATATTTAATAATAAACAAAAGCTTACTTGAATTTTCTTCATGCATCTAATTCAAGCGTCCAGCAAGTTCTTCATCCTCGCTATACAAATCACTATTACTGTTATTTTCACTATCTAAGTCTACACAAATAATATAATGTTTTGTCATTTCATCTATCAGTTTTTCATATTTTTTCAAATTTTTTTCTTTTTCACTATAGGGGTTCCAGTCATCTTTATTCGTGAAATTACTTTTCTCTGCAGTTAATTTTTCAACATTTGAGAAGGAAAATGTTGTTATGACTCGCCACATGTCTTTTTACAGCTCACCATACCATCTTGATCAGATTCAAATCAGGATGGTACGGTGGGAGTCTAAGAACATGATGTCCATGGTTTTTAAAAAATTTAAAGTGATATTTTTGTACTTTTGTTTTACGTAACGACTATTTCATATAACTATGGTTTCAGCATTTTTGAACTATACAGTATATGAGTTTTCTCCAGCCAATCGGTGATATCTTTTCTTCTGAAATTAGAATTTGGTAATTTATCGATACTTGTATTGTGATAAGGGGCATTATCAACAACTACTACTGACACTGGTGAAAGATCAGTTTTTTACACCAATTTCATGAATTTGTCTGTATTCATGTTGTCATGGTAGTCGCCACTTTTCAAGCTGGCATTTCCAAGTTAGTAATGCATTCGGAATAACTTGTAATTATGCTTACAAACTGATAAACTGTAATTATATAAACATTCTAAATTGTCAATCTCTGAATGTCCTGAGTGAATTGCGAACACACTACAATATTTTAATCAAATAGTACATCATAACCGTAATGTCTGGAGATGACCTGAAATGAATTAAGTAACCCCTGGCTATCGCAAAGGCATCATTATGAATAACAAGTGTACCATACCGGGCTTAAAAATGAAGATGAAGAGCAGTCTGTCGTTACCTTCTTCGTGGAGCCAAATATATGATTGTATATTGATATGCCTAACCGCTGGAATGCTAATAATATTCAACCCTTTGAGTAGCACTTTCGTTCTACATCGACACACGAGATTGTCCGAAAAACGAACGGCATTACTTTCAGAGAAAGCGACTCATATCGGTGCCCATTTTACCTCAAGTCCTTTATTATGTATCACTGTAATTAGAAAGATCGAAACGAGTAATGTAAATTTAAAATTTCACGTATACCTTTCTGTAAACGTAACATTATTTAATTAAAATTATTTTAACTTTAGTTTAACAGAACTAATGATTCCATGCGGTCATTAAAAGCACATATTTAGGATCGATTAATAGAATATAAAAATTTTATTAGAAATATCGACTCGAGGTGATTTCTTTAAAAATTTGAGTTATTCTAAAATTGGCCTAATTACTGTTAATAATTTAATTTATTATAAGTTTATAGATATTATTTAAATGCTGTATATACTCGTATATATAAAAATGAATTATTTGTTTGTGTTCCTGTACGATTGCGATGATACTTGAGTTGTGCGCATGCCCGCGAAAATTTCTGAATTAGTTTAGACCTGCTAAGTGGCGCTGGGATCGTGATGTTTAAAAAAAATGTATTTATGGACCGATTTGGCTCATATTCAGGATGTACATTAGTTACGTGAAAAGAAACATTTTTGCAAAAACTATCCCGCTAGCTGGCGCTGGTGTCGAGATATTTACGGAACAAACAAATATACAGACTTTCTTCTTCTACATATATATATATATATATATATAAAAGGCAACGTTCGTATGTGTTCGCTATAGACTAAAAAACTACTGGACCGATTTTTGCAAATGGTCCGCGGAGAAGGTTTAGAGCTATTGAAATACTCGATCTGACCACGAACTAATTGCAGACAGTCATCGGCGAAAGCCTGGGCCGTGACCCCTTCTGGGAATGTCAAACCCAGAAATCCTTCAAAAACCAGGTTCCAGAGCAGAGGGCCGATTACGGAACCCTGCGGGCTTCCTCTGGTGGCGGACCTTGTTACAACTAGGTGCGCATCTTTATACAGAGCCGAGCGATTAGATAGTCTCTTACTACGGCCTGCAGGGCTACGGGAAAATTGCGGCGTTCCCTCATAGAGGACAGAACTCCAACACAAGGAACGAAATGCTGCCTCTATGTCAATAAAAATTAAATTGATCGATGACAATGTCGTTAAATTTTCTTCTTTAATTATTATAGTCCCGCTGTTAGTATGTGACGGCACACCTACCGTCCAATATTTATATATATATATATTTGAATGTCAATGTGCGAGTGTATGTGAATAAAAATTTAGACGTACGTCGAGAATGTTCCTGGTCGTCGTGACGTATACACCGGGAGGCGCTACCCGCCACTCCAGGATCCCGACTTGGGTCGTGCACTAGGAGGCGGCGTATGCGCATGTGTTGGCGTGCGTGCGTTGACGGAGTGGCACGGAGATGTTTAGCGTTCGAAGAAGATCTGAAGATCGACCGACCGTCGCGGAGGTACCTCGAGGATGACCCTGGTCGTCGTGGCGTTTGCACCGGGAGGCGACGATTGCGAAATTTTTTTTTAAAGATTCCACCATTTTGTCAACCAGAGTGTGCGATGACTGGGTGTGATTGCGCGCGCACCCTCATCCATTCTGTAAAAGAAAGAAAACCGTTAAATTTTACGCGCAAAAACTACCGCACCCAAATAAATGCATATATGTGTTAAACACTCTCCTCACCGTTCACGAGTGTAATTTGATAACAGATGGTGAATCTGACGTTGGATTACACCGCAGTCCTTGGAACCTTCATCCAGTAATGCCGATCGACAAAATTTTATTTCTAAAAAAATAGTCTTACACTACTGTATGGGGTTTAGACTGTTGTTGCATTTCCATACCACCCAAGAGGTAGCAACCGGAACGGCGCGTTGAGATTTTTTTTCGAGTGAAATCTCACCTCAGTAGGCCTACAAAACACTCGTACGAAGAACAAATGATTTAAAATATAAGCTTAAAATTAAGTATTTTAAGATTATTAAATTATTATTTATCGTACACATTTTTTTTACAATCGGAGGTTAATAATTATTATTAATAAATCAATATATTTCAATAAAAAAAAGGAAGAAAATGAAATCGGATTCGAACCGATGTGCCTTCTTCCTGTAAGATACAAATATTTCATTGATCAAAAATTTCATTGCCTATAACTGTGGAACCGATGAAAATAAGTACCACTTATGATATATCGTTAAAAAGCTCTCGATGAGGGCTTATTTCTGCAGTTAAGGGAAAGTCTAAATGTTTTGGATTTTGGGCTTTTTTGAACATTTTTGATCGAGTCGATCGCAATCAAAAAGAAAGGTGCACAACTAGATGTTACAGCAGTCCTAAATCCAAAATTTCAACATTCTACGGGTAATCGTTTTTGATCACTGGCGGCTGGTGTATAGGAACTGTGTAACTGCAGCACTCCCATTTCCACTTGATATTATCGATTACATTTGATATAATGCGTCCTTGTTTCTTTAATTGTTTTTTGTACTTGAACAACATAATCCTTAAGTTTAATGTCAGTAGCCATCCCCCAGTTTATGAAAAATATATAGAAATATTTGTATAGAAGTGTGCGCTTCACAGTTCCAGCGACGTGACAACAGTTATATTTTTTGAAAGCGAAAACAGTCACCCCAATAAAAGGTAAGTTAGGCTATTTTTCGTAGGTCTGCAGGAAAAGGAAAAACCTTTTGCACAGGAGCTGCCAAGTTTAATTGCGATCGAATAAGCTTTAATGTCAAATACCGCAGCGGAGACCCGAGTGAGATGAAAACAAAAAAAAAAATATTATAAAAGATCGAATTGACAGTGAACAAGACAAAGTCAGTACCTCTAAAGGAAACGCCAAAATATGCAAGGGGCGTACATTATTTCATCAACTGTTTTGCAAAAAAAAAAACCCCAAAAAAAAACGATTTTTTTATGCCAAATTATTTTAACATTTAAGCAAATAAATCAAGAAAACCAGACCACAATTTGACTAGAAAGAATATTCAATTCCTCAAGAAATCATGTGGTGTCCATATCAGATATTTTCAGTATTGAGGCAAGTACATCAAGGAGGTTTCATGAAAGACAATGGAAAGAGTATCGTAACTTAGAGGAATACAAGAAAACTACTTTGAAGTTAAAAAAATATTTAATTAAATCTCTAAACTGGGGGAGTTGGGGGATCGCCGTCCATCTATTTGGGTCGCCAACTTCTTTGGTCCATCTATTCAGGCTTATAACCTTCTTTTTCTTTTTCACTGGAAACTTAGATTTTCATATCGGTTTTCGAAATTTATCTCTGTCTTTACATAAATCGTTAGAAATGTTTAATATTTTTAGATCTGTTTCTATTTCTTTAAATCGGGTCGTGTTTGAGGCTCTTTAGTTCAGTGGGGCTCGTAACTAAAATTAGTGGGGATTCCGTTCCAGACATTTTTTCAGGGCTTTTTCATTGCCAAGGTTTTTAAGTTTTCTGTAAAATAAAAGAACCGAAAAAATGAATCAAATAGAATAGCTGGAAGCAGGAAAATAATCTAATTCTACACTTTATCGCATTCAAGAATATAGTACACGGTTTTCAAGCGTATTGTCCTTAAAACCCGTATTCGGATTAACCGAATAAATAATAAAATGTCAATTCAAATAATATTTTTTAGTATTATTAGATAATAACTTAATAAAATGTCCTCTTAAAAACACCACAGTCCAACGGTGCTTAATTTAAATTTCTATGTACACAGAAACAAATACATAATTAGTTTTTTCTAATAACCTTCTATTTCGCCCTTCCAGCGTATTTTTGGACAGATTTGGAGATCAAAGAGCCCTTGCTTTTCGCCATCTTCTGATCGCTACTGAAAAAACAGTTAAACCGCTTTCATATTCCTTCCACTAAAAATAGAAATAGGAACGTTCCACACGCACGCAAAGTAAAAAAAAAAAAACCTTCTCCTAGTACGCCGGAATCGTCACTGCGGGAACAACAGTGCTATCTCATTCTCGTAGCCTCACATTCGTAAGTGCGCATGCGCACAACAACCAAACACCACGCCGCTGGAACTGTGAATTGCACAGTTCCATACAAAGATTTCATAAGCTGGGGGATGGCTACTGTCATTAAACTTGAGGATTGTATACTGTACAAGTATAAAAAAAGAATTAAAAAAAAGACTCATTGTATTATATGTTATCGATAATATCAAGCGGAAATACGAGGTGCTGCAGTTCCACAATGCTTATACGCGAGCCGCCACTGAGCGCGTTGTTAATGAATATTTTGGTCGCGTAGTTTTCATTTATATCCATCAGGATTTACAAGAGATGTTTGTGAATCGGTCACCTGAACACTCATATTCGCAGTTTTTTTGCTTGAACTCTATAAGCTAACTGAATAAGACCTAGATGAAAAGAACTTGTAACATCGAAATAAATTAACGACGAAAATTTACTTCATTTTTAACGTAATTCAATATAATTGGGTCAAGAATGCATAATTGTTGGGAAAATTGAAATAAAACCTCTTTTTAGAAGTTAAAATTATTTTATCGTATCACAAGGCATTTACTTTTCGCTGTACAAAAATAATAACAAAACAAACTGTAGTAAATCAAAAGTATACCCTGTTGCCGTAGAAATAATAATAATATGATTCGACCCCCCTCAATTTATTTTGTATATATTCGTATAATTGAGGGTAAAAATTAAAATAAAGGCTTTTATAAATTTTCTAACCGATTCGAAATATACAAGAAATTTTACAGTGAAATAAATTCATTAAATGAAAAGTTGAACCTTAAATTCACGTCTTTAATTTTTTCTTTCGTTATTGGTATTTTTATTAAAATATTCCTTTGTTGATTGCCCTTTGCTTAAATTGTTTGTATTACAGACCTATCATTACAGTGCACATAGTGATATAAAATTGACGTTGTATGTACCTAAAATTTATTTAAGTAAAGTTTTTTGATATCACCAACCACTGACCCAGGGGATGGAAGGAATGGAGTTCGAAGACAAAAATCATTCCTTCCGTAATAGGCACAGTATCGAATCGGTTTAAAGTGGTCGTTAGTTCTCCAAACGTTACGTAAAACGTTTTGATATGACCAACCCTTACGGCAAGGGATGACCAAAATATTGCTGAAATTGTAAGAAGATGGGGCTTGTCGTATGCTCAACACGTGAAACTTTTTTCACATGCAACCATTGTCGTATTGAGCAAATTTGAAGTTTTTCCTAAGTTTAAGGGGGAAATCTTATTATCTCCTACTTAGCACCGGTAAAATCTACTTCGGGATTGCCGAAAGGGAATTTTTTGGTTATGTTGACGGCTTTAACCGTTATCAAGTACTGTGATCTCTGTTCAAACAATCTATAATCGAGCTTATCTAGGTCGATGTTTTAGATAAATGAAAGTTTTTTTAAATCGTTATTATATGTATTCAATTTCGAAACCGAGTATCTTTAATCGATTAAAGATCGAGCAGTAACATTTATTGTTTACTCTATGCTGTCGTAGTAAAGAGCCATTTGTATGTGGGTTTATGTGTCCCGCTTATCTGACCGAAAATACCGATCGCTAGCGGAAAACCCCGATTCGTTAGTACTTGTCTCGTGGTGGTCAGGTGTATACTTGCTATATTATATATATGTCGATATATGCGGTATATCGATGTATGCGGTATCGATGTATGCATGCGGACGTTTTGGAAAAATTTAGTACTTTTTAACCGGATCCGAATTTTCGGACGAAAATCGCAAATATCTCAAAAACGGTCGGTCCTAGCGCTCTGAAAAATTTTCTCAACCCCCCTGGACGCTAACCCCATCGGCTCCCAGTGGTTCCCGACAGACGATAATATTTTCAAGTGCCCCTGGGGCGCCGTTCGGAAATTGGGGAGGGGGTGCATGGGGTGCCATCGTAATATCTCGGTAACCGCTAGTCCGATTTTTATGATTCAAACGGCGTAAATATCAGTAGATCGAGCGCTAACTGTTTAACTCATCGGGTACACTCTTGATCGACCGGATCTTGGTTATCCGGAAATTAATTCGTATAGCCCTATGTTTTGATTGCACTCACCCGACGTAAAACGTACTGATCCGATGTTTCGCTAAATACGCTCAAACATGTGCGCTAGCGAAGCTGTAAAGTATAAACTTATAAAGACTAAAAATTAGAAAATAAAAAAAATATTTTTAACCAACACTTTAGATTAAACGCACTAAAAGGACGCTATCTCAGAATGGATTTGACAACAAGGTGATATGCAAGATTATGTGAAAGTCATAGCTTCAGATTCAAAATTTGATGTTTTTGACAATTTTTTTCTTATGCGTGATGAATGGCCTAAAGAGTGGGGTTGAAACACGCATAAGAAAAGATTGGCAAAAACATCAAATTTTTAATTGGAAGCTATGATTTCACATAATCTTAGATATCAGCATCAAGTCTTGTAGTCAAATTCATTCTGAGATACCGTCTTTTTAGTGCGTTTAATTTAAGAGTGGTGTTTTTTTAACATTTTTTTTACATACTTTTTATTTATTTATTTATGTGATTATTTATGTTCATAAAGTAATGAACTCTAACCAAAATGTAGGCACCAGAATGTACCGATCACTAGCGGAAAATCCTGATTCGTTAGTATCAATTTCTAGAGTTAAATTTCTTATTTAACTTTCATTATATCAATATTCATCATTCAAAAAAAATGTTTTTACACAAGAGGTAATCAATTTTGGACACCTAATAATCCAGTTCCGAGACGCCGTCCGCCAGGGCAACCCGTTTGGAGGGTCTAAATATGTAGGGCGTGCCGTAGGCACGCCTTGCATCTAGTATATTCGCTGAATTGGGGCGACGGAAGCGAAGAAGAAATATAAACACCGAATCCTTATTAAAAAAACATGTGTAAATATATTATAGTTCGAAAAAAAGGACCCATTTAATAAAAAATATTATGTCTGGAAATTATAACAAAATTCATTTTATATTTAGCAATTTTCGCTGATAGTAATTAACAAATTAATAGCTTATTCTGTCTTAGAGAACATAATATTACTAATTTTTTTTCTTAACTGAAAAAAATATATCGGTGCAAAAAACAAAAGTTCAGTTCTGTAAATTACTATTGAAAAAAAATGTCTGTTAATTTTTGACTACATCGGCAATTGTGATGACGTAATTTGTTTTTATTAAGTAATATTTTAATACAGGTAAAAGTAAAAAAAAAAAACGTTTTGAAATTGCTTCCTTCTTTTATTTTAAATTCAAATATATATTTTAAAGCGATTATATATATATTGAAGATTACTAAGTTACGTCAAGAGGGATTCATTAGAACAATTAAACAACTGTAATACAATTGACCAATCAGAGACACAGAAAAGTAATTAACTTGTTTTTCAATTCCTATAACAAACAAAGTTGTTTGTCAAAATGTTAACGTTGGACGGATAAGATATGTCACGAGGGAGTCGCTCGGGTCTGTAACGAAACACTCCGATATGATTGACCAATCAGAGACGCAGAACATAATTTAGTTGTTTTTCAATATCTTGTAACCTCATACGAAGTAAAAGGCAGTATCGCCGAAATCATTGGACTGTGTACATCTGTGGTAACTTGAACAATCTTCTAGACTAGATAACCACATAATTTAGGACATTATTTTAAAGTGAGGGACATTTATTTTATTGCATACAACATAGTTTTATTTTTTTTTAATATATCGGTTTTAAATTAAACTTTTTTTTCTTAATTACAGTTTAATGAAAATTAAAATTTAACGTAGATTTTTTTAAAGCACGTTGCTACTGTAGCAACGTGCTACATCGATGCAAGATCATCATTTAAACTGTTTAATGATGATCTTTTTTACGAAAAAAGATTTTCTTTTTTTATGAAATTTTTTTTAAAAATTTAAAATCTATTCTAGATAAATAATAATCTTCCATTTTACAAAATTTGTTTTATTCAAAAAAAAGAGGGGTGATGTAATCTTTTTTTGAAATGGATTCATCAACATGGCAAAATCTTTATAAAATTAATTACCGATGAATTTTGTGTAGGAACTAAAATGAATTTTATTCAAGAAAATGCTATAAAATGTATGAATATTTTCAATTATTTTATAGAAATTGCCTAATTTTTATATTACATCTGGATACATTACTTGTATAAATAATTAAGTGTAATTTATATGTACTGAATAGGCATGTTTTTTCTTGCGCTTGGCTACCTTTAATGTCTACTGAAAAGAAGTACAATACCTTAGTATGATGAATATCTTGCAGGAACTATCAAATTTTATTGTTTGATGTATCGAACACTTTAATTATTAGGAAATATTTTTTAGAAACTGTATTAAGATAAGATTGTAGTTTGAATTAAAAAACAATAATGTGCAGTTATGTATCATATTTAAAATACTCTTATTCTTTTTTAGTTTTTTCAGATCATAATAATTGTGTTATTTCCCCACTTGAACAATCTTAATTTTCTTTCATACAAAATCATTGAACCAAATCTTATTGGACATCCTCACATTTTCACATCTATGTTGTTCAATTTCTTTTTTCTGTAATTCTCTAGAAAATTCTAGAAATAAAAGCCAATTATCACTTGTACAAATATTTCCCATTATTGCAGAGGTATTCTTCCTTTATTTATCAAGAGTTTATAATAATAAGAAATTATCTTTTATCTTGATTAAAGATAATTTAAAATTTATTTTTGTTTCCCATATTTCTAAATTTTTCCTGGACGTCAGTTGTAGTTAACTGCATTCATTCCTGGGTCTCTCGATTGTAACCTGAAAAAGAAATCTTTTGTAAAGCTGTTTTATTGCGTAATCAACCAAACCTGTTTAAGCTAAATTTATTTTAATTTTTTTCAGCTCACTAATAAATAAAAACAGAATATTCAAATCCAAGTAATACTTATTCTAATCCATTTTCAATATTTTCATTTGATCCATTATCATTTGTAGTGAATTGCCAACCAGCACACAAATTTCTGAATACTGTAATACAATCAAAAAGGTTTTATCGTATTTTTTAATTATTTTCAAGCAGGTGCAATTTTTTTATTTATTCTGATTATACAGATGACTAGGTACAAAAAAAAAATAAGGACATCATTTTTTTAATTACTCATTTTTCTTCTAAATGAATTTTAGTCTACGCTTTAATATATTTTTTATGTAATTCTTAACTTTGTTAGGTTTGGTACTTTGGTGGTTAAGATACTGATGTCATATATCTCCTTTGTCACTACATTCATATCAAAAAGTTAGCCAATTATTTCAAATAATTTTTTCATTGAAATCATTTACAATTTTTTACTCTGCTTTTTCTTTTCAGTTACAATTACTTTACTGAATTTATTTAATTATATATAGTCGTTTGTAAAACTTCATACAGGAAGAAAAATACAATCCCAGTTTATATTCATACCTTTAAGAAAATAGTGAAATGACCATGTACTGTAAAGGTTCCATTTATTTTCATAATAACAAGTAGTACACTATAATCTTGTTCTTTATGTGAATTCTCTGTTTTTTAATGTAATGCAAACAATACAATTTTTTCAAAAATATTAATAAGCATTAGTTTCCTAACCTTTTAATTAAATATTTAAATTTAACCTCTTTGGAGAGAGATAAATGTTTTTACTATGTATATTTTGTATACAAATTATGTTTACACGGTTTTTTTGGCTCAAATACAGTAATTTTAATAATATACATAAAA
Source organism: Lycorma delicatula (assembly GCF_047948215.1). NCBI lineage: Eukaryota > Metazoa > Arthropoda > Insecta > Hemiptera > Fulgoridae > Lycorma > Lycorma delicatula. Next base: position 481,454 of record NC_134457.1, read on the forward strand.
TAATTAGGTAGCTTGTAATTGCATGTACTTGTTATGTAGCTAGTAATTTCATGTGGCTTGTAATTGCAGGTTTTTTTTATGTAGCTTAGAAATATAACTGTTTTATCATAAAAAATTGTTTTACTAACATTGAATAACTTACTAACATTAATCACACTAATTTAAGTTTAGTTTATGGGTATTTTATGTATATCATTCATTCTGCTGCATTTGAGTTGAATATCTAAATTTAAATGTAATATAAATCGATTATCAATTATTAAATTATAACTGTGTCTTCAAAGAGGTTAAATTATAATATAATTGATTTTAAGGAATAGGGTACATAAACCACGTAAAGGCTGTTTATACAATTTCTCCAGTTTTGTTTAAATTTATTATTTTTAAATAAGGAGAAATTCGTGATTTACTAATTCATAGTATTGGCTTTTTTCAATCGTATTTGATCTGTTTGTGTAAAATAGCCTCGCATCTTATTTTCTTTGTGGATTTGCTTTTATTTCATAATTATCCTAAGTAATTTCTTAAATAAATACCCATATTTAACAAAAAAATTAATTCTAAAATGTCCCTTTGATTATCTATATGTAAACAAATTTAAGAATACAACACATCAGTTTTTTGGCATTAATTTAAAAAAACTTTTCACCCTAACCATCTAACATTTCATAAATCTATTTTTGACACCATCAAACAGTATTTGAAAGTATACTGGACTTCTGCAGAAAACCATCAAGGAACTATTACAGTATATCCATCAGGAATCACAACCTAAAAATACACTATATTAAACCTTTCGTATGAGCAAACTATATATATAAACCCCCTGGTTTTAGTCTTCTAGAGTAGTATATGCCATATGCTGCCTGGTGGTTATCCACTGAAATTATTAGTTTATTTCTATAAATGTATATTTTTTATAAACCATTTTCCAAAACCATGTAACACTGAAATTGAGCACATTCTCTTTCTTATACGAGATTAGAATTTGTAATTTAATCGGTACCTGTCGCCTGCTATTAATCATTCTGCACCTCTCACTGTTCACATATAGAATTTCTTTGTAATTATATTTCATATTTTTGATGAAAAAAGACCTCCTTTTTGATTACTGAATAATAAAATTTAATTTTTTTCTATAATCCTACAGATACAGGTAACTTCAATATTACATTTAGTATTTGCATTATTACCCCCTTTTCACTTGCATTGTCATTAATCGTAACTTGATTCCATTTGCTATTCATTAGCAACTTTACCTTTTTTTCAATAATATAAATTATAGACTTCCAACCAGGATTGGCAATATTATGCTGTGAAAATGCATTCTTAGAGAATCTTAAATGGGATAATCAAGAGGTCTGGATAGTAATGCATACACCTGCACAGGTACAAAAGGGAAAAAAAGAAATATGAAAAATACAAGTAAATTCATTATGATTAAAGACTCTCTGAGTAATTGATTTCTTCTATTTTTAATATTGAAAATAATAGAAAAATCCCTTAAGTTATATTTCTTCAAATCGATAACATTTTTCCGTTGACATTATGAAACAAACATCTTCTGGTTAATATTTCCCTAGTTCAGTCTTCTAATTCGGTTTCATTTTAAGAAATACAGTTTCAAATTATTTAACAGTAACAACACACAGATTAGAGTGTATATACAGACAGAAAATTTGATATGTCATATAGTTCAGGGTGTATTATTTAAAATTTTTTATCAACTTAGCAAGTCTGATATGCTCTGAAACACTTCAGGGTGTATTGTTTTAAATTTTTGATCAACTTAGCAAGTCTGATATGCTCTGAAACACTTCAGGGTGTATTGTTTTAAATTTTTGGTCAACTTAGCAAGTCTGATATGCTCTGAAACAGTTCAGGGTGTATTGTTTTAAATTTTTTATCAACTTAGCAAGTCTGATATGCTCTGAAACAGTTCAGGGTGTATTGTTTTAAATTTTTTATCAACTTAGCAAGTCTGATATGCTCTGAAACAGTTCAGGGTGTATTGTTTTAAATTTTTTATCAACTTAGCAAGTCTGATATGCTCTGAAACATTTCAGGGTGTATTGTTATAAATTTTTGATCAACTTAGCAAGTCTGATATGCTCTGAAACACTTCAGGGTGTATTGTTATAAATTGTATATCAACTTAGCAAGTCTGATATGCTATGAAACACTTCAGGGTGTATTGTTTTAAATTTTTGATCAACTTAGCAAGTCTGATATGCTCTGAAACATTTCGGGGTGTATTGTTATAAATTTTTGATCAACTTAGCAAGTCTGATATGCTCTGAAACACTTCAGGGTGTATTGTTATAAATTTTTTATCAACTTAGCAAGTCTGATATGCTCTGAAACACTTCAGGGTGTATTGTTTTAAATTTTTGGTCAACTTAGCAAGACTGATATGCTCTGAAACAGTTCAGGGTGTATTGTTTTAAATTTTTTATCAACTTAGCAAGTCTGATATGCTCTGAAACATTTCGGGGTGTATTGTTATAAATTTTTGATCAACTTAGCAAGTCTAATATGCTCTGAAACACTTCAGGGTGTATTGTTATAAATTGTTTATCAACTTAGCAAGTCTGATATGCTCTGAAACACTTCAGGGTGTATTGTTTTAAATTTTTGGTCAACTTAGCAAGTCTGATATGCTCTGAAACAGTTCAGGGTGTATTGTTATAAATTTTTGATCAACTTAGCAAGTCTGATATGCTCTGAAACACTTCAGGGTGTATTGTTATAAATTGTATATCAACTTAGCAAGTCTGATATGCTCTGAAACAGTTCAGGGTGTATTGTTATAAATTTTTGATCAACTTAGCAAGTCTGATATGCTGTGAAACACTTCAGGGTGTATTGTTATAAATTGTATATCAACTTAGCAAGTCTGATATGCTCTGAAACACTTCAGGGTGTATTGTTTTAAATTTTTGGTCAACTTAGCAAGTCTGATATGCTCTGAAACAGTTCAGGGTGTATTGTTTTAAATTTTTTATCAACTTAGCAAGTCTGATATGCTCTGAAACATTTCGGGGTGTATTGTTATAAATTTTTGATCAACTTAGCAAGTCTGATATGCTCTGAAACACTTCAGGGTGTATTGTTATAAATTGTTTATCAACTTAGCAAGTCTGATATGCTCTGAAACACTTCAGGGTGTATTGTTTTAAATTTTTTATCAACTTAGCAAGTCTGATATGCTCTGAAACATTTCGGGGTGTATTGTTATAAATTTTTGATCAACTTAGCAAGTCTGAGACAGTTCAGGGTGTATTATTTTAGACTTTTGCTCAACATATAGCAAATCTTATATGCTCTGAAACAGTTCAGGGTATATTATTTTAGATTTTTGCTCCACAGATGGAAAATCTGATATGCTCTGAAACAGTTCAGGGTGTATTATTTTAGATTTTTTATCAACACATAGCAAGTCTGATATGCTCTGAAACAGTTCAGGGTGTATTATTTTAGATTTTTGCTCAACAGATAGCAAATCTTATATGCTCTGAAACAGTTCAGGGTATATTATTTTAGATTTTTGCTCCACAGATGGCAAATCTTATATGCTCTAAAACAGTTCAGGGTGTATTATTTTAGATTTTTTATCAACACATAGCAAGTCTGATATGCTGTGAAACAGTTCAGGGTGTATCATTTTAGATTTTTGCTCAACAGATGGCAAATCTGATATGCTCTGAAACAGTTCAGGGTGTCTTATTTTAGATTTTTGCTCCACAGATGGCAAATCTTATATGCTCTGAAACAGTTCAGGGTGTATTATTTTAGATTTTTTATCAACACATAGCAAGTCTGATATGCTCTGAAACAGTTCAGGGTGTATCATTTTAGATTTTTATCAACACAGCAAATCTGATATGCTCTGAAACAGTTCAGGGTGTATTATTCACATCTTAGCTTATTAGGTACCAAACATGATGCACAATTATTTTTAATATAGTTCTTGATTACATATTGAAATTGTAAATATCTATGTTGTATGCAATGAATAGTTTTCGCGATTGCTTGGTACATAAAGCATTCGTACCGCGTCGCGACCGTATTTCTTCAACCCGATATCGTTGATCGGGTTCCGGTTGGGGGTTGCTGTGTATATAAATGTGTCTATATATTGTTTGGGGGGGGGGTGATATATAGATATATTAATGTTAGAAATATTTTTTTCATAATATTTATAATTATTGTATGTTTGTTATGTTTCTTTGTCTTTTCAGCTCATCACTTCGCTACCAGTGGCTGAAGTCCTCCTTATAAATCAATTTAAATTCATAAAAAATTAAATTTTATAATTTAAATTTATATTTTAATTTTAAATTTAATCACATAAAAATTCCTTTGTGTAGTTTAAATTGCTTTATAAAATTTTATTTGAAATATTAATGAGTGAGTTTTTAAATTCCCTTTCTTATAAATTATTTAAATTTTATTCATTTGATTGACAAAATTAATCATTTGTTCATGAAATTAAAAAAATAAGTAAATATATAGAGACAATTTCTTAATTAAATTCAGCTTTTAAATCTGTTTCATGTAGGATATAATATGTTTATTTTTAAAAATATATTTTTTTTATTTGATATTTATTATTTTACATAAGCTTTTTCTTAAATTTTTTTGGTAGGTGTTTAATTGAAGGTTAGAGCATTTTTATATCTATCTACAGTTTTAAAAATTTTCTTTTTTTTCTTTTATTTGAAATATTTTAAATTTTGAATACCCCTTTGCTTTCCCCAATCAGCGTTCAGCCACCTGCTTCAAAGAAGATGCATGCTTGCATGGTAGTTTAATTTTTTCAAACCAGGGTCAGCTGATTTTAGAGGTGCCATAATAAATTATTTCATTTTATTCGCTAATTTTTTACTTACTTGCAAAATTAACCATTTTTTGTGGTAAAATCCTAAGTAGAATGTGAAAAAATACATCTAGCATAACACAGAAATCCAAATTACTTCAAAATTTAATAATTTTTATATGTAATATATTTGCCTTGCATATTAAAAAGACATGGAACTGACCCTGGTTTTTAGTGTGTAATTATTTTATCTTTTTTACATATTTTTGAAATTGTGGGGGAAATAAGTGATTGGTGTAAATAAAGTGTGAAATTGAAGTGCGATCAAGATCAAAGTGTGAAATTAACATTATCTTCCTCACTACACAAATTTACAAACTATAAATATAAAAATGAGACTAGAAATAATACAGATTACCAGATTACATTCCACATCTCATCAACTCTTCACTTCATCCTGCATCCTATTTCTTCAGACTACCAGATCGACCGATCCTTTCAGCTGCTCGATGGATTTGATCTTTGGATTAGCTGTGGCGATAAATGTAAAGCTGTGTTGCCAAATGGTAAAATATTAAGGTACTACTAATTCTTTACTACATCATATAATTTCATGATAATACTAGTATTTATTAAGACTATAGTCTAGTGGTTAACTCATAATTGCAAGTCAAGAGTTCTAAGGTACAAATCCTAGTAAAGACGTTTAAATGGATTTGAATACTAGATTGTGGATATTAGTTTTCTTTCATGGTAGGGTTGTTTCGATTAACCACACACTTCAGGAATGGTCGACGTGAGACTGAACAAAACTACACTTAATTTGCATTCATACATACCATCCTCTGAAGTAATACCTCATGGTGGTTCCAGAGGCTAAACAGAAAAAGAGAGGGTCAGGGCCATTAGTTTAGACTCCAGTTTACATCATTGATAGGTAACTTTCTCTTTTGATACTGCAGTTACTTTTATTTCTAAATTTTTTAAAAATTTTAGGTAGATCTGGCATTAAATGTCATGCGAAATAAAGAAATTTTGTGTGGCAAATTACAAAATAAATGCAATAAAGGAAACAACAGTATAATAAAGAAAAGAAACTTAATTGCGTTACATATCAAGAAATGCCAGTATCTGGTCAATGCCTAATTTGTCTCTGATAAATATTTTATTTGAAATATAAACCACCAAAACACAGAAATTAGATAAGTTAAACTTGCCATATTAATTTCCACCGACTGTTTTTTGCAGTACCCTGCATCTCCAGTATGTATTAAATTCTATTTTTATTACATTAAAACTTATTCTTTTTAATGATATCTCTTTTTTTATGATAAATTATAATGTTATCTATTGTGAAATTTTAAATGATATTATGAACATAAATAGGTACAACGTATACCGAAATGAAACGACTAGCACTAGATAGGGAATCTTTGAGAGCTGCATTAAACTAGTCAAATGACCGAAGACAAAAAAATGAACATAAATGCACTTGTGAAAAAATTTATAATTTACACAAAAATAATAAAAATAAATTATAAAGAATAAGATAGAATTTAATAGCAACTGAAGGTGCAAGATACTGCACAAACCGGTTAATGGAAATAAATAAGGTAAGTATAAATAATCTAATTACTATGTTTAGGTGGTTTATATTTCATATATACAAATTTTTATGAATTTTGTTACTTACAGCAATGAAACTTCATAATATTATTATGTGCATTTCTTGGCTTATATTTCAATGCAACATGTACTTATAATTTAACTCAATTATTCTTTTATAATGTAAAGAATAGCCATGAAAGGCAAATGATTTTGTTTGATTTCATCGTGTAAAATAAATTAAATAAGAATCAAATTATTGTAGTGATAGTCATCTTTTCACTTAGATACCCCCAAACTTTTAATGATAATAAAAATGAATTTTGTGTATGTTTACAGATAGAGATGGGTTTTGATAGATGAAACAAAGCAATATCTTCATTTAACGTATTATTTTAATAGAAGATATACTGTCTGAAAATTTAGAAGTGGTTTCACAAGTTTTTTCTTTTTGACATGTAAATTTTGTTTGGTCCTTTATTGTTTTGCTTGCTTTGACAATGAATCTCTTGCCAGACAGTTTGAAAATTTAATGAAACCATGCTTGCACCTCTTTGTCAAAATTTGTAGAATATACTTACAAAGTAGATTGTACATAAATATTTCAAGAATTTTAAATACCAGAGCAATCAAAGCAAGTGGAAACCTATATAAAATTGTAAAAAATAATAAGAAAATAAATGATGCATTTCATTCTATAAAAATATTAAGTATGATTTTAAAAAAAATAATTATAAAAATTAGTAAAAGCATCAGGTGGTATACAGATATCCTGTATCGATTTTTGTTACAATTATTCTTAGCTGAAAATTTTAGCTCGGCCAAGTAAGTTCACATAACACACATTCCTGGATGCAATATAGATCTGTTACCATCTATATCAGTGAACCTTACTTCAAAATAATTTTTTGCTTCTATTCTTGGTAAAGCACTCTGATCTTGTATGAGAGGAATCCTTGCTGCCTTAAAAGGGGCTTAGAATTTTTTTGAGCGAGTTGTCTTGTTTAACTATCTTCTGTGGATTACTCCTTTCTAACCTCCACTTTTTTCCTTTATTTTCTTCCACCTTGATCTGCTAAAAGGGTGTTTTTCAATGATATCTTGCTGGATATCTAATGTGGGGGACGTAAAAAATTCAGTGTTCTTGGTATCTATCTAGTCTGGAGGAGGGTATAGCTTTTCTTATGTACCTACCTAGCCAGCGACTCTATTTCTGTAAAAAATGTCTATATAAATAGTTCTACGTCAGGTTAAATATTTACAGACCACCTAATGATTCCTAATAAATATTTTTGTTAGAAAAAGTTCAATGCTATCATAAATGAAATGAATTTAATAACTAAAACAAAACTATATTAATTTCACAACCGTTAATTGAATCTGTCTTATTTTCTTTTGTTTCAGGTAACTCAACGGTTCATTTAATATTCTAAGGGAGAGCTGCCATGTAAGTGGCCCTCCTTACATTGTGGTACTCCCTTTTATTGTAGGATAATTTTCTACTAAAGGTACTTACTTTTGTTATTATTGTTTAATATTATAAATTTGCATATTAAAAATAAGTTGTGTAATTTTTAAGTTGATAATATAATATTCTGATAAAATCGCGGTAGGTCCCTAGTCCCAGTAGGGTCCCCTGATAGGAACTTTCCTGTAGGAAATTTTTTGTCTACTTTTGTGTATGTTTCTGTTTCAGGTTCAACATAAATTTTATATTAAAATTACTTAGATAAGCAGTGTAAATTAAGTTTTATGAAAATAGATTTAAATTTTGTATATGCTGTGTATGTTTTTTCAGGTACAACGTAGATATTATTATTAGTTAAGTCGCGTCTGCGATCCCAATGCCTAGTCCCACTAGGGTCCCCTGATAGGAACTTTCCTGTAGGGAATTTTTATGTCTATTTTTGTGTATGTTTCTGTTTCAGGTTCAATGTAAATTTTACATTAAAATTACTTAGATAAGCAGTGTAAATTAAGTTTTATGAAAATAGATTTAAATTTTGTATATGCTGTGTATTTTTTTTTTCAGGTACAACGTAGATATTATTTTATTATTAGTTAGTTAAGTCGCGTCCGCGATCCCAATCCCTAATAGGGTTCTCCTCCCTAAGGGGGAGGTTTTTAGTCGGTGAGAGCCCGACACTACCGTCTGTTGCGGGCGCAGACGGTGGCTGGTAGAGCTTTTCCTCCTCCTACGCAAAACAAAAAAAAAAAAAAAAAAATTAACAGTTCATATTAAGTGCATTACTAATCTTTTTGCCAAGTGATTTTGAGTTGTAGGTGCTGTACCGGGAGTACGTTTAAATTCATGAAAGCTGTGACAAAAAAAAATGGTTACTGATTCTCAAATGTAATATTGAAAGCGGAAAATGATTATGGAAGATAAAGAAAATTTTAGTTAAAGTGACTATAAACTGTAGTTTCAAATCTGGATTGAATAAAAAGTAAGTATTGTAAATGTCTAATAGAATTTTTAAAACGCAGCAAAATATAAAAAAACACATCTAGAATTGGGCATGATGATTTTAACAAATATTGGGTGCTGAATTAAAAACTTACAAAATTTTGTGTAATACATTGCATTTTTAGATACATACGATTTATTTACCAATAAATGCATAATCAGTGTCATACCAATATTTCAACAAAAAAAAATTATTTATGTGTATTCATTTATAATTTGTTTAAATCAGCTAAGTTTTCGTTATTCAAATACAGATGAATTGAAATACATTCAATACAGTTTTTAAACTATTAAATCATTGGAATTAAATTTTTAAAATAAGCTGACAAATGTTTTCTCGCTTGTATGATGTTTTATCAGTTTCTCTAAATAAAAATCAACAACAGCCATCGGTGGGACCAGATTACAGTGAGGAAAGTTGTGTAACATGTTAGATACAAATTTTGCATTGACAGTGTTATTTCAACATTTGACAATATGTTTAAATTTAAACTTTATAAAACATTTAATTATTTAAAACAAATAATTTTAATTAACTATTTTACATCTGCAGTGATAGTAGATCATAAGAATTAATTACATTGTTAGTAAGTAGAAGCAAAGTATATAATGTGCTAACACCAATCGGCTACGCATAATCTAATTACACGTTCATTCACTTCATTCGATTTAATGCTGGTAAAAGAGTAATCGATGCTACTGTTCCCATCTGTGAGGAATGTTTAGCGATTCATTCTCTGTGACCTAGCAGAAGTTGTATCTTAAGTGGTTTAATTACATAATCTGTCGCAATCATAATGCGTAGATGCAAATAAGCTCAACAGATGCAAGAGATAACAATTGCTTTCGCTTTCATTAAGAATATTGATTTACATACGCAACCAGTCGCGTATGTTGAACAATGTGAAGATGTCGCTTGAACAGGTGAAAGATTTCCTGTGTTTTAGTGGGCTTGGCCTACTCTGGGTAGAAGACAATGGGTAATTGCTTCATTCCTTATTAAGCCTGGCATGAAATGCTTTTTTCTTGAGAACGGCAGTGCTGTTTTATGGGACTTGTGTCTCATATCTTGTCGCATTCAATACTTTGTTTATCGCAAATGACATATATAAATGTCATAATTATTTTATTAACTTTTTTCAAACTACAATTTCTTCCTAGGTAAGTAGAAATAAAAAAAAATACCGTAATAGCTGTGGTGCCTCTATCATGTTCTAAAATAAATATCTAAACTTCAATCAGATTTAATTTCTTAATTACAAAAAATTGTTCAGATCTCCTTATGCAATGTTAGGACAAATGGACAAAAACTGGCAAGTTTTACATTAGTAAAAATCTAAAGCTATTGTGAAAAGTGCATTCTCCACAATGTATAGACAAATATGGCTTTTACATGAATTCTGGTAAGAAAAAAAAACAGTGTCTAAATATTTTGTTATTTGTATCGCTGTATCTTAAAAACATATCTGCACTAGAGTTTCCTCTAGTCGATTTCCACTCTCGGGCACTTGCACCAAAATACCAACTTTTGTAGAAATGATTTTTAAAATCCACCACCCATCCTTTCTGAGCCCCCTATTAGTTTCATTATACCGATTAACAGACAAATCTATCTTAATAAAGAGAAGGTATTCAAGCAGTATCCAAACAATAGGAGTAACAATAAAAATCTCCATCGTGAACCAACAACTAAAGCCTTTGAATGGCTTAAAGTGTAAGGTTATGCATTTTCATTCAGAAGAATAACAGCCATTGAGAGCAGCCTGCACAGTTTGAGTTGTCTAACATACTTCAGTTCATAATAAGACTGATATGGCTGCAGTCCCAAGCTCCATCAATTCTGCTAGTAGATTCTTTTGTTCCCAAAATGTTGTGACAATCATTTTTCAGTTCAATAATATCATCTGAATCTGTATGGCTCACTTCTCTCTGATTTTCTGGCATCATGACTATGTCGCTCGTAATATTAGTATAAACATTATCATCTACAGATTTTAGTTTCACTGTACGCTTGCTCACAAAAAATGAATTACAAAACACAGAATTACAAGTTGGAAACAGCGATATCATCATGTCTTTCATCAATTGCTGCTTTACCAGCACTAAACAGAATGAAGAAGTGGTTGAACAAGTGATTACATTATAAATTCCTGATCTGTGACTTCTGTGTTATACAAGTCACACAAGATACAAGTGATACCATATAAAGTTGATTTCTTTACATTTATTATGACACAATATAACCATTCAATGTGATGAACAGAGTAAAAGGACCAATTTCAGGGCTGAATATCAGCTACAGTTTAGTCAACATTGTTCTGGTATGCAATAATTTTGAGGCAACAGCATCAGAAAAACAATTAAAATATCCATTTTCCTCAGCAAGCCTAACTCGTGATGTTGAGGTTTTATTAAGACTGGCTCAGTGTTTTTTTGGGAATAGATATGTGTCATGTCAGGTTATCTGTTAAGTTGTGATACCTTCAGAGACATACAAATATTAATTATTATTATTATTATTGTGAATTAGACTTCTTGAGTCGATTGGAGTCCCTTTTCCTCAAATAGATTCGGTGAATATCAATTACATTTTTGAGCTTCGTCCTTGATATAATTCTGGATTTATCTCTTAGACTGAGGCAATAGCTACTTTCTTAATTTCCCCTTAACAGAGTGATATCTGTCTGCTTATGAAACTTATTTCCCAGGAAAATTATTATACTGAAAGCACAACATACTAGACTTTGATATCTTGATGAATTAATTTACATTTCTTATAATTTAATTCACCGAATTTCTTCATAACAGAAAGCATAAAGATAAATTTTATATAATTTATTTGTGGATTGACTTACGCGTGAACTGTATATCATTAAACAAATAATTATACTAGTACAACTTGTAGATTTGTTTGTTAATTATTTGCAATAATTCAATAATAACTAAACAGGTAAGTTTTCTTTTTCAGCAATGTCAGAAGGAGTACTGATATGGAGGACTTTTATCCCAGAATTTAATCAGAAATAGAATCTTCATTTTCACTAAATTAGATTGGTGAAGAAACAGCAAATCGGTGAGTTTTTAATTTAATTATTATAATATATAAAATGTGCAATGCAAAAAGTAAAAACCTTTAAAAAGTTTATGTAGAAAAGTGGTAACATCAACGTACATTAAGTGTCTGGAAAGACAGTTGTAACAAAAGATTAGATGGGCTCTTAAGAAAAATAAATATTCCACAGGTTTTTTAAGTTCAGAGGAAACATTTAAAAGGATTACGAAAACTTGAGATTAACTCATCGCTTCTTGATTCTATAAATCTTTGTTTATTTTATTATAATATTTAAAGGTTTTGCTCTATATTGAAGCTTATGAATGTAATTAAATTACAATATATGAAAAATAATTTGTCTTGAAGATCAATACAATATTAGTAATGAAGCGATTAATTTGGATAACATCGAAAGTTCCAAGTCTTTTAGAATAGTTCATATAAGAGATGAAGCATATCCTGGCGGGTTTCAATGTATCTACCAAAGAGAGAAACAAACGATCTGCTTAATTTTAAAGGGAAAATATTTAAGTTTTTTGGGATAAGAGTGACATTTACACTTTCACTGTTGGGAAATTATATTTATAACCACCGATATTCTTTAACAGAATTTACAAAATTTGCTGGAATATTATAATTTTCAAACTAAAACTAAAAAATCACTTATTTTTTTTTTGAATAAGTGTTAAGAGAATAAAGCTCGTCAAATGAAAACACCTTTAAATCCTTTAAATTCACTTTCAGGCATGAATTTTATTTGTAACCTGTAAATTATGGTAGTAAATAATTTACATTGTTATCCACTAAAAATTTCTGTACCTGCCTTAATTTAAAATTATATTTTAATAAATGATGTCATTCTGTCATTAGAGAATTTTTAACAGTTAAGCCCAAAAATATAATTTTAATAGAACATATGAGATGAAGAGGTAATAATGATTTGAAAATTAACGTAATCATCATAGTTTACTTATTAACTAGTAAAGAAAAATTCAATTTTAAACCAAACATTTGGCATTTTGTAATGTTGTTCAGGAGAGGTACAGTGGTGGGAAAGTTTCTGTTATTATACCATAATTTCTAAAAAAAAATAAACTCGCCTTACAGCAGCTGTTGATGTAGCCTACCATCGACATGTCACTGCCAATCTATTCTCAGCAATATTTAGAAAATACACTTTCATGATTTGTTACACCTTCAAATGTAACATTTGTCTTTGAGATCATTCTGTTATAATACAGCATTACTTTGTTCTTAGTACTACATTAAATCCCTAATCTTATAAATTTATTATTTTTCATACCTATAAATATCTTTTGTGAACAAAACCAAAAAAATGGGGATATAGTGGTTGTTATTTTTAAAATATTGTTACTATAAATTTATATGTAAATTATAATACTATCGCAAACTATAATCCCATTTTACACTTTATAATTTTCACTGTACTTATTCTATCTCTTTTTAGAGCTTATTTATTTTTAAATTTACTACAAAATGAAGCTGTATTTGTCATAGATCTACTAGTTCATCAAATGTAACAAGTACATCACATATTATCAAGATACCTCAGAACTTACTAATGAGAAATAAATTTTTAAAAAACAAAAAAAAGAAGAGAAAAAATTGATTGATAGATAGAGCAGTTGATGGTAATAAATGGACTTTTACTCTGTTTTTCATACACAGAATCTGTTCTTACAGTGTTCCTGCATTACCTATCCAAATGCTACTTGATCAGAGTAAGATGTGTATTATAACGTACTTAAAATATCATACTCAAATCCATGATAATTAAAAGAAAGTGTGTACTTATATTACTATGTTTATTCTGGATAGATATTACTGTGCAGTGTACTGACAGGACAGCTTAACAGCAAGTGTACTATTATATTTATAAGGTAATTTAATTTTTATATTAGCAAACACGTCTAACAAGACGTCGCCATTTCCCAGTTTCTGGAAAATGTTTTAAATTCTTTAAGATAAAAAATTTCATTTTCTATTTTCTAGAATATTTCTAAAACATTTAGTTATACCGATAAAACAACTTAGTAGCTGTGGTATCAATCAGTATCTGAAAAGAAACTTGCTTTTCAAGCCGTACTTCACAAATTGTATACAAGTAGTAGAAATTTTATCATTTGCCAAGAATGCACGTGTAAATTTAGGTCCTCGCTTCAAGATGTAGAGTATGCTGGTGCGCCTCGGGGAAAATTTTTTGCTTTCTTTATTGTTTATTAATGATCTGCGCAAAATCTTGATCTTCATTACAACTCTTTTCACAGATGATACCGCTGTAATCATTTCTAAAGATAATTACAAAAATGGATAGAAACTTTCACAATTGCAGCTTTAAAAATTTTTCACTAAATTCATAATTAATTTATTTACCTTAACGTGATTTCATGTGTTTGATTAAATAATTAATATGAACTTTAAATACATCTATTTCGTTTTACAAATTTTATACTCTGTTCCGATCAGAAAAACCATTTATTTATAAAGTAGGAAGTTAGGTTAAATAATCTGTTACAAAAATTATAGTTTGTATTGATATTATTTCAGAAGTAATACCCTCAGTGATTCACGGAGACTACAGAAAAAAAAAATTAGAAATTGAGATCACGTTATATAGATTGTATATATCAAAGTTTTTTCCGTGATTTGCATAACCTATTCTGCTTCTGAAATTAAAAAAAAAAAATATTTTATTAAAAAAGGCTAAAATGCTTCGTTTGTAACTAACGGTTAATTAAAGATTTCGCTCGGGTTCAGCAACCCCGGTGAAAGAGGTGGTACTGAAAATTTATAGGACAATAATTAAGGGGCAACATTAGTGATTTCTGTGGGTTTTTTACCTTTAAAATTGAATAAAATAGCTACCAAAACAGTATCTGCAGTAGTTTTTAAGAAATCTGGGATGAAAATCAATAATTTAGATTAAAAAACCCGTTATTATGTTTGATCTACAATAACTTTGTTAAATGGGTAATAAACATGTAAAACCTTTAAATAAGACTTTTAGAGAATATAATTCTGAACATAATTGTGCAAGATAAGTCGAATAAACCAAAGAAAGTTTAGAAAAATTAGAATTCAGTTTAGAAACAATACAGTAAATTGTACCTACCAGTTTATAATAAATATTCAAAACCAAGCCCACTAGTTTCATAACTTCCCTTCTGTACTGCTTTTGTAGCTCTTTATAGTACTTCAGGGCTATCCTTAAGTTTCTCAGCAGCATCCGTAATGCAAACAATTAATTTCTCATGAGAATGTATTTTTGTCTTATATACAATATTTTTCACGCGTCCCAGTTGGAAAAATCTAAAGGTATTCTTGGTGGCCAGAAAGGTGGACCTCCACGACTGATCCATTTCTCAGGGAAATGATGGATCCATTAGGTTTATTTATTTTATCAGTTTTTTTTTTTAACTGAAGTATTTTAAAGCCCATTTATATCTTTGCAGATTTCATCAAATGTAGGATCATCAAGACAGAAGGAGTACAGCACTTGTCAACTTAAAACCGAAGAATTCAGATTAAATTGCAGCTATTTGAGTCTTACCTTAAATAATGCTACTACTAGCGTCATTACTGGTTGTGTATGCTACTACTCTCATCTGCTGTTGTCAATTGTAAACTGTTCATCCTTCAGTGCTGTATAGTTTCATTCTTTGTAGTTGCATTTTCTAAAATGCCTTATTCAATCGAGCAGTAGATTGATATATAAGCTTAACAATATATAAACTTAAGCGCAATGTGTATAAGCTTACGAGCTTATACACGTTGTGGATCCTTTCAAGAAACACTTCAAATATTCGGCAGAAAAATCTCTGAATGCTAAATTTTATACCAACAGAGTGGTATAGAATACCAGTTTCAAAATTTTTTATGATTTAAATTTGAAACCGTATTGTGCAACAACTTGAGAGAACAGAGGAGTTGAAACATTTTAATTATTGTGACAGGCTTCTCAAAAACAATGTTGAGAGACAGATAGAGCCAAAGCTGTATTTTATCTCAGACAAGGCATGTTTCATTTATCTGGATATGTACAGCTTTGCACAGCATCAGGTATTGGATGACTGAAAATTCTCACAGTTGTTTGAATGTCCACCTCATGACAAGAAAATTGGTGTATGATGTGTATGTGCTGTTTTTGGTAATTGTATAATGGGGGGACTAATATTTTTTGATCGGACTGTCATTACAGTAGTGTACTGTACAATTCTGACCGACAGAAGAATGAACTGTCAGCAAAGAGTGGTGGTTTCCCATTTCCCCAGGTTTCTCTTTTTTTTGGAGTTACTTAAAGGATAAAGTTTACAAATAAAATCACTACATTATCAATGAACTGAAGGCATACATTCAACAAGAAAGCATTTTGCAAAAAGTGCTAGGTATGATCACTCGAGCACAAAGATGCAATGCTGCACAGGGTGCTCACTTTGTACATTTCTTCTAAAAATATGGTAAATATGTTAACTTTTGCTAATGTAAATACAAAATTTAATTTAATTTACGTTTTATTGTTACATAATTTTAATGTTATATGACATGACATTGTTTAGACTATAGCAGGTGTTTCAAGTTGCTCACTTTGTATTAAACTATAAACAATCATCTGCAACACTACTGAAAAAGGAACCACATAGTTCAGAAAAGGTGATATTTCCAAATATTTAGAAAATGACTTTTATTTGTAAATAATTTACCTTCAGGTAAATAAAATAGGAAATACTATAGACTCACCATAAAAACCATAAACTTGAGTAATTTGTCTAGATTCATGATTTCCTCTAGTAGTGTAATTCTATCAGGCCATTGGGCTTTTAAAGTTAATAACCTTGTAAAAGTTTTGAGACTATAATAACCACGATCAACAAAATCTCCCATAAGTATGTAATTTGTATCAGATACTTGGCCTCCACTCCTGAACAATTCTTCTAAATCATAAAACTAGAACAAAAATAAGTATTATAGTAATAATAAAATAAAATAAATCAAAATTATAAATAACAGGTCTCAATCTTAATATATATATGACATCAAAAAGAAAAAGGTTTGAAAAGTAGGTAATAAAAGCAAACAATGTAAATTTATAAAGCTATGAACAGACTGGACTACAATCACCAGCAATGTAAATCCCACAGTTTGGACATCATTTAAAGCAACTTGCTTGCTTGCACATAATACTAATATTTCATGTTTACACTGACAGTAATATTTCTAACAGTCCTGTACTTACTATAGAACCACTCACAGCTAGTACAGTCTCTGCTATTTAATATTGTTATAAGTTCAGACTTAAGAAAAATTTAAAAGAAAAACGTGTTTAAGCAACTGTGAAATCTACGGGATTAATTTAATCAAAGAATTTTATATAATATAAAATTTTATGAGAATGAAATGAGATTGCTCTAAGATGGAAGTTCATTTTGTAATTTTCTGAAAATGAATCGGTTAGATTTCAAAAAACTCCAACTAGCTGCTCAAAAAATTTTAAAAGGCAAGCCAACTTTCATTCTGCAATTTAATGGGCAACTGCATACTTTAAGTAGTGAATGACCAGAGACACTGATAATACAGACATGTTGAAACCTGCATAATTTGACATCTTGCATGGCAGTACCAACTTAAATTGAACATTAAATTATATATGCTATACAATACTAAATATTCTTGTTTTATATTCTGCTCAAATTTAATTTTTTTAAATAAATTACAGGCTTTTATTTATTTAGTTTATGTACAGTAATATTTTCGTAAAATCAATTCTTTTATTGTCCATATCTTCCTCTGTACCAAATGATTAAAAGGAAAAACAAAATTCAGCACAATCCGCAACAGTACAGAATCAAATAAAATTTATTACCTCATTTATTTTTCTTTTTTCATTTATACACCAATAGTACTTTTGAGGAATTCCTCATCAGTTGGTTAAAATTAAAAATTCTTTACTTTTAAAATTTTGTAAAAATATCAAAATCACACATTAAAATATTGTTGTACGCAGTCAAAAATTAAAATTTTTTAAAAATTAAAAATTCTTTAATTTATTAGACATGTTTATGGCCAGCCACTAAATACAGCACTGCATAAATATAATATAAATTTTATCTGACATCAACAAAAGTGCTGCTATTTCTTAGCAGCTTTGATAAGAGAATCATTATCAAACTCTGTCTGCAGATTGATCAAGCTGAATTTCCGTTTGTATTTGTAAATATTTTTCTGAAATGTTCAGTTTTTTATTATTGTAATCATTTTCAAATTAGTTTTTAAGTCAGTAATGGAATGTTTATTTATTATTAGATGGTCAGCAACATTAGAGAATCCAACTTTATTGTTTTTATAATAACTAAAATGTTCTGCAAATCTTGCTCTAAATGATCTGTTACGTTTTCTCAATATAAATTTTATCAGTCGCTGCATATTATTTTATATGATACCACATAAACTGTTAATTAATAATTATTATTATGGTTTCTTAAATGTCTTATATGATTGTTTTGCTTATATGCTAGTTTATATTTTTCATGGAAATGAGTTTAGAAGGTTGAGGAGAAAATAATGGAAAAGAACCCTTTTTTTTATTAAAAAAAGCCACAAGATGGCTATTTGGAAGACATCTGCAACTGACAAGACATAAGTAAACAAATAAATTTTTAAGTTTCTACTAAAACAAAGTGGTTTTTAAAATGAAGTAATGCAATTTATTAAAAAAATAAATAAACAAACTTGTCCATGAATATCACCACATACAGTTACAGGTGTTGATACGGGCATAATGTTTGGTTCTTCTAGAACCAAATCACACACTATATCACATAATTTCTGTAAAATACAAATGAAGCCAGGATTAATTACACAAAAATAAAATAAAAATTTCTACTGTAACTTAAAAGTTCTAACAAGATCTAAAATTTACAATTCTAAATAACAAAAAAACAGCTGTTTTATATATAATTTTTTATTTATACTATTTTAATGTGTTTATAAGTTCTACTACTATGGTATTAGAGAAGCTGGTTAACCGTACCTTAACAGCAGTTGAAATTAGTATACCATTAAAAGTTTGTAAACAAACAGTTGAAATTTCATTTCTCTATAACAATTCTATGAAACACTTTTTCAGACTAAATATCTTTTTTAGAAGGGTTATTCTTAAAATATTTTATCATTCTTTATGTATCATAATACTGAAACTATATCTGAAAAGATTAGAAAATTCTAAGCTGGCAGTTATAATATATATATATATATATATATAAGTTCTAACAAGATCTAAAATTTACAGTTCTAAATAACAAAAAAACAGCTGTTTTATATATAATTTTTTATTTATACTATTTTAATGTGTTTATAACTTATACTACTATGGTATTAGAGAAGCTGGTTAACCGTACCTTAACAGCAGTTGAAATTAGTATACCATTAAAAGTTTGTAAACAAACAGTTGAAATTTCATTTCTCTATAACAATTCTATGAAACACTTTTTCAGACTAAATATCTTTTTTAGAAGGGTTATTCTTAAAATATTTTATCATTCTTTATGTATCATAATACTGAAACTATATCTGAAAAGATTAGAAAATTCTAAGCTGGCAGTTATAATATATATATATATATATATATATATATATATATATACATACAGCATTTATGGCGTACTTATAATAATAGCAGTTATTTCATTTACAATAATATGAAATTTTGTTGCATGTTTTAACATGATAAATTCTGCTAGGACTTTTTATTTGTAACAAAATCTTAAATGAAGTGCTAAGATATAATTATAAGATATTTATTATCTACATACATTCCCATCCAAAATATATCTTGGGACTCGTTAAAAATGTGACAGTTTTTGGAATACAAAATACTGGATTTCTAATCACTCTGAGGCACCTAAGAATCAGGAAGACTGAATTTAGGAAATTTTAATTTTCTCACATAATTATATTTTAATTACAAATTTTATGAAAATGCTTCTTTGCCACAAAAACATTTGTGTCAAACCAGATTACAAAATTATTTTTATGCAGCACATTGCTTCAACCTGTTAGGTGCTTCACTTTTAATCTTTATTAAATTACTAACCCATCAAAATGATCTTTCGCAGAATCATTTAAAACTAAATTAAAGAATCTTCTTTTACAAAATTAACTTTATTTTTTTGGTGTGTTTTAAATAATACTACAAAAAACTGAATTTTCTGTATCCTTATTTTAAAACTTGCAAGTAGTACAGACTGAACTAATTAATTCCTCCTAGATTTCATTTTGTACTGCTTTTACTTTTTATCTTCACATATTTACTTAAAAATTATTTCATACATTTATTAGTTTTACAGATTAATAAAAATTTTACCCACTTTTTACAAAAAATTTTGTATTTTGTGATAATATTCTGATCAAGGTTTTTCCATGACTTTTCTCCATCATTCTAGGTAAATTAGAATAGTTATTTTTATTATCAATGAATTAGCATACTTATCCTTTCCAGAAGTGATTAATATAATATAATTGTGAATTTGAATAAAATATTTTTTTAACATCTTTTACACAAAACCTTTCATCCCTGTACTTGCATACTTAAGTTTACAGTTTGGAAAATGTATTCACCTTATATGTTTGGTTTATAAAATTATATTACCATCAGTAATCGCAAACATTAATATATTAAATGTGAGCCAAAAAAATACAGTAACAGTAATTTCATTGGTTTGTTAAACAATGTCAGTAGTATTTAATCAGGTTTATGTCAGTGTGTGCAGGTTATAATAAATAACATAAACCAGTAAACAATTTTATACTACTACAGTGGTTGGCCTAGCCTTGTGACTCATGAACTGACGATGAAAATCAACGATAATATTTGTGAAAATCGCCGCATTACAGTTACAGAACTCTTGCTGCATTTCCCCCAGACTTGCATGAAATTGTATCAGGGAAGCTTGGTTATCACAAGTTACGTGCAAGGTGGGTGCCAAAAATCTAAGGCAGCAGATTTCTACAGAGAAGGAATTGAAAAGCTTGTGCTTTTCAAAACATAAGTTACTTTCTGGACAGCCCTCGTATATATATAATATCTACCACCTGCCAAAATAGTGGTAGTATAGTACAAGTTCCTATTTCTACAAGCATGTAATCCACTGACAATAATTTCTCATAAATAATAACCAAAAACTGCCTTGGAAGATAAAAAAAGGATATATATATTGTATTTTTTATAATCAAAAACCAACTTGAACAAGTCAAGTACAGAATTACAAAGTAAATTAAATGACACTTACCTTATTTTTCTTTTCTTTATTTCAATAGCTCTTTCACAGGATCCTGCATATCAGTTGTATATAAATTATATAAAATTATAATCAAAACAACAATTTTTTTAGAAAAAATCAAAATTAAAATTATTATCATATACAGAAAACATTAAGTCAATAAAATAAATATTACATACATTTAAATATGACATCAATTAAGAATAAAAATTTAAAATTAACTTTAGAAATAAAATAATTATAAGATTCATACCATGTAACCTAAGACTACATAAGGTAACATTGGCTGGTCAGGTTACATGGTATAAATCTCGTAATTATTCTATTGACTTCATGTTTTCTATATATGATAGTAATTTCAATTTTAATTTTTTCTAAAAAAATTGTTATGTTTTGATATGTAATTTTATATAATTTATAAATACAACTGATGTTGCAGGATCCCACAAAAGTGCTATTGGAATAAGGAAAAGAAAAATAAGGTAAATGTCATTTTGTTTACTTTGTAATTTTGTACTTGGGTTGTTCAAATTGGTTTTTGATTATAAAAAATACAATATATTGGTACAGAGGAATATGAGTCTTGTAAGTATTGACTTTATAAAAATTATATATATATCTGTGTGTGTGTGTGTGAGTGCACACACACACACACACACACACACAGAGTGAGAGAGGGACAGACAGACAGAGAGCGAGCGAGAGGAAAAACTATTTTATTAAGCATTAGACAAAATTTAAATCAAATTAATAAAATGGAATTGAAAAAAACAATTATATAGATAAAAATATTTATTTAATATTACAATATTTTAGATAAAATGTATCGATCCATCCATAACATAATGCATTAACCATAAAATATAAAACAAATAGTAATAAAATAAATAAGTTATACGGCATTCTGTGGTTGACTTAAATTATTTTAATTACACTACTGCACTACACCTTTCAACAAAATAACTTCTGCCCACAAAATTTTTTTAAATCACTATTTTTTTAAACTTTTTGCATCACAAATTTTATTTATTTTTTTGTATTTATTAATAACTAATAAGTATTACATTTCATAATTTGTTTTCTTCTTTAATTTTTAATGACCTCTGATATCTGTAATAAAAAATTATATTAATTTTATAAAAAAATAAATAAATAGTTTTATCTAAGTATTTTTCAACACAATACTAATCACTAAGCAAATTTTTTTCTCTGAAGGTTACATCTGTAAAACATTATGAATTCTATATATTTCATACTGAAATGAAAGTTGTTCCTACTGTTATTGTTATTAAATATTAAAATTTACTGAAGAAAATCTCCACAAAATATAGAAATTATACAAAAGGGTACCTTGCTTTTCTTCATTATTATAATTGAAATGTTCTATAACTTTCTTTAGAGGTTTTAATACAAGAAGTAACACTTCAGAATTAAAATTATTATAATAAAAACAAAAATTATTATAATAAAACAATCTATGATCAATTTTAACATGAGAACTATCTGCTTAATGCTATTTCAGCTCTCATTAAAGTAATTATTTTTGTTGCAGGATACGTTTAAAAATACTATCATGATATACAGTATGAAAATAGTTTTAAAGAATTAAGCAAGAATTATATCATAGGAATTGATGAAATACATCTGAATTACCTGTTGGTATATGAAGAAGTAAAACTGGAATTTATAGATTTTAATAAGAATGCAATAGCAAAATAAAAAACAGAGCAAATACAGGTGAGAACTATCACACAATCACTTTAATGTGCTTATAAGTCATGTGAAGGTGTATTAGTTGAGGCCAGTTCAATCTCAGGAACAGTATAGAGGTACAAGAGAGGTGGTCATTCTAGTCCTTAGACCAGGGGTCTCAAAATATTCTAGCCTAAGGGCCATACTGACTTGTCCACAACCTTGGAACCTTGAGAGCCTAGAGCTAACTAGCTCATGATACCATCCTACCGTAGTTTCGAAATACGTGCAAATTTTCATTTCAGGACTAGCTGGCGAGTGAGATATCTATGGCACAGGGACCGAGGGTGGACTCCACTCCGTTCATAATTTCAATTGGTACTTATGAGCAAGGACATTTCATTGCGGCAGAGGTAGCCGATGAGTGTGCTGTACATTACGTATTGTTACGACTACTTACGACCATGCTAAATGTATAGTAGTGAAATTTTGTGGAGTAGAGAAATAAGTGCAGGATGTTGAAAAACTACAGTAGTGCAGCGATCTGAAAAGTTATACGTAGTGCGACTAGTGTGTTTTGTGACTATGGTTTTTCAGTGAAAATACAGTGTGTTTAATTGTGGAAGTTTAATTTAATTAATTAATTAAAAGTGTAATTTAATAGTATTAATTGGCATTATTTTGATTTGAAGTTACGTCTCTTTTGTGTGGATTTGCATAAATATGGAAAAGAAACGAAAGATAGAGAGTGAGTGCAGAACATTTAAAGAGCAATGGGGATATCAATATTTGTGATCGAGTCAAGTAATAAGGCAATGTGTATAATTTGCAAAAAAACAATATCAGTTCTCAAAGAATACAATATAAAATGTCATTATGAGACTAAACATTCTCAGAATTACTCCAGATTTACAAGAAGCCTACGGTTAGAAAAATATGAATCTTTGAAATGCAAGTTGAAATCTCAGTAATTGTTGTTTAAGAAAGTAAATGCTGAACCAAAAGCAGCAACTTGGTCAATCCATTTGAAGTGACCCAAGAGTCAAAAAAAATTAAAACTTAATTTAAACAGTTCTAAGATTTTTCAGAACTTCAATTGGAAATGACTGATTTGCAGTGCAGCGATATTTTTAAAGAAAAACATTTAAATCATCATTGCTGGAATTTTATAAGCGTCTTCCACTCACACAGTTTGATCAGGTGCATAAATTTGCTCGTGTCTTTTTTTCTGCTTTCGGCACTACTCATATACGTGAAAAAATATTCTCCAAAATGAAATATATAAAAAAATATTTATAGACCCAAATTAACCGATTATCATTTGAAGTCACCGTTGACAATTTCCATGAATAAACTCCACAACTGCAAACAATTGTCAGTGGAAAGTTACAGCTACTTAAATCTCAATAATCATAATTGTAATGTTTAATTTCATTATGGGAATTACGTATGTACTGTTGTTTTGGAGATAAATTTCATATCATTAATTACTTAAAATATTCAATTTCATTATGTATGTTAGTTATTGTATTTCTTAATCGGTCGTTAAATAAAAACATCTGATTATTTTGTATGATTTACATACTTTTTAAATAATTTTACAATGTAATCAAAATAAACTGTAGCCGGTTATTGGGCATGTCGATGGGCTGGATTGGTGGTACTCACAGGCTGTAGTTTGGAGACGCCTATCTTAGACTAAAAGGGAAGGTTTAAGAGTTATACCTAAAGACATTCAGAGATCAGAGAGGGGGTTTTATAATGTAGAACAAAATAAAGTTTTGTTGATGTACTCATCATGAAATGTAGCTTAATTTCTGAAAATAAAAACTCGTTTAAAAATTCCCTATCATGATAAAACCTATCCTGTCAGTAGAAAATTCAAATCGTTTAAATTTTTGTCCTTTGGATAACCTTTCATAACATCTGAATTTTATAATCAATTAAACATAGTTGTTTTTTAAATGTAAGTGAATAGTTGTTTTTGGAACACTCAACTCTACAGAACACTTATGCGCTGATTTTTTTCAGGCTATGCAAATATTGTTTATATCTAAGTGTAGCTAACTTAAACTTAACAAATCACAAAACACACTAAATATTCTGAATCGTAATCATGGTGACTAACAAGCTGCATACAGCTACTGAGCTTGTAACAAAGCACATATGTGCTGGTATAGAACTTGTTTACGAATCGAAAACTTTGCCATTTCTCTTTACTTTGGCATACAATTCAAGTCATGCTTGTTCCAAAACTGTAACTGGCTGCAACTTCACCATTATTTTACTGACACTGTACAAACCATGATGATAATATTTTTCCCAAAATAATTTAGAACTACATTTTTATTTTATGAATTTTTTTTAAGAACGTTTATACAGATGTAGCAAAATAATGTACAGGAGAAAACAGTAGCACTTAAAATAGTTCCATTTGCTTCACTCTGTTCAAAAGAACAGCCTAATAGTCGCACGTTTTGAGAAAATGTATTAAAAGGTGGAATCGACTGCAACTTATATCTACTAAAAGCAATAAAAGAAGATTCATACTTGCATACCTAAAAAACATCCACAATTGTTTTCCAAAAATATATGGACTAAAATCTAAAATTAATTTTACATAAAATTTGTCTTAATTAGTAATTATTACCTTACGGCTCTTGTAAGTTGATAAAAATTAGTAATAGCAACAAAAACATTCACACTGAACAAACTCCAGTTCTTTGGTATAATGACAAGAGAGTATCTTGACCATACAACACCAGTTGCAGCTAATGCAGATGACTGTGAAACACTCAATTTTTCAGCTGGACGTTGAATGTCACCAAGACCAGCTATTACAAGGCCCTGACAAATAAAATAAAATCTTTTATAAAAATTTACAGTTTTGTGCGTGTTTGTATGTGTGTGTGTGTGTGTATATAGATATATATATATATAAACACGAGGTTTGTTTAAAAATAGACCAATCTTTTTTATTTACGCACCAACAAAGATATTTAATTTAGTAACATTTAGTTGACAGCAATGTCTTCTACATAATCTCCTCTGTAACCACCTGTTTTTGGATTGTTGATATCTCGTTTAGTGTTCATGTTATTATTTGGGTGCAATATGTTTAAGTGTTAATAGTGATTTTTCTAACGTGCAATTTATTGATGATTGAACTTTTGTCTCAATGTCATAGCCGTAACCCCAGCTTTCGTATCCCATTACGATCCTTTGCATGAATGTTTTATCATCGGGTTGTTCAAGGAGTTGCCAGCATTTGTTCACTCAATGTTCTTTCTGCTGTTAGGTCATCAAACAAGGAACAAACTTTTGTAACTCTATGCATGTTCAATTTTTCAGTCAAAATGTCATGGCATGATCCAATTGAGATGCTAACCCTTTCTGAAGTTCTCTGACAGTCAATTGGCAATTTGTACACAAGAGACCATTAATTTCTTGAACATGTGTCATCAGTTGAAGGTCTTCTTGGTCGAGGGTTATCTTCAATTGACTGACAACCAGTTTTAAATTACGAAAATCATTCGTAGCATTGCATATGACCCAGAGCATCATCTCTGTAAGCTTCTTTCAAAACTTAAAGGGTTTCTGTGAGTTTTGTCCAGTTTCACGCAAAATTTTACGTTGTATAGTTCCTCCTGAAAAACGCACATTACAAAAATCACTACTAACATTTAAACATGTTGCACTCTAATAATAATAACAATAACATGAAAACTAAATGCGATATCAACAATCCAAGAACATGTAGTTACAGGGGAGGTCATGCGGAACACAATGCTGCCAGCCACATGTCACTAAATACCTCTGTTGGTACATAATTTAAAACATTCTTGTCTTAAACATATTTGTCTATATATATATACATAGACAAATATGTTTTTATATACATTAATTTATTTACATTAAATATTTTATAGTCCATTTCTTTTTCTCTGTACATAACTATATATAATATAATATTTTTTCAACCTCCACAAAGTACAGAATTACAGAACTACTTTTTTAAATTCATCAAAACGTTTTCAGGCCCAAGCCCTTCTTCGATGATATTTTTTATTTTAATAAATTCTTCTTTGTTTTCATTTAGACATTAATTTTAGCTTTTTACATTTTAAAAATTTCAGAACAATTGTTTTGAAATTTTTTAAATGTTTTAAATTTTATTAACAAGCAATTTTTACAAAATAAAATGTAAAAAGCTAAAATTAATGCGTAAATGTAAACAAAGAAGAATTTATTAAAATAAGAAATATCATCGAAGATGGGCTTTGGCTTGAAAACATTTTGATGAACATAAAAAAGTAAAGGTAGGAGTGTTCTCTAATTCTGTACTTTGCGGAGGCTATAAAAATAATATTGTATTATATTTTTACTTTTTCAAACATTACATACCTCTTATCAAATAATTATTAAAAAATAAATACTTAAATCCACTAGGTACAATAAAAGCAGTGGCAGCTCATAGCTAAAATTAGTGGCGATGTTGCTCCAGAAAACTTTTAGCTTTTGTTTCATAATTTTCTAAGAGGAAACAAACATCTATAAAATGTTAAAGTTTTCTATAAAAAAAAGAATCGATCAGAGTAACTAGAAGCAGGATAATAATTTAATTCTACACTATATCACATTCAAGAATAAGGTACATGGTTTTAAGCACAACAGATGCAGAAAAAAAAATACCTTCCACCAGCATGCAAGGGTCAGCACTGCGGGAGCGACAGTGCTCTCTCTCCCTTATAGCCTTGTGTGTAACTTCCTATGTGTGCACATGCAGAACAACCAAACACCACACTGCTGGAACTGTGAAAAGCACAGTTTCATACAAAGATTTTTGTATGTTTTTCATAAGTTGTGAAATGGCTACTAACATTAAGCTCAGGGATTATATATTGTACAAGTACATAAAAAGAATTAAAGAAAAAAGGAATTAATATCTAGTGGAAATAGGAGTGCTGCAGTTCCTAAGTGCCTATATGCAAGCCGTCACTGAATAAAAGGTACGAACACTCATCTATCTATAGTGATTTCAGAGCTTTAACTCAATCATCAGCAGACCAATTTTTTGTAAAATTCACAATTATAAATAAAATATAGTTATTTAAAAAAAAAAAAAATAGTTAAAATTTTAGAATCATTAGTAAAAATTTCCTATATCCCATGGTAACATAGGAGTTTTCATGGTATGAGGTATTTAAAAAAAAACTTTATTTATAACTATGTACAGGTGGTCAGGAAGTCACCGTACCCTTAAAGTTAATGAAAAGTATGAGTTAGGAGATTTGTTTAGAACATATGGTATTTTCATTGGGATCAGTTGGCAACAGTTTTTTACGTCACACATTCTGAGCAAAAGACAGTTGTGCAAAAATGGTTGACATGAGTAGTTACAGCATCGAGGAGTAGTTAATGATAAGTGTAAGAGGTTCATGAACAACATATGAATCAAACAATGAAGCTAATTAGCGATATGTTTCGGTAATAAGCCGCCATCACAAAACAACAATGTTGGCTTGGGTAAATGTGCATTTGAAACAGGCAGTGTTAAAGGTAGACCACAGAGTGGATAAAAGTTAATGCAGTTGGAAACACGCATTGCTGTTGCAGTTTCCATTGAACAATTCTTAATGAAATCAACTTGTAAACTGTCAGCTAAACTTCATATACCACAGACAACAACGCAAGATCATATGAAAAAGGACTTGAAAGTTAGGCCATTTCGTCCAATGTTCATCACTGGACTGTCAGACTGCAAACATGGAACGTCGTGCTGCATCCTGTTGAGCTTTATTAGAAAAATTCCCTGCTGCAGTGCACCGTGGAAAGGTGCTTTTTACAGACAAATTTGCAATTTATTGCAGTTCATATGCCAGAAATGTGTTATTTTGGGCGAAAGAAAATCCTATTATGCAACAGAGATGGAAAGAAATCCACCGCATGTCATGATATGAGCTGGAATGACAACTCGTCATTTGCTTGGTTCATATTTTTTTGATGGGCCAATGAATGCACAAACTTAAGATGTTGAAGGCACAATTAATACCACAACTTCAAGAGAAGGATCTCATGGAACAAGTACAGTTGCAGCAGGATGGAATACATGCACATGTTGCTAAATCAGTCCACGTGTTCCAGGATGTTGGATTGGCTGCGGTATTCCAGTGTCACCAGCTCCATTATCATGACCACCATGAAGTCCTGATTTTAACACACCATTATTTTTAGAAATTCTAAAACACCAATAGAAGATGACTTTTCACATTCGTTTTTATTTTCAATCTCAACTAACATACTTATACGGATAGAACATATTTGCATTTGAGTGGAGGTTACTTTTTGAATACATAAAGATTGACGGTAAATACAAACCCTATTAATTTTGTGTGAAAAGTTGTCTTTTGAATTCTGCATCTTATAGATAATGGTTCACTTTTTTTTCATAAAAAGGTGTGATGAATGGTTCTATAGTCACCACACTCCACAGCATTATTCTTTTTTGGCAATGCAATAAGCATTGATTTCAGCCAATGTGTTGGAATTTCCCCTGAGCATAATATGAGTTGAAAAACTGGCCAAAACACAATAGACAATTGATCGTCCTTCAGTAGTTTTAATAGTGTGCCGTGCATTTTTTCAGGTCCGACAACTTTACTATTTTTCATATTTTTAATTGCTTATATCATATCTTCTTTCATTTCATCTTCATCTAGACTTTCTTCTTGACCAGAATTGACATTATCCAGCATACGCTGTGCAGGCCTTGCATCACCAAATAATTCTTTGATGTATTTTTTCCATTTAGCATTTTTGTCATTCTCCTCTAGTATCATATTATCATGTTTGTCTTTCAAGTTATTTAGTACCACTTTACAGTACAAACCAGTGAATACTTTCATTTTCTTATGGACATTGAAAAAATTGTGTTTAGTCTACACCTCTTTGATTTTTTGACACTTCATCTTCAGCTATTCATCTTATGGATCTTTCTGCAAATAATTCTGCCCAGTCTCATGCACTCATTTCCATTACCTTTCGTCATTCTTTATCACTCGTAAATTCTAATATTTCAGTGGTCATCTATGCATTCCTTCTACTACACTGCAAGGCAAGGTGCCTCATTCTGAATTCTAGACTGCCCTTCCTTCTACTTTTCCCAGATGACATTTGGGTCTGTTACAGACTGCAATTCCACCATTAAATCTTTCATTTCTTTCGTAGCATGCATATGAATATCTGATTCTAGCAGCTTGCGATCATTGATCAGTTGTGGTGACGGTGATTTGCCCATCTGTGGAAAATGTGATTTTAACATAATAACAACTAGGTTGTAATCAGAATTCACATCAGCGCTAGGATATGTCTGCTCACATTTAACATATTTCTTCATGCTGACCTCTACTGAATTTTGCATTCCAATCGCCCACCCAAGACTATGGTGATTTCACCTCTTAGTGAGTTTTAATAATGTTGCAATCTGTTCATAGAACCACTCGATTTCCTTGCCATCCTTGTCTGCAGTAAGTGCATAAACTTGAATAATATTCAGAAGTCAAATTAGTTAACTTGATTCTTTCCAAAAACAGAACGTAATCCAAAACCCCATTGCCAATGTGTTCAACCATCAAAACAGGAGCACCCACTCTGTGACTAGGATCATTCAAACCGGAATAGAAAATCACTGCTTTGTCCAGCTTCACACTTCCGCAGCCAACGCCCTCACTAAGTCCAAGAATGTCTGTTATATAATTGCTTCCTCTCTACATCAGTGTTATGCAGTTTACCAGCTTGGAACAGACTGTGAATGTTCCATGTGGCTAATTTTACATTCCTATTGTTACTGCAGCTTTCATTTGTCAAGTGCATTTGTCGGTGCAGCCCCATCTGGAAATCCGATTGGGGGCTGTTTTACTTCCAGCTGATGATTTTACAATAACTCATGCCATGTTGACTGTTGACAATACTCCACTGGTTTCCCGATGTCTTTTGGGGGATTTTCTATCAGGGTTTACTCCTCTATAGCATGGTCTCATTTTGAGACCTTGGAGACTCTTCTACACATCCAACACAGCATGTACTTGGCTGGGGTACATAAACGTGCCACAGGTTCTGATTGCCATTTCATTTCTCCTTCTGTGGGACTAGCACCATATGATGGTTGAATTCAAATAAGTTTTCTCAAATCTAACTTCAACTTCATTTATGTAAGCTATTTTTAAAGATTGAAGAAGTATGTTTCATAATATTTGATACAAACATCTCATCATGTAGTTCATGATAATTACTGATCTTAGATTGATTTTTAATTTTTGTATAATTAGTGTTGTTTTTTTTTTAACAAAAAATAATTTCTGAACAAACTGAAAACAGTAATACAAGTATCATCCTACTTCTTGTACCTTTGCCAGCCTGAGAGTTGAGATAAGATATTGCAGTTCAGCCAAAGTAATCATTACGGTATCACATCCTTAGATGGCTCAGCAGTTTATAAAGAAATTCACCCCTCATTTGAAATGATATCAATAGGAAGATGACACCCAGCTATGTACAGAGTTTGTATGTATCTAAACAAAAAAATATTCATTTTTGACTACATGTTCAAATAAAACGAAAATGACAATTTCCCTTTTGTTTTCCTTCTGTCCCCTATTTTGTGTTTTTCTACAGAAATACTTATATCAAGATCAGATTTTATTCTCAATACAATGAAAGGCTTATCATGTTTGCTAATAAAACATACTTTTATAAAGCTATGATTATCAAGATATTGAAGATTAAAAAATTGACATCACCACCATTTTAGAATTAGTAAATATGATTACAAAATAGATGATAATTTTTTATTTATTAATTAGAGAAAGTTGCTTAAACATATCTACCCTGTACAAATGTTTACATATTTTTGTCCAAAGAAGAGATGGGATGGACAAAAAGTGGTAGATCCAGAAATTAATGAATTAGATACAGCAGAAAGATGACCATTATGAAAGAAATAGAAGAAAAATAATACAAATGGTTTGGTTATGACTAAAAAGAGACAGAAAGAGAAAGAATAAACCAAGGTCAGAATGGAAAAGATACATTTCAAGGTCAAAAAAGAGCATAGTGGCCATGATGAAAATAAAGATTGAAAATTAGATAAATATTAAAATGATTCCTCAATCCAATCTTTAGATAAAATTTTTTTTTAGCAAACAGAAAATGGATGGCAGAAGAAAAACGAAGGGGAAATTACCATTTTTTTATAGAACTTTTTTTGTTCATTTTGAAATGTAGAGGCAAAAAAATGAATAGCCAGATACACGTTTTTGTTACACATTCCACATTTTAAGTGGGCATTTTCAGTGAAATATTACCTTCAGATAAAAAGCAGCATCAAAAAAACTTCCTTATTTTTGTGTCATATACTCAGCATAACTGTTGTTTTATGGGTGGAGCAAAATGTTAGTTCTTATGTCTAATTTTGTTAATGCATTATAAATTTTAGATATCACATTTATAGTCTTTCATCATATAGTATGTAATCAGATTTAGAAAATGTAATATATTTTGTATTGTAATTTTGCATGACCTGGTACATTTTTTAGGTTATATTTGTTTATTAGATTTTATCATTTATTCTCATCGGTTCATATTTTAATTTATTACTTTTATTTGTGTAATTTATTACACAAATTAATTAATTTATTACTTTTTCTTTAGTGCAGTGTCTTTTTATTTTATGCACTGCTTGCTCGGTTATGATTTTTCATGTATGTACGTCTTGTGTATGTGTTATGTAGTGACCCAAGCATCAGTACAGAATAAGGAAAATTTGAATGCAGCTGCTTCCAGATCAAGTACAGAAGCGACTGGCACTAGTCATTCTGAATCGACCTCTAATAAAACATCTGGTACATCTAATATTATCAGTAATGATATCGTTAATAGCAGTGTAACTAATATTAGTGCTGGTAAAGTGCCTGATAGCCCTTTACATGAATTTATTTCTGATACTTTTACGGCAAGTAAACAAGATTTATTAGAAGTTGAACAGAATATGAAGAAACTTGGAATAACTGATGATGCTCAATCAAGATCAGCTAAAAATGGTTTGTATACGGTTAACTTTTTTATATTTTTTTTAATTTATTTATTTTCAGTCATTTATTTACTGAAAAATCATTTGTAAGTATCATTTTAAGTTTTCCTCTGAACATATTAACTATTTTACAGGTCGTAAATATCCATTTATTTTATCTAAGAATTTGCAATACTAAGAAAAATTAGCGAAGTCCAAGTATAGCGCAGGCTACACTTTGTATTTAAATCCTTTTGCAGTATTCTTTTTATTTCAATGAATGAATCGATCAGTCAATATTTACTCCCTCAAAATAATATATTTACAGTGGTAGTACATAAATATATTTAAAATATACATATCAATCGCTTTACAAACTGAATTATGCAAGTATAATAATTTCAATTAGGGATCACTAGCAGAAGAGAACTTGAATGCTAGTGATGGTGCTATTGAGTGAATATAATTACAATCATTTTGTAGTTACCACTCACAGTAAAACAATTGTAAATTAAACATAATATTGATTGTAAATTTAGACAACATAAAAATTTTCACACAACAATAAAATCATGAGTTCAAAATAGATATAGATTGAATAACTGCAGCGCTATCAAGATAAATTTACAAAATTTATTTTGAAATAAATTTTATCCAATATCTATTCAGTTATTTTCCTAAGTTTAAAGTTACTTAACCTCAAAAATGTAAATTCAATATGTATCCGGTGTACTAGTTTGTGACATGCACAATGAAACTGGTCTCCTACATGTAATCATGTAAACCCTCAAAACATTGAAATACACATCACATCATAAATAATATGTTAAATTTTTGTATAAAATTCTTTTTTGTTTAGATTAATATAGTTGGTTAAATTCTTTACATAAGTTAGTCTTATTATTAGGACACCCATTTCCTTAA
Source organism: Lycorma delicatula (assembly GCF_047948215.1). Lineage (NCBI taxonomy): Eukaryota > Metazoa > Arthropoda > Insecta > Hemiptera > Fulgoridae > Lycorma > Lycorma delicatula. The sequence continues at coordinate 515,375 of NC_134457.1, forward strand.
AAATTTACTTGCTAGACTATTGATTACACTTAACCAAGGCTGCTTTAAGAATATATTTTTGTATAGTAAAAAGTTTATTTACCGAGTATCAAATGCCCCATTCCAAATTTCTATGGAATAATTTAGCAAAGAATGAGCATATGCATAGTACATTTATTTATTTAGCATATGGCACTAAAACATAACACTAATTACAGTCAAAATTACAAACAAAGATTTAACAAACTAATATATGCTACTGATTCTGGAGTCGCCATCAGGAAATCTTCAGGATACCCTTTATACGCTGTCCTAAGGCAAACTTCTGTGATGTGTCTGACAGTTTGATTTTCACCACACTCACAAAGGGGCTTCTGTGTTTTACCCCATTTATACGTAGTACATTGATTTAATGATACAAAAAGATCTGATTTTATTGTTCAAAACTGATAAAATAAGTGTCTTTTTTGTTACTTAAAAATTTGACACGAGTTTGCTATTTCAGACATGGCATCCAGATATTTTACTGTTGTAGCTTTTATTATTAATTAAGAACTGCAATTACTTATAGTATCATGAACCACCTCACAAGATGTGTAAATTCTGATCTAACTGTTATCTAATATTCATACTGGCCAGCAGCATTTGTAGAAAACTTTATATATTTGGTTTTATCCTGGTTTAAAATACATTATGTTTGAACTAACTTCCAGTTTATCTCTTTATAATCGTTTGTTCATTTTGATTAATTTTATTTTAATTTTCAGTGTAATGTAAATTTTTTTATTTAAGTGAAGGTATAGTGAATTTCTTTTTTTGAAGAAGTACTATCATTGTAATAAACATCGTTATTGTTTGTATTTATAGGTTATTTTATTTTATGATATCTTTTACTTTTTACTGTCTGTTTTTATCATTATATCATCGCAGTTCAGCATTGGTGTATCAAAGGCTTCACTTTCTTTCCATTCTGGAGTAACTTCTTTATTTTCATCATGGTCACTGTTCTTTTCTTAATCTACCTTGAAATGTCATTTTTCTGTCATATTTTTGGTTTTCTCTTTCTCTTTCTTTCTCTTTTTAGTACATAAACAAATCATTTTGAGTTATTTTTCTTCTATTTCTTTCATTATGTTTATCTTCCTGCTGCATCTAATTCATTAATTTCTGGATCTAGCTCTTTTGCCCATACAATTGGAATCTTTAGTCATCTCATCTCTTTTGCTACATTGCTTTATTGGTATATTCTTACCGATTATCCAGTTTTATTACTGTATAGTAATGTTAAGCAGTATAACATAAGGGAAAGTCAGAAGTAAAGAGATTTATATTTCTAATCCAATCTCTTATCTTGCAACACCAACTTCTATTGTAAATCATTACCTCATAGAGCTGTTTGTGGTTGTGATAAATTTCAATTTAAAATGAATGCTCCCCTTGTCCAATATCACTAAGGAAAAAATACTGACAGCGATATATTATCTCAATATGGGAGTGAAACTAGCTGAGGTTATTTATAGAATGCTACAGCAATTAGTGGAATTTATACAGCAATTTATAGAGTTTGAGTGGAATAAAAATCTACATAAGGATAGATCACTTTAAAGAAGGTAGGATTTCTCTCTGCGATGAACAACAGAAATTTATGCTTGCGGTCAAAGAATAGTGTCTATATCAATGCAATTATCCAAGTGATTCACAATTAACAATGAGTAAAGTTGATAAGTTGTAAGCTAGTTAAATGTTAGGCTGTGGCCTGGCATTTTTAATCCATTGTTCTTTAAACTTTTGAGAAGTTTGCCTTCTTTGGTTTCCATGTCAATTAACAGGACTTCTACAAAAACAATTATCTGAAAATTTCCCAGAAGCTTTTGAAATATTATAAAGATGGTTAGACTGATGTGAATTAACATTTGGTAAGATATGGGCTTAAAGCTCGGACCTGAAAGTAAGCAACAAAGTTTAGTTTCTGAACACCCTTCATCTCCTACAGCAAAAATTCAAAATTCACATGTCTGCGGGTAGGTTGATTATGATAATATTCTGATTTATAGAAGATCCAGTTTTTATTCGCTTCACAGCTAAAGGTGAAACTGTGAATAGTGAAAGCTACTATAAGATACTGTGATCATTGAAGATAAAATTAAAGTCCAAAAGGTGCAATTTGGCTTCAGTATAGTGCTTGATCACAACAAAACAATCCTTTATCTTCATATTCTCTGCTTTACGTTGTTAGACCACCTACCGTTAAATCTCACCTGGCTTCAAGCAATTTTGATTTTTTTTGATCCACTAAAAGAAGATCTACGACAGAATAATTTCTGTTCTGAGGAAGAGCTCATAGAAGCAGTATAAAATTGGCTACGCACCAGATTGAAATATTTTTTCAGGCAGGATTTCAAAGACTTATTAAGAGATGTGCTAAATGGTAAAGAAATAATGGAAGATTAGTTGAAATATAAGCGTATTTCATTTATATATGTACAAATAAAAGTAATAGTTTTTTTAATAATAGTTTACTTTTTGAGTTACTTTTATATTTGAATATTCTCATTTTTATGTCCTTAGATATTTCTATTTTCCCAGTCATGAATTATTTTGTTCAGTATTATTCTTCATTCTTTCTTTTTCTTCTGTTGTTATAAATGTTCATACTGTCCATTTCCTCAGTGTTTTGTTCTCCACAAGGAAGTATTCTAAGTGTTACCTTATTTGTCATAAATAGTATAACAAGTTATGTGTGAAAACCCGGTATGTGTTCTTTATTTGTAGATGATTTTTCAGTTTACATGGCATCTAGAACTTTAGCTACTAATGAGAGGCCGCTCCAAAATAATAACCCGCTAAGAATTTTGGTGTAAAACAATTGGATTCACGTTTTCTCCAGAGAAAACAAAATGCATCTGCGTTTCACGCTTGAAGGTACATGTTTTTACATAAACGTGTTTTACCTCAGCTGTTTTTACATAACCGTGCACACGGATTAGATTTTTAGGATTGTGGTTTGACCATAGACTGATGTGGGTAACACATGTAAAAAAGCTGAAGGTAAAATGTCAAAAAATGCTAAACATGCTGAAAGCTTTATGTAACAATCATCGGGGAGCTGATCAAATATACATGTTGTGCTTCTACCAAGCTCTGCTCTGTTCACACTTAGACTAGCTGCATGGCTTATTTGTGTGCTCGATCCACCGCTCTCAAATACTTGATGCAATCCATCATGCTATAGGAGCATTTAATTCAAGCCCTGTGTTAAGTCTACCGGTGGAAAGTGGTGAGCCATCCCTTTGGAATAGATGAAACCGATTGATTTGCTCTTACGTATCTCATATTAAAGTGCAATGAAATCATTCAACCTTTGATGCGGTGTTCTCTAACCTGTATTGCTACCAGAAACAGCTGAGACTACTGCTTTGCTAGGCACCTCAGCTCAGCACCTTTTCGTACCACTAAGTATACAATTACCTCAGTCTGTTGTTCCATGTTATTACCCCCATTAGAGCCTTCTCTTGTTAATTACTACTTTAGTCTTTTATCTATCGTAAGAACACAAATCTGGTTATATTATGAGATAATTAGTCCAAAATTCTGACACATACTTGTCTGTTCAGATTCCATGAGTGCTGTACAGGCAATTGGAGATGTGTACTTCAGACGAGGAGTACATGAACATCGACATGGAATTTTTTTTGACATACAGTCTGTTATCTCTGAAATGACTCTGGATTAAACAACTGTGAGCTTCTGCTGGATCCCCAGCCATATTGGAATTTCAGGCAACGAGCACACTGATAGTGCGGCAAAAGAGGCTTGTTTCCATCCTCCTTTCACCAATTATGTTGTTTCCAATAATCTTGTCTGTTTTCCGAAGAGGGTGATCCGTGATGAGTGACAAACTGAATGGAGTACTACCTTCAACAATAAACTTCATCCTGTTAAGAATACTGTATCACTGTTGAGCTCCTCATTCAGGAATGATCGTAAAGAGTATGTTATTATTTGCTGTTTGCATATAGGGCACGCTAGGCTAACTCATGAATATCTCATGACTCAGACTGATGCATCCATTTGTATTTGCTGCGACTACCAACTAACACACCACATCCTTGTGGACTGTCTGTTATATGTCATTGTGTCGAAATTTTAAACCAGGGGCTTACTTCCAAAATATGTTAGGAAACAATGAGACAATGTTATCAAATGTTTTACGATTTCTTAGGGCTGTCCGTTTATATTCAAATATATATTTTTTTACTAATGTATATTTCAGCTATTTACACCATTTGGTCATAGTAGATGGTAATTTTATTGTTTTCATTTAGATTATTAATGTGGTTTTATCTGTTTTTAGCGTACATCATAGGTGCTTTCTATTTATTTTTTGTATTTTTGTTTTTTCTTTCTGCGTCTTGAATATATAATAATGGACGTAACTCCAAGAAAGCATTCAAAAATTGTTTTTGTTTCTAAGCATACCAGTCTGATACAATAAAAAATAGCTTCTGAGTGTGGTGTTGGACTAGGGGCAGTGAATGATTTTAAAACAGTATAAAGGAACTAGTTTTGTTTCACCTCAAAGGAAAGGCAAATGTGGCCGTAAAAGAAAAACTACCACAGGATCCATTATTAGTAAGAAAAAGTAAACTTGGTCCAAAATTATCTACTGTGGACTTAAATTGAGAATTAACAACCAGTGTTACAGATTACGCATGACAATTGTTAGTCATGAGATTCTTGCAACAGGACAGAAAACTTGTTGGTTCACTAACAAGCAGTATTTAACACCAGTAGTATTAAAAAAGGCTATTGTGGGCCAAAGCAGACTGGAAAAATATTTTGTTTTCTGATGAGTCACATTCTTATGTTTAGGGGCAAACAGTTTCTTACGTTAGAAAAGCATCAGATGAGAATACATCACTGCGCTCATATCCAACAATCAGTTCAACATTCCCAAAGAAAAAATGTTTTGGGGTTTCACATTTGTTGGCCCTTCTTCATTACTTCCAGTAGATCATAACTGGTAGCGTCTCGGCCTTTCATCCGGAGGTCCTGGGTTCTGCCATGCCTGACCAGGAGGTCAGGCATGGCATTTTTCACACATGCTACAAAACACTCATCTCATCCTCTGTGGAAAGAATTGCTTGACTGCGGACCCGGAGGTTAAATAAACAAAAAAAAAAAAGTAGATCGTACATTATAAAGTGATGGATATATCAAGATTCTGAAGGAAAGGGTTGTGACACAACTTCAAAACAAATTCCCACAAGACAGTGGAGTTTTCAAACAATCAAACAAGATTTGATGCCATGCCATACTGCTAAAAATGTTAAAAAATTTTTCAAACAACGAAACATTAAGTGCTCCTGTGGCCAGGCAACTCCCCAGACTTAAATCTAGTTGAAAATCTTTGGACAATAGTCAAAAAGCGACTCTCAAAAATGAATTATACCACAAAATTTGATCTCATTAAAGCAGTAATATCAGTATGGTGTCGTGATAAAGAAATTAAAAAAAAGTGCAGTACACTTATTGAATCTATTCCAAATCGTGTACGTGAAGTGATTAAGAATAAAGAACATATTAATTACTAGATCTTCACAAATTGTAGTTTTGATTTTTTTTCTCATAAAGTTAATTTTTATTAAATGACTTATGTGTTGCATTAATTTACGCTCTAGTGTGTATGTATATATATATATATATATAACATTATGGTCAATTCTTCTCTTTATATTATCAAAATTATTTATGTTTTTCGTAGTCACTGCATATAATTTATTAATAATCTCTAGCAACGATGTTCTGAGGTTATTTTCCACTGTATAATTCAAGTGCTGTAATTCAACTGATCACATTCTCATGCAGCTCAGTCTCCTCGCTTCTCTAAATCTCTTCATACTGTCACAGATGTGACCTTATGTTAGTGTATTTATCAGTGGTATTACCATGTTTTAATTTTCTCTTTGTCAATTAATTATACACTTTTATTATTTAACAGCCTGTTTCTAAAAATATGTTGTCCTATGAAGATTGCATTCATCGTAAATGATAATCCATGAGTGGTAATTTTATGATAGTCTGAATGTTACTGGAACATCTAGTGGAATATTAGTTAATATTATATTTATCATACATAAATATAGCTTTGTCACTATGTAGTTTTCACCAAAAGAGAGTACATTGTTAATAGAAAGACAATGAAAAATACCAGCTAAGAGTTGAAACCAAATGACAGGTTTCATTTTTTAAACCAGTATGTCTAGGCCATATTCTGCTGATATTCAAACATATTCTGCTGATGGAAAAACAAATAATTAGTTGTTGTGATATTATACTATTAGAAGCTTGCGGGATCAATGGGATTTACTATTGGAGGTAAAAACTGCAAATATAAACATCTATCCTTAAAAAGATTTATTATCAAACCAAATTACATGTTTACAGCAAATAATATATAAAGTCTGTTCAGAAAATAACCAAACATTTTTAATTACACGCCAACGAAGATATTTATTGATATTTTGTTGGCAGCATTCTGTTCTGCATAACTTCATCTGTAACCACATGTTCTTAGATTGTTGAAATCTTGTTTAGTTTTTGTGTTATTGTTATTTGAGTACAATGTGTTTAAGTATTAGTAGCGATTTTTTGATGATTGAACTTTTGTCTTGATGTCGTAGCCATAAACCTGGCCTTCATCTCCCAGTATGATCCTTTGCGTGAATGTTTCATCGTCATCAGCTTGTTGAAGAAGTTGCCAATAAACGTCCACTTGATATTCCTTCAGTTGTTCAGTCATCAAGCGAGGAACAAACTTTGCTGCAACTTGATGCATGTTCAATTTTCCAGTCAAAATGTCACGGCATGATCCGATTGAAATGTTAACCCCTTCTGTAAGTTCTCTGACAGTCAGTCGACGATTTGCACACACCAGATTGTTCATTTTCTGAATACAGGTGTCATCGGTTGAAGTCAAAGGCCTTCTTGGTTGAGGGTCATCTTCAGTCAACTGACAACCACTTTTAAATCATGAAAACCATTCGTAACATTGCATATGATCCAGAGCATAATCTCCATAAGCTTATTTCAAAATTTGAAAGTTTTCTCCAGTTTCACACAAAATTTTATGTTGTATCGTTACTCTTGAAAATCGCAGATTACAAAAATCGCTGCTAACACTTTAAAACATGTCACACTCAAATAACAATAACAATAAAACTAAACGAAATATCAACAATCCAAGAACATGTGGTTACAGAGAAGGTTATGCAGAACATGCTGCTAACTGATCATCACTAAATATCTCTGTTGGCGTGTTCAATTATCTTCCAAACAGACCTCGTATATTGTAATTAGGAAATTCATATGATTGAAAGTTTGCTGCCATTAATTTTTTCCCCTTATCAGAATGGTTTATTATTATTTTGCACTTTTGTGTGCGTGCGCGTGTGTGTGGAAATGCAAGTGTTGATATATTTACACATGTACAGTATTCATATTATATATTTAAAATATATATATATATATATATAATGTATGAGTATTGAAATAGCTATTTTAAAGTGATGTGAGTAGTATATTAGTATATATTTCAAGAACTTCTATTGTCTATTTAAACGTGAAATAACTAACCACCTTAATGTGTTACCAAAATTGGCATATTTTATTATGAGTATAAATAATTACATTATGTTCAGCTAAATCGTACCAGACATCTTTCTTGTAGTAGAGAGAAATAATGCAACATGTTTCATTTTGGTAGAGTATGAAAGTACTGGATGACCCTGTGGTGATTATTAATATTTGACTTCTGTTAGCAATTTTTTCTAATCAAAATAAGTAATTGTACAAAATATTGTAATACAGATAAATTTTGAGAAAGATCACAGTATATGTATTGTATTAGACCCTTTCAGCTCATCAATCAGGTACTGTATATAGCACCTATTATGACTATTATTATTAATTTAGTTAGCAGTTAGTTAAATTTTTTTAGCCAAAATTAATTATAGTTTGCTAACTAATCTTTTATAAAGATTATGTACAGTACAGACCAAGATACGTTGAGTTTTACATAAGAAACTACTGTTTATATTATCACCAAGCAGCCAACTATAATAGCCACCAGATAAACAAACAGCACTATTCAAAATGTACTATAATTATCTTAAAATTTATATTAACTAATTAAAAAAGTTAATTTATTAGTATCAAAAATAACTAAAAAAGAGAACAGAGTTGAAGAAAGTTTTTGAGTTGTAATAGTGGGGAACAAAAACCTAAGTCCATGATCTGCTGCCTGACTCAATAATAATCGTTTAAAGGATGACGATTTAAAGATTTAAATTCCCTCTTGAAAAATGACAGTATGACACATCATACCGCATAACCTATCAGAGTTGCTTTATACCACCTATCCAATTTTTTATATAGCTGTGACACTGTAATAAATCTTAAGTAAAAGCAGCACCAGTTGAATATTTTTTTCTCTGAGAGAATTACATTCACTACGCTGCTAGTCCGTGCGGTGAACAAATTGAGGGTGCCACTTACAGGACTGAATATCACTTGAATTTCAATAGGCTAACTAGCATATTGGCAAGCAACAGTATATACAGTTCCATGAAAAAGGCAGCAGGAAACTTCTTAATCTTCATAATTCCAAGAACTCCATCAGGGATGCTTGTTATTTTTGAAAGTCACTATGGTACATTATGGTCAAAATCTCTTCTACTAATTAAATTAAAAGAGTACTAAGTACAAATTAAATTAAAAAACACACGATCTCATGAGATTTTTTAAAGATGTACATTCTGAATACATTAAATAAATAAATAACAATCAATACAGTGTAAGTAATAAATACTTTAAATTGTATAATTTGAAGCCAGCATGCATTTTTTGGTGGTAAAATATAGATGAAACGAAAGCAGTAATAATGAAGAACAATGATTTTAATGTGAATGGAATATTGTTACAGGAAAGTGTTAAAAACACGATGAATTCATAAAGTTTTAAGAGACCATACTTTAAGATACACTGAAAAAGAGAACTCTGAGGCAGATCGTGTAAAAAAGAATTGAGCTCAACCTGTCATATGTTAAGCGCTCAGATTTTATTAATTTTGATAATTTAATGAGATTTATAAGATGAAAATTAAAGGGAAAGATGGCTTTAAAGTATAAACAGATAAATCATGATTTAAAATAATAGAAATTCTGAGGTCAAACTGTCATTGTGAAAAAAACATTTTAAAGAAATCACTAATAATAAAAAACTAAAAGTATTATTAACTAATAAAAGAATAAGAAAATTATTATTATTAAAGAATGAATATCTTCTGCATGTACTACATTTATAGCATTCATAAATTTACAGAATAATACACATGAAACAAAATAATATATTTAAAATAAACAGATAAAAATCAATAAAAAAAAACATAAGAGTAAACTTTTACAATTCTACAGAAAGAAATGTTCATTACAAATAACCACAACGAATAAAAACAGAATGTCTTAAAAAAAAGCATTTGATAATAAACAACACAATATATCAATAACAAACAAATTAACATAACATACATACATAAACATTACATTACAGACCTTTTAACCGATTACTGAATGTCCGTTTTATGTATCAGGTAATATGAACCGGTTATCAAATTATAGTAACCCGCATTTAAGTAACCCCTATCTATAAAATACATAAATAATTTGGTCGTTGTAGGATTGCTTCTATAACATAGAATTTTTTTTTTAATTTTTGTTACTTATGTATACTAAATAAAACCAAAAAATGCAGAACATGAAGTAATTAAATGCTTTTAAAATTGCGTATGCCTTTAATTAATTATGAAATTAATATTCTTAATACATGTGATTTTACTTTTTATTGCTACTGCTGTAAAAGAATGTATTCATCTCTTAGGTGTAGATTTACTGACTATTTGCATTATGAAATGAATTAATCATCTTCTGTTTCATGTAAATATCACTTATGATTTAAAATAAAAATTACATGCATCTCATTTAAATTAAATTTCTGCAATAACCTGATTACAGACAATCTGTTAAATTACAACGATCCTATTCTATTTCTTTATGTAGAATATTCAATTAATATTTATTTACAGATTCAGAGGTATTACTCAAAATCTTTACAGTTGAAATTATAATCGAGTAGAATTAATTATTTATACAATTAATTATTCATTCTCTACTTTTTCACTCGTTCCACGCTTTGAATTACGGTCAATTTCTTATACTAAAAGTAACCATAGATGTTGGTAATAGCTGTTGTTAATTTCATGGCATGCTTAGTTTTTTTTTTATTCGTTTTTTTTCTAATGAGAAAGAATGGATGGATTTGTTAATATTTTATTTTTTAAGGTTGTTATATATTATGATGGAAATTGATTGATATGACTTTAATTTACTGTTTTATATATAATTAGTTAATGTGAAAGTACTTATAAAAAAAGGGGTATATTGGTAGAATAAGGGTCTGTAAAGTTACAATAAGAATAAAGTATAGGTGGTGGTATGTTTTGTCCTGCCACAAAAGCAGAGAGTGTTGATGAATAATCTTTGGGCAAGTCTACCAGACCTGCCCTGATGCATTTAGTAAAATATTACAATCATTTTCACTTCTAGATTAACACATTTAGTGGCAAATTTTACTCTAGATGCATCGTAAAGAGCAGACCAGCATTCAAAATCATAGCGAAGCGATCGTAAAATTGGCAACCGACATGTTAATGAAGGTAATATAATGTATAATTAGTACATTAATACATTAATTCCAGCACCTGTCTGATATTATATCCTTATTGTCCATTGTATCTGTTTTTTTGTCATCCATGTTAAATTATTAGTAAATGGTTAACCTTTTTAAATCATTTTATGGCATTAATAAAGGGATGTATACATTATGGATGATTTATTACCAAATATTACAGTTGGTAATTCATATATAATAGTAATATGTAACAATTTGACAAATAATCGCATAATACAATAGAAAAAACTATTTAAATGTTTATTCAAACTTAGAGTATCTATCTATCTCCAACCTAATCTACATAATATAACCTCTGCTGTGGAGCAGTAGTACCTTTCATTTAGAAGATTCTGTTGCATTAGTCATTCTTAATATTTTTCATACACTACAAAATTAATTTTTTAACATTGACAAAAAAACTGCAGATAGATTTTGCAAGTAGTACTATACAAAATATTAGTATAATTAATTATTGATTTTCTTTTATTTATTTGTAAACCGGGTTTTATAACAAATAAATTAATAATGGAGTATTCTCATCGATTTATAAAACTCACAGTACAGACATATGCTGTTCATGTTATTCTTTTAAAGCTTGTCATCGCTCATTCAAGGATAAATTTAAAACATGTTTCCACATTTAAATAGTTTGTAACTGTATATTTATCTGTTATTTATGTGTTGAAATATCAAAATCATTATTAGTATAATTATTATACAAAGAGTAATTATCCATTAAGTTGATAGTTTATCTTTGCTGTTTGCATGTTTGTCTCTGTGTAGTAATTTTCAGTCATACTATATTAATATTTGAACAAAATTTACTGTCACAAAATTTGGCACTAATGAATAATATGTAAAATTTCTTGAGTTTTTCTGTAACAGTAGAATAATGTAATAATACTATTATTACTTGTTTATAATTTATTTTTATTTCCCTTTTTTTGTATTAATTTTAATGTAAGTTGTTAAATAAATGTTTGTTAAAATTTCTATTAACAGTGGTTAAGACATATAGATGTAAAATAAGTGTTTTTGAACATATACATGTAAATGAATTATATATATATATATATATTATAAAATGGTATTTATTATTAGTTTTATAATATATATTAGGTGAACAATAAATAATTGTAAATTATAATAATAATAAGCTGAATTGATATCATGCATTTACAGTATCCTGCAATTTATACACTTGTACAGTTTTAATGATTTTAATTCAGTGTATCAAAGTTATAAATATATTCCCATTTTTTAATTTTAATTTCACTTTTTATTTTGTTTTAAATTGTGTTATTTAAAATTGCTTGAATTCATTATATTTTGTTTTTTTTTTATTATTGGTAGTGGTAAATAGACAGACCTCTTTGCACATTTAATTTCATTGGATTTTAATGTTCATACAGTAAAAATATAATTCTCTATTTGTGAGTAAGCATTATAGCCTGCGAAAATGTTCATTATTGATATCGCATATGAAAAATAGTATTTTCATTGATATTAGTAGTTGAAATAATAAAAGAAATACATTATGTCAAAAAATAAGGTGTCTTGCATATATATTTAAATGGAAATGAAAATAAATAGTTAATTTAACCACCTAAATGCTCCTATTCGCTAAGGTATTTAATGAATATCAGATAACTAATATAAAAAAGAGAAAACTTAACATCCATTTAAAATAATAAAAAAAGTATGAGAAATAAAGTTTAAAGAGAAAGTGTATTATTTCAGGGCTCTCACTTGAAATGAAGCTTTTTCTGTATATTAAGTGCAGTATGTTTCTGCACATTAATCTCTGTTCCATTATTTATTTCAGCAGATAACTTAATGAACTTAGAATTTTCTATTATGAATTAGAAAATTGGCCTAAAAAATACAGCCCTTCTCCATCTCATAAAATTTGCATTCAGTCAAGATAATAATTGTCTTTTGTATATTTCTACCTTAATAGTAAATATGTAATATTTTAAAGTAAAATTACTTAATTCTGAGAGAGAAATAAAATGTATTATTAATTTTCAAATTGGTGAATATTTAATCTTTTTTTTTAAATAGACATCTACTTTTTTGTAGTTTTATATTTTAATAAATATTAATAATTAAATAAATAAACAACTTTTGTCATGAAATTGTTTTATTTAGTCTATAATTTTAAAGGTACTTAATAAATTTCAAGATATTACTTTAAAGATTAATTGTTAATAATGAGAGTTATGTAATATAAATACAAATAATAGTAATACATTTTTTTTCTTTTTAATTTGTTATTAATATTATTTTATAACAAGGTTTTTATACAAAAATATTTTGATATTATATTTAATTGTATTGTATTTTATTGTATTGTAATAATTTTATGTATTATATTTTTCTTATGCTTTTTAAAATACTTACTCTGAAATATGATAATTTATGAAAAAACAAATTAAGACAAAAAGTGATTTTATTTTTCTATTGAATAAAAATATAAATAAAATGCAATTTTAGTGCTAATATTAGTGTAAGGTATGAAAATTATGATAATATGTTATGCTGTTTTAGTTTTATAAAAAAATTAAATTTGAATCTCAAAAACGACTGCACGATTTAAATTATTTTTATAAAAACTATAATTTCAGGATTTCTGTCAGAATATAAAAAATTACATTATGCAGATTTAAATATGGTATGCATTCATAGATTCTATCGGAGTAACTTAATACTGAAACAAGTATCTCACTACAATCGCTTGGGATGGCATCGCTTTATTAGTTGAATGCTGGGTAACATATTAAAAAAATTCACAAAAATTAATTTTATAAGATAATGGTTGCTCTAAAATTAAAGCTAGATTCAGGAAATATGTGAAATTTTAATGAAGGTTAAAGGTCTGTTCAGCTTAGATTAGTTACAGAACAATGATAAAACTTTTTTTTTTTTTGTCTTCAGTCATTTGACTGGTTTGATGCAGCTCTCCAAGATTCCCTATCTAGTGCTAGTCGTTTCATTTCAGTATACCCTCTACATCCTACATCCCCAACAATTTGTTTTACATACTCCAAACGTGGCCTGCCTACACAATTTTTCCCTTCTACCTGTCCTTCCAATATTAAAGCGACTATTCCAGGATGCCTTAGTATGTGGCCTATAAGTCTGTTTCTTCTTTTAACTATATTTTTCCAAATGCTACTTTCTTCATCTATTTGCCGCAATACCTCTTCATTTGTCACTTTATCCACCCATCTGATTTTTAACATTCTCCTATAGCACCACATTTCAAAAGCTTCTAATCTTTTCTTCTCAGATACTCCGATTGTCCAAGTTTCACTTCCATATAAAGCGACACTCCAAACATACACTTTCAAAAATCTTTTCCTGACATTTAAATTCATTTTTGATGTAAACAAATTATATTTCTTACTGAAGGCTCGTTTAGCTTGTGCTATTCGGCATTTTATATCGCTCCTGCTTCGTCCATCTTTAGTAATTTTACTTCCCAAATAACAAAATTCTTCTACCTCCATAATCTTTTCTCCTCCTATTTTCACATTCAGTGGTCCATCTTTGTTATTTCTACTACATTTCATTACTTTTGTTTTATTCTTGTTTATTTTCATGCGATAGTTTTTGCGTAGGACTTCATCTATGCCGTTCATTGTTTCTTCTAAATCCTTTTTACTCTCGGCTAGAATTACTATATCATCAGCAAATCGTAGCATCTTTATCTTTTCACCTTGTACTGTTACTCCGAATCTAAATTGTTCTTTAACATCATTAACTGCTAGTTCCATGTAAAGATTAAAAAGTAACGGCGATAGGGAACATCCTTGTCGGACTCCCTTTCTTATTAGGGCTTCTTTCTTATGTTCTTCAATTGTTATTGTTGCTGTTTGGTTCCTGTACATGTTAGCAATTGTTCTTCTATCTCTGTATTTGAACCCTAATTTTTTTAAAATGCTGAACATTTTATTCCAGTCTACGTTATCGAAAGCCTTTTCTAGGTCTATAAACGCCAAGTATGTTGGTTTGTTTTTCTTTAATCTTCCTTCTACTATTAATCTGAGGCCTAAAATTGCTTCCCTTGTCCCTATACTTTTCCTGAAACCAAATTGGTCTTCTCCTAACACTTCTTCCACTCTCCTCTCAATTCTTCTGTATAAAATTCTAGTTAAGATTTTTGATGCATGACTAGTTAAACTAATTGTTCTGTATTCTTCACATTTATCTGCCCCTGCTTTCTTTGGTATCATAACTATAACACTTTTTTTGAAGTCTGATGGAAATTCCCCATTTTCATAAATATTACACACCAGTTTGTATAATCTATCAATCGCTTCCTCACCTGCACTGCGCAGTAATTCTACAGGTATTCCGTCTATTCCAGGAGCCTTTCTGCCATTTAAATCTTTTAATGCTCTCTTAAATTCAGATCTCAGTATTGTTTCTCCCATTTCATCCTCCTCAACTTCCTCTTCTTCCTCTATAACACCATTTTCTAATTCATTTCCTCCGTATAACTCTTCAATATATTCCACCCATCTATTGACTTTACCTTTCGTATTATATATTGGTGTACCATCTTTGTTTAACACATTATTACATTTTAATTTATGTACCCCAAAATTTTCCTTAACTTTCCTGTATGCTCCGTCTATTTTACCAATGTTCATTTCTCTTTCCACTTCTGAACACTTTTCTTTAATCCACTCTTCTTTCACCAGTTTGCACTTCCTGTTTATAGCATTTCTTAATTGCCGATAGTTCCTTTTACTTTCTTCATCACTAGCATTCTTATATTTTCTACGTTCATCCATCAGCTGCAATATATCATCTGAAACCCAAGGTTTTCTACCAGTTCTCTTTATTCCGCCTAAGTTTGCTTCTGCTGATTTAAGAATTTCCTTTTTAACATTCTCCCATTCTTCTTCTACATTTTCTACCTTATCTTTTTTACTCAGACCTCTTGCGATGTCCTCCTCAAAAATCTTCTTTACCTCCTCTTCCTCAAGCTTCTCTAAATTCCACCGATTCATCTGACACCTTTTCTTCAGGTTTTTAAACCCCAATCTACATTTCATTATCACCAAATTATGGTCGCTATCAATGTCTGCTCCAGGGTAAGTTTTGCAGTCAACGAGTTGATTTCTAAATCTTTGCTTAACCATGATATAATCTATCTGATACCTTGCAGTATCGCCTGGCTTTTTCCAAGTGTATATTCTTCTATTATGATTTTTAAATTGGGTGTTGGCAATTACTAAATTATACTTCGTGCAAAACTCTATAAGTCGGTCCCCTCTTTCATTCCTTTTGCCCAGCCCGTATTCACCCACTATATTTCCTTCCTTGCCTTTTCCAATGCTTGCATTCCAATCTCCAACTATTATTAAATTTTCATCTCCTTTTACGTGTTTAATTGCTTCATCAATCTCTTCGTATACACACTCTACCTCATCATCATCATGGGCGCTTGTAGGCATATAAACGTTAACAATCGTTGTCGGTTTAGGTTTTGATTTTATCCTTATTACAATGATTCTATCGCTATGCGTTTTGAAATACTCCACTCTCCTCCCTATTTTCTTGTTCATCACGAAACCTACTCCTGCCTGCCCATTATTTGACGCTGAGTTAATTACTCTAAAATCACCTGACCAAAAGTCGCCTTCCTCTTCCCACCGAACCTCACTAATTCCTACTATATCCACATTCACCCTATCCATTTCCCTTTTTAAATTTTCTAGCCTACCAACCTTTTTTAAGCTTCTAACATTCCACGCTCCGACTCGTAGAATGTTATTTTTTAATTTTCTGGTGACCCCTTCCTTAGTAGTCCCCACCCGGAGATCCGAACGGGGGACTATTTTACCTCCGGAATATTTTACCAAGGAAGGCGCCTCCATTATTGTTATGTGAAAATGCAGAGCCACATTTTCTTGGAAAAAAAAAGCAGCTGTAGTTTTCCATTGCTTTCAGCTGCGCAGTACTCAGAGGACTGAGTGATGTTGATACGGCCGTTTAAGTCGTCCTGACTCACGCCCCTAACAACTACTGAAAGAGCTGCTGCCCTCTTTCAGGAATCATTCCTTAGTCTGGCTCTCAACAGATACCTCTCCGATATGGTTGCACCTTCGGTCCAGCTACTCTGTATCCCTGAGCACTCAAGCCCCCTCACCAACGGCAAGGTCTCATGATTCATAGAGGAGGATGATAAAACTAAAAATCAAATATCTATATTCTGACTGCAAGGTTGAATACCGTAATAAGCGGATGGAATATTTACGAAAGGATATATAAGCCGTAAAGAGAAGAAGGCTGTTAGTAGGCCGCATTCAAGTAATGCATTAATTGTACAGTTGTTTATTAAATTATACATTTCCTTGAAAGAATCCTTCATCTATATATAGATATGATTTAAGCCTAATAACTGATAGTACGTATACAGTAGAAGAATATAAAATATGGCATCTGAATAAAATATTTAGTTGAATTTGAAGTCATCCACCAAAGTGACAATTATATCTTTTCTTTCCTATTTAAGGAAAGAAAAGATATAATTGTATGTAATTGTAAAGCTTTTAAGCTTTAGCAAAAAACAACATAGAATTTGCAATGGTTCTATTTAGATCTATTATAGATTAATTTCATTTGTGAATTGCCAAATTTAATTTTTAAATTTTATATACTGAAAAAGTCACCAGATCAGAAAAATTTATATGGTAGTTTATTCCTTAATTTAGAAAAAAAAGAAAGTATAGATTTTTGGTAAATGAAAAGGTAAAGAACAGTAGAAAGTTTTATTGTAATTCATATTGCAAATCAAAGTCAAGTTTATATTTATATCCCCAGTAAGAGGATTTTTTCTTAAAATAATTTTAATAAACTGAGAATTATTTCATAAATTTTTTTTTTATTTGTTCCTCTTCAGTTCTGAGCCTAGGATTTTTTAAATTATAAGTATGGCCGTGAATGACCGTAATACAGCACATGCTAAGTAAATCTGAAAAGACTTACAAGGGAAAATAAATTATTTATGGCTATAATAAAGGATACTTTAAAACCCAGTTATTATAATAAATATTGGCAATAAATATTTACTGGCCTTTTTTTTATTTTATTGAATGTAATAAAATAATTAATTAGTGTCATTTATATTTTGTAATATAATTAATAATTTATATAATATGTAATATTTAAAATAAAATATTTACATTTATATGTGTGTGCTTATAAAATGAATTTAATGATAAAAATAATTTTTTATAAAAATATTTTCTGGTGTTTTATTACATAAAATTACAATTTAAAATTATATGTATGTGAAATTTTTATATTATATATGTATAGGTGTGTATTCTCAGAAAATCTGTGTAATGCAGTCATCCTAAGATTTTATAGTCAAATCTCATTTTTTTTAAGTACAATTACCCAAAATAATGAACTTTAATTAATTGCAGGCCCCTTATATGAGCCCTTTAGGTGGTGATAATTATGCTTATATCACCAAATAAGCCTACAGTGAAAAATATAAGAAGTGCAAGAAGAATAAGCCTACAGTGTACCCCATCACTTGTACTATACAAAGCTTGTTGATTATCCAAGTTTCTTCTAGATTCAAAAAACTTATGATAGATTTTATCATATGATGTCCTGCCTGGTGACTGGTTTCTTACACCACTGCTATCTTCATTCATCCCTGTTTGCATTCTCTTCTTCCTCCTTTTACTGACCTTTCTGAACAGTTGTCAAGATTCCACTTCCTCTAACCACATTTCCTAACCGGTTTTCTTTTCTTTTGTGTACTTCCTGCATAAGTTCCCTTTCTTCTTTAATCCTGTTCATTATTTCCTCATTCCTTACTTTATCTGTTCTTCTTCCTTTCTCCATATCCACATCTCAAATAGCCTTAATCCAGTTTCTCTCTCGGAAGCAAAACATGCTTCGCCTCCATACATAGCATTTGGCTAAACTCTTGCTGAACTCTTAAGTTCATACTTTTACTACGTAGTAATTTCCTCTGGATTACTGGAGGCTTCCTTTGCCATCGCTATCCTTTTATCTGAATTGTACTCTTCAGTCTTCTATCACCATATCTGTAATTTTTTACTTTTTCTATTCATCAATTTGCCCTTACTGCCTCTTAGAGTAAACTGTAGATTTACTCTTAATTATTTTTAAATTATTCTATTGAAGTAAATTCACTGTCCTGGGACATATTTTTTACCTGTATATTAATCGGTCTTGCTAACTGTTGATATGTGGTTTTATTTAGCTCAGTCACTTCATAGTCGCACTGCTTACACATAATGAAAGAAAATCTTAAAAAATACTTGATAAAAAGTATAAACTGATCTTCAAGTGTTGTGCACATCTTCAAATCACAAAACTTTGACTTTTTTTAAAAATAAAATAAAATCTCACCGTTTTGTTGATCACTTTATTAATCATAGGATGACAATATTACCAGGCTTTGCTGTTAATATCTATCAATATTTATAATAAAATATATATCAATATCCATTGTTATATAGCGTTCTAAAAACAATTGTGTAAATGTTCAAATAATTTTTTTTTAAATTCACAGATAATATATATCTATGTGTGTATAATATAATTTTATTAGAAGATAAACATAATAGTGTTTACTGTTTGCATTTCATATCCCATATTCTACTTACCTGTATGCCCTGTACCTCCCTTTGTTATTTCCTTGTACTCTTTATATAATTATAATATGCATATATATTATGTTTAAAATTAATATTTATGCTAATTGCCTAATAAATAAATTGATTATGTTGATGAAGACGAATAATGTTATAAATTATAAAATAATACTTCATGTTGTGTCAATTGTTAATAAAAAAAAAATGCAACTTACAATAATAAGTATAATCGACTTAGAATATTAATAAATACTGTTATAAGATATAATATTTATTATTATTATTATATGTACATTGTGTGTATTGTATAAAGTGTATGAACTGTAATAATTCATTTTAATAAAAAAGCACTAATAAATATATAAATTAATCACTAATTAATTATTGGTTCTGGGAAAATGTTGAAAAAATATACTATTACAATTATATGATATTAAAATCCAAGGATTTTTTTCGTTATTCAATGGATAATGTATTAAAAAACATTTCTACAGGATTTAGAGCTTTGAAAACTAGGGATAAATATTAACTGGTTATAAAATGTATACCTTTGTGATGGAAGTGTGATTAATGCTTATTTTAAAAAAAGAATGAGATTTTTTCAAAGTTTATGAATATCCAGTCTGACGAGTACAATTTTGATGATGAGTTTTGTCCAGCATACTAAATGTTAACGCTGGAAAAAATCTTTTTTTCCTATTTTGTTTTTTAAAAAAATTATTTTGATTAAATTTCAACTTTTTGAAGTCTTAAAAAGAGCCCTTTTTAAGAGATTATATTACCCCATTGCTATGTCCCATGACCTGGAGGAATTTCTTTGTTGCACAATTAATTAAATTTTATATAAAAATAAATTTTTTATAATTTGTTGTGAAAATACTAAAATAAAATATAAAAATCTAATTTAAATTCTCTTCTAAGGGAAAACAATTATCTTTAATTTTTGAAAATTTTAACATCAACTATTGTAATATTAAATAATTAAAATCAATAAAAAAATAAGTATGTAAAAGTTAACAGGAATTACTCGTGAAATGATGTATTTTTTTATTACATTAATTTATTAATTTTAAAAGACCATGCATAGATAAAACAACAGGCTAAATAAACTCAATTTTTCCCCAAGATAATTGCTTTTGAAAAAATTATATATACTGAAACTTAACATGAAAATAAATAGCGAGTGACATGACTTATCGAATCACATGATCCAGTTGAATATGACTCATAAATGTGACATATTCAATATTAACATTGATGATGCTTTTGTTTACAGAACATCTTGCTACTTTTTTCTTATTTATTTTATGAGTTACTTATCTTCATGAATAAAATGAAAGTTTAAATGCACTTCTTCATGATATTAATAATTTATTTTAAAAACTAGTTTTATCATAAATAGCTTCTTCTATACTAAATAGTTTAGTATGGAATCTCTACATTTCAAATTAAAGTGAATAAATTACTTATTTTCTAACTGCAAATACCTAAATTTTGATAGCATTCACAAAGTTATTAATATAAATAAATAAAATAAAAATTTAAAAAAAACATATATATATATATTTAGTTAGTTACTAAAGTAACTTAACTACCTTAATGCTAGTCATAGATAATTAATGTCACTTGATACAAATTTATTTACCTTCATGTACTAAGATATACATTTCAAAGTTTGAGGAGTTGCAGTCCTTAAAAAATAAATGCTCCCAGTACCCATACCTGTTGAAAAAAATTACAAAAGCTAATTCATACAAAGACAAACTAGAACAAAAAAAAATTCTAAAAACTGAAACTAATCAGCCCTGCATATTTTGACAAATTTACATTTAAATATATTATAAGATTAATTTTATCATTTTTTACTCGTTTTACAAATGCAGATGGAAAAAACAAATACATCGACTTAATAATGAACTAATAGGGTTTATTAAATAAGAAATCATAAATAATGCCAAAAGAAGGTTCTCACAACTGGCAAAGAAACTGTAAATTCTTTTACCTTCCCGGTGTAGCATTCCATCTCAGCTTTTCATTCAGAAGATCCTGGTTATGGTTGGAATTTTTGATAAGCTACAAAATATTATTCTGGATTGTTTATTTTACAAGAAACATACAACAACAATTGTTCACTTAAACAAATCTTGTATTTGGAATGGATGGAGATTGAATTGTGTTATATGACTTAAAAAACTTACAATTTCTTTCCCATTACTACAAAAAAGAGTAGCCTATTAACCCAGAAATATAAAATAATATTGTCATTGTGAAGTTTTACTTTCGAAAAAAAACCAATAAATATCTTTTTAATGACTTACTCCAATTAAAAGTTTTGGGTCATGTTTACCATAAGATTAAGTAAGATTTCCATAGTGTAGAAAACACAGTTTCTATTCTTTATCTGGAATTACAGTAAGATATGTATGTATGAGATATATATATATTTTTTAATCAATAGTTTCCCGTGGAAAAATAAACTGATATTTTAATATGTTTTTAAATGACATGAATGAATGTTACATAGTTATTATTTATTAAATTTAAGTTAAATAAATAGAATTGAATGTAGATTTACATTGTAAAAGAACAAAAAAATATATATGTATTTATTACAAAACTTTATTATTGTGTTACGCATTATTTTGAATGAGTTATATGATAATAATATAATGTTAAGGAATTATTCAATTTATAAATTACTTATGTATATGTATATATGCATTAATATAAATAACATTGCTTTATATGGTGTGAATATTTTAAAGATATTAAGTTCAGAGGAAAGTAAAAATAATTACAAAATGAATAGTATTTTTAATGAACAGAATATTACTATTATTATTGCAATGTGTAACAATAAAATTATAACGATGAAGTTATTGTATAGTTAACATTTATCAACAAATATAATAACAATATAATAAATATCATAATAGTAGATGCTAGATTGTCATAAATAAGTTGTATTTACTTTCTTATTTATTTACATTATCTTTTTCCTTGCGGCCTCATCTACCCATTATAATCACTTTATTCTGTATTTATAAATTGTTATTTATAAATTGTTTCAAAATATTTATTACATTGTTAACACTAGTTACGATGTTGTTTTATTTCAGGTTCAAATACAGCTCAGATAGATTGAAATTTCCTTTTAATGGACATTACGTGAAAAGAGATGATTTTTGATAGACATGTGTTTTCATCGATTAGTCTACTTATACTGTTTTGTACTGAAGTACGTTACTAATAACGCTAAATAAACCTCCAGTTTTTACAATTTCCCTATAATTAGTTACAGGAAAATCTTATAACAAATTTCTAAAAACCAAATAGATTAAACTTTATTTTAATTTAAAATGAAAGTTTATATTATTTAAGAATGAATTATAATAATATTTAGTAAGGAATTAAGTTATTAATTTATTTATTTTTCGTAAAATTAGTATAGCGCTCCTCAATTTTGCACAGATTCAAATATATTGCAAGTAAATTAAATATCCATATTTTTTTTATATGGAATGTTTTAACTTTTGTCATATTAAAAAATGTTGTTTTGTAGAATCGCATAGAAAAACATAAAAAAAGACAAATCAAAATCGCTTTGAAAAAAAATGTTAAAAATATCTTTGTATACAAGAGGAAGATATAGAAATAGTAAATAAAGAATATTATTTTGGTTTGTTAGAATAGATAAATAATGTTAATAAATTAAGATTCACTTTATGAACTGAGTTTTACATAACTTTTACGATGGAACGGATGTATATTCTTAGTTACCTGTGATTTTTGTGTTTTTCATAGCAGACAGGATAATGCATTATTTATTTTTAAAACATAATAAAAGCAAAGAAATATTAACAATTTAGAAAAACTTTGAAAGGTATATGTGCTTCATGATTTTTCTTGTAAATTTTTTTACTGAATTAATTACAGGCAATGAACATGTCAAAATTTTTACATTAAGCGAGAAAAAAATTAAAAATTTTTCTTTAGCCACAGTCCAATTCTAATCAACAGCAAACCGTACTGCAGGGTTCATTCAAAAATATTTAGCAGCGACTTTAATATTAAGGAATTTGTAACTTGATCCATGGGCTTAGAAAATTTTTAAATCGATTGAAATATTACAAATTTCTAAAAACCAAATAAATTATCTATTAATTTAAATTGAAAATAAAGTATACTATTTAAAGAGTAAATTATAATTTAGTTATGAATTAAATAATTAAATTTATTTATACATTTTTATATAAGCTTTCCCAAAATCAGTTATAAATTACTCTTGTAATTGTTACATGAAATTAGTTTTGCATTCTGCTGTTTTATAATTTCATATTATTAGTCTTTTTGTTACTAAGACCGGAGGAACTTATGTACTGCTAAAAAAATTAACTTTACAAATACGTAGCTGTTTGTACTACACTACTAAAAAGTGAAATATACAATTATATAGAGGATTTTCTACCATTTTATAATCATAGTTGATATAAATTTCTATAATTCAATGAAATGTGAAGGATTATGTAATTTTCTTTTTTCAAGTTTTCAGTTTTTTATCAATTATTAACGTTCACAAAAAATAATTTTTCTTCACTTAGTTGGCTTGAAACCATTAAGAAATTATCAAATATAATGCTCACTGTAATATGAATTAACTAATTTTACTAATTTCAGATTTATACCTCGTTAAAGAATAGAAAAAAGTTTAAAACTTACAGAAAAACCTGAGCAGTATTTAACAGTTATAATTTATTTTGTTGTTACAATTATAAAATTTTAAAATATATAAATTAAGAAAATAATAATGCATTTACTTTAAAGTATTTAAATGATTTTATGAAAATTGTTAACCATAATTTTATAATAATTTTTATTTTATAATTGCATTGTAGTTTTCAAAATTTTTTTAACTATATATTTGATGTACTTACAATAACTATGCGTACCCGTTTACTTACCAATCTAATTTATCTCTGTGTACATTTAATAATTGCAATTCCTGCCCGTTAGTTATACATTTACGAAAAGTAATAAATTATTTTATTAGCTTATGATTATAAAAAAAATTCTTTATTATGTAAAATATAATTTTAAGTGTGTCAAAATATGATTAATAATGTGAATACCAACTAGATAATGAGTTATATATATTGTTAATAAAAAAATAAATATTATAAATGTACTAAATACATCATTAAAAATAAATTATTTTAAACAAACAGTACATATTTTTTTCAGCATATGGTTTTTACTGCTGAGGAAACCTCAAAGTATTTCATTGTGAAAATCCAGACCCTTGTTAAATTCTTCTGTCTGGAAATTTGTGATTTTTATGGACAAAAGGACTTCTTGTAAATATATTCAGAAAATATCTTTCTGATTACAGCTGCAAGATTAGTAACGGCATACTGTAGAGTATGTCTGAGAAGTCCCCATACTGCTAGACAAACGTGCAAATGACTTTCATATATATTTTGAATATTTTTGTACATTTGTAGTTATGAATTACTTATTCACTGGATCTATGCTAGGATGTCATCATGCTGAACATAAGAGCTATGCATCTCCACATTATCCTCAAAATGTCGCGAAGCATCTCAGCTATTATAATTCAAAATGCTTCCTCCAAACTGTTCGGCCATCCTTAAATTGTTCCGTATCGACACATTGAAATATATAGGGCTTGATTTTTCACCACAATGAGTGTTTGATGTGATAGCGTTGAATCTTTATGATGGCTATTGCACTGAATAAAGATAATAATTAAAAGGTTTACATGGTGTTCTGTTTTTATGCAATTAAATTTCTAGGTACCCTAGCAGCATATGAAATTTCAGCTCCATACAATTAACCATTCCTGAAAAATAAATTTATGTTAAAAATACAAAATGGTGGATAGCTGGTAAACTAAGCATTTGCGATTTATGTTGACTTAGAAGTTTTCTTTATTTTAATTTGGGGGATCATTTCCTGAATTCTTGAAACGATTTTTATAAACAACTGTATATAGAGGTGTACCACAAAGTCCTTCCGGGACTTTCATAACCTATTGTACTTGTGAAAATAATGGGTTCATGTAAACATAGTCCTAAAATGCTCCATTTATGAGTTACGGCTAGTGAAAGATTTCACTCGGATTTCAACTACCACAGTGAAATGAGATTGTACTGAAATTTTTAGGATATTAATTAAGAGACAATTAATGATTTCTTATGGTTTTTGACCTGAAAAATTGAATTAAATAGGTTCCAGAACTGTCTCTGCACTATTTTTTGAGAAATCTGGGGTGAAAACCAATAAATTAGGTAAAAATACCCTGTTTTTTTATGTTTTAACATACAATAACTTTGTTAAATGGATAATAAATACAAAACTTATATAGAATTTAATTCTGGACAAAATTGTGCAAGATAGGTTGAATAAAACAAAGAAAAGTTAGAAAAATTCAAATTTTATTTAGAAACGGTACACTAGACCAAAGTGCATTGTATGTACCAGTTTATAATAAAAGTTAAAAAATGAGCCCGCTATTTTCAACAGATTTCTTGTCACGCTTCTGTTGCTCTTTTTAGTTCTTCAGGGTTGTCCTTAAGTTGCTCAGCCACATCCACAATGCAGGCAATTAATTAATTTCCCATGAGAATGTATTTTATTTGTTTTGTTTACAATATTTTCCATTCATTCCACATGCAAAAATCTAAAGGTTTTAGATCAGATGATCATGGTGTCCAGGAATGTGGACCTCCACAACCATCCATTTCTCAGGGAAATGATGATTTAAGTGAGTGGAAACAGTGCAAGAGAAGTGGGGAGACGCACCATTGTTCTGGAATCTTCAAGCAGCTGTGGCAATTCTTGAAGAAAGTGCAAGCAGACCTAAGCATTTAAGTGGCTAGATAAAATGAACGGTCCAAACAGCTGATTGCGAAGAAGACCAAACCATACACTGATGCTAAATCAGTGTTGAAACCTTCTTTCTGCCATTTCATAAGAATTTACTTCTGCATGTGAAAGTTGTTGATGCCATTTCAAGTGAAATTTGTCTCGTTTGTAAAGAAAAAAACAATTGTAGAATTGACAATTTGTATTCCACCAGCTGCAGAACTCCAAGCAAAGCAGACCAACTCCTGAGTGTTTTTTGATAAAGATAAAACTTGTTTTAAGTATCCTCCAGACATCATGTACTGATGCCTGGACTATATCAGTAATGATTTCCTCATAACAGTATTATGTTCGACAGATTGTTTGTAGTTGGTATGAATATGAGGTAGTGAACTGTTTCCCGAAGATTGCGAAAAATTTAATTAATTATTTTGGGATCTGGAATCATGCGATTTGGAATTTAATGTATTTCATACATTACTGCAGCAGCTGTAGCATTACCATTATTACACACACCCAAAATTAATACCTTATCAGCATATTTCTCTGTTGTACGTAAGTACGGCATTACCTCAATGGCAACCTGATTACTTAAAACTAAAATTCATAGTAAACCTTTGCTAATGACAGCTCAGTTCACAGTACCTGATATTTTTAATGTACCTAACAAAATGATTTTAACACAAATACAATATTGTATTGTGCATTGTTGATCAGCTGTTATTTTATTACCAATTTTGAAATAATTTTTCAAATAATTTATTGCATTTCTATCATTTATAAAAAAATTATCTGAGTAATTATGATTGCAGTTTTATTTCCAGTCTATTTAAATTTTTTAACAGCATAATTTGTTTTCACAAATTTTTCTCATTACCAAAAAGAATTTGGTTTTTGTTTATTACCCATTTAACAAAGTTATTGTATGTCAAATATAAAAAAACTGGAGTTTTTACCCCAGTTTATTAGTTTTCACCCCAGATTTCTCAAAATCTACTGCAGACACAGTTCTGGGGCTTATTTTATTCGATTTTTCAGGTCAAAAACTATAAAAAGTGACTAATTCTGCCCCTCAATTAACATCCTAAAAATTTTAGTATGACACATTTTTTTCCTAGGCAAAAAACACTTTCGTGTTATCACCCAGACATGATAAAAATACATCTAAAAAGAAAAAGCCTGTAATGTACGCTAATGCAAAATAAAATCACAAAGATATATCACATTATACATCTCAATTAAAATAATAAAATTACCATCTACTTTACAAAAAATGACATAAATGTCTGAAACACACCACAGTAATTTCAAATATTTTAATGTAAATGAATGGCCCTAAGAAATCATAAAGTATAACATAATTTAATTATCCCCTAGGATAGTTTGCATGTTACTCCCTAGTTTAAACTTGCAACGTAATGTCGCATAACACATACACTCCACAAGGTTGTGGTGCACTGTTAGCTGCAGTACAAAGGGGTGCATCTGTTTGTGTCATCAGTTACCCATGATCGACCTAGTGTGCCCTGTTCGCAAATGACAAGTAACTTCTTCTTGACTGTTATTTCTGCATGAGGAGCTCCAAGGTGATAAAATGTTCTTAATTCAATCAAGTTTATTGTTAATAGTAGCATCCCATTCACTCTGTCATTCATCATGAACCACCCTCTTCAGAGTACAGACAAGATCGTTAGAAACAATGCAATTGGTCAAAGGAGACCGGAAACAAGCCTCTTTTGCCCCATTACCAGGGCAGGGCACTCATTGCCTGAAATTCCAATATGACTCGGAATCCAGCAGAAGCTCACATTTGTATTACATCTATTCATTTGTGAAATAAGACAATGAATCTCATAGACTACAGGGTGTCTGGAGTACACATCACTAATCACCTGTAACGCATTCATAGAATCTGAGCAAACAAGTACATATCGAAGTGTTGGCCTAATTATATTTAAGACCTTAATAGCAAACAACTCTGCAATAAAAATGCTGGGGAGGCCAAGCATGTATTTTCTGTTGGCAACCACAAAAGCACTTCATTTAACCAGGGTAGCTAAAATCTTTCACTAGCTGTAACTCACAAACAAAACATATTAGGATATATGTTTATGTCAACTTTTTCCATTATTTTCATAAGAAGTATAGATTATGAAAATATAGGGAGAACTTCACGATTCACCTTTTTTTAGCCTCCAAGATAACTATTAGGTATTGCTAGTGGATGAAATGAAATGACAATTTTGTAAATGCCATGCCTGACCGGAATTTGAACCCAGGACCTCCAGATGAAAGGCAGAGACACTCTCATGGAAGTCAGCATATATATATATTATTTTTCTAAAATCAATCCTTTCAAGACCCACATCACCTCTGCACTAATAATCTAAATATATAATATAAATCAACTCAATCCACCCGAGTTCAGAAATAAGAAAACTTACCTTATTTTCTTTATAATTCTACGATGGTACTTTCATAGGATCTTGCAACATCAGTCGTATATAAAATGTGTATACCATTACATATTAAACACAAAAGATTAAAATTACATATACATTTGCAAAGACATATGAAGTCATTAAGTAAAATAAAATAAAATAAAAACATATAATAACCTGTACGTGGCTAGCCAAATATGAATACTGTGCTATTTGAATACATGAAAATTTCATGTATTATCTATGAAAGTGCTGCTATCTACTGCAGCTTTTATGAATATATCTCTTTTAATAATCTGTACGTAGGTTGATCAAGTTGAATCTTTGCTTATATTTATATAAACAAAATGTTTTTCCAAAATATCTAAATTTTTATTTATATTTCCTTTTTTAATTTCAAATATTCTTAAATTGGTATTAACATCAGAAGAAATAGTGTTTATTATTTATAAGGTGATCTGCCATATTAGGAAAGCCCAATTTTTTATTTTTATAATACCTAAAATGTTCATAAAATCTGGTTTTAAACACTATTGGTTTTACCAATATAAATATCCTCACAATCACTACCATTTTGTCTTATAAACCCCACATAAATTGTATAAATCAGTATTATTATTGTTTTTTTAAATACACAATAATAATATTGTTAGCTTGTTGTTGTTAGTTTTTTATGCAGGTTTAAATTTATCCTTGTCATAAACTTTGATTATATTTTCAACAATACTATTGGTGTATGAATATTTTAAGTAAACATTATCAACCTTCTGTGTTATGTATCGGTTTCAAAATTATAGTATTATTAAGTTTTTATATTTGTTTTTTATATATATTATCGATTAACAAAGCACTGCATCCACTTTGAATTGCAGTTTGTTTTATAGTATTTATTTCTTTGTTTAATTTCTCTTTATTATTTTGCGTATAATAGAAAGCTCTATTAATCATATTTGTATATATGTAAATTTTATGAGAACAAGGATAATTTGATTTTGTATAAATTGAGGTTTTATTGGCTATAGGATTCCTGTATTTTGCACCTTCAGTTGGATTATATTTGTTAATTTCAATACAAACATCTAGAAAATTGATTGTTTTGTTTATACCTTCAAGTAAATTTTTAATTATAATAATATGAATTAAGCTTATTCAAAATTATGAGGTGTTCATTATTTATAACCGGATCTAAATGACAAAAACATCAACATAACAAGTCCATAATAAAACCTTATGAGTGTGAATAATGCCATAGGCAACTTTAATCTCAAAACATTGTAAGTACATCTCTGACATAATAGCAAATAAAGGAAATCCCATAGATAAGGTATTTTCCTGTTTATAAAAATTTGTTATTAAATTCAAAGTAATTTTGTTGACATATGTTCCTCATAATAGTGATGCTGTTATCAATAAATTCAGGGTCTTCAGGATTATTTATTAATTTAATTTTTTTTATATGAATTGTTTTATCAAAAAGTACACTAGGATAAATGTTACTTATATATCATAACTCGCCACCCCAGTGTTCCTGCCAATTGTTAAGTTTTTAATTTATTTACAAATTTGTACCCATTTTTTATGTTGTAACTGTAATGTAAATTCATTTTTATCCTAAGTATTTTATCTATAATTTTGGAATAATATAAGATGGAGCAGATGTAAAATCAATCAAAGGTCGCTTCTTGATCCTATATCTGCTCTATCTTATATTATTTCCAAAATTATAGATAAAATCCTTTCAGATCACCTTATAAATAATAAACACTCTATTTCTGATGTTAATACTGATTTAGAAATTTAGATGCAGGATCCTGTAAAAGTACTATCATAAAATTATTAAGAAAAGAAAAATAATAAATAAAAAATTAGGTAAGAGTTTTCTTATTTCTGTACTTGGGTGGATTGAGTTAATTTATTTAATATATATATATATATATATATATATATATATATATGGTAGTCCAGAAAGTAACTTACGTTTGTGCCTAGTGTTTCATGCCATCTTGGCATCAAAACATTTCTACACTCAGTACGCATCACGCTGTCGTAGTGTGTGGACTGTGATTTTTCTACTTTGTTCAGTAGTATAAAATGTTCATATACTGCGTGAACATACCATCTGATTTGGAAAGTCGAGAATTACAGCGTTCAAGTCCTAGTAAAAAGCCAGTTATTTTTACACGGATTTGAATACTGGATCGTGGATACCAGTGTTCTTTGGTGGTTGGGTTTCAATTAACCAGACATCTCAGGAACGGTCGAACTGAGAATGTAAAAGACTACAATTCATTTACACTCATACATATCATCCTCATTCATCCTTTGAAGAATTATCTAAACGGTAGTTACCGGAGGCTAAACAGGAAAAAAAAAGAAGAGATATGGTTAGTTGCAATTCTTTCCTTTGGGCTCTTTGAAGGATGAAGTTTATGAATCAAATGCCCAAACTATCAATGAACTGAAGGTGAAAATTCAGAAAGAAACTGACAGCATTGTCAACATCATTTTGCATCAGGTGATTATCAATTTGGTCACTAAATCACATAAGTGCATTGCTGCATAGGATGTTCACTTCAAACATCTTTTTTTAATATATTGTAAATATGTAAAATATTTCTAATGTAAATACAGAATTTAATTAAATTTACATATTCATTTCATTCATAAAATGTTACATGTCTCATTTGTGTTTATTCTCTAGTGTTAAGTATAGTATTAAGTTGCTCACTCTGTATGTGCATAACCACATAACCATGCCAGGACACTGGTGTTATCATTTCTAATCCGCTGGATCTGTCATGAAGATCTAACAAATAGTCGCATGACAAATTCTGCATGATGTAGCAATTGTTCAGACAAGCTAAGCTTTTTGTAATGTATTGCACACTTAATTGAAGCAACAGTGCTCTTTATTTAAAGAGCACTGTTGCTTCAAACAAATGACCAAGATTTTCAATAGTTTAATTGAAAATTCTTTCCTGAAGAGCCATTTTACCAGCAAATTGTTAATTAAAATCGTGAAACTATGTAATGTATAAAACTTTTATAATGTTGATAAAATATACAATTCAGTGAAAAAAATCCTGTCTTCAGCAAGAGTTGGTGGCACCTTTTTTTAATGGCTGTAATTTTGAACCGACCATCAGAAAAGATTTTTTTTTTATCCTTTGACAAAAGGTAAAAAGTTATGAAATATACCTAAACATTAGATTTTTTTATAAAATCTGTAGATGAAATTATGGAACTTTGAAATAACACTAGTGGGAAAACAATTTACCATAATTTCTATTGGTTATCATCAAATAAATTGTAATGAATAAGAATAATGTAGAGAATATCATGTTTTTAGTGTTGTAAAATTCAGTTTTTTTCTATCGAGTAGATTATATGATATTACTATGTAATAGAAAAACTTTTTATCTTTTGTTATAAATATTATAACATTTATCAGATTTTAATAACTTTGTTGAAGTCATTTGTATGTTTTCTGGGCATATTTACTGGGAAAATAACTGTATTTGTATTTTTTTACAAATGTACATTGTATAGTATAACTAATTTACTTTCAATATTTTCTATTTATTCTGAGGGTAAATTTACTTCAGAGAATTAACTGTTACCACACCCATAGCACCAGTGATCAAAGAATACTTTGTGTATATAAGTGAAGTGTGGCTGCCAGTGTGGTAGTGGTAGCTATGTTTCTCTTACTTTTTCCACAAGTTTATTTGCAACTCCATTTTCCAACTGTTTGTGTTTAATATTCCTATAGTTCATGTATTTTTATGTTGAAGTATGTTGGGAGTATTGATGTTGATTAGTACTTACTAAATGATTAACTAAATATCACAATCCATTTGAAATTGAAATTAATCTAAAATTGTTTTAATTATATTTAAATGTACACATTTTTTATACTACATGACCTTGAACATGCTTTGCATGTATTTTAATTTCAAAGATGAAATTATAGGTGAAAAAATACCACACTCATGTCTATAATTGAACTCAAGATTAAATGATTTAGGAGCTAGCATGCTAACCACTACATCATTTTAACAATTCATTAACAAAGACTGATTAGTCATCAGTCTCGCTGACCATGAATAGAGCAGCATAATTTCAGTTTCAAGTAATATATACTTGAAACTAAATATATACTTTTGAAAGTATATGTTTGGAGTGTCACTTTACATGGAAGTGAAACTTGGACAATCGGAGTATCTGAGAAGAAAAGATTAGAAGGTTTTGAAATGCGGTGCTATAGCAGAATGTTAAAAATCAGACGGGTGGATAAAGTGACAAATGAAGAGGTATTGCGGCAAATAGATGAAGAAAGAAGCATTTGGAAAAATATAGTTAAAAGAAGAGACAGACTTATAGGCCACATAAGTCTTCCAGTGTGTTAAGGCATCCTGGAATAGTCGCTTTAATATTGGAAGGACAGGTAGAAGGAAAAAATTGTGTAGGCAGGCCACGTTTGGAATATGTAAAACAAATTGTTAGGGATATAGGATGTAGAGGGTATATTGAAATGAAACGACTAGCACTAGATAGGGAATCTTGGAGAGCTGCATCAAACGACTGAAGACAAAAAAAAAAGTAATATATTTGCTTCACTTTTGCAATTGTATTGTTTTTATGACAATGTAAACCAAGATTTACTTGTTTTCAGAACACAAAAAAATTTTTATCTTTTGCAGATATTAGTTAGATTGGATGGTATAGACAGAATAATCAATGAGGTTGTTGAAATAAAATTCATTTTGCCATCACATTGGGAGAAAATTGCTGGTGTAAGTTAATAAATTATAATTTATTAAGATTTACAACACTAGTGCTGTTATTTAGTACTTAAGTGATTAGTTAGAATTTGAGACTCTTCCCAACTTTTTAACTTACTTTTGTATTTCTTTAATTTGTTAATTAAGGGACTGTTATTATTCGTCTTGTTTATTTATTTTTAAATAATTTTTAAGTCACGCTAACTGCTTTGATTACTAGTTTCTACTAATAATGTATAATTCACTTATATTTTCTGTTTAGCCTCTGGTAATTACCGTTCAGATAATACTTCAGAGGATGATATGTATGAGTGTAAATGAAGTGTAGCCTTGTTTCAGTTCGACCATTCCTGAGATGTGTGTTAATTGAAACACAACCACAAAAGAACACCAATATCCACGATCTAGTATTCAAATCTGTGTAAAAATAACTGACCTTACTAGGACTTGAACGCTGGAACTCTCGACTTCCAAATCAAATTATTTGGGAAGACACGTTCACCACTAGACCACCCCGGTGGATTTATTCACTTATGCACTTATACTATTTTGTATTTTCATTACTTTTTTTATAAGAATATACTAATTTATTATTTTGCCACTTTTCTAAAATATGATTACCTTTCATTAATTTATTTAGAAAAGGAGGTCACATGAGCAAATAATATATAAGGAGGTCACATATACATGAGCAAATTTTAAAATAAGTAACAATTGGTGTCACTGCTGACTGAAATTTAGGCAGTGATATTTTTTTTGGATTTAAATTATAATACCAGTTGAAAGTAAACAGGTTGGTGTGAACAGTCTAATATGTTTTGGAACAGCAGAATGAATGTGCATTTCTTATTTTCAACAAACACTGATGAGTAAGGGCTATAAAAAAATTAAGATTTTTACATTTTAGATGCAACGGGTAACTTACGAGATGCGTTTAAGAAACCCACTGGTTGGTCTAGTGGTAAACTTGTCATTGCATAACAGCTGATTTTGAGTTGAAAATTTTAAGGTTGAAATCCTAGTAGAGGCAGTTTTTTATGGATACTGGTATTCTTTGGTGGTTGGGTTTCAATTAACCACACATCTCAGGAATGGTCAACCTGAGACTGTACAATTATACTTCATTTACATTCATACACGCCATCCTCATTCATCCTCTGAATACTTTACGATGGTTCTAGAGGCTAAACATAAAAAACTTCTATCTCTTGAAAAATTTTCCATAGCAAGTGATTTATGAGTGATCAAGCAAAGGTTGATAGAAAAAGTACCTGATGAGGGTAATTTGAAGTTTTTGGATCACAAAGTATATGTCTTTAATGTTTGTAGACAAATGTATTTAGTTTTAGTTTATATATATTTACCTAATATACAGATGCAAAAGTTTATGGCAGTTCTAATCGTTTGCAACAGTATAGTGCGAGAACCAACAGACTGATTGCTTTAAAATTTGTAGAGCACATTCATGTTTTCATACATACATTAAAGCCATACATACATTGAGGCCCCAGCTTCTTTGGGGTTGAGAATAATGAACAAAGTTGGCCAACTAGAAGGGAAGGGCAAACAAAGTGAATCCTAACCGACTAGTGTATACAGGTATCTCATAAGTTTCCATGTATAACAAAATATTTTTTTATGAAAACCAGTTTTTTATTTATTTATTATTATTTATTTTTATGTATTCTATGTATGGACATCTGTGTGTGCATGCACGTGCACGCTCACGTGTGTATTTACCACACTGTGCTAATAAAATTTAATATTAAATAAAATATAAATCACCAAAATACAATAAATAAAGTTAAACTTACTATATTAATTCCAAGAATCAATTTTCATAGGATCCTACATCTTCAGTTCTTGAATTCTATAATTAAAACATTTATTTATGATTTGTGGAAACTGTTTTTTGAAAATTTTGAAATTTATTATGGATGAATATGCAAATTCTGTTATTCAGTATTTAGATAGCTCACATATTTTTTTGTGGGGGGGGGGATAAATACTAATAACCCCTGAACCACAAATCTAGAATAATTTACTTTTCAAAGATACTGGTGTTAATTTTGCTAGGTACATTGATTTTATTCAGGGAGGAAATTTTTTAACGCTCTAACTTTTTGTAAACTCAGCTTAAACTAATTATTACTTTTCATGAACTCTTACATTAATGCCCAGTTAAACAAATTCTAGTTTTATTTAATTTAAAGTGGTGTAATATATTTTCACTACAGATACTAAATCAGTTTATTGTTGAACCCTCAGATATGAAAATAGTCCTTCCATATGCTCGCAAAGTAAAAGATTCTCAATTTTCTTTTGTAGTTGATGTTCCTTTAGTGGTCCATTAGTAAGTTTCTTTCAGATAACTTAAATTAGAATCTGTAAATAGATAGACAAAATAAATATTTAGTCTGTTTATATGGTTTGAAAGATTTTATTTATCATCTGTGAATGAATAAGTTGTCATTTGCCATTGCTATTAATGAACATAGTAATTTTCATGTTATCCTGACCATTGATGCAAACAGTCATCTCAGTTCTTGTACATTTACAACATTGATGTTCTATATATAATGTTTATGAACCCGTAATTTGAATTTCATTATTTGGTGACGTATTACATTTCTATGTTAATGATATACAGTCTGTGTTTTTTCCTTTTTCAAAGTTTTTCTTAATACTAATTAATATAGAGGAATAAAACACATATTTAGAATTTTTTTCTAATGAAAGTGATAAAAAATATATATTTTGAAATAATTTACTTATTATATTCAGTTCTCAATTTGTTAATACATATAACTAAAAATAATATGAAAAAAATAAACTTGCTCACAAATATTTTCTAAAACATGAAAGTTATGATTTAAACATAATTTACTATTTGTGGAAATTGAATAGGAT
Source organism: Lycorma delicatula (assembly GCF_047948215.1). NCBI lineage: Eukaryota > Metazoa > Arthropoda > Insecta > Hemiptera > Fulgoridae > Lycorma > Lycorma delicatula. The sequence continues at coordinate 551,816 of NC_134457.1, forward strand.
CAAAATTATTTGTAAAATTTGTTTTATTAGGTGGTTCATTTATTAATCAATAACATGAAGTGAATGCTGTGTTTAGATTATTTTTAAATGTACTCGTCTATTTTTATTTTAATAATCTGTTTAAAAATTTGTTTTATTCTAATTGCTTACGTATTTCAGAAAATTGATAAAAAATATATATGTGTTGCAGATTTTTGAAGAATCACAAATGGTGTTTTCTAAAATTTCAGCATAATAATTTTATGATGTTATTTGAAGCCAGAATAATTTTTCTTATTTCATACAACAGTACTTTGCATAAATATGAAATATTTTAAACACATTGGTCAGTAATTATTTGTTATGCTTGAGTTTTACATAAATAATTTTAATAAAACAGTAAAAATTAATGTTTGTTTTAAGAAAATATAACTATTTTTTAAACTAAAGTAGAGCCATTTTCATTACTGTCAGTTTGCATAAAGAATAGATTAAGTTTATAATGTGCTTGAAAGAAATAAAATTTTAACACTGCATATCATTTAGAATGTTCAGTGTAAGTTACTGTTGAATCTTTTTGGTGAATATCATTAATGTTAGTGATAAATCACAGTGTTTTTTTTTTAATTTACGGTAAGGGTTTTGGACTTTATATGATGAGTTGAAATTTCTTTCATGAGCTTAAAATGCTGTTTTAGTAACAGATGTATATAAAAATAGTTATTTCTACTTATACAATAGCTCTGATGCTATTTAAAGCTAGCCTTACTTTTATTAATAATATTGGAAATGTGATTCTGTATCATTTGATGACATTTAGTTTTATTTATTTGAATATAAATTAAAACATTTATATGGATGATATAAATCATGGTATTCTTAGTGACATATCTTGATCTGTACTAAAGAAAAAGTATTGTTTAAAGAAGTGGTCAAAGTACACTTTAAGTACTGCTATACACAACAGATTTTTCTGCACTAAAAGGGCTGTTAAGAATTTTTCAGGAACTTGTTCTTATGAATAATTTGATTAAATATATATCACAAAGCTTGTGTTAGTTTTTCTTATTTGTACACTGAAGTTTTTAAATTAATTAGCTCAAATTAGTGTTTACTGAAGGATTTTTTGTTGGACCAACGTGAACAAATTCTTAATTGAAGAGAAAGTTTTTCTTTAATTTCAGTTTAAAGTGGAGTAAATAAAATACTATATTAATCTTAGAAAAAGTCAGTTGGCAATGAATAAATGAAATACGTAAGTTAATAGTGGAAATTAAATATGTAGTGAATAACTCTGATCAGTAAACTGTGAATTATAATGTTAAAATTAAAATAATTTGACAGTTGAAATGAAATAGAAACAGTGAAGCCACTAAAGTAGCACCATCTATACTGTACAGTTTTTGTATATAAGTAGTATAAATTATGCTATATAATTATGAATACATAATGTATTCAAGTACTGTATGAGTAATAATTAAGATTAATTGTATATTACACCATATTACACTTCTGTAGTGTTAAGTTATATTTAAATTTTATTAAAATAAACTAAATAGCACAGAATATTGAGATGAGATATATATTACCTAATTTTTCCATGAAAGTACTTTGGCAGGATCCCAAATTGTCAGTCATGATTTGAATAATTCCAATAATGGAATTATCTCAATATTCTGTACTAGGTGGTTTATTTTAATAGTTTAAATATGATTATCTATGTTATATAATGATTAGTGTTATGTATGAATAATAATTTATTCATATCATGAAATGAAGTTTGGTAAAAAAATAAGCAGAATTTTAGTTTTTCTCAAAAAATCATCAATATTGTTTTTGTCATCTTCAATGTACTCTCCTTCAAATATTGTCCAGTGCTTTTTCCAATCTTTGAACCAACCCTCGAATACAATTCTGTATGGCATTTAGCTCTTTCAGCGATTCTGTCTTTATCTCTTCAATGTTTGCAAAACGTCATCCTTCCATGGTTCTTTCAGATTTGGGAATAGGAAGAAGTAACAGAGGACCATGTCTGGTGAATACGGAGGCTGAAGCATCATAACGGTGTTGTTTTTGGTCAAAACTTAACAAACAAGCAGTGAAATATGAGAAGGTACATAATTGTGGTGCAATTGCCATGAATTATTTCGCTAAAATCGAAGCGTTTTCTTTGGATTGTTCCGTGTAAACAGAGTAGAACTTACAGGTAGTACTCCTTATTGACTGTTCAACCTGCTGGCAAGAACTCATGATACACTAAGCCACTGAAATTAAACAACACAGTGATCAGAACTTCACTTTGATCGAACTTGATAAGCTTTTTTCAGTCTTGGCTTTTCAGGAAGCTTTCATTGGGATGATTGGGCCTTAGTTTTGAGATCATACCCATACACCCAGATTTCATCTCCAGTTATGACCTGTTTGAGCAGTTTTGGAATGTTGTTCACTTCATTCAGCAGCTTCTGAATACTGTTCATTTGGCACTGCTTTTGGTCGAAATTCAACAATTTTGGAACAAATTTTGCTGCCACATGTTTCAAGCCCAAAACATCTGAAAAAATTGCTTGAACAAATGAGCAAAAAAAAAAAAATGGCACAAATTAGCCAAGTGATGTGACGATATCAGCAGTCTCTCTGATAGTGATCCAGTGATTGTCCATAATCATTTTCTTCACTTTTTTGACATGTCATCGATTGTTATTGTGCTGGGATGTCCAGGGTACTCTTCATTCTCAACGTCTTCACAGCCCTCTTGGAAACGTTTGTTTTTTTTCATACAAGAATCACCAATAGTAACATTCAACACTTCTAATGTAGTGCTGCACTTTATTTATGTTGAGTTTTTTATGGTAAACTTTACATTTCTTTTTTGTGAAACAAACAGTACCTCAAGATGACAGTCAACTATCTGATATCTATCTGATACCTTGCAGTATCACCTGGCTTTTTCCATATGTATATTCTTCTATTATGATTTTTAAACTGGGTGTTGGCAATTACTAAATTATACTTCGTGCAAAACTCTATAAGTCGGTCCCCTCTTTCATTCCTTTTGCCCAGCCCGTATCCACCCTCTATATTTCCTTCCTAGCCTTTTTCAATGCTTGCATTCCAATCTCCAACTATTATTAAATTTTCATCTCCTTTTAAGTGTTTAATTGCTTCATTAATCTCTTCGTATACACATTCTACCTCATCATCATCATGGGCGCTTGTAGGCATATAGACGTTAACAATCGTTTCGGTTTAGGTTTTGATTGTATCCTTATTACAATGATTCTATCGCTATGCGTCTTGAAATACTCCACTCTCCTCCCTATCTTCTTGTTCATCACGAAACCTACTCCTGCCTGCCCATTATTTGACGCTGAGTTAATTTCTCTAAAGTCACCTGACCAAAAGTTAATATAATTAACAAACTATAATTAAACTATTTAAAACTTTTACATTATGCACAGTAATTACCCAAAATTAATTAATTATATAAAATTGTATCTTTTTAATCTTACAGAATGAACGACTATCGACGAGGTTAGGTGCTAAAAAATTTGGACGTTCATTAGCCTTTGTTGACTGATTGAGTGTTATTTTCTGTGCATCCTAGCATCTATTCTACTTTGTCCCTCCTACTCTAACAGTTATATAATTTCTTGAAAATAATCCTGATTCTTCATTTTAACAATTTTAAATTTTTTTAAAAAATTACATCAAATCGAGTGTTTATTTGTACATTAATTATCGGCTGATCTTTAAATTTCAGCTTGAATATTTCCATGTCTTCTAGAATATTTAATTTTTATGGATTTTTATCATTTCACTGGTAATATGTCCTTTTTGTACCAAATGTGTTGCATTATTTGAATCCTTTTTTCCATATTTATATTTTATACTTCATTAAATCCTGTTTTAAATTGTCATCTCATTTGTCCTATATATATATATATATATATATCATTGTTACACTCACATTTTATTTGGTGTACTCCATTTTTGTTATAATAGTTTCTTTCTTCTATATTATTTCTAAATTTACGGGGTATTATTTGTGGTAAATATTTTATTTATATTTATTAAAAAAAATACTTTATATTTTTCTTTCCCATAAATTTTGCTCAATTTTGTTTTCTTCTTCTGGCCTTCTGTTGTTCCTTTTTATCTTTCAAAATAGTTTCCTTATTATTCCTTTTTCATAATCATTACTCGCTCTTATTTGAAAGATACCTAGTTCTTTTTTTTATTACACTTTACTTGACGATAAACCCTTTATTGATAATTTGAACTGAATTAGATTATTTCTTGCATAACAAGATCTTGATATGCTTGTTGTGGATGTGCATTACACACTTTTGTGAGCGTTTTTGCTTCCAAATGCTCAATTATTTCATTTAGATTTACGTCCAAGTAACCGATAAATTTTTTGTAGACTTAAGATGTCTTTTTAGATAGTATATGCTTCTTCATGTACAGGTGATGGTTAAGATAAAATCCTATGTACATCATCTGCTTGGAATAGAGTGATGTCAACAAAACTTACTGGTGAGTATTCCTGTATAGGAAGTTGTTCCTAGATACTGTGAACGTGACATAAGTAGATCCGACTAACTGACCTTCACCCTCCATTTATCTAACCGCTTTCAAAGACTATTTAAAAAATTTACAGAGACCGAATGTCTCTGGGTGCCGCTTCGGTGGTATGCAGCGGCGTCTTGACGGCGGTTTACGAAGATGGTGAATGTCACGCGGGACTCCGCGATGGAGCTGTGTGGGAGCAGGCGTCTATTCTCCTCTCCCGGGCAAACCGGAGCGGAGTCAGTTTGGAACTCATTTTGAGTAATAAGCGGGGTTCTTAAGGGAACTAGGTCTAAATTTCGCTGTGTTAAACTTTTAGTGGGAAAGTTTTGCTAAAGTTGTAGTTTAGCTCGGATCTGAGACATTTCGATAAATTGGCTCTTAAAGTTGGTGCTAGGCGCGAGGTCTTCATTCCGCGGTTAGGCTTCTAGCTTAGTTTCTGAGGCGACGTGGTAGCTGTAGGTGTCCGTTGTCTTCATTCTGAAGGCATAAACACGTAAAACTATCTCGGGGTGAATTTTACCGATGCAGTTGTCCCTCGGGGCATCTGCATCGGTAAAATCTCTGCGGGGCCTGAACTGAAAGCTGTGGTGCGCAATCAGTTTGAGGGCGACAAAATGTCCTCCGTTAAAGCCACTAATGGCTAGGAACGGAGGGGGTGGTGTAGCTACCGGACACGCTACGAGGTGGGATCTTCTCCCCTCGGGGGGGGAATCGAGATGTAGAGACCGAATGGAGGGAGATAGTAGTAGTGCTTGATGAGCTTAAATCTACGGTAACCACCGTATATCCCAACAAGTGTCCTGGGCCTGACTCGGTTCCAGGCAGCCCATTACTGCCTTTGAAAATTTGCCACCATAGGCTACAGCTTAGCTAGCATATTTAGAAATCCACCACTGCTCAAACTCCCATGGTTGGAACACTAAAAATTTTAAATAGAAAGAGTGGTTGCACATCATATTTAAATGATGTCGATATAAAAAAATTTCAAAATATTAAACAGACAGGTTGACAAATATTTGCAGGCACTTATAAATAAAAAATTCCAAACCAACCTCAGATTCAAACCCCCAAACCTGTAGTATGCAGGTTGGGAAGATTTGATTTAGTGTTTATCATCATAACTATTACAAGATAAATAATAAACTTGCATCCAGTCCGCACTATAATACAATTGATTTGCTTTTATGGAAAGAAATGGTATACGATTAAAATAAAGAAACAACCTGTTTTCTGTGTAACTTTGTTTATTAGATTAAAAAATAAATAATTTGTAATGTACATTTGGAAATTAATCAGCTAAATTATCATTTACTCGTGTAAAAAATTACTAAAGTTAGGTTATAGTAAACAACTCTGTTATTTGTTATTTACGTACATTCACAGATCCACAGATACAAACAGTTGGAAATAAAAATACGACTGAAAATTACACAAAAATAATAGTAAAATTATAGAAACGATTAAAGAAAATAATAGATTACACAAAGAAATAATAAAATTAACGCAAACTCAACTTACGGAGCAATCAAAACTATGAAAACAAATACATAGTAACAGCTCTTCAGAATGATAGGAAACAAGACATGTAAAATAGAGAAACAATACCACATCAGCATTAAATTTGAGTAAAAATGGAACTAAACTCGCTCATGTAACAGTAACCATCAATAAACAGAATAAAACGGGTCAGTTCATAATGATAAATTATTTTGTCAGTGTCACTTTTAAGCCAAAATGTGGATGACAAATTATTTTGTGAAGGCCAATTTTTATCAAGGTAGTTAATGACTAGTTATATTGTCAAAAATTGTTAAGGGGAAAATAACTAACTATTACTATCAGTATTTGGTTCATAGGTTTACACGATTTGTGTTTGGTTAAATTGTAGTTTTGATGTTGCTGTTAATCAAATTGCTTTTATGTACAATTTATTTCCCTTTTTCAGTTTCTTTTTCTTCCATATCTCCTTCATTATTTTCCAGTATTTTACTCTTTTCTTCTGTCCGGGTAAATATTTCTTCAGTGGTTTTTTTCTCCTGGAAACCTGAAATATTTTGCTTCTTTCTCATAGTAAATGTTCTCTGATGACTTGATGTGTTATTTTCATTTCTTCTTGTCTTTTTCAGTCTCTGTTTCAGTTGTATTAGTTTTTAGATTTTGAAAGTGTATAAATAGTTCATTCTTTGTAGATCACCATAAAAGGTGATTCTTATTTTTCTGATTAAATCTGATAGTTTCTCCATGTTCATGTAAAGTTCATTATTGTGTCTTCTTTTCTGTCTTTGATGGACTGAAAGACTTTTTTTGAGTATTCTTCGTTTTTTTTGTAGATTAGAAGTTTGTCAAACGTCAGACATTCGGTTGGATGTAGAGGTTCCGATGAAATGACTATACCGTAGTGCTATAGTTTAGCATTCAGTGATATTAATTTTTTATCGCAAGTGTTCTTTGTTAATCGATAGGCTAGCCATTTTACCCTAATGATTTTGACCCTAATAGCTTCTTTTTGAGAGATGTTGACTTCAATAATCTCCCCAGGGTATTTGAATTTTTCAATTTCATTAATTTCCTGTATGTTATTGTTAGTTTTTTAAACTGCTGATTAAATATCATAAGAAATTTTGTAAAGTTTATTTTATAATATAGTAATAATAAAAGGGAAAGCAAATGCTGAGCGCATACCCGCTCGAAAGAAAACGACAAAAAGGATGATATAAAAGCAGTTCTGTCAACTTTTAAATATCATAATTTAATGTTCATGTTTTACATAAGAAAAGTGGTGGCTAGTGCAATCTCTTCAAATCAGAGAACATATTGTTGAAATGGGCAAACAAGGTAAGCCCTCTGTAGAAGATGATGCTTTCATTCTCTGTGTAATGACAGACATTTCCAGTCATATTCCAGATACAGAAAAAACAAACACAAAACAAGAAGATGTTTGTATTACAAACCCATACAAAAGGAATTGCAATATTATTGCTATGAATATTATGTCGGTCTTTGTGCTTCTTTTAGAAATTTCCACACAGAGAAGGAATACAAAAATATTTCTTAAAGTTTCCATACTTCAAAAACTTAAAAATTCATTTTAAAAAAAATAACTATTTATAAATAGTTTTAAATTGAAATATAGTAACAGCTCTGTGAATTGGCAAATGCGAATGTATGTTGTTGTGTGATCTTGATCCGATTGCCTAAATTTATAAATAGACATAAACTGTTTCCATAAAAAATTTTTTATTAGCAGTTTTTAGGGTAAAGTGTTTATTTTTACCATATAAAAATGAATGAAGTAACATTAATTCCCTTGTACAAAATATAAAATAAAAAAAAGTATTACAATATATAATTAGGAAACTAATACCTGCAAAGGATAACCTGTGCGCATGCATGAGATAATTTATATAATACTTCTAAAAAGGGAATATTAATATTAAAACTATTTTTAAATAAACAGTTGTAACTAAAGGTTTCTACAAAATAAGTGAAAGTTCTTATAAACAAAAAAAATGAATTGTTAAAGACCGAGATCAATTAAAATTTGAACTTACCATCTTAGAAAATGACGAAACAATAAAAATAATTAAACATAATACTACAACAAATGAACACTCGTACTAGTGCAATAAAATTCAATATTCTAGATTTAGTAATATCAAAAAGATACAAGAATATGAAGATGATCTAAATAATGATTATATTGTACACTATTATGCTTTATATATTGTATAAATTGGAGTAAAATGAATATTGTTATATCTGTTATGTTGTTAACACTATTTTGTAACAATATAAAATAACGCTAAATAATCTTAGTATTAATATTATGACTATAATTGTAATTATAGATTTACCCTTAATATGTTTGCCTTCCTTAGTTTTGATTTGCTCTGTTACAAGATTTTATACAAAAAACCAAAATATTATTAAGATTAGATTAAAAAATTAACTAATTATGTATAATTTACACAGGATGACAACGCGTTTAAAATAGTAATTCATATACATTATTTGTCATTATCCACTCATCTATTTCATTAAGGAGTTTTTTGTTTACTCTACTATATATAAATTTATCAGGAATAAGATTTATTAGTTTAGAAGAAATATACATGAAATGTCTTCTGTAGACTTTTTTTTTATGGTGAGAAAAATATACGTAGGAGATGCATATTTAGATCCTTCAATCGTCATCATCATGTCAACTTAGTTCACCATGGCCCAATTAAATGATGATGATGTGTGTGACATGTAAACAAAAGGTACTTTTGTACAGACTCAGACCGACCATTCCTGAAACGTGTGGTTGGGTGAACCCCAACAACCAATATCCACTCTTTAGTTTTAAATTCATATAAAAAGAAGTAACTTTTATTTTACTAGGATTTGAACATGAGAACCTTCAACTTCAAAAATAACTGTTAAACAACTGATTTGCAACAAGTTAACCGCTAGACCAGCCTGGTGAGCTATATATATATATATATATATATATATAACAAAAAAAAATAACCACAAACACAGTAACAGAAACCTAAAAAACTAATTCTAAAATTCAACTTTGAATGGATCCTGCATCATCAGTCAGTGCAAAATTCTAAAATTACATCAAACAAAATACAAATAAAAACAAAAATTTAGAAAATATAAGCCCTAATAATGGCAAAACTTGAACAACAAATGATGGAATGATTATCATTCCAGTTGGCCTCAAGTTATCTTGTTCAAGTTTTGTCGTTATTGGGGTTTTTGTTTTCTAAATTTTAATTTTAATTTATTTATTTTTTGTTTTTGTTTGATATATTTTTGGAATTTTATACAGACTGATAATGCAGGAAGCTACGGAAGTCAACTTTGGTGTTAGGTTTTTAAAGGTTTCTGTTATTGGTTGTTATAGGTTGTATGGTTGTTAAGGTTTCTGTTATATCTGTTTGGTGATTTTTTTTTTATTATTTGAGGTAATTTGACACAGTGGTCACCATGCTGATGATTAATTAAAATAATAATAATAATGATGATGAAAACAATAACAATAAAAATAATGGTAATAATGAAAATTTACGGCTAATATGACCACTGCAGTCGATGACTAAAAGATATAAGTGGGACAGCAATTTTCCAGATGTCCAACTAACAGCACTGCTTAAATCCACACTACACAACTTAAAAAAACTAATGCATAATTTGAAAAATTTAAATACTACTCAAATAGATCTTCGCTTCAATAGGAATTTTTTTTATAGATCTTAATTTTACCGGGTTTTTTAAGTTATTTTTTTTTCAATTCATTTAGCAAAAACATATATGTATTTTAGTCTTTATAAAACTAATTATAAATATCTATACAGTGTATTTTATTAACCATATTACTGAACGTCTTTTTTCTTACATAGTACATATGTTCTGAATTTCTTTTTAATTTTATTAAAATACAATTATTTATTTTTTACATATATTTTTTTTACTTAGTGCCTTACCCACTAAACATTAGAATGATATGTGCAGTTAAATAAGACAACATTCTTTAAATTATCCTTTCAATTATCCAGATTTGGCCTTGCAAGGTCCATCTGGATAATCAGTGTTCCACTGTATGCAAAATCTAAAACTCTTACCACTTCATTTTCAACTTTTAAATTTTCTGATTTAACTAAGTTGGTCTCTTCAATTGCTAAGGAATCTTTTTTGACATCACCAGTCATAATGTCAAGCGGTTCCTCTTTCGGTTGTACTAAATTTATTTTCTGTAATAAAAAAACAAAGAACAAAGTAAATATGTTATGATTTATTGTACAAATTATAAAATAAAAATAATTTGTATCTCTAATTCACTTACAACATTAACAGTGCAGTCACAGTCAAAAAATCATTATTAGGTAACTTTAATCGGCCAGGTTTTATATGGGAAAACCTAGAAAATGTTTCTTATACCAAATTTTATCACTCTAATTTAAATGTTGAAAATGCTGCTACTTTTCTTACATACAGATTTTTCTACAAATTGTAATCTTTTACAATCAAATAGGTGTTATTGTTTATGGTGTTTATGTTTGTGTATATTGTTTATGGTGAAATTTTTCATAGCGATAAATATAATATACCTTTAGAGATAATGTTACCTACTAAAATTTTGAATTGTAATCTTATGTCTGATCAATACATACCAGATTATAAAAACATAAATTTTCTAAGATTCAACATTTAATGAATAAGAGTTTGATTCTAAATAATATTTATTTACTTTTTATGTCGCCACATAAACTTGGAGCTTGTGTGTACAACATGAAAATGCAATTTTGTAACATAAGAAAAATATCATGCCTGACTGGAATTTGATATTGATCATGATATATAAATTTCTTCTAAGTAATTGCAACTATGTATTATAGTGGTCACTATGAAAGAAGGTGCTTGTATTTAAACTATTGCACCTCAGTAAAAAAAACAAAAAAACTGCATTTTTGTGCTAATTAGATTCGACCGGTTTTAGTTACTGTCATTTGTTTGAAAATTAGGAGTATGAAAAGCAGATTTTTTGAATTTTTTTTGAGGCCATCAACTTTGAATTGCTCTACAATCCAAACCAACAGAGATAAAAATTTTATACTTTTGGAAGTAGATTAAACGATTGTTTCTCAATAATTTTAATTAAAATTTAGCTAACAACTATTACTATTTAAGCCTACAGGTTGTTCAATAAAAAACATCACATTTTGGTTAACATTAGGTGTAGTAAAAATAAATTTCCATTAATATCAGGCATTAATTTTGTAGAATTTTTATTTGTAGAGTTGAATTAATAAACATTAGCGTCTTATGGTGAGGATCATAATAATCAATTTAAAATTGTGGCAATATATGAAGGACTGAAGAAGCAGTCTCAGTGAGCATTTGTCACAACGCTGATTACAGTATATTAATATTATGTCGTTGTATATTAGTATAAATTAATTGCAATGCCAGTGTTCACTCTGATGAGTTCATTAAGCCCTTAGCTGTGGTATCTAACAAAGTATATGATATTTTATTTCCATATGTTCAGTTCATACTGGTTTGTTAGCAAGATTATTTAACGGTGCCACGTTACATTAGACGGTTTAGAATAGTACATTAATTTACATTTTTTTATCAGGTTATAAGTAATTTTTCTGTAACGATCTTAAGTTTAATATGAATGAGATGGAAACACAGTTTCCCAATCAACATGGCTGTACAATTAAGGGCAGTTCCAGAATGTAATCTACAATGAATATAAATTTCTTCAAAAGCTATCTGACTTTGAATTCTGTAGCACGATTTACTTTGATGAAGTTCATGAACTCACTGCTAAAACATGCGGCATTAGTTGAAGGTCGCTACAAAGGATATGTAGGACAGCTAAGGAGTGCGATAGTAACGACAGCAGCGTTCAGTTTGAAATGCCAGAGAAAAATAGGACACGGAATGCAAATCTGTCACTGAACGATTTCAACTATCATGTATTGCGCACACAATCATATATCAGTAACTACCCGTACCGTTCAGAATGAAATCCCTACCATTAAGAAGTTCAAAGATGAAATACGGTAACATGTGGATATAAATCTACCATCTATGACCGTTTATAATATTGTAAAAAAAATTGGTTTATGTTATAAAAAAACTCAAGATGGTCAACGTTTCTTGATGGAATAGATTGATATTGCATTGCAAAAGAATTTAATATTACGTCATGTGATGATCGACGTATATTTTACACAGATGAGACGTGGGTTAATGAAAATCATTCTCATAAATATATATAGCAAGATTCAAAGAAAAATACGATACTAAAATTAAAATCCTCATCAGAAAGACAGTTGTTTAATAGTATGTCGTGCAGGTTCGGCTTAAGAAAGGGTTCATTAAAAAAAGTATTAGTAGTAAATTCTTGTGATTATCATTCAAAAATGAATAGGAACAGTTTCAATATTTGGTTTACAAATGAGTTTTTGAATTACTTACAAGAAGGGAATGTAATAATAATAATAATAATAATAATAATAATAATAATAATAATAGATAACACAACTTACCCTTTTGCGGTAAATAAAGTTACCACCACAGTTGGAGAAAAGCTGAAATCCAACAGTAGCTTCACAAAAAAGTCGTTGCTTGCAACCACTTTTTTTATTAGTTAATATTATCCATGTATATTAACCATGTATAAAGTAATCTGATAAAACTGTGTGAAAGGCAATATTAAACCATGCCTACATGTAGCTGATTATTATAGCAACAAACAGGACACACGCCAAGCATTGGTTGCGGCTGTACTTTTTGAATGAACTTTTCATACCTTTCCGATCTCAATTAAAAGCTTAATATTAAATACATTATATTCAAAATATTGTCATCTTATTCAAATTGTTTCAATGATTACAACGATGTGTTTTTCCATAAAATATTCACTGAAACTAAACTTTTGTCTCATAAAAAAACATTCTGCATGCTTACATAATACTAGATTTGGGATAAATCCTAATTATAATTATTGAGAAACAATCGTTTAACCTACCTCCAAAAGCAGAAGACTTTTATCTACATCGGGTTTAACTTTACATCAATCAAAGTTGACATTCTCAAAAAAAATGCAAAAAATTGTGAGTTTTCCGCTTCTCACACCCCTAATTTTCAAACGAATGACTAACTAAAATCGGCCAAATCCAGTTGGCAAAAAAAAACTGCAGTTTCCAATGATACCTTCATTTTTTGTGCGATTTTTTTTTAAACTGAAATACAACAGTTTAAACACAAGTGCCATCTTTCATGGCAACCACTATAATAATATTGTTGAAAGTCACGTACCAAAACTACTTGCAAAAAAAAAAATGTAATTTTGTAGTGAAATTATTATCACAATTACTAATAACAAAAAGTTCTATAAGCTTCAAAAACAATATAGATCTACTTATTATTAAGAATTATTTAAGAACAAAGTGTATGCAATACTCAGTCATAAAGATTTGTTATTAAATTACACTGTTAAAAGTTGAGGATCTTTAATCTGATGCTTCCAAAGATTTTTTTAAATTTGTTAATAAAAATGACAACAGTAGATCTTGTATTCTTTATGAAATGAGTATGGCAACTTCACTAAAAAATTTGGGAGTGTCTATATTAACAATGATTTTTCCTTAACTGAAATTAAATTTAGTTGTAATGATTGCCGCAGTTAAACATTATTTTAACTCAAAATGATGTTGAAGAGGCCATTTGACTTAATGCTAACTCTTTGACAAGCACAGAATATATTCATCCTCTTTTAGGGAAGAAATGCTCTGCCTTTTTTATACAGTTCTTAACTAAGCTCTTCAATCATTCTTTAAATAGTCTTCTACATCCTAGTGTTAAAAATTTGTTACATATGTCCATTATTTAAAAATGGTGACATTCAGATATCAATAATTACTGCCTTTGGCAAATACAATTTTTCTGCAAAAATCTTAGGTAAGTTAATTTATACGAAAAACACACTTACATAAAGAAATTTATATCGTTCTAGAACATCATGGTTTTTTGGAAGGTAAATCTACTTGAACAAACTTGTATGTACATACGGAAGATACTGTTGATGCACTAAATGATTGTAATTATCTTGATCCAATTTATACTGATTTTCATTGTGTGTTTGATGTAGTTAATATCAAATTACCTATTAAAAAAAACTTGCTGCGTGTCAATTTAATAATATAAATTGTTGTCTTTGATACATTCATTTCGTACAGAATTCCCTACATTAAAATTGATAATTTTATCTCTAAGCCTATTTATGTTAAATGTGGAGTAAGGTAAAGCATGCATTTATTAGGTTTTCCAATTTTTGTAGTATTTATAGATAACAGTTTATTCATACCCTATCACTTTTTTTTTATTTTTCACAGATAATATGAAATTGTTTAAGCCTATTACAAAACTAGTTTACATTCAATTACTTCCAACTGACTTGAACTTTGTGAAAAAATGATGCAACAAATAGTATTTCTTCTAACTTACAAAAATTAATTTCATATTCAATGTTGAAGGTTTGCAGATAATGATATAAATGTGAAACTGAATAATATAAAATAATACTGCAATACAAAAGATATCTTCTATTAGAAACTTGGCTGTATGTTTTGATAGCAAGTTATCCTTCAGTGAATAAACTTGTTATACTGTATCTTCACTAAAATGGGAAAATTTATCGAGAGATTCTCTACAAATTACAGAAATATTAACTCTGCAGAATTTTAGTCATACACTTATACAGTATTAAATTATGGCCCTGTTGTTTGGCGACCTTTAGCTGACTTGCAATTAAAACTACTAGAAAGACTACATAGAATCTTTCTTAGATGTGCCGCCTATAAAATCTGTGATTCTATGTTCTTTACCAATCATAGCTTTATTCGTATTTTAAATTTGTTAAAAATATCAAGAATTGAATCATCTCTGAAGAGGGCAGATTTAATATTTGCTAATAAAATTTTTAGCAATTACGTTGACTCCCCTAATTTATTGCAGCTTTTTGACTTGCATATATTAAGAACTAGATTGCTTAGGTATAATTTTCAATATTTTCTCGGTTCAATCGATTTGTATACATCACCTATTACTAGGCTACATTTACTACGTAATGTACATTAAGGTACACTTAATATCTTATCAAGAGCTACTCTAACTTATGAATGATAATTTTGTTATGTATGTATGTTCTTTTTAATATGATTTTGTATTGATCGATTTTGTGCCTGTCTATTTCAATTAAGTAAATAAGTACACTTTAAAATTTACCACAATTACCAAACTCTAAAAACTTACCAAATACCAATCACCCAGCCTTTTCTTTAGGGTAAAAATAGAAAATTAGGTCATAACAACAAAGACAATTGCAAAATTCCAGCAAGTACTTTGAAAAATTATTAAACTACCAAACACCAAGGTAAGATTTCAATTTCAAAATCTAGCAACATGAACTGAAAAATCCACAAAAAAAATTATATGAAAATAGATAAATCAGAAATTAAACAATGTAGAAGGTGATAGCTTGACTGCAACAGAATTACGAAAAGAATCATGAAAACAACGAAGTAAAAACTGAAGAACTTGCTAGAAGAGATATGGAAAACTGAAAAAATCCTACAAGACCAGAAAATGCACTAATACATCCGCTACACAAATAAGATGAAACAGAAGTAAATAACGACATAGGGATTTCCCCTCTTACCTTTGACAAATAAAATTCTTTGTATAGCACTTCAAAATAGAATTGAATTAATCGTAGAATTAACATCTGGGAAAATACGAAGCTCAACAAAATCTCATTTATATTCTATTAACTAATATTAGCATGGGATAAAATTACTTACATAGTTACATAAACGAAAGTGAACACCAACATATATATATACATAATACTAATATTTTAATGTCTATTAAATCACTCCGTAAAAGATCAGTGATGCCAAGAAATGCAATTGTATACTTCAGTACATACGATATCTTGTTATAATAATGGAAAATACGCAAATCACTAAATCCGTCCATAAATAAAACAAAAATTAAAACCTATAACCGACATTAAAAGAAAACCCTTGAAACACGCCATTTTATACTATCATACAGCAGCAAGGGACACTGTCCAGGCTCTGCGATTCGTACGGAGAATTGTGATACTCCCGCCACTTTTGCGTTCCGTTCCGCAATGGAAAAGAAAATTATATATATAAATGTTGTACAATATATATATATTGCACAACAGACTTATTAAAAGACTAGCAGATCCGGTAGTGCTTCGCTATTGCTAAATTTGAGTATAGATTAAATGAAGATAATTGAAGGTTTGATAAAACATTAATAAAATGAACAATACGGAACTTCACAAAATTTAACCTTTCCTTTTACCCTCTCGCCCTTTTCCCTTTCCCCTTGTCCTCATTTTCGTTTTTCCCATATGCGCTTTCTCCATTTTCCCCTTGTATTCTTCCTCTCACTTTCCTTCCTTTATTTCAAATATTTTATATTAGTTGTCTTCTTTTTTAAGTGCCGGGTCTCACAGTCTAAACTCTCCCCCGCCCCATCACAATAACTCGTGAAGACCGGACCTGTCTGATAATGGTCGGGAAGGAACACAGCGGAGCCTACGGATACCAATGAAACACGTACATCCGCGTCGGACTTCTCCTCAGTCCTTTTTTTCTTTTTATCCTCCGGAACCACCGTAAGGTATTACTTAAGAGGATGGATGATATGAATGAATGAAGTGTAGTCTTGTTCAGTCTCAGGTCGATCGTTCCTGAGATGTGTGGTTAATTGAAACCCGACCACCCGATCCCCGATCTAGTTTTCAAATCCATATAAAACTACTGCCTTTACTAGGATTTAAAACTTAGAACATCTCGACCTTGAAATCAACTGATTTGGGAAGACGCGTTCACCACTAGACCAACCCGGCGAGTTAGAAATGAACGGGTCTATATGACTAATTGTTTTAAATCATTTTAAAGGCGATCGATTACTATTTTTGGTTCTTTCTTTCTTTTCTTGTTTCGCCTCCGGTAACTACCGTTCAGATAATACTTCAGAGGATGAATGAGGATGATATGTATGAGTGTAAATGAAGTGTAGTCTTGTACATTCTCAGTTCGACCGTTCCTGAGATGTGTGATTAATTGAAACCCGACCACCAAAGAACACCGGTATCCACGATTTAGTATTCAAATCCGAGTAAAAATAACTGGCTTTACTAGGACTTGAACGCTGCAACTCTCGACTTCCAAATCAGCTGATTTGGGAAGACGCGTTCACCACTAGACCTACTATTTTTGGTTAAAATCGGTTATATGCACACAACGCTTCTGCAGTTTTTTAGTTTTTAGACGGGGCCACTGAAACGCTATATTGAAATAAGAAAATAAATAAATAGAATTATAAATGTAATCCGATCAAATTTAACATACGCTCGCTAACCTTCGCTGGTCAAGGTTAGCGAGCGTAAGTGGGCAAGTAAGGAAGCGTTGTGGGCATATAACGAATTTTAACCCTATTTTTTAAAAAGAAATATCATAATTTTTCATAAATATAGAGTTTCAAATTCCAGAGTTTCTAAATTTCCCTTAGTTAATTTAATGAACAAAATTGAAGCCCTCGACCCTGATCCTGGTGATAAGTACATAATTAAAGGGTTTAATGCGGCGAGTTCAAAAAATAACCACTTTCCATTGGTAAATGTCTAACGGAAGAATAAATCTGAAAAAATGTAATGATACCGTAACGGTATATAGAGTCTCCCCGAAAACTTAAATGAATACATTTTTTAAATTATAATCCATTGCTTTTAAAATGATTTAAAACGATTAGTCATTAAAACTCATTCCTTGCCTAACTAGGATTCAAACCCAGAACCTTCCAGAAAGCCGCTAAGACCTAGATCCTAGTCCACATAAATATCAAATATCTAATGATATTACCAGAAATATATTATTAGATTCTATGTTGCATTGAAGTTTGTAGAAATAAAAACAATATTTAATAGAATTGAACATAAAGTGGAGGCATCAATTTTCTGCCATAACTCCTCTATTTGTTAACCGATATTAAAAAACAAAATGTCATTTTATTCAAAATAAAAGGCTTAATGTTTTAGCAAATAATATAAATTTTGATGAATCTAATATTTACGGAGTTTTAATGGATTGAAAAATAGACATGGCCGCCATTTTGTAATTTGCGAAGGTCAGGTTCATAATCACAAATTGGAAATGGTGAGTGAAGTGATCTCTGCGGCCATAGGGTAGGCCCCCTGGCTTCTTGGCCCCGGGAGCCCCTGAGTTGGCTTTGGGATTTGTCTGGGCTGATCTCAGCCCTGAGGGTCAGGTTCTGGCTAGACGGGCCAGCTAGTACTTAAATATTTGTGAAACATAGTAAAAGACTATCATACAGGTATTCATATACTTTTATTTTATGGAAGGTAAGAAATAAATAGGGCAAAAGAGCAAATGAATTCAATGTGAATATGAAAAATTCCATAATAAAGCGACAGAAGAACGATTGGTTTTGTTAAAGAAACCAAGGTTATCTGCCTCTTACATTTTTCTTCATCTTACAAGAAATACGAAAACAAGAGATCATGGAGAAAACTGAATAATGAATTAAGAAGAGCAACACAAAAAAGTAAAAACGAAATGGTTTTGTGAGACCACTCACACGTAGAAAATTCAGGAAAACAGGCGGTATGAACTTATGTGCAAAATAGTAAAAAACAGCAACTTGGAATAAGTAGAGATACAGACACTAAAGAAATTGCCAGTAAAAATAATAGTATTGTAAGAAGAAGAAAAGCTATTTGAAAGGTAGAATAAGTGTATAAAGGAACAACACTGCTTAAAAGGAAGCCAAATGATCTTCTTATAGAAGCTGGAATAAAATTAAAAAACCTGAAGTAGAAGCAGCAAAATTTAAAATCGGAAGCTTCATCAGCATCAACAGAAGTCTTAAAGGAGGATTTCAGGAGATAACAATATTACATAAATGAGATCTATAACAGTGGGATGTAGTCAAATTTTCTTACAAAAATCACAATTCCATTTCCCAAGAAGCATGTTGTCGTTAAGTTTTTTAATCTTCTCTTCAACAGAAAGGCCGAGTAAAAAAAAAAATATGAGGCACTACAGATGTGATTAGGCTAATCAAAACCATTAGTAATAGGTATATGGAAAGAAGTAAAGAAATAAGTATACAGTGTCAAATAAAAAAACTAATGTAAATAATTAAAAGACAAAGAACAAATGTACAATCCAAATATACAAAATGAATTACAGAATTGCACCTGAATCGGAAATTGGTTATTAAAATAAAGGATGCTCAAACTGAGTTTAACCTAGGAAGAGGAATAAGCAAGGATGCTGCCTTTATTTAATATGTAGTTGAAGATATGATCAAAGATGTTAGAATAAATCTAGGAGAAAGGAAAATAAATTGTAAAATGTTTACAGTAATTTTACAATTTTTTTTTTGGAGCTGAAGCACATAATATTCAAAATTAGAATACATTATTACAAAATAGTGGCAATGAATGTTAAGAAAACAAAAATAATCAGGTTAAGAAGAAATAAGCCCATGAATATCTACAAAAAAAAAAACAGTTGAATAAATAAAACAAAACTGATACTTAAGAGAATGGAGATTAAATGAATAGATGAACTGCAGAATGAAGAGATAATAAAGAAATTGTTGACAAGAATAGAAGCTTAATCAGAAAAAAAATTCAAAATAAGTGAGCTAACTTGCTGGGACATATTCTGAAGGGAGAACAATTAGTTAAAACAGCGTTTTTAGGTTCTCGATGTCTATAGCTGGAATAAACAAAATAAGACCGAATTTGAAAGGTCTTGAAGACCTTCCTATGTTTCCAACAAGCAATATCTTTTTAATAAGAGATATTGGTGCAAACATTAATGAAAGCGTAAAATAATAATAATGAACAACATCTAGACATACTTAGAATGAATGCATATAACTCCTGAGTTAATACTGAAAAAAGAGTTACAGAGAGTGATCAACTTTACATAAACACACAATGTTTCTAGTGCTGTCATTCTGACACATTTTAATGATCACAGGGGGATTTAGCTAAAGCTATTTCTAAGGACAGAACTCAAAATAATTTGTAAAGGATTTTAAAGAGGACCTGGATTAAAATAAATTAAGACCATATTTATATGAACATGACTGGAGGGAAATTCTTGATAACAATGATGCTGATTTTCAGTTTAATAAGTTTCTAGTTATTATATTAGGGCTCCCTCTATGAAACATGAGACCTTACTGATGGTGAGGGGCTTGAGTGCTCAGCGATACAGAGTAGCTGGACCGACAGCGCAACCATATCGGAAAGGGTATTTGTTGAGAGCCAGACTAAGGATGATTCCTGAAAGACAGCACCAGCTCTTTCAGTAGTTGTTAAGGACGTAGGTCAGGACGACTTAAACGGCCATATCAACATCACTCAATCTTCTGTGTACTGTGCAGTTGAAAGTAATGGAAAACTGCAGCAGCATTTTTTTTCCAAGAAAATGTAGCTCTCTGCTTTTTCATATAACAAAGATGGAGACACCTTCCTTGGTAAAATACTCTGGAGATAAACTAGTCTTCTGTTTGGATCTCCGGGTAGAGACTACTAAGGAAGGGGTCACCAGAAAATTAAAAAATAGCATTCAATGAGTCGGAACATGGAATGTTAGAAGTCTAAAAAAAGATTGGTAGGTTAGAAAATTTAAAGAAGAAAATGGATAGATGTAGGTGAAGGAGGAATTAGCGAGGTTCAGTGGGAAGAGGAAAACAACTTTTGGTCAGGTGATTTTAGAATAATTAACTAAACCTCAAATAATGGGCAGGCAGAAGTAAATTCTGTAATGAACAAGAAAATAGGGAAGAGAGTACAGTATTTATAAATGCATAGCGATAGAATCATTGTAATAAGGATAAAATCAAAACATAAACCGACAATGATTGTTAACATCTATATGCCTACAAGCGCCAATGATGATGATGATGAGGTAGAGTGTGTATACGAAGAAATTGACAAAGCAATTAAACACATAAAAGGGGATGTTAATTTAATAATAGTTGGAGATTAGAATGCAAGCATTGGAAAAGGCAAGGAAGCAAATAAATATAGCGGATGAATACGGGCTGGGCAAAAGGAATTAAACAGGGGACCGACTTACAGAGTTTTGCATGAAGTATAATTTAGTAATTGCCAACACCCAGTTTAAAAATCATAATAGAAGAATATACATATGGAAAAAGCCAGGTGATACTGCAAGGTATCAGATAGATTACATCATGGTTAAGCAAAGATTTAGAAATCAACTCATAGACTGCAAGCTTACCCTGGAGAAGACATTGATAGCAACCATAATTTAATGACAATGAAATGTAGATTGGGGTTTAAAAACGAAGGAAAGGTGTCAGATGAATCGGTGGAATTTAGAGAAGCTTGTGGAAGAGGAGGTAAAGAAAGTTTTTGAGTTGGACATCGAAAGAGGTCTGAGTAAAAACGGTAACGTAGAAAATGTAGAAGAAGAATGGGAGAATGTTAAAAAGGAAATTCTTAAATCAGTGAAAGCGAACTTAGGTGGAACAAGAGAACTGGTAGAAAACCTGATTTCTACCATATTGCAGCTGATGGATGAACATAGAAAATCTAAGAATGCTAGTGATGAACAAACTAAAAGGAACTATCGACAATTAAGAAATAATATAAACAGGAAGTGCAAACTAGCGAAAGAAGAGTGGATTACAGAAAAGTGTTCAGAAATGGAAAGAGAAATGATCATTGGTAAAATAGACAAAAGCATACAGGAAAGTTAAAGAAAATTTTGGGGTACATAAATTAAAATCTAATAATGTGTTAAACAAAGATGAAAGTACGAAAAGAGGTGAAAGTCAATAGGTGAGTGGAATGGAATATATTGAATTGTTATAAGGAGGAAATGAATTAGAAAATTGTGTTATAGAGGAAGAGGATGAAAGGGGAGAAACAATACTGAGATCTGAATTTAAGAGAGCATTAAAAGAATTGATTGGTAGAAAGGTTCATGGAATAGACAGAATACCTGCAGAATTACTGCATAGTGCAGGTGAGGAAGCGACTGAGAGATCATACAAACTGGTATGTAATATTTACGAAAAAGGGAAAGTTCCATCAGACTTCAAAAAGAGTGTTACAGTCATGATATCAAAGAAAGCAGGAGCAGATAAATGTGAAGAATACTTATAACAATTAGCTTAACTAGTCATGCATAAAAAATCTTAACTAGAATTCTGTACAGAAGAATTGAGAGGAGAGTGAAAGAAGTGTTAGGAGAAGACCAATTTGGTTTCAGGAAAATTACAGGGACAAGGGAAGTAATTTTAGCACCCAGATTAATAGTAGAAGGATGATTAAAGAACTAACCAGCATGCTTGGCATTTATAGACCTAGAAAAGGCATTCGATAACATAGACTGGAATAAAATGTTCAGCATTTTAAAAAAATCAGGATTCAAGTACACAGATAGAAGAACAAATTCTAACATTTACAGGAACCAAACAGCAATAGTAATAATTGAAGAGCATAAGAAAGAAGCCATAATAAAAAAGGGAGTCCAACAAGGATGTTCCCTATCTCCATTACTTTTTAATCTTTACATAGAACTAGCAGTTAATGATGTTAAAGAACAATTTAGATCCAGAGTAACAGTACAAGGTGAAAAGATAAAGATGGTATGATTTGCTGATGATATAGTAATTTTAGCTGAGAGTAAAAAAGATTTATTAGAAACAATGAATGGCATGGATGAAGTCCTATGTAAGAACTACCGCATAAAAATAAACAAGAACAAAACAAGTGTAATGAAATATAATAGAAATAATGAAGATGGACAACTGAATGATAGGAAGAGAAAAAAAAGATTGTGGAGGTAGAAGAATTTTGTAATTTGGGAAGTAGAATTACTAAAGATGGACGAAGCAGGAGTGATATAAAATGCCAAATAGTACAGATGAAACAAGCCTTCAGTCAGAAATATAATTTCTTTATATCAAAATTCAATTTAAATGTCAGGAAAGGATTTGTGAAAGTATATGCTTGGAGTGTAGCTTTATATGGAAGAGAAACTGACAATCTGAGTACCTGAGAAGAAAAGATTAAAAGCTTTTGAAATGTGGTGCTACAGAAGAATGTTAAAAATCAGATGGGTGTATAAAGCAACAAATGAACAGATGTTGCAGCAGATTGATGATGAAAGAAGTATTTGGAAAAATACAGTTAAAAGAAGAGACATATTTATAGGCCACATGTTAAGGCATTCTGGAATAGTCACTTTAATACTGGAGAGACAGGTAAAAGGAAAAAATTGTGCAGGCAGGCAACAATTTGGAATATCTAAAACAAATTGTTAGGGATGTAGGTCGTAGGGGGGAGTATAATGAAATGAAATGACTAGCACTAGATAGGGAATCTTGGAGAACTGCATCAAACCAGTCAAATGATTGAAGACAAAAAAAAAATATTAGGGTATATTAACCAATCAAAATCTGTTATTTATTTAAAAATAAATCTATTTATTTATTTTAAACCATGGATAAAGTTGGACTGTGCATTACCATTTCTCAGAGACAGGTTGAATAAGATATGGCATAAAAATTCTCAGTCACAAAACTAAAACTGAAAGTTTAAGAAAAAAATATATATGTGGATTATGGAAGCTAAAAAACATTTTAAAAATATGAGGGAATTACCTGCAAATAATCGGTGGAGAATTTAAAAACCAGTGTACTTCTATGCTTACTATTAAATAAAAGATATAGAAAACATATGTAAATGTTGTTTCTGCTGAAGGTAAAATTGCTATTTTTAATGAATGTGGTTTTTAGATCTAGTTTATTTATTAATGTCCTACTTTCAAAAAAATAAATAAATTTTAAGATAAATTTTATGGCAAAGCTACATCTTTTGCAGATGATACTACTCTAGTATATTCATAAGAATCTTGATAGGTTGCAAACTATAATACAGAGTGATCTGGATAATTTAGGCTTATAGTTTTACGTCAGTAAATTATAACGCTTTAAAAATCAAATATGTAATTTTTACTTCACAATCTGCTACCAGCTTATTAGTTCCATTAACATACCGTTAATGGTGACTGTGCTTATATACAATGCGACTGTTAAGTGATATCTGAGGTGAATTTTATGAAATACTTGGGTTAATTGGGGCGGGGGGTGGAATATATTTAATTTTTACGATGTTGCCAGCTCGTTTTTGCAAATCGAAAAATTAACATTTTGTAAATAATATTAAAAATTATCTTCCCATAAATACATCCGTAAAGAAAATTTATTTTTATTATGTGCTTTTCTTAAACTTCCAATGGTTCAACTGAATTCTCAAATTTTGCAACTTTAATTAATTAAACTCATTTCCCGATGTCATACATCGGTGACATTTTACGCAGCGACATAAGTCGGGTGACAATACAACATTCCGTTGTTAATTTCATATAATTTATACTAGCATTCCCGTCGACCTGACACGCACTATATGACCATATGGTTACATATGATTAACTGTGTGTCAACCAATATTTTGTCGTTTTTGACAAATATGAGGCAAATCGGATTATAAAAACAATTTTTCGAAACATCTCGAACCCAGAGCTACCTAGCGGGTCTAAAATAATTCAGAAACCTTCGCGGGCATGTGCACAACAACTCACTAAAGTTTCTTCGCAATCCAATGTATGGTAATCAAACAAACATTCATTTTATATGTAGAATATTTCTATATATTTATAATGCATCTTGAGGATGGCAGTTGAATCGATAAATTGTAGCTATCGATCTTGATTAGTTTTGACTATCGACTCAGCATGAATCGATCAGTTGGCAGTTGAAGCGGATTTTAATATAACTAGTTAGATTTACTTCTAAAATTAATGTACGGTAATCATGGTCAATAAAATTCAACATAAATATTTTTTTTTGTTTGTAAAGAATTAAAACAAATAAAAACAGAAAATTTGTTCGTCGGTTTAAATATTTAAATTAAAAAAAATTGTGTTAAGATTAACAGTTTACAAACAGATTTTGTAGCTTAAGAAAGCTGCATTTGAGCGTAGGCTTTCGCGGCGCGATTGGTAGCGTCTCGTTTTTTCATGCAG
This sequence comes from Lycorma delicatula, assembly GCF_047948215.1. NCBI lineage: Eukaryota > Metazoa > Arthropoda > Insecta > Hemiptera > Fulgoridae > Lycorma > Lycorma delicatula. The sequence continues at coordinate 577,075 of NC_134457.1, forward strand.
AGATCCCGGGTTCAAATCCTGGTCAGGCATATATGATATTTTTCTACACGCTGCAAAAATCACATTTCTTATTCATATTTCCAAGATAAAGAGTTTCTGTAGTGAATTTTATCAAGAAAAAAAAAAATCGAAATTTTTCGCAATCACATACGTCCTTTACTTCGTACCAGGAAATAAAAAGAAATATTTTATGAGTGAATAATGATTCGCTCATAAGATATTACTTTTCGAATCATTTAATTTATGTTCACATTTTTACGTACAGAGTAATTGCGAAAAATTTAGGTTTTCAGATTTCCATGGAAATATAAATTTTTAGCATCCTTGAATCCATTTTGACTAGTTTCGGTGTGACGTCTTTACGAACGTCCGCCGAATAACACAAAAACGATTAGACGTAGGATGTTGAAATTTTGGATTTAGGACAACTGTTGTAACATCTAGTTGTGCACCTCCCCTTTTGATTGCAATCGACTGAACCAAAAGTGTCTAAAAATTACAAAATCCAAATTTTTTGACTTTTTCTTAACCGCAGTAATAAGCCCTCATTGAGAGCTTTTAAACGATATATCACAAGTGGTACTTATTTTCATTGGTTCCAGAGTTATAGTCAAATAAAATTTTAATTAATGAAATACTTGGATCTTGCAAGGGAAAGGCACATCGGTTCGAATCAAACTTTATTTCTGTTTTTTTTTTTTTTTTTTTTTAATTTAAATATATTGATTTATTAATAATTATTAACAAAAAACGGAAGTTTTTTTTTCAACGATGGTTAAATAAAATGCTATGTACTTTACATTTTAATTCAAAAATTTTTACAGAGGTTTATGATAATTAATAAATTAATATATTTAAATTTAAAAAAAGTTTTAAAAAAAAATGTATATGAAGCGGAATTCGAACCGATGTGTTCATGATTACAGATCCAACTTCGACCTGGATGAGCTCAGTTAAAGATTGTGTATACACAGATCACAGTACGTGATGATGGTTAAAACCCCCAAAATAAACAAAACAGTACTTAATCACGCGTGATTAATGAAAAGTAAAATTTAAATTTAATTAATTATGAAAATCGTGAATCAGACAGAATCAGAAAAAATGTAGGTTACACAAATGCCAAAACTGGGATTGAGTCCTGGACAGTGCTTGCCAACCTTTGAAATATTAAACTAAGTAAAATAAAAATAATTAATATTTAAAGTGTTAAAAATAATTAGACTGGACAACCACAGAGAAAAGGAAATTTCCAGTAACCACCACTGAAATTATTGATTACTTCATGTGGATCCAAGTAAATACTGTACACTGTATATAAAAATAATAATTCAAAATATATAAAATTGAAATTAAAGTAACAATAAAATGATTATAAATACTGTTTCATAGCAACAGTTCAAAACGTGTAACTAAAATAAAATTCATAAAGCAGAAGACAAGTAAAGATGTAGAGTATGTCCTCAAGGCTTGTCACTGGGTGGGTTGTGCCATGGAATGCCAATCAGTGGTCAATGTGGTCATTTGACCACAGCGTATCACCAATCCAACACCGAACTACGGCTTTTTATCTTTCGCTGGTCATCCACTGGGAAGCAACAGATTGTCAGGAACTGGTATCATGATGCTTGTCAATGGGTGACAGGCCTAAGATAATAATAATAAAAATTTTGTTGGCTGAGCCGTGGCTCACCAAATGACGACATATATTTTATTAGGATAGATAAGATGATAGGTGAAAAAATATCGAACCCTTGTCACATGATTAGAACTAAGATCGGATGACGTAGAAGCCACTACACTAATTTTGTATGAACATTTTACCTTATTTCAAGCTGTAGAATCAGTAACCAAATTATTTTTCCTTTTTCTTGAATCATTCTGCATACTAGCAGGTTACCCGTCCACGCAATACTTGAATTTTAAACATATTTATTGAATGTTTTGGAGTGATGCTTTTGCTTATTACGTTGCTATGTTTAAAAGATGTCAGAAATAGAGAATGGAACTCCTGTTCTTATCACTCATAATCATCATAGTTACTTGTGGGCTCCCAAAAAAAATAAAGTTTACCCTTTTTTTCCATCCGAGCCCTCACAGTCAAAGTCTTTTAAAAATCTGCTAATAAATCCTAAAAACTTGTTAATCGCATGTTATTTATAGAATTTATTTTAATACATATTTAAATAAACAACATAAATAATATAAAAAAAATTATATAAAAATTTTATGTATAATTAGTGAAGTGAATAAAAACCAGTACTTACTTTTACTTGCAATTATACAAGTGTTTACTTGCAGTTCTGTGAATAAACAACGGCAAACCAAATACTTGACAAGTATTCTCTTTACTTGTAAAACATGGAAGTGAATAACCTTTACTTATCAAGCATTTACTTGTAACTACACGCAATTACTGATTCCGGTCAGACTTTACTTAAAACGAGTGAATAAAATCCTAAGTTCGGAAGAGTATTCAAGTATTTACTGGTAGAATTTCAAGGTAGCTATTTAGTAACCTTGTCAAACTTTTAATTTTTTATACTTGGTATGGCTGCCTTTGTCAACAATCGTCAACCAAAAACTTACAAAGAAAGGTGAGCATTGAGTCGAAGAAGATATGAAGAACTAATTCCTTTTATGAAAGAATCAGTTGAATTTTTGATGAACGCTTTTTTGGAAGAAAGTAATGAAAAGCGAGGAGGTGCTCTGTCATCGCAACAGAAGATGGAAGTATTTTTGCGGCACTTATCAGACCCTGGATTTCAAAACTGTGTCAGTGAAGACTTCGGGATTCACCGTTCAAAACTTTCGATTACGTTCTAAACAAAATAAATGAAAAGGCATCTGAGTGGATTCACTTTCCACAGAATGCTCATGAGTTAAATGAAGCCAAGAGAAAATGTAGTTCTCGCTTTAAAATGCTGAGCGTAATACGTGCTGTGGATTACACCCACTTTGAAATAAATAACCCAGCACACTACGGAGACTGTTACATAAACCGTAAGAAGTATCCCAGCATCAACGTTCAGGTAACATATGATTCCACTGAAAAAATCACTAGCGTTGATGCTTCTTGGCCAGGTAGCTCCCATGACAGTCGCATTTGGAGACGGAGCAGTGTTTGCCAAACCATGGCTAAAATTAATGGTACAGTATGCCTTTTGGGAGACAGTGGGTACGGAATTGCCCCATGGTTAATAACACCTTTTAAACCAGAGGGAAACAGGCAGGAAGAAGTGTTCAATAAACAACATTCTAAAGAAAAAGTTGTTATTGAACGCATTTTTGGTCAACTTAAGAAACGGTTCCCGATATTGGCGAATCTTGTTCGTGTAAAATTGGGAAAAATTCCGAAAGTATTTGTGGCATGTTCTGTTTTACACAATGTTGCAAAACATTTAAATGACGAATATTGTGAGTTAGAAGAAAATATCAATTATGAAAGAGAAGAGGATGAAAACAAAGAACCAGAAGAACTTTAAGAGGATGGAATTCATCTCAGAGGGCAGGCAAGAAGAAATGAAATCATGGCTTTGTTGTTGGAAAATTGATTTGGAATAAACTCCTTATCATTTTACCATTTTTTTATATTTATCATTTATTAAAAACTTAAATAAAATTTATTATTATTATAAATTTGTTACCCTTTTCCTTACCTCATTTTGTACATAAAAAAATGTAATTAGTATAAATAACAGGAGAAAAATCAGTAAAAGAGAAAAAACAAAATTAATCATTTATACTGGATACTTCTATTTTATACTGGTGTGTGTGCCTGCATATGAATGAACATGTAATAACACACATACGCACGCGGCCCTCGCAAGTATAAATGGATTTTTAATTTTTTTTTTTTTTTGGAAGTGATAGGATTTTATTTTATTTTATTAAGGCTTACAAATATGAAAATAAACACATAATTATTTTTACAGAAATACTAAATAAGGATTACTTCAACAATATGTATTGGCTGAGATCAAAATCTCTATTCTCTAATTTAATTTTCTCCTGTTCCAGTTCTGTCACCCCTTAATTTTTATTTCCTCTGTCTTCATCTGCATTCTTGCAAGTTTCAGCTGCTCATTGAGAACGAGTCGTTGAAGATCAGTGGTTGATAGATCGGCTGTTTCATCAGTGTCCCAATGTTGTCTCACACACACACACACACACACACACACACACACACACACAGTATTCTTCAAGATTCAAACTATTAGCATGTACGATAAACAGTACTCTTAGATACTCGTTCATTGATATGTATAATTAATGTCTTATTTTACATTATTAGCATGTACAATGAATAATTGTACAATTAATATTAATCAAGTATATCATATTATTTCTAACTTATTAATTGAAATAAACAAATGATCCTTTCTTAAAAAGAGAAAATTGTTGTGAAAAACCTTAACATTTTATATATATATTACCTTTTACCTGTAACACAATCATTTATATTTTGTTTTTTTATCCTTGTCTAGTAATTTTGTAAATTCTGAATTAAAAGATTTCTTTCCTTGAATATAAAATGTAAAATAATACATCTTACTTTTTAATTGAGAAAAGATATTCATTTTCAAAATTTCAACTAAAATATTATTTACATAAAACAATTTTTTCTTACAAGTTAATTTTTTTAGGGCAGAAGGATTATCTTTTTATATGATTAAATGACATAAATGTTTTTAAATATAAAAAGTTCTTAATAACTTTAATAATTAGGTAACATTTTTTATTTATACCACTGAATAAATATGTAGAATGGATTTTGCTCCCTGAAACAGAGAATAATGTCATCCATTGAAATTTTAAAAATACTTATACATATTGGTTTTGAAGTTTAAAAATCATGTTCTGTGCTAAAGTGAAATTAAATCAAATCATTTTTGAAACAGCTTATTAAGTGGGCGTTAAAAAATGGATTACATACAACAATATTCAGGAAATATTTTTGTCAAAGCAGGGAGAAGCTCCACTAGCAGTGGAAAAGCCAGGATTGATACTAACAAAACTGATGCTCTGTGTCTGTGCATTGGATTGGAAAGGAATTGTTCATTACCAAATTTTATCATTACAAGTATGCTAAAGTAAAAACCTGAAATGAGGAGTTAATAAGTTGCATTGTTTCAACATATTACAAACTGCACTGTTGTAAATTAACAGCTAAATAACAAAAATCGGCTGATATTAATACTAGAAGTTAATTTTTATTTAGAAAATAATATCAGTTAATAAAGCCGTTCTGTGTTGTTAATTATACGTTTGTTATTGCATGCATTATGAATGTAAAATACAATAGATTGAGGGCGTTTTACCTTGTTTTATTGTTAACATGATTTTTCCATCACTGCAATTTTAAATGCTTATGAATCGATAATGAAGATTGCTTTAAATCTAAATTATGTGTCATATGCCCATTTTCCTATTTAAACAAAATTTAGTTTGATTCAATATAGCGGACAAAGCCCAGCCATAATGCAGATTTTTTAAAATATATAGAACCCCATTTCTTTGTGCCTCCAAATACCTCTCAGATATGCAGTATAAAGCTGTTTCCACACTTAAATAACACCCAGTGTGTATAACACCCTGGGTGTTATACACACACACACACACACATCCAGTGTGTTATACACACTGGGTGTGTATGTGTATGTGTACATATATATATATGTGTATGTGTACATATATATATATATATATACATTTATATGATGCATTAATTCATAACCCAGTTGAAGAGAGGGAGATGTTATTTGTAATAAAGAAGAATATAAATATTTTTATTGTAATATGTTTATTTCAACAGTGGAACATAATATTTTCCAATGAAAAAGAGTTGATTCATCTAATACTTAACTTGAAACTAGCACTGGCTAGCTGCTTAAATACATTACAAGTGAACTAGCAGCTAGTTACGTCTCTGGATTTTAATGATGCATCATGAGAAGGAATGACATGTTGAAACTGTGTTAAGTATGTAGTGGTTTGGTTCTAAGTAACTGGTAAAATAAATCAATAACATAAATCAACTATATACACAGACAAATTAATTAACAGATTATTGGGTCGGCAAGAAAGTAATTTCTATTTTGCAGTGTGAAATAAAACTCCAATATTTTATAAAAACAATGAACTTTAATCAATTATACACGTTCCATTTTGTTTGATAACCTTTTGTCATCTTTCTAGCAACTTCATGATTCCAAGCTCGTAGAACTTCTGGTCCTTGTCAGCAAAAAGCTGAACCAAGTGTGATTTCAGGTCATCATAATTAGTGAAAATTTGCCATTCAGAGTTTTTCAAATTTCAAAATAAATGATAATCTGATGGTCTGAGATCAGGGCTATATGGGGGATGAGACACCACTTCCCAAACAAGTTCTAGTAATTTTACGCAAGTTACCAAAAATATGTGAAGCCTTGCACTGTGTTAGTGGAATATGATTTCTCTGTAATTTGCCAATTCTAGCCATTTTTCTTTAATTACTTCCCGCAGTTTCATTAGTTGTTGACATTAAACATGTGAATTGATCACTCGTTCCTTGGAAACAGCTCAAAATACAAAACACCTTTATATTCCAACCAAGTTGACAGCATAATCTTTTTTTGATGCAATTAAGCTTTCGGTGCCAATCTTCACACTTAGAAAATGATCATTTTCGATTGATGTTATTGTAGACAATTCATTTTTCATCAACAATGATAGTTTGTTTCAAAAATAGGTTAACTTCATTGCATTTGAGATGCATATTGCAAATACTGATTGTATCTCTTTCAATTCATATGTAACTCAAATATCAAACTTCTTAACAAGTCAAAATTTCTTCGATGTGATTTTCAATTGTTGTATGTGATACATTTTACCTCTCTGCAATTTCTCGCACAATTATATGATGATCCAATTCTTCAAGATATTCTCCAAAACAAACATAAAACTATCTATTTGTGAAAACTGATAATTACCTTCTTGCCAACCGCAATAGATGCAAATTTACCATCTAACATGTTAGGCCTTTTCAAGACTATGGATTCAGAATCATTAGTTATTGAAATACTTTCTCGGATAAGGATTACCTTCATCATCATAAGTCAAAACTAATAAATAGTTGTCATAATCAACTGTAGGTCTGAATTTGTAATATAAATATCACAAATTAGGTACAAGCAAACCAAAATTTTGTTAAGCACACACCTATTTTAACAGACCTATTTTATGAGCTGCCTTCATATGAGTTTCTAAAGCTGACTTAAATGTAAAAGACTTTAAACAGTCATTAAACATACACTTCCACTTCCTTTCTGTATGAAAATCCTTCACGTGCTTATCTAATGAAGTCTTTCTATTAAATCTTTTATCGATACAATATTTACATGCAAAACGTTTTTCATTCATGTGTGCTAAAATATGAGTTTCTAATGACATTTTTTTAAGAAATATCTTTGAACAATACGCACAAATAAATTCTTCCTTTTCTTTACTATCGCTTCCTAGGGGACAACAAAGAGTTCTATTACATTTTCCGCAAGTAGGACAAACTTTCTTCATATTGATCTTTACTACAGCATGAATGCTATTTATATGGGTTTGCAAAGCTTGATTGTCTTTTAACTTTTTACCGCACTGATCACACATGATTCCTCTTATTTTATCTTTATGATTCTTAGTCGTGTGACGAACCCTTTCATTTCTATCAGAAAATACCTCAAAACAATATAAACACACTCTGTTACATATATGATCTCTAACATGAGATATATACCGTGTTAAACCATCAAATTTAATGTTGCTGCATATGCAACAACTAAAGTATGAATAACTGATATGTTGTTGTATGTGGTTTACATAACGTTTAGTATCCTTAAAAAGTTGACAACATTTGTAACAAATTAATAAGAGATGAGTTTGAATGTGCTTAAAAACCTTTTCTTCTATTAGTCCGACCACTTTTTTGCAAGAAGTGAATGGACATTCGAATCCATGACTCAAATTTTGGCCTAGAACTTCTTTTTTTGATATCTGTAATTTTTCCAATGGTATTTTCTTACTTAATATATCTTGAAAATATTTTATGATGTCTCTATTAGTCCTCAATTTAACTTCATTACAAGAATTATCCTTGCTACTGTAAAAAAAAAAAGGATTAATCTTAATCAGAAATAACTCAAAAGTTCACATACTTAATAGTGCAGTTTGAGGATCATTCATAAAGTAATCTGCAATAATTTCAAACAAATATAATAATTAAAAAATAATGTTTTTTTTTTATTTATTTATTTTATTTTTATTATTCACTGCTAATTTTGTTGGCAATTCAGAAATACATTTTTTACCTACCATTGCTTCCAGAATAATTTTTACTATATAAAAATTACTTTTATTTAGAAAAAATAAAATCAGATCACGATGCTCAAGTGTTTCCCAAGAAAATATTTAATGCAGTACTAGAGTTATTTTAGAAAATCTGAATTATGCAAAATTAAGTCGACTAACTGGCTGCACTGGTATTCTGTACTACATATTTAGATACACTGAGGATTTCATAATAAGCCCATTAATATACTGTTTTTCCACTAGTCATGAAATTCGAGCTTTATCTGATCCCAGAAAATGGTCAAGAACATGTTCCATATATTTGACTGATTTTTTCCAGTTTTGAATACAAAGTGAACGACTGACAACTGCTTCCTGCAATTTTATGACTCATTCATTTTTCATCACCAACAGACATTCATCATTTGTTAGAAATGGCTATTAGAAATGGTCAAGGCTTCTCTAGTTCACTTTTTATGTTTCTCAGAGACTATCTTTGTCAAGGGTAACAATTTTACAAATTACATTACATTCAAAATATTCACAAATCATTTCATCTACAAGACAGTGAAATTTGAAGACATGAGATATGTGATCAATCAGTAGGGACTTATCTACGTTTAAAAATTTCATACTAGTTTTTTTCCAGTTCTTCATTCAGAACAGAAAATCATTTAGAATAATCTCTGTTATTCTTTACTGATCATGATGTACCACTTTCTGTTTATTTCATTCATGATGATTATCACAATTCATGTCTCCCTTCCTATTTGTCCACAATCTTCTACGGTGAAAATTTCTTAATAACTTCACTTCTAACTTGGTATTTTATATTTAGCAATTTTTTATTTTTTCACTTGTTTTAACGATTATGAAAATGGTAAAAAAATAGATTGTCTCAGACAGGGCTAATACAGCAAAGAAGTTAGCAGGCAATTAGTATTGTTAAAAAATTAACCTCTATGACAACTACGCACAAACCTTCTATCTTCTTTGAATTCTGAATGATCCTTAGACTCGCAAATGATAAAAAAAGTACGGTAATTTTTTTTGGGAAATATATTAGTTATTATTTCATTATAATAAATGATTATTTAAACAACTGTCATGATGTACCCTTGATTATACAGACCCTTAATGATCATGGGTCTGAACAACACGTAATATTAATAAATGCAATATATATAAAAACTTCTGAAGATTGTATAAACTAATATATCAAAATTACTAACAGTGTATTGACTTATTAAACATTTGTAGATTCCCTATATTTGTGATCTTCACTTTTGTGATTACTTTTATAGGTGTGTAGTTCAACGTTCAAGATACTATTAAATAATAATTCATAGGTGCTGTTATGAAACATAAGCCTACAAATAATTTATCCATTACATAAATAAAACCGTCCACATTTCTTCTTGCTTTATTTTATTTAAGGTTCTTAACTATTATATAATCGTATTAATTTTTACAGTTTTTGTTTGCCTTGAGGATAATGTGGAATTAGCTAAGACAAAAAACATAATAAACCAGAAATTACATAATTTTATTACTTAGTAGTAAAATTATTAAGGATAGATGAACTCATACAAGCAAGAACAGCTTGTATGCAAAAAAAAGATTTGCTAGAATCTTACATTTGTTAGTATCACATCAAACGAAATTCTTGATAATATTTCAGTATAGTACTTTAATGTAACGAGACATGGATATGAATAATGGTCTAGAATTAGAAGACTTGATAAAATTTAAAAAGAAAAAGTTTTAAAGACAAACAGAGAGAAGAGAAATTCATAGTAAAATCTTATAATAATGCAAACCAGATCGATAAACCATTTACTAAAGCTTTCAGATTTAGATAATTTGGTAACAGAGGAGTATAGGGTACAAGTACTGCAAAGGAAAACAGACTGGAATACACAACCCTATAATTGAAGATAATAGGCATAATAGGTCATGTTTTCTATGTAATCTTTTTTAATTCGAGAGTCATTCTTGATAACATTGAATCAGAATTCACTTCATAACTCGGTTGAAATTACAATTCAACAAAAGCAGTAATATAAAACCTGATAACAAAACAGAAATTACAACATTTATACATACTATGTATTCACTACCTTTATATCAACACTGGAACTGTACATCACAATAAACAAAACTACACAAAAAACAAAACAGATGAAACTTTTCAGTCTAAAGTTCACTTAATTCTTAAATTTCTAAGTTATCATCTTTAATTGAATCAAAAACAAATATCTGGTTGGAGGGTTACGCATAAAGCCTCTACTACTCAACTGTTAACCACTGCCATAATTTATATATATTATTTAAATAAAGTATAGGATATAGGAAGTATATCGATGTTAAAGTAGCACAGAAGAGTCAGGACATCAAACCACTAAGCCAACACCAAAAAAGTGCTTTATGATTAAATTACTGATTTCTGAAAACCTTAATGAAAAATAATTTTACAATTTATCATGTATTGTACAATCTCCCTTTAACTTATAGTGTTCATTATAATTCAGTATACCTGGAACCACCTAGTATAGTATTTTATAATCTATAACCGTTTTATATTCACTTTTTGGTTATCTGATACACTGCTATTTAATACAACTTTCTTTCTCATTACTTTAAAAGGTAGACTGGTAGAATGAGCTTCTGATTGTTTAGCTGCTCTGTAGATAAGAAACAGTTTATTGATTTGGACACAAAAATAAAATTTATTTAACAAAATGAGTCTGCTGTACAAATAAACATTCCAACCTAGAGATAAAGTTACACAAGAATAAAATATATATAAAGCAGTACTTTAAAAACAAAAAATACCTAGTAATGGCTTCAGAAAATACCACGATTTTAAAGTAAGGTCTGCTTTGAAATAAAAACATAACTGCAAAATGTGGAAAAACTTTATTGCTTAAGCAAAAACTATACTTACTTACTACTTTTCAACACAGCTGCCTAAACTTAAACTCATTTTTCAAAGCTTTTTATTAACTTTTTCATTTCTCTCTTCTGTCACCAATGACTTAAACCACACAGTAAAAACACCATTTTTCAATTTGATATCATTGTCAGACCTTTGTGATACAAACCACTGTACAAAATAAAAGAAAAGAAAATTACTGCTGGGAGCTAAGGCTATTGGGCGGAATATTTTCCAATTGCATCACTGTCACACTGATTTTCTATGTGTGGCTAGGCATTATCATGTCAAAAGAAAATCCCATGAGATAGCACCCCACATAGTTTGCTTTTTACAGCTAAGATTTTGTAACATTTCAAAATATGTATCTCTATTCTCAATAGTTCTGCGATCACTAAATTCAACAAGCAAGACAACCTTTTTGTTCTAAAAATCAGTAGTCTTAAGCTTCTTTACAAACATTCTTATTTAAACTTTTCTTTGATCTAAAAGATGACAAATGCCAACATTGCACTGACTGCTGCTTTATGAATATGTTCAAATAAGAAATCAGGTTTCATCTCTGATAACAATATAATCATATTTCATTTTTGTAATGTTAAAAAAGTCATTTTTCTGAGTGTATGTGTCGATTAAACAACTTCAGCACCCATCTGGCAAACAATTTTTTATCGCTCAATTTTTCAATCACAACTTCATAAGTCAAAGATCGTGAAACATCAACTGTAACAGTGAAGTGCTAGTTTTATCAAATTTTATCAACTCTTTCAATTAAATCATCAGTTATCATAGACAGTCACTATGTTCATTATGAATAAATCAAACTTAAAATAAGGCTAGATAAAAAAAATCAATCATTGCAAAGAACTATTTGCTGAAATTATAGGTAACATTTTTGGCACTGTGTATAAGCTGTGATTCTCTTTTCTACACCATCACACAAGCTACTCATTTTTTATTAAAAGCAAATCCTTCAAAATATTAATTCCTTACATTAACAGTTTTGACTGAAACAATTATATAATTTAGAGAAAAATAAAAATAAAAAACAATATTATAAACTCATACCTTAAATTTTCCTCAGTAAATGAAGATGAAGCACCATGAGTCATTCCATAAATTTCATAATGTATTTTTAAAAAGAATTCTGAATGAAAAATCATTCCGCAGGATGAACATACATGTTTTTCCTTTCTAATATTCAATATATGTTCCTTAAATGATTGTTCATCATCAAAATACATCAACGAACAGTCATTACAGTTATTTTTACCTTCGCTGTGTTTTTCTTTTACATGAATTAAAAAACTGTTTGGGTTTTTTGTTATATACGGACAGAGACCACAACAATAATCACAATGAACTTGTACATGACTTAAGTATAAATCGATATCAGAATATTTTTCATCACAATCAGAACACTTCAATTTTTTGTTTTTTCAATTCAAAATAATGCTTTTTGAGTAAATGTTTTTTAAACTTAGGTTTAAGTCTAAAAACCACTCTACAAAACTGACAGATTAACTTTAGATGATTATACAAATGATCCATTACTACTTTTCGAGAATAGCAATATTTGGTGCATATGAAGCACTTAAATCCAATACGATCACTAGTACCTGGACGTGGCCACTTTATAAAATAAGGCATAATTGAACACTTTCCTTTTAATATATTTTCAGCACAATCAAAATATCTTGAGAATGATTCACTCATTAGATTATTCATATTTAGTTTTTCAACATTACTGTAACACAAGAAGAAATCAATCAAATTAATAAAAACATAATAAGCAATTCAATTGAAAGGATTATTGAACTTTGTTACCTGTCTAACAAACTAGTAGTAGCATCTCTCAGCCTTTTAACTGAAATTTCCTAGAATCAAATACTGGTCAAATTATCCAATTTTCATATACCACAAAATTTCCAAACTGTAAATCCACCACCCTCGCAGTTTTTTTCTTATATGGAGAATTAATAATCTAAAAATTGATAATTAGACCTACCTAAACATTCCATTTCCAAGTTACCTATTATGTAACTTGGGTGGGCAACTGTTATCATGCCATTTTTGGTCAAAATCAAAAACTGGTTCATTTTCAACACTGTCCAGGCAGACATGTTGTCATAATGAAGCAGTCAGTCCCCCACCCACCATCTTCAAGTAACATTTGGCTATTTCTGAATGTGGCAAACCACTCATAAATTTTTGCCTGGTTTAGAGCTTCCTTTCCATAAGCTTCACAAAGCATTGAAACTATTTATACCACTGTTTTCTTTAAATTGAAAGAGAATTTGATGTTGGTACATTGCTCCTTAAAGTTTGCCATTACAAAATTGCAAAAAGCTTTGGGGGCTTAAGAAAACAATCACTCTGTCTGCTGCAATGGTTTCTTATGAATGCTACCTGGCCAACTGAGCAGGGAGGGTCTCTAGTAAACGTACTAACAGGAGAGAGCAGCACTGACATTCAGACAGAAAATAATTCTCTTCTTTTTTTTTGGAGAATAATTCTCTAACCAGAATAACTTTCATCATATCCCAGTGTATTTTTATTTTTTTTTGTAATTTTTCAATTATTTTTAGAATTACAACAAATATAAACTCTGATAAATATATGTAAATTTCATTGATAAATATATACAAATTGCAATAAAAGTTGTTTTTTTTTTATTTATTACACCTACATGTAAGCATTTAATGTAATGAATACATTTAAATGTTAAAAATGGGATACACACTTCCCCATAATTTCCAACATTATGGGAATTATTTTTCATAATTCTCATTACGTTAAACATAATTATTTTCTTCAAATAACTCAAAACTCTCAAAAATAATGTAGATAAGAATAAGTTTTAATACAGAAAAAGATTTAATTTTTATTAAATCTTACAACAGTTTTTTATTATTCTGTTGAGGAAATAACTTTTGTTTGTATTTTATTGCAAAATTAAAATAGGTTTTACTATATTTCAAATGAGATTTATTAAACCAAATATAAGCCATCTTGATCTACCACCTTCTGTAATCTTCAGGTAAAATTAAAATCCCATACCATGTCACTGTAAAACTTCTGAATTTTCTGGATGAAAAACTATGATAAGTGATTATCTCAGGCCTCTGTGAAGCCAACTTTATACGATTAAGAATTCTGAAGACTTAAAAAAATGGTAATCTGATAGTGAAAACCTGTTTGTTAATCTCTCTCAATCTTCAATGGGTCACAAAAGATGTGCAGAGTCTGCTGTTGTCCTGATGGAAGATGATGCCTTTTCTATTGATCAATTCTGGTCACTTATCTCGGTCGCTGTCGTAATCTTTCTAACTCTTGATTAAAAGAGGTTAGAATTAATCATTTGACTCTCAGCAATAGGAGCAGCTCATAGTGAACAATTCTTTTCCAGTCCTACCACACACACATCACTTTTCTTGGCATAAATCCTGACTTTGTCACTGCTTCCAGGAGCTTCACCTTGCTTCAATCTTTTCTGTACACTTTTGTATGTAATAAATTTCTCATTACTCATATGAGCCATTACAAAAAGTGTTCAATTTTACCAATAGGTTATTTAACAACAGTTGAATTTCATTCCATTTCACCAACAATTTTTAGGTGAAAATTCAATTCATGAACTCTTTCATTGTTAAATCATGTGGCACTCAAACATCACTTTTTGGGGTACCCAGCCTTCTTCATGTTTAAAACTGTTTTGTGGTTAATAAATTCTTTGTTACTGATATTATGATTGTTAATGTTCCAATCTTGTTCAATCTTACCCGTGATTCAGTCATAGGCCGACCAGAGCAAGGTGCATCATTGATTTTAAAATCTTCAACTTGAAAACCCATGCATCAACTTTGTGTTACATGTACTGATGCCACAATATATCCCTAAACAACACCTTTTTTAATATCCCAAGTAACATTCTTCCTTTTTCTTGTAATAAAATTTCAAAATGTATGAAATTTCTTCTTTATTTTCACTCATTTTCAAGATGCAATAACTTTTAAATAAACTAATATAAACAAACCTTCCTAAAAAAAGATTCAACAATTTGTCACCTTGCCAAAGCACGCAAATCTTGACAAATTTCATTAATACTATTACATTCATGCAATCCTAAAGCCATTTATCACACTACAAGGAAACTTTATCCTCATGCCAATATATTTTGTGATAATTACTATTTTATTTCATTATAGTAAATATTTATCAGAAAGAGAGCATTCTATTTGTCAATGACAGTTAGAGCAATATTTATTTATTTAAAACAAACAAATTTCAAAAATAACAACCATATCATGTTTATTAGAGAGGAAATAAGAAGTGAAGTTGTTTCTTACTGTCTTCTTCATTTAGCTGAATGTACCATTCCTTATCAGCATTCCAAGTCTTTCAAAGACACTTTCAACCCATTCACCCCATGTTCTAGCAGCATAATGGGCAAATTAGGTAAAAATTTACGCTTAGGTAAAAGTTTATAAGCTCATGAATTAGAATAAAAATTTCTAGCATATCCTTTAACTTTAAACATGAATCAGTAAGTTCAATTGGGAACGGTCCTGGTTAAACTCAATTATATTCAAGATTAGACACTTCATAAAAAGAGGAAGACAAAAAAGTTCATTAATAGTTTATTGCAACTTCAACCAGAAACAGATTAATCTTTTAATTATTTATTAACTGACCTGTTGATCACAATCAGCCATATGTGACAGAAAGATGCTGTAACTAAATGGTTACAGCCAACATGACAAAAAGAATAAAAAATCACTCATAACATGGCATTCCAATCCTATGAATAACAAGCATCCCATCCATGACTTATACAATGAGCAAAATATACTGTTGCATTCTCAAAGTGTGATATTTATAAAAATTACAAATAAACTTTTATGTTTTCTCTCTCTGAAGACTGTATACTCATAGATTATACTCTACTCCAAGTCCAGTCCCTAAAAACCATACAAAAATTCCAATAGTCAAATTTTTACACAAAAACACAATTTATGTAAAAATCAAGATAAAAAGTAAAAACATGATTTCCAATAATGTATTTAAAAAATAAAATTATAACTGAGTTGTGTTTTTGTTTTCTACCACAAACTTCAGCCAAAATACAAGAAAGAAAAATTTATCATCATAATTAGAAAGAAAATAAAATTTTAAAACTATATTTTCTCTTAGTTTTGTAATTTAAATAGTTTTTGAGTAAAATCCAACTACAGGAAAAACATTTTGTAAACAATGAGCAAAGTAGGAAACCAAATACAAACCTTTAAAAACTGCTATACAGAAAGAAAAAATCATTTTAAAAAGGTAGGAAGTAAGATAAAACAGGCTGAAGAACTATAACCCCAGTAGTTTATAAGATATTCGACCAACGTAAAACACAAAATTTGAGGTAAAAAAACAAGTTTTTTTTAGGCCTGTAGTACAATAACTTTGTTGAATAATTAATAAATGTGATAAAACTTTTAGAGAATTTAATTATGAGAAAATTAATGTAAATACAGCCAATAAAAAACAAATAAACACTTTCAAAAATCAGTTTTTTATTGAATCAAAACAGACAAAAAGTAAACAGAAAACATATTATTCTTTCTACACCTAATAAACATTCTTTTTAAAAACAAAAACTAATTACTGAAGAAAAACTTGAAATACAAAATGTATAAAACAATATTTTAGTTTGTATATTCAGTAATTTACATAGGTAAAATTAAATAATTACATAAAAGACTAAATTAAAATATATGTTACTTCAGAAATATTTTTTAAAATGTTATTGTATAGTTTGGCAATACTAACAGCAGGTAGCGTCTCAGCCTTTCATCCTGGTCAGGCATGGCATTTTCATACACACTACAAACCATTCATCTCATCCTCTGAAGCAATACCTAATGACGGTCCTGGAGATACTAACAGCTGGTTAACAATGAAAATTGTGTACTTCATTTGAATCTGTTGTCATAAATTATCATACAGATAAAGAAAGTGTAGTGTTATCATATCATAGTGTAAAAATGCCGTTTCAATTTAACGAGAAATACGCCAATATAATTTTTGTTTATGGATTCAGTAACGGAAATTCTGAAACTGCTAGACATGAATATTAGGAAAGATTTCCTAGAAGGCAGATTCCAAATATTTGAAAACCTTTTCTTCACTATATCAGCATTAATAAACAAAAGTGTAATTTCCAACGAGTTCATTTTTTGTTGAACGCTAAGTAAATCATCGTATTAATAATGAACATAGTGTGATTCAGCATAGCCCACGCACTTGTACAAGACTAATTGCATGTTGCACTGATTTGTGAGAAAACAAAATGCACTGGTTTGTGGCACATCCTATAGAAAGAAAATCTTCATCCTTTCCACCTGCAGAAGGTTCAAAATTCGCAGCCAACAGACTATCCCCGGCAGTTAAACTTCTGTCATTAGCTTCTAACACTGATAAGGTTAATACTAAAGAAGAGTTACTCATTAAAATGTAAAATGCTATTAAATTTATATGAAACAATACTGAGATGATATGAAAAGCCACCAAAAAATATTTTAAGTTAGGCAAAGTACTATGTACATTGTGAAGGAGGGGATTTCAAACAAATGCTGTAACTGAGGTTTGATATTCTGATACCGTTTATCATATATTTTCTTTTTTTATTTTGTTATATTAAGAATAATCTTTATTACGTACAGAATAATATGATTTTCTGTCCATTTTTCATCTGTTTTGCTTAAAAAAACCCATTTTTAAAACTTTTTATTTATTTTTTATTGGCTTTATTTGCATTAATTTTCTCACAGTTAAATTCTGTATAAGTTTTGTTACCAAATCTTCTGCATTAATTAATCACTTAACAAAACTATTGCACTACAAATCTGAAAAAAATTGTTTTTTGACACCAAAATTTGTTTTTTGACACAAAAGTTTGTGTTTTACATCTGATATCTTAAAAACTACTGGAGCTATAGTTCTGGGACCTGTTTTATCCTATTTCCCAGCTCAAATTACATAAGAAACCACCAATTTTACTTCTTAATTTGGGTACCAAAAATTATAGTAGGGCTTCTTTTTATTAGAAGAGCTGAAATCCGAGCAAAACATTCACATCAGTAACTTGAAAACAAGGCGTTTCCAGACCTATATTTATATTTTCATTATTTTTACCAGTAAAACAGGTTCTGAAAATTTCTGTTTCTTCATGGGACACCTGTACATTATTCCAGCATCAACTCTGAAAGTAGATTTTTTAAAACTGTTCCCCTCCTAATTGTTGCAATTATTCTTTTATATATATATATATATATATATATATATATATAAATTTTTTACCAAAAAAGCAATTTGTACTGACTGACTGACTGATTCATGAAGGCCCAGCAAAAACTATTAAAGATGAATTGATGAAAATTTGTGAACATGTTTTTCTTACAGGTAAGTGCACACTAAGAAAGGATCTCTTTAAGTTCAGAGTTTAAAGGGTTAAAATGGTTTAACGATGAAATTTAGTATTTTTTCTAATTTCTCAGTAACAAATGAAGATATAAACTTGACTTTTTAAGTGTTAATATGAATCCTTGTGTGCAAGTTAAATACTCTTCAAATAAGTATCTAAAAAACACTTTTGAGTTTTTTGGAAATTTTATCTTTTAAGGGGTGCGACGGTGTAAGGCGTAGTGGGGCTCAGTCAACACACCCACTACCACTTTACTGTATGTGCAGTGCAACTGGCTGCACCTATCTCCAATAAATTGACTAAAAAGCTGACCATAACAGGAAAATCAAGTAACCATACAGCACAGGTGAAGTCACAACGGGTATGCTAATTAATTTATAAAAGAGAAATATTACGTTAAGCAAAAATTTACCAGTTTGAAATTTTTGTGAGCTTTTATTTTGGGGAATAAAATTAGAAACAGACTAAAAGTATCAAAATCTAAACAAAAAAAAAATGAATGTATAAGAAAACTTACCACATATACAGATCAATATTGGAAGTTACATCTTTATTATTATCAACAACCTCTAACTTGTTAATTACATTTAGTGGATTCTCATCATTATCGCTGGAACAATAAAATAAATCATAAAAACAATATAATTGTTTTCATTCTATAATTTTTTTTACGTGTATATAAAATGACATGTTATGAAGATATACTGATAAAAATTTGTGTAAAAGTTCTTACGATATAATTGCACACTAAGAAAGGATTTTTTGAGATTCAATTTAAAATAATAATTTATTTTCCAAACAAGAATACACTTTTTAAGACAAACAATACAATATCATTTACAATATACAATAGATACAAATTAGGCATAGCGTATGAATTATATAAATACTTCTGTTGACCTAAAACAGCTTGTTCCCTTAGGTTCTAATTGGACTACAACAAGCTCACAAGAGTAACTATAGTTTTCTAATTTAAAACTGATGCAATAATTTATGATAAAATAATATTTTTTGTAATTTAATAATAGTTTGGAAAATTAGGTACTCCTTGAGGACAAGAGTTCTGCTTTAGGAATTACCATCGATTAATGATTAAAACATTGAACTATATTAAAGATACGCAAATGAAGAGAAAAGTAGCTGAATAGATATTTAAGAATTGCTAAAAATTATAGAAATGTTAAAGAGAGGGGAAAACATTCAGTTTGTCATCAGAAGTGAAAAGGTGATTCACAAAAGCCATAAGCTTTAATGCTTCCCTAGGACTTGTAAATTTTAGTCATAATTGAATCAAAAAAGAACTCAACATTTTCATACTGAATGAGCCAGCGCTCAAGAGAAATTCTGAACAAATTTAAACCTAGACTACCTATCACACAATTTTGCAAAAAATTATAAACCTTTGGTACCACATAAGTGAAAAATCTACGAAAACACTCCTTCAGGGGTCTAGGAAGTACAAAATTACCCTTGTGTCGCTTATCTCAGTCAATTAGTCTATATTTAAGAGACTTATCTCCACTCCTAAGAAAGAAAAGTTTACTACCTTATATAAGTGTAAATACCTCAAGGGGAGCAAGTTCAAGTAACAAAAAAAACCAGAATGAATGCGTCCTAGCAAGTATTCTACATATTATACATACATGTTTCTAGCCTACCACTATAGGTAGAATTTTATTAAAATATGCACCACCCCAACACTAAATTCCATATCTTAAACGAGATTCAACCAAAGCCAAGTAAAGCATTTTTTAGAACACCGATCGGGCAGAAATCCCGAAGATAATAAAACTTTCTCACGTAACATATTTCATTCTTTAGACTAGGAATATGTTTTTCCCATGAAAGATTGCAATCAATAGTTTCTCCTAGATATTTCACATATTATCGACTTGATCAATACTACTGCAACTACACGCCGCTATTCTAGAGCAAGTGAGATTATGATATCTAACATACGAGTTGCTAGTTTTCTCACCCTTTAACTGGAAGATAATGTATTTGGATTTAGATAAATTTAACGTACCTAAATCCAAATACATAATCTTAGAGAGTTAAATGGAAGTAAAAACTGCGTTAAAATGGAGTAACTGAAGTTTACTGATTTTTTTATTTCTTTGTAATAAATGAAGATATCAACTTATTTTTGGAGAATATAATCTAGACGTGAATATCTAAAAACAAATTTCTACATTTATCGAAATTCATTCATGAAAGGGGTGAAAAAAGTTAAAAACATTCCGAACAATGATTGCAATTTTTCCCATTTGACTATAATAAATGATATATTCACAAATTACGTGTCAGACCCGCAACATGTGGAGATGCAGTATCATGCACCAAGACGACACCATTGTTAGCTGCCTATGTCGCTGATTGTGAATGGCATGCCGTAACTTACGTAGTTTCACAATAGGCTTCTGCATTTATGGTCATTCACATGGCATAAAATCAATCTTCAGTGTGCCAAACCAATCCCAAAAGACTATGGCCATCAGCCTGCATCCAAATGGCTTCACCTTTGTTGGTCTGGTTGGTGACTCAGAATGACGCCATTCAGACTGTTGTTTTCTCTCTGACGTGTAGTACGAAATCCATGTTTCATTGCCAGTAATAGTTGAATTAAGGAACTCATCACCTTTCTCTATGTAGCACATCAAAAATTCCAATGTAGATCCCCTTTTGATTTTTTGCGACGTTCCGTTAAGATGTGCGGCACCCATCCTGCACAAACCTTTCTGAAGCCTAAATGGTCATGAACAATGTGACAGCTCTTGAAATATCAGGAAAAAGAAGGGCCAGGTTGGAAATCGTTGAGTGACAATCTTTTCTGATTTTATCAACATGTTTCAACAAGTCCTCAATGATTGCCTCCCTGAACATTCTTCATTATGCACATTAATTCTGTTATTTCTAAACCTTTCACACCATTTTCAGACGTTTCTGTCATTCATTACACTATCACCATACAAGCAACCAACTGCCTATGAATTTCAACCAGCTTAACGTTTTGATGGTTTAAAAAATGTATGGACTCCACATATTTTACATTCTGTTGCAACACCGATTTTCCTATTCCTTTTATAATGCAATAACTCACACGTAATCAAAGATATAACGCAACAACTTACAAACAACAATGCAGTGTGTACATTACTAGTGTGGTCATGAACGACACAGATTTGGCGAATCTGTGTTGTGCATTACACATTTCTTTCCTTAAGGTTGGCGACCTCAAGGAAAGAAATTTCTCAGCGGTCTTTACTTTAGATTCCCACATATAGATAAAAAAAAATTAACTTATGCAGAAATTTTACCAGTTTTGAATTTTAGTGATAATTTGTTCAAAATTTTATTTTAGGAAAGAGAATTAAGAAAAAAGAAAAACTATCAAATATAAAAAAATTGTATATGTAAAAACTTACTTCATATACACATCAATCTTGGAAGTTACAGCTGCATTATCAACATAAACAGCCTCTAATTTGTTAACTACATTTAGCGGACTATCATCATTATTACTGGAACAACTATTCTCATTAGAATTTTCTGGATCATCTTCAAACTCTTCTTGTACACAAGAAACTTCATCATCACTATCGGCCTTTTCATTTACATCTGGACTTCGATTACATTCCTGATTATCAAATCTTTCTTGATCTTCGATACAACAAACACTACTTCTGTCAACAGTACTACTATAATCTAATCTGTTATCATGAAGTACAGTGCTGCCTAAAAACTTCTCCTTCTCATTAAATAAATTTTCTGATATTTTTAAAACACTTGTACCTCTATCAGGACTGCATTCATCGATAACCGAATTTGATCGACTTGGTACATCACCAGTGACAACTTTTTCTAATACAGCATTAATTTTAACAACACTAAAATTATTATGTTCATCACTTTCAGTAGCACAATGAGTTTTATTACTTAAATCATCATCTATAACAATCACATTATCATCAATCAGACAGTTTTCCAAATTTGTTTCCGCATCTTTGGCATCCAAAGTTCCATTGTTAAATTCATCACAATTTGATATGAAAGAGACTTTACCTAAAAGGAAATTTTAATTAAATGTACTCCAGTAAAGTCACAGTTCTATAACTCTAAAGATCGTAACGTAAATATACAATTTAAATAAAGAATTTTTTCTCACAAAATAACAAGGCTATTCCAAAATCGAATACCTGAATATAATACAATAAATCAGAATACTTGTTTCAGTAGCCACATAGCACTACTAGAAATACAATGGTCACAATTGAACTATAATCTACATTCCCATCTCCTATTTTTTCTATTCAATGCCAGTAAACCAATATCGATGAAACAAGTGTGTAATCATGACAGATAAATCTATTCAAAAAGTTCATGATAAACGTTCTCAGAATTTAGAACTTTTTAAATGAATTTAAAAAATTTACTCGTAACTGACAAACTTTTTACTCAAATTAATCGAGGTCAAACTTAACACAGCATAAGATTTTCATGGAAATTATTTTACAAGCCAGTAAACAGCCTTACTCCACAGACTGCACAAAGTTCCTTTGTGCCTTACTTCAAGCTGTTCGGTTGGGATGTTTATTACCAACATCTACACAGTCCAATCTTGAACTGAATGGCCAAAATTTCTTCACATAGTATGAAAGTTACGCTATACTGGCTAACCAGTATTTTAAAAACAATTTCAGCAGTTTAATGAAGGTCTCCAAAAGTTGATACTGCGGCACAATAAGTGCATGAATGTGGATGGCTTCTCCATGAAGAAATATAGATTTTAGTTTATGTAACAAAATATTATTTTACTTTTTTACAAACCAAATAGAAGTTAATTTTAGAATTGCCCTCTTTTTTAGTCTAGTATTCTGTTTAGGAAATACATTGACCTAAGTTTGAAGTTCTATACTGAATACATCTGGAAAAATGTAATAAAAATATTTTAATCAGATATATAATTTTAGCTAGTTTTTTCGCATTTTTCAAAAAATATGATTTCTCTATCAATTTTCAGATGTATAGTAAGAATGAGAATGGAAAAAGTAGATAATTTTTCATCTTTTTAGCATGTCACATATAATTATTGAATGCAATATGAAAGTTCATCATTTTCTTCAAAATTTGAAACAAAAGAATGTCCTTTGAAACACACATATTTTGTTATACTTTTTGTAATTTAGGTTAAAAATGTCTGAACAATGAATCGGAATGGGAAAGTTCTACATTATTGCTTGATAGCAATAATACTGACCCTTAGAGCTTGAGTAACCCATGAACTAATGTAGAATGCAGGTAATTTTATAAAATTCAATTTCACAACAAAATTATTAAAGGATTATATTATAAACTACTATTACCACAATAAAGGTAGTCCTGGATTTTCAGAAAAATACATATCTAGGTCAAGTAAATTTTAAGAAACTGTGCATTTAGAAAAAAGAGAACTGACCAAAATGTAGCAGGAAAGCATTACAATTTTAAACAGAACAAACATTCTTCCCCTGAATTTTGGTTTGAAATAAATTTTGGTCAATTTTCTGAAACGAATTTATTTTTTATTGACTATATTTCAATCAATTTTCTCAGAATTAAAGTTTCTACAAATTTTACTAGAATTATTTATTTCTTTAGTGGCAATTTAACAAAGTTAATTTATGGTGTTGAGGCAGCACTGCTGCTCTGTAATGTGATATTAGACATCAGTAGTTTTATAGTTAATGCACAACACATATCCATACAATACGGCCGAGCCACCAATCTTATACATTTAATCTTACTTTTATAGTATCATTAAGTGTATCAAATAATAAATATTAATTCAAATCAACCAACACTTTATCTACAGTTCACTTAATACAACCAACATAGGGGGGATACCTAAAACATTTTTTTCAAACCCATTTTCTGGATTTTGAACTATTTTCTATCAGAAACTCAGTACACACAGTTCTAGTACCTGATATATTCAATTTTTCAGGTAAAATACATATAAAGCTGATAAATTTTCCCCTTCATTTGGTCCAAAGAATTTTAATATAGGCCTCGTTTTAAACTTTCAACTTTAATCTGGGAGGGGAAAATATTTCAACAGCTGTACCACAAAAACAAAGCATTTCTGAATATATGTATAAACAAAACATTTTGCTAACATTCCAAATCAGCACCCAAATATGGTTATAGTGCAATTCAGAATTTCGCTACATAATCATCATTTAGTTATACTGAATAGTCATTACTTACAGAACCATAAACTGCAAATATTTCTAAATTGCATTTTTTCATTAGTTTATGGGTAAATTTTTATTCATCATACACAAGAAATGAATTATTTTATCTGAGATGTAAATGTATCTAGCTTCACCCAAAAAATTTTTATATTAATCAAGATCATTACGAAGAAGTTTTATATGTATATAAATGCCATTTAAGATTTATAAAATGACAAAAAAAATGCAGATTCAAAGTTTCAATTCCAAATATACATATAAACATTTTATAAATTCTTCTGACAAAAGAAAAAATTGGCAACATGTTTTACAAATTTCAATTTCACTAAACTATACTCATTTTGACCATCTGGCCATCATTAATTCCAATTAATCTTGATTATTAATCACTATATGTCAATTAAGGTTTGTAGGAGCCCTGGGAGTCTCTTGGGATTCCAAGGTTTCTGGAGAATCATGAGTAATTTCACAGAGCAAAAAAATTATGATTGTATGAGGGCCAACAAATCATAATACCAAGAAAATACAGTTTTCTAATGAATAGATGAATGTAATCGATTTTTCTTCGATTTTTATTATATAATTAAAATAAAGCAAATAAAATATTTAGCAAGCACTGTCTGACATATAGGTATTGAAAACAATTTATCTTGTGTTAAAATCCATCCAGTAATCAAGTAATGCTGAAGGAGAAAAACACAACAGAAAATAAAATATAACATATTTAAAAATATTACCATCATTTTTCTGTAATTCAGAATTATTTGAAATTATATTTTCAACATTAACTTCAGTTATTTTACAGTCCTCATAATATTCATGAGGTGATATTTTTACAACACTTATATCAAAAGGATCTCTCACATTTATATCAGCTTTATCATCATCATCTACAACTGAAACCGAATCATTTTTATGATCAGTATTTTGCAGAAAACAATCTGCACCAATTGAACCACTTGGCACCTAAAAAAAATAGTAAAACCCAATATGAAGTATTAAAAATTAACATAAGACAAATCAGTAGAAGAATAAAAAGCAGATTAGAAATAGAGTAATTTAATTTTTTTATTAACAACAATTACATAACTTGAATACATATATATATATATATATATATATATATATATATATATATATATGTATTCAAGTATTGTATACTGTATACTTATATATTGTATTGAATAATGCATATTATGTATATATATATATATATATATATATATATATATATATGTGTGCCCCTATATATATACAGGCACACACATTTATATTATTTTAAAAACAATTATTTAACTCCACAATATACACACAGTTAAAATAAAAGTTAAAAAAACTCACCTATCTCAGCACTTTCAGAATTTTTACTCAATCATCAGCATTTATAAATTGGACATTATTATAAATTATGAGGTGTGGTTCAAAAGTAAGAGCCAATGAGTTTTAAATAGCGATTGGCAACACTGATTAGTTCCTGCATGCGCAGTAGCTTTAAGTGGTATGTTGGGTATGTAACTGCCACATAGTCATCAGTTCATTATTATTTGTCTTTGCGAGACAGTATGCTAAAATGAGTGCAATAATAACAAATTCCACAAGTTGTGAAGTTCGATCAGCGATTAGATTTCTGAATGCAGAAGACATAATGATACTGAAATTCACTGTTAATTGTGTGATATAGGCCTACTGCAGTGAGTGAAGGAAAAGTGAGGCAATGTTGTTTAAGTTTAAGAAAGGCTGTTCAAATTTTCACATCGAACAGCAATATGGAAGGCCTAGAGTTCATACTGACAATCTTGTTAAATGTATGAATGCAATGCAAGTGAAAATTGTCACTTTACGATTAGTAACCTTTCTCTAGAATTTCCAGAACATCAAAGACAACCTTTTTGAGAATTGTGACTGACACTCTAAGCTATCATAAACTGTGTACACGATGGATGCCAAAAATGTTGGCAAGTACTCGCAAAGATCACAGAATGATATATGCACATGCTTTTCTTGATCGTTTTAAACATAAGGGAGAGAAATCTTTTTCCATATTGTAACTGGTGACAGAATGTGGATTTTGTATGTCAATGTGGAGACGAAACAACAAGCCATGAAGTGCATCACTCTTGTTCACATAAACAAAAAAATTCAAACAAACCCGGTCTTGAAGGAAAATCATGGCAACTGTATTCTGGGACCAAAAGAGTATGGCTCTTGACTGATCTCATGGAACCTGGAACATTCAATGCATCACAAGTTTATTGTGGATACTTTCTAAATTGCGTTGTGCCATTCAAAACAGACAAGTGCAATGCTGAGGTCAGGAATTGTTCTACACAATAACACACATTGACACGACACTAAAGCACAATAGAAACAATTCAAAAATTCAGATGCAAGATGTTGATTATCCCTTTACTGTCCTAATCTCGCGCCCAGTGACCATCTCTTCCTACACCTCAAAAACTCGGCTGAAAATCTCAGTATAAGTTTCTAGAATCCTAGGTGGCAGAATTTTATACAGTGAATTTAAAGCTTGTTTCACAATATCAAAAGTATTTGTAATGAAATGGTAACTATGTAGAAAAAATTAAGTAAAATTTAAGTACTTGAAACACTGATAAATTTTTCATTATTTCGATTGTTCTCATTTTATTAAAGATCAGCCTTTACTTTGAACCACATCTCATATACAGTTAAAAATATTTAGTTGGAATTTTTAAAAACTTCATTAAGTATGTACTAGTGTCATATTTAAAACTTCTAATATCCACTGTCATAAGATAATGAATAGTATTTATCAAATTATAAATTGTTACATCGGGTCTACCAATTTAAACACATCACTGGATAGTAGATACTGATCCAAGAAAGTAGATACTGATCCTAAGTAGTAGATACAAAACATATAAATGGATATAAGAAATGGATATTATAAAACATATAAGTGGATATATGAAGTTTTATAATGATACTAGTACATACATGCTTAAGTTTTTCAAAAATTTAAATATATATTTTAATTTAATTTATGTGTAATTTATAAAATTTGGTGTGCTAATGAAGTAAAAACTATTATTGGAGCAAAAAAAGAGGTGCAATTGATAGTGAGTTCTTAGAACCTTATCTGGTGCATTTCAATAATTATTTTTTAAATAATTTATTTGATAGTGTAGCATATAATGATGAAAAAATATATATTATATAAAGAAATTATATGTATTTATTTATTTTATATAAAGAAATATCTAGAATTTTTTTTTAATTAGACCCCAGACCTAAAATGCAGAAAAGTTTTTTGAAGATTTTCTTTTTCTCATTTATCAATGCCTTGATTGCCATCAATGCCTCTATCAATGAGGATGTTAGATGATTTAGAGAAAACTTTACTGAATCAAATTTATTAAGCTTAACCTATATATGAATATTTTTGAAACATCTTTCTTAAGATTTATTCCCCACCTCTAAAACCTACATATATTTTTTTGGCTCTACCTTTTTATTTTTTTATTATAAAAAAAAACCTTTGCTGCAAAATCATGCTATGCTTTGGCAGCTTTTGTTTACACATAAGAAAGTAATCCTAAACACAAATTAATCCCAAATGTTCAAAGACTGCTAATAATTACAACTGTAAAATTTCCATAGAACATTTATAGTACTTTTTGGTAGTGAATACCAAAAAATACTAGATTGGTACCTTCCAATGGAACTGCAAAGACTAACAAAAAGTAAAGAAATTTTAAGAACTTATGAAAAAATTCTATAACATGATTTTCAGAGAATACATAAATATAACAAACACATGAAAATGACCTTACAACAAATTCACTTACATTTAATTTCCAAGACTGGTCTCTTCAGAAGAACACCTGAGCATTTTTGCAGTCTGTGAAGAATCTTTCAACAAAATCCAACTTTCCAACACAAACTATACACACATATTTTGGTAATGGATCATGTTCAGTAACCTGTAGTTAAATAACTTAATATTAAATTCATGACAGTAGTTCATTTGGCTAAAATATTTTTATACAGCTTAAAATTAATTTAAGAGAACAACCAACTGGGTGAACTAATTTTATGATTTCCCAATGAAAACAATTTCAGAAGTTATAACTTCTGTAATTCATCTAATTTGTTCTATGTTCACATATAAATGAACGTTGTTCCAATCTGAACTCATTTACGGTTTGTATAAGGATCAATAAAACAATCCAGTACTATTCTTCGGTTTGTTACCAAATTACATTACTTTTACCAAATCTTTAAAATCATTCAAAACAAAACTGTTTTGGAAATCAAACACTAATTATATTAAAGTTGTTTTTAGAAAATAAATAAATTATTATAATATTTATAATAAATTATTTTAAGTTTAAAGAATAATAATAGATGAATTTAAAAAAAGTATAAAAAACAATATATTATTGTAAAATGGAAAAATAGTTTATCTTTCCAACCTGTGATGGAGTGGTCACCCAGAGGTCTTTGCCTTACCTTGAAGATTTTATGTTTAAATTGTAGGCAAGCTTGACATCTTTCATCATTAAATTTCCCCTATCATTAAAACTATCACCACAAATAAAATATAGCAACTTTATAACTAAAGACTGATCATAGTTATTTCAGGGAATAAAAAAATTTTGCCATGACAGACAACATGGATCAACAGGTTATTTCTTAACTCCAAATTTGGATTTCTTAATTTACCAGTTACTAATAAACAACAAAAAATGTAATATTTACTCTAAAATATGTTCTTCCAAAACATAAAATGAAAATTATTTGTAAAAGTATATTTAGACACTGATCTGAAATCCATTTAAACTCTGCCACTGCTAGTTTTTTAAAACAGGAAAAAATTGTTCTTCTACTAAATTAAGTGCTAGAAATTATAATTAAAAGTTAAAACATGGCCACAGATTTATCCATTTCGCAAAAAGATTTAGTGAAATCAGGAAACATTTCAATTATGTACATAATGAATATACTTACAATACCCAAATGTTTGAATATTTTTAAATGCAACATTAGTTTATGTCCTCGTTCTTCAAAAATGTGAACATTGGAAGAACTTAATTTAGTGCATAACCTGCAATAATCACTTCGCCGCATTATGACACTTTGATATTACCCTTGAAGAAACAGCAAACAACAAATTAAAGCACAGCAACACTAATAGCTTCCTGACAGCTAAACCCCCGCATTTAAAGCTTAACAGTTGACTATGTCAATTAAATTTCAATGAATCATTTACTGGTTTCTTAAGTTTTTAATTTTACACGATAATTATTTCTAATTGGAATGAAATTACATCTGAGCTCTAAGCTTGTTTTTTCAACAAGAAAAACTGTAATATTAGTGGTACTCATTACCATTAAACTTTCACTACAGTAGAAACAAGGTTATGACAGTACTGCCACGAGTACAGTACCATAACGCTTAATCGCAAAAACATAATAATTTTTTCAAGTCATAACTGTACTATCCGTTAGGAAAAGTTATCAATTTTACTACTATCCATTAGCAAACATTTATAGACGAGCGAGTGTTCAAGATCCCAAGTTTTTGGCTAATTTTATTCAAGAGATCGAGAATGAAATATAACTCTTGCATGCATACGCAGTAATACTTTGATTTCTAAATCAAATGGAAATAATGAAATTTTCTCACAGTTTCCAATACGTTTTTGTACTAATTTGCAAGGCATTTCTCCCGCCACCATCCCATTCTGTCGCCCTAGAGCATAAGACCGTATGTTTGTACCACAAACGGAACGGCTTCGAATCAGTTTAGCAACAGTGTCCTAACTAGCTCAACTAACTAAGCATGGTGCTACACACCATTTGCTTCGTATCCCACCGCTCAATTGTCATATATTCTAAAATGGGTAGGCACACCCCGTCAACTACTAAAATATATATGACATTCAATAAATGAAATTTATCCCGTCAAGACAGCAATACGCTGCCATGCATATGTCGTTTAATGCCAGCAAGTACCTGTCCACCAATATTAAAGCGCTTGGAGCTTTAATTGGCTGATGGCCAACCATAACTCTCGGATAGCTTCCCACAGCAGCGAGGTAGGAGACTTTCCCTTAAATAAACTATTGATGCCAGTTGAATAGAGCAACGTTATCAAGGAACACACACACACAATCCGACAATGCGGCTCACGCCACATTAATTCGCCGCTTAAGAGTAGCTAATTACTTCTAAGTTCCAGGGTGGCCTGAGTTCTGGCCCCCCCAAGAGTTGGACAGTCTAACATCATATGTTCGTTCGACTGGACCTCCCCGCAGACACACAGCTCATCAGCTGCCAGGCGAAACCGAAACAAATATTGGTTCAAGTTCGCGTGGTTGGAGAGCACCTGGGCACCCGTTGCCCTTAAAAACTAAGGAGGCGTAACATCCCCCCCAAGTCCTGTATAAATCTATACAAGTACCTTCAATGAGTCGTGGTGTGCCATTCTTGCTGCCATGCATCCATCGTGAGGCTGTGAAGCCTCCTCCGCAGGCAGGAGATGGGCAACTGAACGAAATTTAGAACCGATGCATTGTGATCACAATTCTGCTCCGGTACAGGCCCGGCGTCAGTAGAGTGGTAAACTCTACTACTGTTAGTACAAATTACTCTTTTCATGTGACTATTAATAAGTTTGACTCATGATTCCCAGCATATGCCAAAGTGTGGAACACTGAGAGGAACCACTGGTAGGTTTGCCCCTCCTTGCGATGAAGCATTTCAGCACTGAGATGAAAAAATCTGATGATGAATCTTCAGCCAACTCTAAATGAATGGCTTTAGTGATGAAACAAACAAATAATGATACGTAACACTAATTTTTATCAGTTTACCTTTCTGAGGTATAACTCTTATCACTATCCAAATGACATATTTAATAATTCAGTGGTACACTTCTGATTTATAGTTCACATGAGTGGTATGCAAAAACAGTTTGAGAACCGCTGATCTAGAGTCATAAAATTATGTAGATTATATTTACAATGATTAAATTATAAGGAGTATTGAGTTAAGCTGTGCATGTAAAATCAGTCATTCAGTTACTTCTTATTTGTGAAATGCCACTTGATTGCAGTAAAAGAAAATGAGTGGTTGGCTGTTATCTGTAATAACCTATGATACAATACATATACTCTTATCGCCGTGCAATCTTCAATAAAAGATAGTCACTATGAAGAAATATCTCTTTGCCAGTTGCACTTTGCACTTGAGGTTTATCAGGTTGACACATCGTTTTCTCATGTTCCCTGTTGGTGCCAGAATATACCTCCTAGATAACTGCTGTATAACAGTTCAAAAATTGGCAATGAACATGGCAAATGATACCCACATAGTCATTCTTAAGTTGCACAAGTGCCTAAAAAGATAACTCCCCAACTTGAAGAAGATGCGATTTTCAAAACTTCTCTTTCAATATCTTGTCTAAGGTTAGGTAGTAAACTTATACACTAATAAATATACGATCCCTTTAACCGATGACTACTTTTTTAGTTTTGCAGATGATAACCTTTCCGTGTTACTGGTCTCATAAAAAAAATGAAAATCAGTGAAGCATACACTTCATATAAAATTTTAACGGTTTTTTGAAAAATCTAAATTATAAGTCAATCTTTTTTTTAGCTATTGAATTTGCACTTGCAGTTAATTACATCCTTAAAAAAATTAATTCAAAATATATGCTGGAGATGACCAATCACATAAAGGCATTCGCTCACAGGCATAAGAAAATGACAAACATGTCATAGGCGTAAGATCTGACAAACATGTTAAAAATATTTGTTTATTCTTACAAGATTTCTTAAGCATTCTTGAGAATACTCCAGTATTCTAGATTAGATAACCTTTACATGCATTGTCTTCATCTTCACTTAGATTGTGATAAAATATAAAAGTATTTTAGCTTTTTTTTTAATAATAGTCCTTATAAAAAAATAATAAAAGTAACATTGTAATGACCAGACTAGCTGTACTTTCTCAGCAATTCTTACTACAAATACATATTTTTGAGATACACTTAAAAATAAAAGTAAAACAGTAATAGTTGCACTGTATCCTATTTCATTAGTTCAAACAAAACTCCAGTTAATGGGAAATTTATTGTATTATATCTGTGGTGATAACCATTTTTTTTACGGTCATCCTTTTTTTTACTGTTTCATCAGATTTAGTAGACAGCAACTTGTTCATTCTAGAAATTGAGCTTTCAAATAATCCACAAATAAGAAAATACATCTTTTATTCTGATCGGTACGTAGTAATATCGGGTGTACAAAAAAAAGTCTCTTCTCAAAATTAAATGTTTTCTGTGAATATTCAAACAGCAACTTTTGACTGAAGCAAACAGGAGTTGCTTATTTATATATTTACATACACTGCTCTTTCCTCAACTGCAAGATGGACCAGAGAACTGTATTTGGCAACAAGATGGTGCTCATTCACACTGGCATAACTCTCTGTGGGATCAGTTAAATGAAGTTTTAAAAAGCAATTGTTACTATTTCATTTTATTTGTGATTCATTACTCTTAAGTCAAAGTTAAAAGGTATTTAATAGCTTTAAACATCAATATTTTTTTATATATTCTGTTCATTATATAAATCATGTCAGGAATGGTTAGATAAGCTACTCCATAGATAAAAAAAGCTAATGTCCCAGCATCAAAGTGTTTCCCAATAGAATTAATTTGTTGACAGATACCTAGTTTTTCTTATAGCAGACACTTGTTAAGACCCTGAAATTGAACCATGAATTATTCAGTTTTTTTTTTTAAATGTGATGAGCAGATTAGATAGACTAAAGGTAACAAAATTTGTACAAAAGTCTCCCGCAAAAATGCAAAAAATAAATGAATGAATGAATGGGTTTAACATTCTGATGAACATTTCACTTCACCAAAAAGGTAGTAGGAAATTAACCTCATCCTTTTTTATAGCTTGATGTTTTTAAAAATTTAAAGTTGCCTATAAATAAATAATAAGAATAAATGGATTTGAAATAAGGATTAAGTATCAGTGGTCGATATGTTTTCCCCATCAATAACAAGTGAAACTGTGCTGAACGCAGTTCACTTTGAATCCATATCTACTTGCTGCGTATGTATTGTAAAGGGGGGGCACTTGTACTTCAGCCTTATTGAGCCTGTCTAAACCTATTTCTTTTATATTTCTGTCAAAACTTGTTCCTAGTGTTTTAATAGAGCATGTACAGGTTTTCCAGTAGGTTTCAATTGGTAAATTTTTTATGTATCGGTTCAGCTAGTAGTTTATATCTGCCTTTGAATGATAAAACAAGGCTAAATATGGGTTTATATCTCTGTAACATTATCCATATTGTGTAATCATTTGAGTGCTGAGATTTTTATTCTGTGTTAAATCAGAAATTAAAGGTAATTTTCTTTTTATTTTAATAAAAGTAAATATATTTCTTTTAATTAAAAAATTAAATCATTTGGTAATAATTTTATTAATATAGCAGCAATAGCTGTTATCGGTGATTCACAAGGGTAATCCATTAAGTAAAAACCATTTGTGCATGGTTGCTATGCATGTTATTCTCTCATCCCAGTTTAAAGTCAGTCTGTGTTCTAATCTCAATTCTTTGTGTTCTGAGAGTCATCTGCTATATTTGTGAACATTATGCATTATTAAAATGAACCGTACAAAATCCTTTCAACTATGAAGTTCTGTTGGTGATTCTTGAATACTCCTTGAATACTTCTTGAAACTATAACTCAAGTTATAGTTGGTTATAGTAGGTGAAATACTCTAATGTATGAATTGAATATGAGAAAGTGACTTGAAATCTTTAATAGTGGGCAAACTTTATCCACGGCAAGGATCAACCGGAACAATTATCATGTTGTAGAAAACTTGTAGCATGCAGTTATCTACAAAATCTTGATAAACAGAAGCATAATTGCCAATAATTTGCCCGTTTTTCCTAAACATTGCTCATTCTTTTTTTTTTTTTTTTGTGAAATCATATCAGAATATCTTTACTTCGGGAAAACTTGCACATGATGAGTTCCATTCCATGGTGATGCTGACACAAAATCAGCAAAATGTAGCAAAACTGGCATATCAGTGGTGATATTACGTAGATGGAATTGATTTTCTCAGCTGTGTTAGTGATAAAACCTGGGTTTTTCATTTCACCCATGAAATGAAATGATGAGCAAGCATCAGTGGCTCAAATAGTACCGTTCCAATTCTTCCAAAAAACCAGAGTTATCCAGACACTTTCAAGTTGAAAACTTATGCCGACAATTTCCTGAGATCATACAGGCATTCTTTAGGTAGAGTTCATACCAGAAAATACTGCTACAACAAATGCTACACTGGTATTACAAAACGCTCAAAAGACTATAAATAATCATCCAAATTGAACGTTTTCTTAAACCAGTTTTTACCCTGTAATCTGAAACTATTTGATCACTCGCCAAGTATATATATAATTCTTAATTCAGGTGATTTTCACCTTTTTTCTAACCTTTGACTGTTCCTGAATGGAAAATGTTTAAAAAGTGGTGGTGAATGGATGGATGGAACTGCTAGCAGTGGATGATGACTGCAGTGAAATTTTAAAACTTGTGATCAGCTGTAATATATGCTTAAATTAAAAAGTGATTATGTTGAGAAATAAATTAAGGTGCTGTATATTATAGAAAATAAAAAACTGAGCAATAAAATTTTATCTAAATTTTTAAAACAAAATTATTAGTGTACTTAGTGGATTGCCCCTAGTATCAGTAACAATTGTTTTGATATTTTACTGTTCATGTAAAACAGTGATAAATGGACTATTTATTGAATTTATCTTTTAATTTTTTTTTATGAGTATAAAACTTTACAATTTAAAGTTGAAAATGCTTCTCATTTTTTAATTTACATAATTGTTTATTGGTACATGAAATTTATATTTACAAGATGTTTGAACTTGTGATAGAAAGAGGTTAAACTCAGGAGCAAGTGTAGAAAGTCACTTTGAAAATATGTTAATTCGTTTCATAAACTAGATAGTTAAATGAATTTTAATCGGGTCAAATTCATATTTCTAAAATTAAACAACATAGGAAACACAGGTTTTATATCCCAGTCACACAAGAACTGTCTATTTTTATTTTGAAAAATATATTTTGTCATGTGTTTTTCAATAACATTCCTCAAAAATACCATTCAAGAGAAAAAATTGTTTTTTTACTTTAAACTTTTAGCCTACACTAACTTTTTTTATTCAGTGTCCAAACAGAAAAATTATTTCTTAAAACAAAATAAGAAACATGTATAATGGTGATTTCTGTGGTAGTTAGTTATAATAGTTAGTGATTATAACATTATACAGTTAGTATGATGTAAAAGTTTCAAGTCACAGTTCTTCTATGACATGTTGACAAATGACAATCATAAGTTATTTTGACATATTTTGCAGCTTTGTGTTGTCATAGTCGAATAAAATGTTTACAACAGAACAACATAGCATCTTAATAATAATTCAGTCTTTAAAAAAATAATATTTTATACACAATGATTTTTCTCAATGGTAATTTTTCAAAATATTTTGTCTTTATAATAAAAATATTTCTGTAGTTTTTTTTGTTTTGTTAATTATAATTATAATTTTTTAATTATTTGATTTTTTATTGTGTTTTAGGTACATTATTAATTTCCTTTTAGATTCCTCTGTCGGCATTTTCATTATTTACATTGGCATTCGATACTGTCACTATTTGGCCGAACAGAATAATAGGGATGCTATAAATTTTGGAGGATATGGTATGACATTCAGTTAAATATTTTAGTGTGTGTGAGTAAATAATAAAAAAAATGTGTTAAATATAATTATTGTAGTTGTAAAACTTATTTACAAAATAATTTTGTCAATAGTTATGCGGTAATAGTTTGATAATGCATTAAAAATATTTTTGTACGTCTAGAAGAAATTAGGAGGCGTAACTTTATTTGATAAACACCTCAGTCCCAGTTTGGGTTTTGTAACAGTCTCTGGATGGGTAAGGAAAACTACTCATGAAACTGGATATTGGATATTATAGGATACTGTAACTCTAAAAATTCTCAGCATGGATTCACGGGTGATTTTGAACCCACAGCATTCCAGAAGAGAAGGAATTAATAATAAAGAAATAGGGTAGATAGTGAAAAAAGAATGATCTAACCGCTTAGGAACTTCAAAATGAAATAAATGCACCCTTTTAAAAAATTGAAAGCCCCTTTAGGTATTAAATTTGCATCCTACCCGCAGTTCTTCAGCAAGATTTTGTTATCCAAGGTGGGAGCTACAAAATTACTGATTAATGATTTTTGTAATGAGCAGTTTGGATGCATTCTATAGTGAATCATTTTTCTTTCAGATATTAAAGAACCACCTGTGAAGAGGTGGCTGTTTAATCATTCAAACGGTTTTCAAGTCAACTGCTTAACCAAATCTTCTCCGACGAGTAATAATATAAAGTGATCAGGCGTTATCATACCATAATTGTCTAACTTCGTATAGTTATTTCAGTGTAATGGTTCATAAATTCCTTGTTCTTACTAAAGGTTGGAATTCTTTTACAAATTATTCCATTAATTTTGTTCATATATATGCCTGTTAGATACCAAACAAAATGTTTATAGGAACCTAACATGTGTTGTAAATTGCTCAAAAAAAAACACTTACGGTAAGTTATTAAGAATAACAAGGTACCTATTCCAGGTATAATAGGGAAAGTGAGGAATTAGAAAACAGCTAAAGGAATGTAGTTTCGTGTATATCAAGCCTACTGAAATGCAAACAATATTCAAACCCTACAAGCCATAAATTAGTTTTTTTATTACTGCGACCAGCTACATAGTGAATTTTATCTGATAACACCCTGATTCATGCCCGTTGTACCTTGGGTGCTTCATATATGTTACAATCATAAACACAACTGGAATGGGGTAGTAAAAAAACTTTTTAAAAAAAATTGTAGTACTTTTGTCAAGAAACAATTCAATATATATGTTTGTACTCATTAGAAGAAAAATAATTTGTGTATATCTGCTCTGAGATTATATCATGGATTACTACATACTTAAAAAGAAATAATGGATATGATTATTGACATAGGCAGTATTATCACACTAATTTATAGCAAATTGCTGCACAGTCTACCTGTCAGATATGGGCTCACTTGCAGTTGAGTTTGTTTATTCCAGTCTCATGCTGATCAGTCCTAAACAGTTGTTTGACCGTTAATTAAATGCCACTGATAGCATCCTACTTTAATTAACTAGTTTTAAATAGATTTGAATCTGGATCCTGCCGTAGTTGTCTTAACAGCGTGATCAATGCTAATAATAATCGGTCATTAGTTCTTTATATGTGCAATTTTAGAAAAGAAGAATTTTGTTTTATGCGTTGAATAAAAATAATAATGTGTAAAAATTTGCATATTACCATTTTGTTTTTCTTTGCTTATGGGAGACATTGGAATATCCTATTTTCCAAATAAAAAATATTTTTTTAAAGAATTATGAATAAAGTTTGTTAATTAAAAAAAAAAAAAATATTGAAAGGAACTGGGGTTAACCTATGTGACTCCAGTTATTGTGAGAAGACAGTGATCAATTTTTTTTTACTTCCTTGTACAAAGTAAAGGAAGTATTTTGATCATGAAAAATTTTGATTTTCAGATTTCAACGGAAATATCCATTTTGACCATCCCTGAATGCATTTTGACTAGTTTCAATGTGACATCTGTACATACATATGTATGTATGCACCTCGCGTAATTCAAAAACAATTAGCTGTAGGATGTTGAAATTTTGGATTTAGGGCTGTTGTAATATCTAGTTGTGCACTTCCCATTTTGACTGCAATTGACTGGACCGACCAGAAGTGTCCCAAAAAGCCCAAAATCCAAAAAATCTGGAATTTTGACTTTTTCTTAACTGCAGTAATAAGCCCTCATTGAGAGCTATTCAATGATATATGTGGTACTTATTTTCATTGGTTCCAGAGTTGTAGCCAAATAAAATTTTAATCAATGAAATATTTGGTCTTATAAGGGGAAGGCACATCGGTTACAATCCAACTTCATCTCCTTTTTTTTTAATTTAAATATATTGATTTATTAATAATTACCTCTGATTGTCAATAAATAATAATTCAATAACAAAAAAAAAAAAACTGAAAAATATCAGCAGTTAGTTATTAATGAAATAAAATTCTATAAAATTTTTATTTTTTTAAAATGTGTGTATATAATTTAATAAGTGTACAAGGAATTGATTAGACATATGTTAACAAATCTCTCAAAGATCCGGCGAGCGAAAGGTGAGAAGCTGGTGTTCGTTGCTCCCAACAACACTGCTGGTGATTACTTCTTAAAAGTTCTGGAATGCGCTCCAGGAGAGAGATGACATTGCCGAACGCTATATTGCTACACATGATTGAGGTTACCAAGCCTAAGGTGGACATGCCTAGGGCCCCCAAAATGGCTGTTGTCACAGTTCGTAGAAAAGGCACCAGCTATGCTGACCTCCTTAAACAGGTAAACGGAGGGATTGGAGTTGATATGGCTGAGGACATTCTATCTGTCCATAGGGGTCGTGCTGAATCGTTGGAGATAAGACTCTGGGATGTTGACTCAAAACATGAAGATGTGAAAAAGAGGTTGGGAGAAACCTTACAGGGTACAGGGAGCTAGGGTAACGGACCAAAGTGTGAACCTCCAACTGCGATCTATTTGCGTTAAAGACATGGATATTGATACAACTCAGGAGGAGGTAGAACAGGCCTTTTGTAGGGAGGTAGACAAGGGAGTATTTATGCAAGTCTCCCCTTTGAGGCCAGTTTCTGGCAACATGCTACTGTTCATCTCTGCGCAGGAAGGGTAGACAAGTTGCAGATAAATCTCAAGTGAAGATTGGCTGGCGCTCAAGTAGAGTAGAATTAACAAGCAAGCAAAATAAATGCTATCGCTGTTGCGCTATTGGCCATAGGAGGTAAGGCTGTCATAGCCAATATAGATCCTTGCTCTGTTTCAACTGGGGAGGCGGCAGTCACAATTCTGTGTGCTGCACGGAACCCCAAAGATTCCTTGAGTGTGGTGATTTAGGTCATCGCACTGAGGGCAGGGAATGTAAACACCAATTGTCAAGTTAAGAGTTCCACTCTCCAATGCTAACTGATGCTTGCTCTCCCACTTTCTTTTGGGAGAGTTGGCTAAGGAAAAACAAGCCGATTTTCTCATAATGACTGAACTGAACAGGTCAGTCATGATCAGCTGTAACTGGACTACAGACAACAGGGCTGACGTTGCATTACTGGATATCAGTGGATGATTAGGCTGGCAACTTTTGGAAAAGGGTGTTGGCTTCCTCTGCATTGAGCTGGCAGAAGTGGTAATCATGGGAGCTTATGTTTCTCCTAACAGCGACTTGGCCTATTGTGGGGCATTCCTGGCATGACTGCATATCAAGAATTACTGGGACTAGGAAGAAGCTCTAGCTTGTAGGCGATTCCAACTGCAAGTCTGTCGAAGCCGGTAGCGCTCATACTTACTGAATGGGCAAGCTGTTAACTGAATTAATGAGTACTTCAGATCTTTATTGCGTGAACGACTGTATACCAATCTTTTCTGCCCATAGACACTCATTAGTGCTAGATCTCACTATCCTCGATGGGAGGTGGAATCATAACTGTTGTTCTTGGGAAGTGCTGGCAAATGACATCGCCAGTAACCATCTGGCTACCCTTGTTGATCTTGGGGATGGCTGCTTCCAACCATGGATTCAGGTCCCTCCTACATGACTGATATCTCTAGAAGTTTGTACCATCATTGAGGAAGTCTCAGATAACGTACGTCATGGTCTACACCTCATACCTGAAATCCTGCAGGACTCTATTAAACAGGCTATTGCTCAGTTGAGTGTCAGACACTGTCATCATCGGCCAGCCTACTGGTGGACCCCTGAGATTAGTTATTTGCAGATGGAACTCCAGCAACATCGGAGAACTATGCAACGACTTAGGCGACATGGTGGAGATGCCTATGATCTCACATCCCAAAATTATTTGCATTGCAAGAGAGCCTTTCAGAACACCATCAAGAATGCGAAGAGGAGGAAGTGGCTAGTACTCTGCTCAGAATTAGATGATGTTGCTTGGCACCAGGCATATTAAATGGTCATGAAACGTTTTTGGAAATGTGCTAGAATAGAGCGGGAAACGCTGTTCCCGTGTATGAAACACAAGTTGTTAGACCCCACTGACTTTGAGCAACGACAGTACACGTTGCCCGAATTGACAATGGCCATGAGCCAACTGCACAACTCCCACAGTCCTGGCTGTGATGGAATACCAGCTGCTATACTAAATGGCCTTCTACTAAAGTCCCCATGGGACATGGTTGATGTTGCCGATCAAAGGCTACGAATTTTTCTGGCTTGCTACAAAGAGACCAGACTGGTCTTCCTTCCGAAGCCAGGCGTTGGTGGACGGATCAACACCTACCGGCCACTATGTCTTCTGAACAATAGGGGCAAGGCCATTGAACGCATGCTGGCCATTCGGTTTATTGATGAAATTAACGCCAGTCCCAGTCTACATAGGAATCAGTTTGGTGTTTGGAAGAGGAGGTTGACCATTCAAGCCCACTTAAAGGCCACATCTTGGGTGAACAACATGAGGAGAGGCTCTTGGCGAACAAGGCGACTGCCAATGCTAATTTTATTGGATATCTGCAATATTTTTGGTTCGGTCCCTTGGGATGCCATTCTTGATGCTCTGTGATGGAAGGGAGAGTCAGTACCTATCTATTACTTATTATTATTATTGGAATTATTTTTGAGAGAGATGGGTCTCTGTTGAGACTCAGCAAGGGGGACCTGCACTTTCGGATGATGGGTATCCCGCAGGGATCTATGCTTGGCCTCCTCCTCTGGAACGTAGTGAGTACTCAATCTAAGGAGTACTCAATCTTCACCTTCTGGAACAGTTGGAGGTAATTGCTTATGCTGATGACTTGGCTATCCTCGTTGGTGGTAAGACCGAGCAGGCCCTTAGTAGTATGAGAGATGATTGACGAATCACGGATTATGTTTATTACCACAAAAAAGTGAATACATCATTCTAGCCGGTTGGAGGAAGGTGGGCCAGACCTATGCTTCAGAAAACATCTGATCCGATCCAAAGCTGCTGTCCAATATCTCAGGTTGGCTATTGACCAGTTATGTAAATTCAGCGACCATGTCATAGCAGTCTGTGAGCGAGCAGAGAACACTCTTGCTGCCCCAAAACGACTCCTCTTAAGCCAGATGGCAACTTCAGCATTGAAAAACGTAGGGTCATCATGTCTACCATTACTTCCATCATTCAATATGCTGCTCCAGTTTGGGCTGGTTTTTTGTGCACACACATGTGTGTGTGTGTGCATCTAGAAAAAATAATTTTTCCCATCATTGCAAATTCGAGAAGTCCTGTTGGCTGGGCATTATTGCTGAACTGTAATTGGGACTTCTCATAAAGAGAGATATAAATTTACTTAACTTCTAGAAAAGTTCTCTTTTTAGATGATCTATTATCCTGATGAGAGCAAGATAAAATGTAATTTTATTATTTATAATGATAATAAAATATAAAATTTTTAAATTATCTATGATTCAGAAATCTATAGGACCTTATTGGGTGATTCCTATTGGGTAATAATCTAGACATTGGTGTAAAAATAAAATACTTGTTATATTATTATTCTTATTTAATTAAAACAATATTTCTTTATTACACCAGAAGATTTGGAAAGGGTTAAAACTGAATGTATAGAGAAATGAAAAAATCAGTTTAATTCTTAGAAAATTTTAAAAACAATAATTTTAATGTTAATAAAGTCAGTCCCTGGTATTTACTGACATATTGCGGTTTGAAAATTTCAGTAAAAATAAAACAGAACCTTAATTATAATTAAGCATATTTTTGTATCGATAAAGTCTAAAATCATAAATAGAGACATATTCATCCTACAGGAAGTTAAATGATCCTCCTTCTTTCTCTCTAGTGCAAAAAAATTAAAATCCTAAAAACTGACAAACTTAGAAACTTAACACCACAGTGAAGTATTCAACCTTATAAGAAAAAGCTACTTGAATTTTTAAATCTGTTCATAGGTTTGAAGATACAAATATTTAAAATTTTAATAGAAACAAAGATTATCTGACGTAATTTTAATTGAAGAAAATAAGAATAGTTCTTCTGTACCCTTTGACAGAAGATTAAAAGATCAAAGTAAAAGTTTTAAAATATTATTAATGCGAGAAGACCAGCCAAAATGAGATGCTATAACTTTTTATAAAGTACTTTTTTTCATGAGAAAGGGGTATATTAATTTTTCTTCTTTACAT
Source organism: Lycorma delicatula (assembly GCF_047948215.1). Lineage (NCBI taxonomy): Eukaryota > Metazoa > Arthropoda > Insecta > Hemiptera > Fulgoridae > Lycorma > Lycorma delicatula. Next base: position 620,436 of record NC_134457.1, read on the forward strand.
GACCTGTGCAAATCTTTTTTACAGCTGTGGCACATAAAACCACCTGAATTGAAAGTACTTGCCATTACCACAGAATTCTCAAAGATTAACAATACAACTCGTTCTCTGATAGTAGTATTATACTGTCACAATTATACTACACATCCTTTGAAAACTACAGTAATCACATTGAGCATTATAATTATTGTAAACACATTAACTTAGCCCCACCTACAATCATTCATTCAATTCCTCTGTTAAATATTTATATACTTAATACATTTAATTACATTTTGAAATTTAGTAGAAATAATATAGATGGATTACAATATAAAAATAGGACGAGAAAAGATTATGGAAGTAGAAGGATTTTGTTATTTGCGAAGTAGAATTACTAAAGATAGACAAAGCAGGAGCGATATAAAATGCCGAATAGTACAGGCAAAACAAGTTTTCATTCAGAAATATAATTTTCTCAATCAAAAATTAATTTAAACGTCATGAAAACATTTTTGAAATTATATGTTTTGAGTGTAGCTTTATGTAGAAAAAAAGTTGAACAATTGGGTATACTAAAATGAAACTATACACAAAAAGAGAATCTTGGAGAGCTGCATCAAACCAGTCAAATGACTGAAAACAAAAAAATACTTTATACATTTATCAGTGAGAGTGAGGGAGTAAATTACAATAAATATTATTATTTATTTAATAAAATAAAAAATCAATTAGCTTTTGAATTTAATTTTTGTCGACAGCAGGATAATAATTTACTAAAATAAAATTTTAAAAAGTTAGAATTCATTAAATTTTGTAAATAAATAACATTTAATGGTTTTATAAATATGTGTATATGTATAGATTTAATGATAAATTTCATCCAAATAATATGTACAAAGAACAGTATGTTAAATTTCAAACTAATTTATTACTGGGAAAAACCAAAAATTTTTCAATTTTTACAAAATAAAAAATATCTTAAAGGAACAAAATTTAATTAAAGCTTGAATAATCGTAGAAAATAATTTAATAAGTGTTTGGTTTATAATGTCACAAAATGGATTAAAATACTGTATAAATTTTTTTGTATTTGTAGAAAATAATTTAGAAGCCTTTGAAATAAGTAATATAAAACTGTAAATTTATAATATGGACATGTACATTTTAACAGAATGTATTGCAAGACAGGATTTAGAACAGAATGATTTGCTTAGATCGACAAGACTGGAAAGTGTGTGGTAGTATTGATGGTACGGTACATGTTACAAGCAGTACTGTACATGATGTGTTATGATAGCCTTACTTAGTTTTACATGCCAGTAATATTTTCTGAAAATAAATTGGTAGGTTATGTATGTAAAATCTTCATTATAATGATCACTAATAATGATGGAGTGATCTCAGAGGCCTTTCTTTAAAATAATATTAGTGTTTCTTTCTATTTTTTACTTTACTGGTGATTATTTTATTTATGTAACCGAGAAATTTTTGAAAAACATGTGCTGAAGTATGTACTGCTAATATTTATCAGCAGGTTTTTTTTTGTTTTTCCAGGAAAACCACCGTCTGCACGCATCTGGCTGGTCCAGTGTGGTTTATATGTGTTTCTCATGTTTACCATGAAAATTATTATAACGCTATTAATGCAGTTTTCATTTTGGGAAAATGTTCGTGATCTCATGTTATCTCCTATTACAAATGAGTACCTTGAATTAGCTTTAGTCATGCTAATAATACCATTATTTGTAAATGTAAGTTTTGATAATTTAAAACTTAATTCTATAAAATGTTAAACAGTACCATTATTGTATGCTTTTGTATAATATGCTGACGTATTGTATGCTTTTTGTATACTTCATCTATTCATAATATCGTTAATATATCTTCCATCATCCTTCTGACTGATTAGCTGTTGTTTGTTTAAAAAGATAGAAAGTGGAAGTGAAGTTGTATCGAAAAAGACTATCTCAAATTTTTGTTGTAAAATAATTATGATTTTTTAAATTTAACTTGGAATAAGAGGCTCAGAATGTATATCTTTAATTAACCTTTAAACTCATTTCAACCTCTTTGAATTAGTGATTGCATCTCTACATTTTAATAAGAAGTTCTGGTTCAAGTCCTGATCAGCCAGAGCACTTTTTCACTACACATTCTAAAGTTTTCACATCATATTCCCATGCGCAAGCTTTATGTTGTTTTAAAAAGGACATATTAAATTTATATTCAGTTTTGTTCATTTTTGTGTATTTTTCCAATATTGTTGTTTTTTTAAATGTCTATCATTTATCGAAAATGTTGAGGTAGTGTTTCTTTTGTACATTTTCTCTTCAATAAAACTGTGACATGGATAATCAATCCAATGTAATGGTTTTATGGAATAAATTCAAATGGTCATCTATATTATTCAAAAGCTCATTTATACAAGGTTATTTTCTGTCTTCTTTACGTTGAAGCCTGAAGTAAACAATCTGCATGTGTATGGTGCATGTAAATACACAACACACATACATATGACAACCTTCAACCAGTTGATGCAGTCCACAGGATGGACAAAAATGACACATCACTTTTAAAAATAGCTACCGCATGATAAGAATGTTAATAATCTTAGATTATCACATTATTAGTTATTATTATGTAATTATAAAATATGTTAGGTCTACAGCAATCTAAACAATGCACTGTTATTGAAAAATTTATGCTAATTTTAGTTTTTGTAATTTTATAATATTCATTTTATTTGCTACTTGAGGCCTAGAGTAAGGAAACGTTCCATGTGTTAATGCATGTATTTGAATTGCAATTTGGTACATATTATGTATGATGTTATACAAACAATAGCAATATTTCATAGCTATTTATAGTTTTATGACACAATTAAATTAATTATATTTCTGACATTAATTTAACTGTGCTGTTGTTAACTTTTCATGATAGGAGTTACTTTGAGTGAGCTTGTTTTTATCACTAATTTGGTTTAGGTAAATATCACTTTGAAATTTATGACTTATTTGCTAGAAATTAAGTTTTTTTAAAAGTATTTTTAAGTGTCGTGAAATTTAATAACTATTGCCAGGAGTCCTTCTTGCTATGTAGTGAAACACAGAAAAAGTAAAATATTTGGAAGCAGGGTAATATGATAATTGTTAATGTTTTCAATAAATTTCACGAAAAATACCGTACTTTAGAAATTAAACTAGTAGAATCGTTTACTTCTGCATTCACAGGTGTATCCATTTCAATTGTTGAGAGATCGTGAACTGAAAAGAAAAGATATGGCATAGTATACATGCCAAAAAAGAAAAGAATACATTCAAGACCTGTTTTAGTTCGTTATGACGATTTCTGTAAAAATGCTGTCAGATCCAAAGTCCATGATTTCTTTTTTAAAAAAGGAATTATCCAGACTCAATAAGGTCCTTTCAGCAGTCAAAAGTTATCTGGATTACTGAATTACTGAAAATTAGTCGAGCTGGTTTACATAAACTTCTTTTATCGATGGGTTTCAAATTTGCAGGAAAAAAGAGAAATAGTTTTATCATTGATAGAAAATAACATTAAAGATTTGGCAAAGGAAATACTTGAAAAAATGAAAGAGTTTAGAAAAGTGGGAAAAAATATTTTTTATCTGGATGAAACTTGGGTGAACAAAGGTCATTCAGTCAATAAAGTTTTGTGTGACACTTCTGTTAAGAGATCTGATCAGACTCTCTGTCTGGTTTAAGTATAGATATAAAATCAGCAAGTAACAAAGGAAAATGGTTGATTGTAAGTCATGTAGGGGAATGAACATGGATTTGTTAATGGTGCATTATTAGTTTTTGATTCTTATAAAAAGGGTGATTACCACATTTTAATGGTAATTTTTTTGAAAATTGATTTAATACAATTATGAAACTAATTCTACCAAATAGTGTTATTGTTACGGATAATGCACCATACTGTAGTGTAAAATTAGAAAAATCTAAATACATCATGGCTAAACCAGATGTAGTATTGTGGCTGAGAGAAAAACAAATCCCATTTGATTCTACATTTTTAAAGGTTGAACTTCTAGAAGAAGTTAAAAGAAATAAGAAAAAATGTAAAAAATATGTAATCGATGTGGCTGAAGTAAATCGACATCACGGCTTACATTAAATGAGTACAGGGCATTAACAGGTTGACTGCCATGAGACCTAAATTTAGGTCTCCATAAATAGTTATGGCTGCCGTTTGTAAAAATCAAAAACTCTTAATAATTGTTTTTGAGACCTAAAATTAGGTCTCACGTTGTTGTGTCCTGAGGCCATGAGATCTATAATCAATAAAGGTCTCACTGTATTCATTTCTTAATGTAATGAGACCTAAATCTAGGCCACATTGTTTTCTCAGAAAATAATAGTTTTTAAAAGAAAAAAAATCAGAGATTATTATGGTATGTTTAGCATTTATGTACCATAAATATTTTATAATTATGTTGCTCTTATAAGATTTTTTAACCATACATATTTTACAGTACTGACAAGTTTGTGGTATTCGATTTTGTATCTCGAAGAAATCAAGTCATTGTGTATTCCCTAGTTTTTAATTGTTGAGGTTATGTGGTTCTGTTTTGGTTTGAAAAAAGTTGTTTTTGTTTGGTATACGATCTTTTTTGTAGTATTTTTTTTATATAAAAATAAGAAAATGGATGACAGTCATATTGCTGAGTTGCTAGAAAGGCCAACATCACCTTTTAGTGATGAAGAAAGTTTGTTTGTAGATGATAATCAGTATGATCCAGATTTCACATTGGAAGATGATTTAGAAGTAAGTTCTGTTGATGAAGATGAGTTTCAAAATGTTTATATTGGCAATTCAAAATTAGATTTAGGTATTGGTAGTGAGATCATATTAGATTTACCTGTAGTGAGTGATGTGGTTAATAAAGATATTTTCCAACCGGTTGATGTAAACATTGGAGTTGATGCACCTACTACATCACTAAAAATCGGTGGTAAGTGTTCATGGGGGCCTGTAGGAGAAGAAAATATGCTTGTTCAAATACCTTTTAATCCAGATAACCTAAATTTAGGTATTAATATGGATATTATTGAAACCATGTCTCATGCATCACCCTTTGACTTTTGGAAATTATTTGTGACTGATAATATCTTATTAAAATTAGTAACCGAAACTAATAGATATGCTGCTCAGCAGATCCAGTCCGGTGAGTTCATTTCACCTAATGCAAGAATAAGAGAGTGGAAAGAAACTGATGTTGAAATGAAACAATGTTTAGGTATAGTGCTTTACATGGGGTTGAATCCAATGGCTACTATAACTCATTATTGGTGGACAGATGATTTATAAATTTTAGTAATTTGTAAACAAATGAGCAGAAACAGCTTCGAATTACTGCTGAGCCTCTTTCATTGCGCAAATAATGAAAATGCAGCACGTGATGACAGGCTACACAAAATACAAGGAATTATACATGAAGTTGTTTATCATTTTAAAATGGTTGTGGAGCCTGAATAAGATATGTGTATAGATGAAAGTATTGTTCCTTTTTTATGAAGAATTTTTTTCCGTCGGTACATTAAGGGTAAAAGACACCAGTACGGTATCAAAATATTTAAATTATGCGTGAAAGACTTTTATACTCTGTCATATAAAGTATACTGTGGTAAAGGAGGAGTAAAAGAAGGGCTTATGTCAGAAAATTTTGTCATGGAGTTAGCAGAACCATACCTGAATTGTGGTCGAACATTATTTACAGACAATTTTTTTATTCCAGTGTTCAGCTTGCTGAGAAATTATTAGACAATAGAACACATCTGGTTGGCACACTTCGAAGAAATAGGAAATTTAATCCACCTGAAGTAATAAATAAGAAACTTCATCGAGGAGTAAAAACTTCATCGTTGCTAGTAAAAACAATAATGGTGTAGTTGTACTTAGGTGGAAAGACAGGAGAGACATTTTAATGGTTACTACAAAACATACAAAGAAATTGGTAGTGACTAATCGCAAAACTGAAGTTTTGAAACCTGCAGCAGTAGTGGATTATAACTGGGGATAATCATACATGATTTGTCTGATCAATTGGGATCTTACTCCAATCCTTTAAGGAGGTCCATTAAATGGTGCAGAAAAGTTATTTTTGATTTGCTTCTGACAACTTCAGTGGTAAATGCTGTAAGTATTTATAATACAGTGACAGGTAGTAAAATGAACATCACTACATTTAAAGAGGAACTTGTAAAAGCATTGTTTGTGCCTGCAATCATTGAAACAGTTACTCAGTCTCATGTGCTTACAAAAACAAAAAATGGAAGATGCAAGCCATGTTATAAAAACAAAGTTATCCCTCTTGGAAGAAATCTCGCTCAAAAAAGTTAATACTATGTGTGTAAGCTGTGGTTTTCATATATGTATGGAGTGTTTTTTTGAAAAACATACTGAATGAATGCATTGTTTGTAAATAGATAATTAACACTAATAGTTAATTTGACACTAATTAAGGTTAGTGTCAAAAATCATCTATCAGACCCAAACAAGGTAAGGAGATACATTCTTAGTTACATTTTTATCATTTTATTTAACTAAACTTGTTACAAGGATACACAGGACAGTTTTATATTTGGTCGTATTTTTCTAATTTGCCATGAGACCTAAATTTGGGTCTCAATTATTTTTTCATTTATTTTGAAGTATCGCGTTTTTTTTATTTAATTTTTATGTATAATTTGCTTATTTTATCCAAAAACAAAAGAATAAAAAAATTTAGTAGTGCCAATGATTAACCCTGTTTTAGGTATGGCAGTCAGCGTGTGACAATATGAGACCTATAATTAGGCCTCACAGTGATAAAAAATAGTCATCTGGTTTTATATGGCAGTCAACCTGTTAAATGAGTATTATGGCTTCCACCATACCCCTGCAATCTGAATCCAATAGAATTAGTATCAAGTCAAGTAAAAGGATTTGTAACTTGAAATACCAAAACGTATAAATTAGTTGATCTAAAAGTTTTACTTGAAAACAGTATCATTAAGGTAACAGCAGATAAGTAGCGAAAAGAAAAAATGTGGAAGATAGATTATTTTATTGATATCAAGTTGGACAAACTCATTATTAATTTCAAAACTGACTCCTCAGAATCTAATGTTAGTGAAGTTGAAGATGAGGGGTTGAGTGGATGTGGTTATTTATTGAGTGATCTGCTGTAAGAAATTGAGAAAAACCAACAAAAATTGGTAATAAATCGTAAAATATTTGTAATTTATTTTATGCATGTAAATATATATTTCAGAGTTTGTGTGAAGCACTTAAATTATTTACAAACCTATTTATATTTATAATTTCATTAAATCATTATTATTTTGTGTAGCTACTAACTGCATATAACAATTATTGCTGTAACAGTAAAACAGATTTACCATCAAAGATAACTTTAGTATACTTTAATTTATAACCTTTTCTTAGTTTAACATTAAATGTTTTAGAATATACCGAGCCATAGGCAACTATTCTCTATTATTATTTTTTTTTTTTTTTGTCTTCAGTCATTTGACTGGTTTGATGCAGCTCTCCAAGATTCCCTATCTAGTGCTAGTCGTTTCATTTCAGTATACCCTCTACATCCTACATCCCCAACAATTTGTTTTACATACTCCAAACGTTGCCTGCCTGAACAATTTTTTCCTTCTACCTGTACCTCCAATATTAAAGCGACTGTTCCACGATGCTTGTGACCTATAATTCTGTCTCTTCTTTTAACTATAATTTTCCAAATGCTTCTTTCTTCATCAATTTGTTGTAACACTCTTCATTTGTCACTTTATCCACCCATCTGATTTTTAACATTCTCCTATAGCACCACATTTCAAAAGCTTCTAATCTTTTCTTCTCAGATACTCCGATTGTCCAAGTTTCACTTCCATATAAAGCGACACTCCAAACATACACTTTCAAAAATCTTTTCCTGACATTTAAATTCATTTTTGATGTAAACAAATTATATTTCTTACTGAAGGCTTGTTTAGCTTGTGCTATTCGGCATTTTATATCGCTCCTGCTTCGTCCATCTTTAGTAATTTTACTTCCCAAATAACAAAATTCTTCTACCTCCATAATCTTTTCTCCTCCTATTTTCACATTCAGTGGTCCATCTTTGTTATTTCTACTACATTTCATTACTTTTGTTTTGTTCTTGTTTATTTTCATGCGATAGTTTTTTCTCTATTATTATTACAATAGAAACTAAATGAGGCACACAGTAGGGGTCGTACAATTTTGTGTACATCCGGTTCATACTGCCTTTCTCAGCATCTGTTTTGTTTACTTCTGGCCTCAACTTAAAGTAGACAAATATATTAGCTGAGTTCACATTACCTTGTATGAATGCAGTTAGATTGTAACGATTATATATCAGATTTGTCACTGAGATTAGCCAAACAACAACAACAAAAAGTTTGAAAAATTTTACATAGTATCTTGAGTTTTTGAATTGCAATGATCTAATTAAGGAAAAAAGTTGACAAAATGAGAGTAGAAAATATCCATTACTCTTTGCAACTGACTTGTGATAACTGCTATTGAGTTTCCTACCATATTTACATTTTCAATAAAATTAAATGGCGTGTAATTAATTGTTGTGCAGTATACAGTTAAATGTACAGGATCAGACTATAATAGAAAAATAAAATTAAAAATAATGTACAAAAATATAATAAAATTAAAGAAAAATATCAAAAAGAAATTAAAAAGTAAAATTTCCCTTTTTGAGCAGAAATATTTCAAAGGATCAAAAAGATGCAGCAGAAAAAACAATTATTTTAATGACAAAAAGAAACAGGGATGGTGGACAAAAGCGAGGAAGAAATTCTTCCTCGCAAACATGTAAATCCAAATTAAAAGGCTACCAAGCTCAGAATCTGTGTTTTAAACATTAAAATGGGAAAATGATCCATATAATGAAGAAAACTGAACTTTTGGTAAAGTAATTTGAGAAATTATTAAATTGCAACCCCCCACACCCTAACGAATGGATAAAAATAAATCATCTAAAAGTTTTACCAGATTCCCTATCACCAAAAAGATGTGAAATTAAAGAAATTCCCTAATAACATTAATGCACCTGAACATAACTTCAGAACTTTTAAAACGCGCTCCAGTTGAATGGAGATCGGTTTTGATTCATCCTCTCCACAAAAAAGCAATAAAACTGATGTAAACAATAATCACAGTATATCCTTGTTACTTGCGTCTTACAAAATATCGTTTCACTTACAAAAGAAGCACTTACGAATCGAATCAAACTCAAAAATAGAAAAGGAATTAGAATATCAAAGTGAATTTAGGAAGTTCCAGTCTTGTGCGGAACAAATTCTTTCTGTTAAACTTATTATTCCTAAAGCACAAGCAGCGGCTAAACACCATGTAGCAATGCTTGTAACTAAAAAAACCTTGTATTCTACAGATCAATAAACCTCATTTGAAATACCAAAAGAATTTGCACGAGTAATAAAATCAGTATTATAATTAGGGAAAAACTATTAGGGTAACAAGACGACTTCTAATGTAAATTTTTTTATGAAATTTTGAATTCTTTCCTCATAAAAACTGCCTGAAAGGCATTGGTGATGAACTCTAACCAGTGCTTTTCAGTTTTTCTTAGAAAATGTTTCTTATGACTAAAGAAATAAATTTGAAGACCAAAATAGAAGTACTCCCTTAAAAATTGGCATAGAAGATGCTGCCAGGTAGTTGACTGACTCATCTTCACAGATGATTTGGCTATTTTGTTGGATGATTCCAAAAAAAACAATAGACAAATCTTATTTTATATATATGTGTATGAATGTTTGTCCCATTTGCATTCCTATACCATTCATTCAATTGCGATGAAACTTTCGTGAGTTTTGCACACGCCTGTGAAGGTTTCTGAATTAGTTTGGACTTGCTAGGTGGCACAGGGGTAGAGGTACTTCAAAAAATTGTAATAATGGTTCGATTTGGCAAGAATATATATTAATCACATGAGAAGAAATATTTTTATAAAAAATGGAGCTGCTAGGTGGCGTTGAGGTTGAGATATTTCAGAAAAAATTGTATTTGTGGTCGATTTGTCTCATAATTGAAATATATATTAGTTAGTGAAAAGAAATATTTTTACGAAAAAGGGAAAAAAGGAAGAGGATAAGGGGTGAAGATTGGAAGATGGGAAAAAAGGAATTGTTAAATTTTATGATGTTCCGCAATGTTTTATCAAACTTTCATTTGTGTTCGTTTAATCTATATATATATATATATATATATATATATATACACTCAAATTTAGTAATAGTGAAACATTGCTGGGTCAGCTAGTTAACATAAAAGAAACAGCAGAATGAGAACAGGTCTACAAATATTTTTTTGAAAAACCACAATATATATGACAAATATTAAAAATGCACCAACCTTTTTAGAAACCAGGTATGTTAAAAATAGAAACAGTTAAATACCTTAGAGAAACTATAGAATGGAACAGCCTCAAGAAATCATGTGAAGAAAATGGAATTGACCCATTGTCTTACGTAAAATATGTATAATAAAATATCCATCTCTATAAATGCAAAATTAAGATGTTAGAAATACAGCATTTCATCCAGAAGAATTGGACACTTCAGAATGTTTGACAGTAATCAGCACTGGCCTTTTAAATGTTGTGATAAAGTTAATAAATACTTGCAAAGCAGGAATAGAATTTCCTAATTTACAAAATCAAGAAATTGGGAAATAGGACAGTACATTTTTGGAATTTCATAACAAAAATTTTATGTACAAATTGTTTTATACAATTTTTATTTTTAGCGTTAATTAGACAAGCATTTGTTGGATGTTGACCCGTGTACTGACAAATTATTTGAATATCAATATAACATAACCTCATTTAATTGACATTAAATATACAAATTATATACACTTATTAATAACAAAAGTGATATTTAAATTAAATAGAATAAAGTTAATTATTGTTATTTTACATTTATTAAAAAGAAATCTATAGTTTTTTTTTGCTGTAAAATTCTGAAAAAGTACCAAAGAGGACTTTGCTTGAAGAGTAGAAAAAAAAACAAAACAAAAACAAGTATAGTGACAGAAGAATTAAGAAAAAAAGGCTAATGATAGATAGATGCAAAAAGTACAAACAGGAAAGAAAGGGATGCTAAGAAAAGTGTTAAATGTGGTTCATAGTTGGTAAAAAAAGAAAAAAAGGATCCTGAAATACCTTCAAACAGAAATCATATTACAATAGAAAACAACACTAAAATGTCACACATTTAACAAGAATTACTACTGTTTCCTAAATCTAGATAATTATAATGAAAATGATTAGTTTGAAACCTTTTTTCCTAAAAATATTTGAATATTTTTGATATTTAATAAAAGTTTAATTGTGACTACAGAAAAATTGTAAAGGTAAAAAAAAAAAATTTCCAAGACAGTATTGTTCAATTAGTTTTTTTTTTTTATATCAAAGGAAAATAAATACGGAATTCAATCAAACTTACACTGAACTGTATAAGCGGCATTCATAAAGTTCTCAGCCTGGCACAGAGATGGCATAAATATGACTAAATGACTATGACAACAAGTTTTGACATTTTCAGAAAAATTAATAAAATTGAGTTCTAATTTTATAAAGTACTTTGTTTTAAAAGGTTTAACTCCAGTTGACATACAAAAAGCATTAGATTACGCTTTAAAAGGATTCTTCTTTGCTTATGATAGTAACAAAGTTGGCGGCTACATTTAAACATGGTCATACATCCATTCTTGTTGATCACTTAGGATGCCCAAAAACTGCTACAACTAATAAAATAGTCACAAAATTCCACAGTGCCACTGACTGAATGTATGTGAGCTTACATTCACAGCCTACATGTCAGCTTACAAAACATAGCCGCCAAAATATATCATGCCCCCAAGCTCAAGGAACTGCAAATTAAAATTTCCAGGAACCGGGTTCCTGGCTCTTCAAATACAATCTTCTAAATCACGAACAAATTTGTGATACCTGTCAGCACCCAAGTTTGGAGAAATATAGGCTGAAATGAGCATACAATCAGTAAGGTCTGCTGTTACGCAGCTATCATCTCTAGAGGCTTGGAAAGCGGTATGTCTGCCCAAAACATTCAGAATGGCACATTCCCAGATCGGTCAACAATCCACACCATACTCAATCGCAATACGTCAGATAAGGTCATGGGCAATAGAACTCCTATTAGCATTTACAAGCATAATTCTCATTCTAACGACCACATCTAACCAACAACAAAGTGCTATTTTACGACATAACGTGTTTGCACACACATGTTTGATTGCTGTTGTAAAATGTCCAGACACATGTCCTGTATTTGCCAGATTTGGCCAGTAATTACTTCATCCCAAACCTGAAGAAGTAGCACTTATTAGATGAAGATTCATTTCAAATATGACGTCAAAACTGAGACACTTATTTGATAGTCAGACAAATCGCATTATACTGAAGGTATAAAGGTGTTGGTCGAAATGAATCAAATTCCAATGTTGAAAAATAAAAATTTCTGAAGAATCTTTTTTTCTGAATGATCCTCGTAATTAACACGATTTCCTAATTATTTTCAGCAAACATTTACTTTCATTTGTGTAATATAAGAACAGATGTAATAGAAGAATTTCAAGTTACACAGTCAAAATTTCAGAACAAGAAATAAAATAAAAATATCTGGAATCCACTTATACATCGGAACTAAAATAAAAATTTTTTAAATATTGTGTAGGTTAGTTTATTAAATTGTATATTAGGTTTTAATGAAAGTGTAAAGTAAAATAACAGAATAAAATTTGGCAATAAGTTTTATTTTTAAAACCATTGATTGTTTTTATTATTTTTAACTAAAAATTAATTTCATTCAAGTTTCGTTGTATATTCTTCTTACTTCATAAACCATGACTCGCTAGGACCACACTCAGGCAGTTAACTCAGTTTTGATTTCACATGAGCATGAATGCATTCATGTTCACACACAATTGAAAAGTAATTCAATTTTAAATAAATTTGCAAAGCAGTAGTTTTAATTTTATAAAAAATTCCATTCATAATTAGGCCATTTTTATTGCATAATTAAAAACCAAACTCCAGGAACTTTTGGAAAGACTATTCTTTATACATCTAATTACATTAGTTAATATATGCATTTATTCTGAGTTTTCCCAAATCATTTATTTCCCATAAAGTTCAGCTGATATGTTATTATTTTCAGATCAGCAGACCATTATTTTCAGGAATGCTACATCAATATCAATGATGTGTGATGTGTGTGATCTGGTATGAATTGTTATATATAATTTCACAGTGATTGAATAAAGCATTTAATATATATATATTTTTTTGCAGTCTCTCATGTTCTGGGTTATTGATGATTTCCTTATGAAACGTACAGTAGAAGCAAAAAGACAGAAAGGTTTATTACAGACTGTAAAGGTACATTACCATAAATTAACACGTCATGAAGACAATGCTGATGATGATGATGGCATTTTATCAGTGGATGATGAACTATTGGGCATAAGCTCATCACTTGACAATTCTCCAGTTCACATCGACAGTCCTAATGTGTTAGTAGTTAATTGATCACCTCTATTTCTATAATAGTATGTTTTATCATTTAAACTCTATTTGTTCAGATTTTATTACTAACAATCTTGTTAATACGGTATGTGTTGTGTATAAATTCTGTGTTATTCATCTGGTGTAAAGATAAGCATTTAATTAATCACTCAACTTTTTATAAAGAGGTTTTTTTTATGAGAATTCTATTTATAAAAATATACAGATATTTATATTTCTTTTTAAATGTTCTTAAAAAGAGCATCAATATATATTTTTGTGGATAATGCTTTATTTATACTATTTACCATTTATTGTACATTCAGCAAGTCTGTGATGTTACTTTCTGTTTTGTTATATTCTTTAAGATTGAATGTTTATGTGGTGTGTTCATATGTATTTCTTTTGTTTTTAAATTTATTTATTTCATATTGATCATTTACGAGAGGTTATCTCTAAAGTAAAGACCGTTTTATTGTAAAAAAGGTTTATTCTGAAAACTTTATAAATATTTTTTATTTCTCTTAAACTATACTACTCTTACCTTATACTACTTCTCTATATAATTGCCATATGAATTAAGACATTTATCATAGCAACACACCAGCTTCAATATACCCTTGTCGTATTCTTCTGCCACCAGTTCATTTAGCCAGTGAGTAACAACATTTTTAAGTTTATTGTCATCCCTGAATCGCTAACCCCTCAAAAATTCTTTCAATTTCCCAAACAAATGGTAATCAGAAGGAGCTAAGTCCGTACTATATGGTGGGTGATGATAAATTTTCCATCCAAATGTTCTCAGTAAATCACGTGTCGGACTCACAGCATGTGGACATACATTATTGTACAGCAGAAAGATGCCATCGGTCAGCCGCCCACGTCACTGATTTTGAATGGTGCGCCGTAACTTATGTAGAGTTTCACAGTAGACTTCTGCATTCATAGTGATTCCATGCAGCATTAAATCAATCAACAGTATGCCAAACCGATTCCAAAAGACTGTGGCCATCAGTTTTCTTCCAAATGGCTGTGGTTTGACCTTTGTTGGTGATTGAGGATGACGCCATTCACTTAACTGTCGTTTTCTCTCTGGCATATAAAACGTAATCAATGTTTCATCGTCGGTAACAATCGAATTAAGGAACTGATCGCCTTTTTCTGCGTAGCATATCAAAAATTCCAAAGCAAATCCCATTCGGATTTTTTTGTGACGTTGCATTAAGATGTGTAGTACCCAACGTGCGCAAACCTTTCTGAAGCCTAAATGGTCATGAATAATGCGACCGATAACAACTCTTGAAACATCAGGAAAAAGAAAGGTCAGGTCAGAAATCATTGAGCGACGACCATGTTTTCTGATTTCATCATCGACATGTTTCAATAAGTCCTCTGCGATTATCGAGGCCTTCCCTCCCGAACGTTCTTCATTGTGCACATTAATTTTGTTATTTCTAAGCCTTTCACACCATTTTCAGACATTTCTTTCATTCATTACATTAACACTGTACACAGCAATCCAATTGCCTGTGAATTTCATTCAGCTGGCTTACATTTTTTATGGCTAAAAAACATATGTATTTCACAGTCGGCGGCAGCATTGACTTCCATATTCATTCTATAATGTAATAACTCACACGTAATTAAAGATATTATAACACAACAACTTACAGACAACAATGCAGCATGTACATTAATAGCGTGGCCATGAACAACACAAGTTCACCAACCTTAAGGAGTGAAATTTCCCAGCGGTCTTTACTTTAAAGATATTCTTCATAAATATTCCTATGTTTAATTTCTAATTTATTATGGAATAATAGAGTGTAAAAAATGTTATGTTATTGCCTTTTTTTAACTTTATTGTTTGTTTCCAATATCAATGTATTTATTTATTTATGTTATTACTATGCACATATCATTTTATTCATTAATTTAAGTGATAATGTTATTTTTTTGCAAAGTTTATTATTTTCATATTATTCAGTAATTAAGATCAATCAATCAATCACTTTTGCTTCTAATCTCATAGAATACAGTATTAATTTTTTTATTTTGTTTATAAACAAAAAGAAACATTTGGAATTATTGCGCTGTGCACTATTAAGTTAATTCTGTTTCAGATTTGTTGGAATAAACAAAGGTTATAAAAATAGTGAATTAATTTCAGTTTTTTATTTTTTTATTTACATGAATCCTGCAATCATTATTAAATATATATATATATATATATATATATATATATATATATATATATATATATATATATTTATGTATATATATATATGTATATATATTAAATATATATAAATATATATATATATATATATTTATGTATATATATATATGTATATATATTAAATATATATATATATATATATATATATATATATATATATATATATATATATATTTAATATATATATATATATATATACAAATTATTGTTTATTGTTTGTTTTTTTATTTATTAAAAGTGGAACCACAACGGTACTTTTTCAACTTATAATAGATTTTTTCTGCTTTGAGGGAAGTCCCTCGCACCATGTCTATCTCCATTCTTTTCTGTTTCTATCCAAATTTAAGTTTTTGATAGCTCCTGATTTCTTTTTAATATTTTCTGGCCTCAGTTCTTCATTTCTTTGCATCTTCTGCTGATTCTTCTGGCATATTTTAATCTAGTCATCTTTTCTCAT
The DNA here is from genome assembly GCF_047948215.1 of Lycorma delicatula. NCBI lineage: Eukaryota > Metazoa > Arthropoda > Insecta > Hemiptera > Fulgoridae > Lycorma > Lycorma delicatula. The sequence continues at coordinate 636,720 of NC_134457.1, forward strand.
GACAATGTCCCAGCCGATTAGCTTTCCTATTCTGAAGTCTTCTGATTTAGCATTTTTTCTTGTTCACTCCTTCATTTTTAAGTCTCATTTATCTATTTAATATTTACCCATCTCCTTCATTCCCGTATTTCAAATCCCTCCAGCCTTTCTTTTTGCTTCTTCTTAGTGTCCCTGACTCGCATTCGTATAGAAGTACACGCAGAACATAGAACTTCAAAAAGTGTTCCCATACTGTTGTTATTCTATGTTTTATTTCCTTTTTCATAATTTTCTGTGAACATTGTAGTATAATAAAAGTATGACATACTGTTTTACTTTAATACTTTCTTCTTTTATGCAAATATACAGTGACTTATTGCCTGTCATCATTACTTTTTGTTTTTCTTGACATTCATTTTCACGCCTTCTGTTGTACTGTCTTCTAATTTGGAAATCATGTGTTGTGAATAACTTGTACTTCATCCATAAAATATCATAATATTCTTACAAACTTGAGAATAAGCAATACCCTTGCCTTATTTTCTTCTAAGTCAAATCATTCATGTGCATCTCTATTTTCATAATGGTTTTTAATCCGGATACAATTTTTTAGTCGATCTTATATCTGTACATTCTCTCTTTATTGTCTGCATTAGTTAAACCTTATTTGACACATTGAAAGTTTTTTTTTCTTCTATCACTTGTAAAACTCCAATTTTATAGTTTAAACATTCACCATTTCTGCCAATTTCTTTACTGCCTGTACTCTTCCCTATTCATGCTATGGCATTGTTGTACTTTTTGAACATTATTTCATACTGTGGTTTTCTTTCTAAATTTTCTATGCCTGAGCATTTACTTGCAAACCTTTCTGCAAGCCTTCCCTTTCTTACATATATTTTTTTTTTCCAACTTTTTTCAATCATCTCAGTGATAAAGTCAAGGCTTATTTTATTCTTTTATTAAACCGGTTGTATTTATAAAATATTTTATTTTCCTTAAGGTAAATCCTTTTGTATTTATTTCCTTCAGCCTTTCCTGCTGACTTCAATCCCCACTATTTGTCTGTCTCATTTATTTCCTTCACTCTTTTGACTCATTAATACTACTGTAAATAGTGGTATATGATCACTATTCATTTTTGCAAATCTTGGCCATTTTAGTAGTGTTTCTGATTCTATTTTTTTTTCAATTACACAGCCCTTGTGATTTTTATTTTCTTCTCCTGATGATTTTCTTTTGTAGAGCCTCCTTTTACAGTTTTTTAAACCAGCCATTTATTTTAAACATTTTATTTCTATACAAAACTCATTAACCTTTTCTTCTGTTTATTCTACATGTCCAGTCCATATTTTCCCATGCTTTCGTCTTCCCTTACTTCCTCTGCTACAGCATTTCCCATCTAGTCCCTACTATTATGTTAACAACATTTACTTTTCACTTCCATAATGTTATTACGTTCAGAGCAAATTCTTTAGATTCGTTACTTAAACAAAATGTACAACAATTATCCTATTATTAGCAAGAATGACAATTTTCACTTTTTCATGCTTTATTTCTTTATTGAGATAATTTCTACACCATTTTTTCTTATTTTATCTCTCTTTTTTCTGCTATTTGTTACGCTGGTTATGGAGCCTAAGGCTTCAATGTGTGTTTAATTGAAACCCAACCGCCAAAGAACACCGGTATCCGTGATCTAGTATTCAGATCTGTATAAAAATAACTGCCTTTACTAGGATTTGAACCGTAGAACTCACAACTTCGAAATCAGCTGATTATCAATGACTTGTTAACCACTAGACCAGCCCTGTGGTCTCTTTCTTATTCCCTGAATAAAGTTAATCCCATCTTTCCATTTTATCTCGCTTCATTTATTCCAGTTATATCCATTCTGTTTATTTGATTTCTCTTTTTAAGTTTTTTAATTTACCTGCCTGCAGAAATGTCCTGACATTCCGATTTCCAACTCGTAACATCTTTTCATAATGAGATAATGTTTGTGGGGAAGTAGATCTTGTATATATAATCTTGTATATATATATATATATATATATATATATATATATATATATATATATAATAATAATAATGTAATATAATAATAATATTAGTTTTTTGTCATTTAACTGGTTTGAGATTCCCTATCTAGTGCTAGACATTTCATTTCAGTATACCCCCTACATCCTATATCCCTTACAGTTTTTTTTACATATTCCAAACGTTGCCTGCCTGAACAATTTTTTCCTTCTACCTGTACCTCCAATATTAAAGCGACTGTTCCACGATGCTTGTGACCTATAATTCTGTCTCTTCTTTTAACTATAATTTTCCAAATGCTTCTTTCTTCATCAATTTGTTGTAACACTCTTCATTTGTCACTTTATCCACCCATCTGATTTTTAACTTTCTCCTGTAGCACCACATTTCAAAACTTCTAATCTTTTCTTCTCAGGTATTCTGATCGTCCAAGTTTCACATCCATATAAAGCTACGCTCCAAACATATACTTTCAAAAATGTTTTCCTGACGTTTAAATTAATTTTTGATGTAAACAAATTATATTTCTGACTGAAGGCTCATTTTGTCTGTACTATCCGGCATTTTATATCACTCCTGCTTCATCCATCTTTAGGAATTCTACTTCCCAAATAACAAAATTCTGCTACCTCCATAATCTTTTCTCCTCCTATTTTCACATTCAGTGGTCCATCTTTGTTATTTCTACTACATTTCATTACTTTTGTTTTGTTCTTGTTTATTTTCATGCGATAGTTCTTGCGTAGGACTTCATCTATGCCGTTCATTGTTTCTTCTAAATCCTTTTTACTCTCGGCTAGAATTACTATATCATCAGCAAATCATAGCATCTTTATCTTTTCACCTTGTACTGTTACTTCGAATCTAAATTGTTCTTTAACATCATTAACTGCTAGTTCCATGTAAAGATTAATAGGTAACGGAGATAGGGAACATCCTTGTCGGACTCCCTTTCTTATTACGGCTTCTTTCTTATGTTCTTCAATTATTACTGTTGCTGTTTGGTTCCTGTAAATGTTAGGAATTGTTCTTCTATCTCTGTATTTTTTTTAAAATGCTGAACATTTGATTCCAGTCTGTGTTATTGAATGCCTTTTCTAGGTCTATAAATGCCAAGTATGTTGTTTGCTTTTCTTTAATCTTCCTTCTACTATTAATCTGAGCAGTAAAATTGCTTACCTTGTCCTTATATTTTTCCTGAAACTAAACTGGTCTTCAACTAAACTGGTCTTCACTTCTTCCACTCTCCTCGCAATTCTTCTGTACAGAATTTTAGTTAAGATTTTAGATGCTTGACTAGTTAAGCTAATTGTTCAGTATTCTTCACATTTACCTGCTCCTGCTTTCTTTGACTAAATCTTTTTGAAGTCTGACAGAACTTCCCTTTTTTCGTAAATATTACACACCAACTTGTATAATCTATCTACCTCTTCCTCACCTGCACTGCACAGTATCTGCAGGTTATCTGTCTATTCCAGGAGCCTTTCTGCCTTTCAAATCTTTTAAGACTCTCTTAAATTCAGATCTCAGTATTGTATCTCCCTTTTCATCTTCTTCGACTTCCTCTTCTTCCTCTATAACACCATTTTCTAATTCATTTCCTCCATATAACTCTTCAATATATTCCATTCCACTCACCTATTGACTTTCACCTCTTTTCGTACTTTCATCTTTGTTTAACACATTATTAGATTTTAATTTATGTACCCCAAAATTTTGGGGTACATAAATTAAAATTTATTATTCACCTTTCATATTATAAATCTATGTACCATCTTTGTTTAACACATTATTAGACTATTTATGCACCAAAAAAGTTTCCTTAACTTTCCTGTACGCTCCGTCTATTTTACCAATGATCATTTGTCTTTCCATTTCTGAACAGTTTTCTTTAATCCACTCTTTTTTCGCTAGTTTGCACTTCCTGTTTATAGTATTTCTTAATTGTCAATAGTTCCTTTTACTTTCTTCATCATTAGCATTCTTATACTTTCTACGTTTATCCATCAGCTCCAATATATCCTCTGACATCCAAGATTTTCTACCAGTTCACTTTGTTCTGCCTAAGTTCGTTTCTGCTGATATAAGAATTTCCGTTTTAATATTCTCCCATTCTTCTTCTACATTTTCTACCTTATCTTTTTTACTCAGACCTCGTGCGATATCTTCCTCAAACATCTTCTTTACCTCCTCTTCCTCAACCTTCTCCAAATTCCTCCGATTCATCTAACACCTTTTCTTCAGGTTTTTAAACCCAATCTACATTTCATTATCACTAAATTATGGTTGCTATCATTGTCTGCTCTAGGGTAAACTTTGCAGTCGACAAGTTGATTTCTAAATCTTTGCTTAACCATGATATAATCTATCTGATACTTTGCAGTATCACTAGGCTTTTTCCATTTGTATATTCTTCTATTATGATTTTTAAACTGGGTGTTGGTAATTATTAAATTACACTTCATGCAGAACTCAATGAGTCGGTCCCCTCTTTCATTCCTTTTGCCCAGCCCCTATTCACCCACAGTATTTCCTTCCTTACATTTTCCAATGCTTGCATTCCAATCTTCAGCTATTATTAAATTTTCATTCCCTTTAATGTGTTTAATTGCTTTGTCAATTTCTTCATATACACACTCTACTTCATCATCATGGGCACTTGTACGCCTACAAGTGCCCATGATGATGTTAACAACGATTGTTAATGTCTACATGCCTGTAGAAATTAACAATCGTTGTCGGCTTAGGTTTTGATTTTATCCTTTTTATAATAATTCTTTCACTATGCATTTTGAAATACTCTACTCTCTTCCCTATCTTCTTGTTCATTATGAAATCTACTCCTGCCTGTGCTTTATTTGAAGCTGTGTTAATTATTTTAAAATTAACTGACCAAAAGTCGCTTTCCTTTTCCCATTGAACCTCGATAATTCCTACTACATCTACACTTAATCCATCCATTTCCCTCTTTAAATTTTCTAACCTAACAACCTTTTTTAGACTTCCAACATTTCACACTCTGACTCTTAGGATGTTATTTTTTAATTTTCTAGTGACCCCTTCCTTAGTAGTCCCCACCCAAAGATCCAAACGGGGGACTAGTTTACCTCAGAAATATTTTACCAAGGAAGGCACCTCTTTTTGTTATATGAAAATGTAGAGAGTTACATTTTCTTGGAAAAAACACAGCTGTAGTTTTCCATTGCTTTCAGCTGTGCAGTACTTAGAAGATTGAGTGGTGGTATGGCCATTTATGTCTTCCTGACCTATGCCCTTAACAACTACTGAAAGAGCTGGCTCTCAACAGATACCTCTCCGATATGGTTCCACCTTCAGTCCAGCTACTCTGTATCATTGAGCACTCAAGCCCCTCACCATTTTTATGTTGCACATAATAAAGTTTATTTTTGAAGCAATACACGGCGTATTTTTATTAAACAGCATGTGGAATTCTTTGAGTTTAAATATTTTTATTAAAAAAAAAATCTTAAGTTTTCTTTTTCAGTATGAACAGTAATATATATGTTATAAATAAATTAATGATTGAGTATTTCAGTGTAACTGTTTGTATTCACTTATGAATAAAGAAACTAAATAGAGTAAATGAGAATAACTTCTTTTTTTTTTATCATATCCTAAAACTTTATTGGATAAAATTAAGTATAAATTTTGATGTATTCTTCATTATGCTAGACTAGATTACAACTAGATTATATTATGTTTGTAATCTACTATAAATTATATGACATAACATAAAATGATATACAATGTGCACGATTGATGAGCCATAAAGAATTATAAAGTCACAGGATGGTGCACAATGCAATATAAATATATTAAAGAATTAATTACAAGTTACATGATTCATCTTTTAAAAAAGCCTTCTTCTGCTGTTCCTAACAGCTTCGTCAGTAAGTATGTAATATAATAATTATAAATTATAACTTTTAAATTGATTGACACTGCTACTGTCAACTGTAAGTGAAATATTTTTCATTCAGTTCTATTCTAATGGATAGATAGTAAATCTATCTATGTAGTAAATTAAGAGAATCTTATCGGGAAAAAAGTACTATCAAATTTATTCCAGTGAAAACTTATTACAAAAACTTAATTGAAAAATCATCATTATATATTACATTAATTATATTAAATTATTAAATTTAATGTACGAGGGTCATTCAATAGTTAAAGAAGTAAATGGTAACAGCCAAAAAACTGTTTAATAGATTAAACTGAGACTGTTTGATATTCAAGTCGGCACCCCTTAGCAAATATCATCAGGTCTTTGAGAAGAACTTTGATTATTAAAACCTCTTTTCTTGTTTTCAAAATCTCAGCTTTGCTTGAAACATGGTACTGTAAAGGATCACCATGTTGTGGTAAGATTTTCTTTTCAGAAAGCGTAAAACTGGCCGAAATTGCTCACGGATGTTGAAACAGAATGGTATAAAGTACATCAACAGTGTAAATTTTTTAAGAGGATTTAATAGTTTAAATTGAGCAGAATAATTGTCACCAATTTTCTTTCATTGTAGCAGAAGAACTGTGAAAGTTTCATCTAATGCTTCCTAAAATCTCATTTAAGATCTTATTCTTGAAGAAAAATTTGGGAAATCATTGAAATTTGTTGTGTAAATATCGACGTGTCCATTTTATTACCCACGATAGAACTAATTTACTGCAACTGTTTTCAAGATCAGTTAGTTATGTGAATACATATTCACATAATGCTCGCTCCTATGTTGTTAAAAAATAAGAACAGCATATGAGCTGTTCAAAAACAGATCCTGTGCTGAAAGCTATTCAAAATTTGGGTTGCGGGGTGTTGCCACATTCACCTGACAATCCCAATCTTGGACAATCAGATTTATTTTTGTTTGGTCCTCTTAAAGAATTTTTAAACCCTCTCAAAAAGCTAACAGAAAAATGGGAAAGTGCGTAATTGTAGCTGGGAATTATTATTATTATCATTAAATAAATACATAATATTTCTACAGCCATTTGTTGTTAATTATTGAATAACTGTCACATGTGTGTATGTGTGTGTGTGTTTAAATTCTAATAAATAAACCACCTAGTACAAAATATTGAGATGATATATCTTACCATAATTTTTCATAAAAGTATTTTCGTGGGATCCCACATCCTCAGTCATGATTGAAATAATTCCATTATTGCATAATAAGAATATTAATACTAAAATAATGATAAATGCGTATTAATTTACACAAGTGCGCTCGCTATGTGTTGCAATTTTTATAAGAACATCTCCCTCAAATGTTGTCTGATGGTTTTTCAAATTGAAATTTTTTTTTTATATAAATGTAATATTTTTGTAATATATTTAATAAGGAACCACCGCTTGTTGCGTATGATACGGAAGAGGATTCTGATTGGCTTTCTGATGCATCCTGAAGTCATTCTGACATTAAGAAGTATTTTCAGGGAAAGATTCAAGATTATTAAATAATTGCAAAGCGAAAAATAAAAAATCTATAAATATATTCCTATATTCCTTAAGGTTATGCATCTTTATTAATTTCTAATATTTCTAAATTTGTATTATCATAAGTAGAGTGTTTATTGTTTACTAAATAGTCTGCCGTATTAGATAAACCTAATTTATTATTTTTGTAATCTCTACAATGTTTAAAAAATCTAGTTTTAAAGGATCTAATTTGTTTGTCCTATTATTATATTACAAGTAGAGCTACTACAAGACGTTGGACGATCTTCATATCGGTCAAGGCTACATACTGTTGGATACGAGAAAGGTATTTACACAATATGATAACAATGTTCAAACATATTCAAGGTTGTTCAAACATAACCGGAAACAGGATGTGTGCAAATGTTCCTTAGAATTACTTGGTAAACTTGTTTGGACATGTTCAAGGTGTTCATAACTGGCTACAGTTAGTTAGGGAGCCTTAAACAAGTTGTAAATTTTCTTAAAAGTGTGAACTTTGGAAGTGTTAACATCGCCGTCGTTGTATTATGGAGTTAATTAAGCAAGTAGATGTTACAGTTGGTAAACGATATTTATCACCAGTGTGTTTCAAATTGAAGTATAGTTACATGTATACATTGTTGATCTTAGCGGTCATGTGTTTGATAAAGACGGTGATAACGTAATTATAAAGATGATCTTTGATCCGCTGAATAATGAAAAATTTTATTGTAACTTTGAATGCAGGAACAATTCTATCGGTCTTATCAGCAATAAAGAAATAGTATTTTTTGGTTTTCTAGGCGAAAACGATAACGTGTAAAGGCCTTTAAATTAAACGATTCATGTAACACGATGTTGGTTACATTTACATTAAATAGACTAACTACGACTTGTCTAAAGAATAATGTTCTCTCTGTTAACTTATTTACCGCAAAGGAAAAGAGATTCACCACCACCTCACGTGTTGCAAGTGATGGATTAAGAGGTTGTGATGAGACAGATTTGTTTTCCGATAATAAACAACAAAATAAGGAACCACCGCTTGTTGCGCATGATACGGAAGAGGATTCTGATTGGCTTTCTGATGCATCCTGAAGTCATTCTGATATTAAGAAGTATTTTCAGGGAAAGATTCAAGATTATTAAATAATTCCAAAGCGAAAAATAAAAAATCTATAAATATATTCCTACATTCCTTAAGGTTATGCACGATAGTAACGAACATAATTTTCTGCTCTTTTTTTTTAATATTTTTACTTTCCCGGCTAGAGATCTATCGCTGCTGCGATAGCATAACAGGAAAGTGTGGCAAGCGACTAAAATTTTAGTCGCTTGCCACACTTTGGAAGGAAATACTGTGGGTGAATATGGGCTGGGCAAAAGGAATGAAAGAGGGGGGACGACTTATTGAGTTTTCCATGAAGTGTAATTTAGTAATTAACTGCCAACACCCAGTTTAAAAATCATAATAGAAGAATATACAAATGGAAAAAGCCTAGTGATACTGCAAGGTATCAGATAGGTTATATCATGGTTAAGCAAAGATTTAGAAATCAACTTGTCGACTGCAAAGTTTACCCTGGAGCAGACAATGATAGCAACCATAATTTAGTGATAATGAAATGTAGATTGGGGTTTAAAAACCTGAAGAAAAGGTGTTAGATGAATCGGAGGAATTTGGAGAAGGTTGAGGAAGAGGAGGTAAAGAAGATGTTTGAGGAAGATATCGCAAGAGGTCTGAGTAAAAAAGATAAGGTAGAAAATGTAGAAGAAGAATGGGAGAATATTAAAAAGGAAATTCTTATATCAGCAGAAACGAACTTAGGCAGAACAAAGAGAAATGGTTGAAAATCTTGGATGTCAGAGGATATATTGCAGCTGATGGATAAACGTAGAAAGTATAAGAATGCTAATGATGAAGAAAGTAAAAGGAACTATTGACAGTTAAGAAATACTATAAACAGGAAGTGCAAACTAGCGAAAAAAGAGTGGATTAAAGAAAACTGTTCAGAAATGGAAAGACAAATGATCATTGGTAAAATAGACGGAACATACAGGAAAGTTAAGGAAAATTTTGTGGTAGTTAAATTAAAATCTAATAATGTGTGTTATCTAAAGAGTTATACGCAGGAAATGAATTAGAAAATGGTATTATAGAGGAAGAAGATGAGATCGAATCATGAATCATCGGATGCGATCTTGAAGCGAGACTGTGATGATCTGGTGTAAGCGTCGTTTGGAATGATTCAAGTTTGCTCAGGTCTGTCTTAAATAATGTACGCATTTCTATTCAATTTTGTTTCCACAAGCGCCGCTTCAGCGAAGCAAATTTTGTGGTCGCTTGAACGATTCGACTGTGGATTTCTGTCGTAGCATACTTTCTTCTCCTGGATCGGTGAAGAAACTATTTATTTGCTTTATACAAACAGAATAAAGCGACAAATAAACATGCGCTTTACTTTAGAAAATCTATACGGGGCGTTACATATACGCTGGCTTCTACACACAGTACAGGAACATGGAAGTATAATAAATTTACAGTTTAACATAAATAATTTAATTTTATTACAAGAGTGAGAAATTGCACTTATTTCACATTCAGCTTCAGTACATTATTACATTAATTTATTAGTTATAGAAGTATGCAAAATAAAATAAATTATACATATGTATAATAATTGATTTAACTGAAAACAAAAATAAAAAAAAAAACTATCGTACGAAATAAATGTAAATGCAAATGAATCTGATGAGATACTAGCCAAACTTCATTACAAAAAAAAAAAATATATATATAAAATAAGCAGATCATCCAACTTTCATGAAATCAATAACTTTTCTGTATTTTTCTAAAATGTTGTTATTTACTGAAATCATTTGATGCTTTTTAAGTTACAACCGCATCATAAATAATCACAGTAGATAAACCCATTTTTTTTTAATTTTGTTTATTCGGCTAAATTAAATGAAATTTTAAATATTGTACAAAACTGATTCGCACCTGGCTCAAATTTAAATTAAGAGAATTTCAAATATTATTGGAAATATTTAATTTAGGCTAACAGATTTGAATTGTGTAAGCAAAATTACAATCGCTATGTACATAAACAAAACAAACTAATAAATTTTCATACACTCTACTTATAGAAAATCAGATGATACAGTAACAATAAAAAATGATTAATAAAAAATTATTAATTCTAATTCAACTAAAATTACATTGCATCAAAATAAGTGAAGATATTTAAAATTTTATAAATCTGCCACCGGTCACAATTTTCTGTATTTGTATTACTTTAATTTTTTATAATTAGCAAAGAGTAAGAAATAAACATATGCGATTTAATACTTAAAAAGAGTGTTCACAACTAAGAATATTTTTTTCTACAACTGTATTAAAATGTTTGAATCGTGAGACTAGAACCTGCATCATTAGCAAGGGTCATTATGAAACAGATTTTCATTACGATACAAGTGTCAAACCGATCAAAAACCTACTTACTCTTTTCAACCGCTGATCGACCAGAAGCAGGTATTATTTACTTTGATTTTAATCCGATTTAGTAGTTAGTAAGCAGAGGTTAATTTGGTAGTATACAGATATTTAATTAACTATCCGTATACTTAGAAAACTTAGTTAAGTTTCTATGTTACACTGTTTATCCTTTTGCTAATTATGTTGGACACTAATGGACTCTTGCCAAGTTTACAATACTTGCCAAGGCGTAATTTACTTTGCACTCGTGCATTAATGGCTATCATTATAGGCTCACTGTATAATGCACTATTATTCAGTAAATAATTAAGCTACTTAATGCTCCATTAACATATTCTCATTTAGAATAGATGTGTTTGTTTGTGCTTTACTAACAAAGTAATTTACTACAGACAATATAAAACAAAACTTCAGTTCGCTAAGCTCCTAAAAAATAATGATAAAAATAATTTCTGTGATACTGAATCCTGTAAAAGTAAAAAAAAATTAATCCAGTTATTTTTGTTTCTTTCAATCAAAATTCCTGGAGATAGATTAAAAAAGGTATCTCTGACTAAATAAAAGAATTATTCATCGGTAACACGTTAACCCTCAACCGCTTATGATACTTTATTACAAATTAATATATATTAAAGTAATAAAAAAGAATTTATATAAAGTTCTCTTTTTAATTTTACTTACAGATAAATAACATCTTTCAGAACAGTGTATATGATATGTTTTCACAGTTAGTGAGGAAGAACGAAATTAGAATTTAAAAGCATTAAATTCTCCATTAAAATATAGTAAATTCTGCCAAAGGTAGAATTTACTCTTGTTTTTTGAGTTCAGACATTATCTAATAAGAAATATCGCAGATGAATGTAGATAAAAAAAGTCGAAGGATAAGATTTTAATAAATAAATAATAAAATAAAAAAGGATAACAATGGGTAAACCAATAAATTACAATACATTCATTATTATATTTAAATAATTCTCCCTGGATCAGCCAGTAGATTTTTGATACCAGCTACATTTTTTGATAGTAAAGACTAAAGTTTTTCTTAAAATCACTGTTTTAATCTAAAGAAATCAAAATTGCTCTAGTAAGTGAAAAAATAATCGATAAAAACTAAAAATTATTTTAAATGTAGGAAAAAAATTCAAACCAAGTATTTAAATCAAATGAAACTATCAAATATTTTTATCAGTAAAGCAAGAAATCCATCCGAAATGTTTTTTTTTTAGTTTGTACAGATTAAGAAAGATTCTCAAATGTATTTCATTATTTTGGTGAATATCAAAACCAGAATTCAGTAATAGCTTTTTATTTTCAACATAGCAAAAGATTTATACATGAAAAATTGATATTCCACGAGTAATGTTGTTACCATTTTGTTAAAACCTTTTGATTCACCGATAGATATGAGCATGGTGTCACTTACTCATATTATAGCCACAAAAAATTACTTTTGATATAGAATAAGAGAAACACAAACTCAAACAGCTGTATAAAGCTATAAACATTTTCATATCGCTGCAGTTTGACAGGCAATGCTACAACGATCAGATGAACTAAATGTGCAAATGTAAATCATTTCTACAATGTTTAAAATAACAGCTTACTTGTTAAGAGATATTTGATCGTGTTCCATTACATGTCGTGATTAAAAATGTAGATGTTAACTAAACCGCTATATAAATCATAGGTTGTTTCATGAATACCATGTCTAAAATTTGCGATATAAAAAAGAAACAAATAAAATAAAATAATTAAATCTTACTTGATTTTGCTTTACAGAGAAGAAACAACCTATAATAAGACCTTTAACAAATAACACAACATCAAATAAAGATATAAATCATTCTAAATATTACCAATACTAAAAATAAAATTAAAAATGTAAGACAGGCTATTTCTTCGATCACCTTCTACAAGCATTGTTTTTTTTTCAACCTCCGATCATGCTTCTAAGTAAACAAGAGATAGGCGAGAGCCAGGTCTGTGCATTGGTGTCTTGCTGGTTAACTTTATGGAGCAGAAGACAACAATAATAGAAGAAGTTTATTGTGAATCTTTACATCGCCTCTACAGAGTGATCCAGAACAAATGAAGAGGCATGGTCTTATCCGGTGTGGTTTTGATCCACGACAGTGTGCAAAACCGCACTGTGCCAACATGATGCAAGACCTTCTCAAACAAATCAAGCAGGAAATTTTCAACCATCCATCGTACAGTCCAGACCTAGCATCTAGTGATTTTCACCTCTTTCAAGAATTGAAGGCACGGTTGGCCAAACAACACTTTGCCACCAACCAAGAACTTCAGGAGGCTGTCAAGACATACCTTACATTACTGGCGGCGAACTTCTTTGAAGTTACACATTGGAAAAAGCTGGTGTCATGATGCAACAAATGCTTCAAAAGTTTTGGCAATTACATAGAAAAATAAGTTATACTACTCAGCTTTTATTATAAAATCATTTTGTTATGTCAATGTGTTCCTTTTTTTTTTTGTAGCCATCGGAGGTTGAAAAAAAAATAGCCCTTGTATATGCGCTTTTGCTGAAATTCATAAAAACGTGAAGAATGGCATACAAATATTAAAAGTGTTTATCGTTCGTATATTCTTTAGCATTTTATGTTTGTAAACTATAAATAATCTTAAAATAATAACAAAAAAGTTACGCTATTAGGGTATAATCTAAAAAGAAAAGCCTGTATCTTCTAAAAAAAGAGTAATTATGAAGAATGCTCAGAAAAATTGTACTAGACCGAAGCGGTTTCAGAACTGAATGTTAATAAAATTTAATTATTAGTTAGGTACTATACAAAAAACAGAATGTAATTTTGGCTCACTTTTGATAGATCAATCTTTAGATATACCACTGTAATAATAAGCCGAAATGGAGTTATTAATAGAAATAAATAAATTAACAAACCGAATTAAAATTCAATGATTACAAGAAGCAATGTAATATGAGGATGGATTTGTAAATTGAACATTATTTTTTATAGATTATACAAACACAGTATCACAAAGTAAAGATAGAATTAATTAACTTCTTATACATTAAAATTCTGGAAAATTTCTTGTAACTTAACTAAATAATAATAATAACAGATAATATATATAAATATAATGAATACATAATACTAATGAATAATATTTAGCTACAATATTACAGATAAAAGTGTTATACAACATTACTATCACAGTTAATTAACAATACTAATGCATTAATTTTTAATTAGTTTAATTAATAAATTGTTATTAGCAGCGCCTTCGTTTGATGATGCCAAAAAATCTTCAAGCATCTGTAAAAATTAAGCATAATTAGTAATTTAAAAAAAATCAGACCTAATTTCATTCTCTTTAATAAAAAAAACAAGTAAAGAAAAACCAATATTATCATAAATTCCATAGGAATAATATAATTTTACTGATATTTCTATCATGATCCGAGTTAAAACAAAAGAAAAGCTGGTCTGGATCTTATTTTCCATCATGAACCACATTTTTTTTCATTTTGTTATAAAAACTTAATTGATATTTACATTATGTTTAACCTCTGTTGAACTCTTCAAGAAAGTAAAGAGAAAAATGGTTAACTGATCGTTTGCTTTTGTTCTCTGAACCAACTTCAAGAATACATCTCAATAAATTTACAAGTAAAAGCATTCAAGGCAAATATCATTCCTTAAATTGTCAAAATATGTGACACCCTACAGTGTTAGTGGATTTTTCAATCGTACACGATTAGCTGTAGAAATAACGTCTCATCTTTTGTGAGATTAATATTATCTATTTTTCATTAAAGAAAAAAATGATAAAAAATGATTTTACTGAAAATTCTATAAATTTTCTTAAACTGACAAATGTCATAAACATTTTAATTTTAGAAATAGTTAATTATGTTTTTTTATAGTGATAAAAAAAATATAGTTTTCGGAAATACAACACATCATACAATTAATAAGGTGACATAAACACTTCTATTCATCATATGTGCATGTAATAAATAAATAACAAAATTATAAAACTTAATAGTCCTGGAGTACATTTCTTCCAGGTGGAATCAGTAGAAGTTTTTAAATATTTATATTTAAGCTTTCAGTTCATACGCATCAGTTTTATTTTACATCATATCTCCAAATTCCTCTTCTTGCATTCATCGAGTTCCTGCTTGTTTTTCTGCAAAAATCCTTTTTATCATACCACATCACTCTTTTGCAAGTTCATGCAAATTTTAGATAAGAAGAAAACCAAAAATTTTAAATATAGTAAACTTTAAAAAGATAATAAAAGATAATGATAATTCTTTTTTAAATTTCAACTTTTTAAAGTCAGTAACAAATAAAATGCTCTTAGGTTGTCTAAGTTATTTGTTCTTAATTTGGCGCAAACTTCAAAAAATAAAAATTTATGAAGATTAAATATAATTTTTTTAAAAAACCTACTTTGTTTTTTTAATCTTATTTTTACTTCTTTTAACTTTTGGGATGTAGACCCCCAAGTTTTATGACAATTCTTTTCTTAAAACTCAATTTATTTTTCTTTTTAAGAATTATCGACCGGTGTAAAAGGTGACCTCCAGTAAAGTCCATCATGGCTAGGAATGGAGAGGGTGGGGTGGTAACTGCGATTGTCACAAGGCAGGTGCTTCCCCTACAGAGGTCAGGATGTCCCTGAAGAATCATTTTCATGTATTTTTATATCATTAATTGTTACTTTTTAAAAAAAAAAATATAAGCTGTAGGAAGAGTTTACAAATTCTGTAACATTACACTAATGATTTTACTGTTTTTTTTTTATATAAATTAATTTTAACTTGAAAATGAAAATGCGATTGGCCAATACTGAGTAACATCGGAACACTTTTTAACAGAAAGAAGATTTTACAATCGGCATTAAAAAATATTTTCAGCAAATAAGATGAATATCTCAGAGAGTAAACCTAAAAAAAAGTCAATGATTAACTACTGAAGCTACAACAAACCGGTTCCTGAAATACATTGTTAATAATTTTAATAAGCGATGTAAAAAATTAAATAAAAAAAGTCATAGAGTATGACTGTGAGTAATGAAATAATTACAAATAGAACCTTAAAACAAAACACTTTTGTAGTTTTGTTCATCTAATAATTTGAAAGGCTAAAATACGCTAAGAAAATTAAAAAAATAAAAACTCTGCATCATTAATTACGCATCTCAAAACAATTTCCTCTACATAACAGTTATATTTTAACAGAGATTATACGACGAAAAAAAAATTATTTACAAGACCCATAAATATCATTCTCGAATTTTAATAAATAATATTTTATAATCTATAAAATAGATTAAAATCTTGTAACAAGAAACTTTGAAGATTTGCTTGTAATAACCGTTACATCAGCCGATTCGGTGAATAACAATGTAGAGCAACAGCCTTAAGCATGTGATAATCCTACATTGTGAAATGCATTAACATATTAATTACATACACCTCATCTAGCAGGATATATGTTCTAGGAGTGTTATGCCGGTTTGATTAGATTAATTATCTCTAATAATAATGATATTAATATAGCCACAATAATAAATAGGAAATACAGTCTATCCAATCATGAAAACTTATGACAGTAATTGCTGGTTATTATTATTATTATTACTCCATGTCTAATTTTTTTAAATTAATTTTAAGATACTATCATAAATTATTTTATTATAAATAACAATAACAGACTGATTTTATCGATTAGAAGAACCAGTTATGATGTACCATCAAGAATGGTTTGCATACTACCAGCTCTAAGGAAGCCGTTTCGGAAATATTTCTTAATAAAACTGAATACTTTCAACTCCTAGTTTATTAATTTAATTGTTATACATGAAGGGAGATCGGAATGGTGAATAGGTAAAAGACCCCGGCTTTAGATATAAAGCATATTTAATTCAGAATATAACACAGCAATGCAATTTAATAAAATAATTCTTAAAGGCCTAACAAATTTACAAATAGAAAGCTAATTTTAATTCTAAATATTATATTATGATGTACAAATATTTTATTGTTTCTTCATTATAGGCAAAGTCAACTCTTAAAAGATGACAACTGAAATTTTAAAGCATTAGAATCATGTTAATACACGCTCAATATGAATTAAATTGGCTATTAACACCTAAAGTCATTGCAAGGTGGTTTTTACTTTCTAACATTTTGAAGTCTAAGGTATTTATGAATGTTTTAAACAAACACTACATAAAAGGATATTTTTCCTTTACAAAAATATTTCTAAACTGACCGATTATTTAGATTTTATTTACTTTATAATGTAGATAACTATCCCCGTTAAAGACTATATTTTAAAAATTGCATAACTACTAATAAAATCATAAAAAAATTTAAAACAAAGTAAAAGGAAACCTTAAATTTTACCAACATAAAATAACCATATTCATAATGCGATTATAAACAACAATGAAATCTAATGTGTCACATCAAGTGACATAAGTAAACTAAAAAAAAAAAAGGAATTCATAAAAGATTATGTAAGTTAGTAACATAAAAAATAAGCTAACCGATGCTGGAAAAAATATATATTTAACATGTCACATTAGAAAAGGAGAGAATGAATAAAGTAAATCAAGCTTGAAAGTGTCAACTGTATTTCATAATTTGAGGTCTCTGTTTCTGCCAGCAGTATTTTGAATTAGGTGAAGCTGTATTATCAATACATTAGAAAAAATTGATTTTATTCTTAGTGTATTTCCGATTAGCTGAAAAAACCATAAGCAGTAAACATCTACTGACAGTCACTCATAAAGATACTCATCAGTGAAGATACTCATAAAGATTGCCAGAAGCATTTTAAAGTAAGTTTTTAAAACATTTCATAAGAAACTTTGGTTCGGCTAATTACAAAATTAAAATTTTAAATTAATATCATCACCAATAGTCACAAACAAATCCGTAGCAAGGAAACAAATTTTTAAATGTGTATTTTTTTAATAAAAAAACATGTATTGTTATTAAGAGAAATACGGCAAATAATATCTGTTTTACGATAAAACTTCTGGAGTTTGTTTTCGACACATAGTATTTTAAATTTTAAAATGCTTCTTTAAAATATTTTTGCACGTATTTTATATCTTTGAATCTAATGCTGCCATACCTGTGTATTAAACTTCTTTTTTTTTAATATTTATCTTCAGATGTTTTTTATCAGTATTCAGATAATCACTACCGGTTTTATTTATTTATCAAACTGAAAATAAAATATATTATACTGATTTCATAACATAGTAATTAAAATTGAGTCATTCAAACTAGAAAAATGATGAATCAGTCTTAACGGTCCTTTGAAAATTTAATACTTCATGATGACCATCCAACGTATGAAGATTTAGATTTATATTTAATTCTTGTATTATACTGAAAATTCATATAAACCGATGCATGCTTTCTTTCGTATTATTAATTAAACAATTCTGTAGTAATTACACAATTATTTTATTTGACGTTTACATCAAATTGAAAAATATTAACTCAAATTTTATTAAACAAATAATTTAACTCATCATCCTTAAATAATGTTGTTTATCGCACAGTGCTTTCTGAATTTTATTTTTGCAGAATTAAAATTACGAGTCTTTATTATTTCTGCTCTGATATTAAACAGGCGTCTTTTAGTTAAACCAAAAATTACCAATAACCTGTACTTTAGCGAAGTCTACCGTATTAATAAAAGTTATAAAGACATGGAATTAAACATTTATATGACTAATTTAAGAATAATAATAAATGAATGCATGGAATTTATAATAAAAATACATAAATTAAATTAAATTAATAAATAATCAAATATATATATATATATATATATATATATATATAAAATGGAAATATATATTTACCTGATAAGTAAGTTCTTGTTCTAAGATAGCTTTGTTACCAAGGTTATCCTTACAACAAGCAAGCAATGTAGGAAATAATATCTCACTTAATTCTGGTTTACTAAAATACTCAAACGGTAAATTGCATAACTGTTGTAATACAGTAGGCATGCCTCCCGACTGTAACATCATCTGAAATGTAAACAAAATTATTTTAATAATAATAATACACATGGAGTAGTAGAAAGTTTTATCTAGAGCGTTCTGGGTTTGAATCCTATTTAAGCTATGAATTTTTTGTACTCAACAAAACTCATCTTTCATGAATAATGGAATCGAACAATCGGCCTGTAGTTTTTAAATTAAATAAATTATAAACATAAGAATGTTCTTACAAACAGGAAAAAATTATATAAAGTATAATTTTGATTAAAAGTCCTAAATAAAAGTGTAAATTTCACGCTTACATGTAGATGGTTCCACGACTGGAAAGTCTCGATATATAATAATTTTGAAAATTAAACGCGTATGAAGCAAAGCAAAACAAAATGCCAACAGCAGAAACTACATTTAAGGAATGTCCTTCACATTTTTTTTAAAATCTAGAGTACAAATGGGAAAATGAAAATTAGCCTCCTGATATACTTAATCCAAACATATAATTATATTTAACGATCAGCAATCATCTTCTGAATACATGAAAATATGCTTCTAGAAGATTTTTTTTAAAGGTATCGCAACTCCTTCATCAGTAGTTGGTGCAGAGGGATTTTTGAAGCTCCTCTAGAAATGATTAAGAAAAAACCAATTTTCTGATCGATCTGTGCATTGGATTTATTTATTTTACATTCATATATTTTTTTAAATAGAGTACTTTTAAATTTCATATCGCTTGAGCATGTAACATTTATGGGTCTCATGTTCTATGTACAAAATTTTCTGGATTTTGTTAATATCTTTCATGTGCGTCCACTTTTCCATAAGATTTAGAGAATTAATCTTTTTTTTTTTTTATTTATAGCAACTAAAACACAAAAAATAGTTTGTTTTTAATGAACATACAAAATCATAAAAAATTGGAAACAGGACTATGTTATTATTATAGGTTGTACTACAGACTGCACCTTGAGCCTATTCCTTATCAAATTAACAATTTATCTCAGTAATTGAGTGGTATTAAACAATCAGTTTTATTAACTATTATTACATCGATGACAATTTAATATACAGTCCTTTTTATTGATAAAATAAAAATTTTATCACATGAAAGATATGAACCTTAAAACAATCAACAAGAAATATTACCTTCTTAACAAAATTTAAGGGCAGTCATTTCTGTGTTCAGATGGTTTTTCACAAAAATGAATTTTAATTAATTTAAAATTCTAAAAGGATATTAGGTACTGTTTTCAACAAAGAATCCTTGTTTATAAATAAGTTTTCTAACTAAAATTTCAGTTGACATTTTTTAAAACCCTTTTGCTTACTAATAAACCAATTTTATATTTTCAGTTGATGTTGGGCTATGGCGATTTATCTGGTACTCTATACTTACAATGAGCCAAATACTCCTCCTTTATTCTACTTTTTTTTTAATAGTCTGCCTTATGTATTCTAAATTGCAATTAATGTCTTTTGTCTTTACAAATCAATTTAATCATGCAGCTCAGAATTATTTAATCATGCAGCTCAGAACATGCAACAAGAGCTCAGAATTATCTTTAGTATTTCTGAGAACAAAGGATGTAGATGTAACAATTAAAACGTTAAGGCTATGTTTTTTAAGATATTTTCTACACTAAATTCTACTTTTTATATAGACATTAAAGTTCTTTTTTGTTTACTGTTAATGATTTTTTATTATTTTTAAGTAAAACTATTGAACTCGGCTGTCTGTTTAATAAAATTTATTTATGTACAGATAAGTTTTTCAGACCAAACGGCTAAAACCATTGCATTAAAAATTGCCACATTCATATAGATCATTTTTTCAAAACAAAAACAAATCAATGTACAACTGGAATATGTTTTTTGAGCTCTTTTATTCAGTTTATATGTCAGTGGAAGCTTGTGCATTAGAATATATCATCAAATACTTCTAGCTAATGAAAAAAGACATTAGCGATCGGCATTTACAACTGCAACTAATAAGTAACAGGTGTAGAAACTACTGCTAAGTCATGAACATAAAAAAACACCGATAAACTCATTGAAAATTAACCGATCAAAATAATTTAATTAGTCATGATTTAAAGTAAATATAAATAATTCACCTGATTATCATAATGTTTAACGGCAAAAAATCCAATCAGAGGTAACAGTTCGTGCAGCAGAAACTGTTCTTTTCTACCGGTGCAATACCATAACAAGTAACTAGCAATATGTCTAAACTGTAATGATAATCCTTCAGCACCTAAAACAGCCTGGAGAAAAGTAATATATAAATATTAATTTAAAAAATTTTAAAATAGGGTAAAATAATAAAATATTTTTTTTATAAGTACAATCTGGTAAAAAATCATCACTTTTAAGTGATGACAAGTACGTCGTGATTTGTATAATTTGTTAAAGCAGATGGATAAAAAGCAATCTAAATACGCTCATCGATACATTTCTATCGTTTCAAAAAATCATTGCTGCACGATAGAAATATAACGCATTACCAAACATATCTGATAAAAACAAAAGAAAAAACGCATGACCGATATCATAAAAACAAAAGAACAAATGTAAAACTGAGATGACTTTTGGGTTTTTATACTTTCTATTGTAATTTTTATTGCTCATACGGGATCAGAGTTGATCCCTACACAAAAAAAAGAAAGTAAATATGAGATGATAGATAATCAGAGCGAGGTAAAATAGAAGAGTGTAAGTCTGAGTGTAAAAGGAATAAATGAGACTGGAGAAAGATGAAAGAGGAAGTTTAAGTACAAAACGTGAAAGTATAAGCATTTCGAAAGATTTGCATTATTTTTATCAACAGATGCGGTTGAAATTTCAGAAGAACATAAAAAAAAAAATATATAAAATACTTGTGCATCTTTTATGTCGCATACAAACAAAATAATAAGTTGCTGGAATTATTAATATTAAGCTAAACAATTCTCATACTGTAAATAAAAGAAGAGCCTGAAGTCTCCTTACAGTCTTTTTCTGGAATTCATACCCACAACTTCAAGATAAAAAATGAAATGTGATGGCGCCTTCACATTCCAGCATCGAATTCATCACTGTATATCATTTGGAAGCTTGTCAATAACAAATCAACACGCATAACTGAAGAGATACACAGGAACTAGTGCTACAGTGATATATAAATAAGACTTGTTTTAATAAGTTCTTCTTTTGATGTCGCTCCCATTAATCTTTCTCAGTATTTATATAGTTCCTTACAAACGTAAAAATTTAACACACAAACTTTTAAATCATAAACAAGTAAAAAAGTTAAAATCTGACAATCTAGATAGCCAGGGTAAAAGTTTACCAGCCCGCTTAAACCAATGAATGACTAACTTAGGGCTGTTGCATATGAATAGACTATTTATAGTTTAATAACAGTTACATGCAGTACAGGAACAGTGTTTTCATAATCAGCAAATCATCATCTTGACAAAAAATAGTACAATTTAAGTCTGGCTGTAAAATGCGGGGATAATGTATCAGCAATTGTCATTGTATAAATCAAGCCATTATGGAAAATAAAAGAATTCCACCATAACTGCCAGTCGTATTACAGAAAGCGATCAATGAATTGGGTTTTCCACCGCTCTTTTCATAGAGTATAATACACTGTTGTATATCAAGATGCCAACCCTATCAAATAATAGCAGGTGATATGCTTCAGATGCGCAATATCTTCATTTTGTAAGACAAAGGACTGGCCAGACTGTAAATATGATTCTGACAAAATAACTTTAGTATAACAGATACTTTACAAGAGCATAC
The DNA here is from genome assembly GCF_047948215.1 of Lycorma delicatula. NCBI lineage: Eukaryota > Metazoa > Arthropoda > Insecta > Hemiptera > Fulgoridae > Lycorma > Lycorma delicatula. The sequence continues at coordinate 659,498 of NC_134457.1, forward strand.
CAATAACAAAGTTTAGAATATTTAATTTAAAGCGATTTGGATTGCAAACTTAGAAAGAAAATACTATTTCTATCAAAAAATTGATGGCATTATGTATTTTTTCTTGACATATCTTCTAAAAGTAACAAAAGAATTCAAGATTTAATTAAAATCGTTCCAGGGGTTTTCGGACAACTTCTGAAGGTTTTTTAATATATTTTTACCAAAAAAACAAAATTAACTATTAAATTATAGAAGCATATTTCCTAAATAAAATAACAAAAGAAATTGAACAGCATCCGCCCAATGTTCATCCAGATGCAGCCAGAGTCATGAACGAAAATGAAGCACATGAACAATTACAAATCATGATCAAACAAAATCAGTAAATTAAAAAATTACTATCATGATTTCAAAAAGTGAAAATATTCTGGTTTGTCGGCAATTCGATGTAAGTAAATAGATAGTATTTAATCGAATAAACAATAAAAATTGGTAAAACATAAATATTCAAATAGAAAGCGCTTACTTTCTATTCAACTAGTCTGAATATAATTGAAATAGAGTATATAGCAATCCATTAATGATATGGAGGAATAACAGAAAAGTACACAAAATTTTTACTTAAAATCTAAAATTGTGTGGCCATTTATGTCAGTTATTAAATGATCATCATCAGTAAACCGGGAAATAATACGTATAAAAAAATAAATTACCTGTACATAAATGCGTCATAGGAAATTGACCTCTTTCCTCGGATAAACCCATGAAAGAGCGGTCATTTCATGAACTGATTTTTAAAAAATAATAATTACACTTGAGGATACATACAGCAAAAAAGTGGAAAAAAGATTAAGCTTAAAGTAAAGATGCGTTTAGGTCACTACAAATATGGAAGATCAGAAAAATCAGCAGCAGCCTGACAGTGTCTAGAAACTGATCCTAAATTTTTGTTAATTAGAAACAAGTTTAAAAACATGGGCATAATAACCAAGAAATTAGGGGATTTTGACAATAATAATGGAGAAACTTCATTGTCGAATGATGGGCACCAATATCTTAGTAGCGTTTTAAAATTTAATAAAATCTTTTTAAAAGTTGCCTACTACAAGAACGATAAACCATTATTTCCTTCCTTAAATGTTACTCAAGGAGGGGGATATCTGTCGCACTGTTTTAAGGTTCTTACTATATAGTGTATTTATTTCGTGCGATAAACTTTCATCTTACCCAACCTGTGAAATGAGATGGTGTGAGCACGCTGAATTGGAAATATCATTGATTTCAAACGTTTTTTTGCTAAACGTTTGCTTACAACTGGGATTGCCTAAAATGAAAACAGTTGTTTTAAAAAATATATACAGCATATTTTTTTATTCTTATTACACTATTAAAAATATTCGTTTTAGGGTTTAGTACATATTTTTTTATTTGTCAATCATTATTTCTTTTTTTTTTTTAATTATAAATTTCTTTTCCTTTCCACACTATTTTCTCAGTGCCTACTGATGATGACTGTTCTAACAATCGAAATGACCATCTAATTTATATTTAGAGTAAAATCTTTGTAAACAACTTTTTCAATGAAATCTTGTTTCTTAATACATTTCAATAGCAGTTTAGTGTAGATATTTGTATTTATCATAAATACTACTGAAATGATTAAGGTAAGGAAAAAATTACCTTTTTTTATAAGACACAACTGAACATAAGAGGTACCCTAACAAAACCTAACCACATTCATATGGAAGTTAGGTGATCCTGATTGCCACATGTTTTTCACCATCTTCAGATTACCTTCGAATTTGATGGGTTACGAAGATATTTGGTGAAAGTCAATATGCGGTAACATAAAAAAGATGACACGAAAATGTTTACAGATTCCACAAATGGTTGCCTCTAAATTGATTAAATTTTCTAAAAAAAACTTACCTCGTAATAGTCTGGCAAATGAAAGAATCCGCATGACTTTAGGCTGTAATAATTTCTCAAAAAACTATCATAAAAAAGTGCAATATATGCAGAACCGAAGTTTGTTCCTTCCTCTACATTAGTTAATACTGAACTTATCTGAACCACCTCTTATTCAATCTAATCTAATCCAATCCAATCCGGCCAAGAGAACTGTAACGTGCGGTTTACATATTTTAAAATTTAAGCCCTTATCTTGACCCCCATCAAGTTTCAGGTCATTTCAACCAAAACTTGGAAACTGCAGACTTTTCAATTAAAAAAAGAACTCTACCTCCATATCCTGCTGCGGGATCGAAATGATCTTTTCACATTAATAACCAGTATTAGAACAGAAATTCAAAAAATGTTAAATGTTAAAAAGAAAGAATTAAGTTAATTAAAAGCCAAATTCACTTCAAAACTTTCCTTTAATGGTCCGTATTGCTTCAAAAGGCTGTAAGGGCGCAACTTCCTTGCTTTGAAGGTACAGTCACTCGCCCTATGGTAAATCCCTCACTATGTTATTACTGATGTTAACGTCAATGTTAGTTAGTTAACTTAAGCTTATGTCAAGCTATTCTTTATAAACAAAAGGAATACAAAATAGCCGTTTCTCATAACTAAATTTGAAATTAAACTGTACTATCAAATATTTATCGTTTGAATCTAATAGAAACATCCAAATTTTATTATCATACCTCTTAAACAAATGTTGATCGCGACAACAACAATATTGTCCTGCAGATACACATCCACTTGTGTCAACATACTCGTATTTCAACGTATTAAGTCGCATACTTTATAAAATTTTTTTAACAAAAACGATTTTGTCAAAATTCTGGAGGCTGGAAATAACGAGTACAAAAAGGCCATAAATGGAAGGATAAAGCACTAAGAAGAAGTGTGTGTGTCGACCTAGGAAACATTGGCGAGATCAGCCTCGATACTGATTGATTTGTGACTGTCATAACCGGATTATACCCAATACGTGAAGAAGAAGAAAATAAAGGATGATTTTAAAAATATTTTAATCTTTGAAAAAGGAACAGACGGACAGAGACAAGCAAGCCAGTTCGACAGACAAATACCGATGAAAACCTAAACATCGGGTATCGGGGAATTTTCAGTCGTAAGATTAACTTGAGAATTCTTAATACGACCGTGAACGACTACAACAGAACGTGACTGCAAAACTGTAGAAAAATTAAGAAAGGGGTTTAAAGTCAAACAAACGTTAACGAAACACATCCGTATGCGGCTTAGATAAATAATAACCCTATCGTAATTTTCACGATAATAAAAATAAATAAGTTTACAGCCGACTCTTATTTACCTGGAATAAATTAAGATGCATACTGGCAACAGCGTTTAAAAGACGTATTGTTGCTATGGCAACATCTAGCGTATGATCCGGTAACGGCGGAGGTGTAGCTTCGGCTTCTCGGGGCGGCGATCCTTGATGTAACAATATACCGTACAACATAGAAACACCACCCATTAATTCTGTAGCCTTTAATGTAGCGACTAATTGTGTCGGATCTGTACTGGCTCCGTTACCGCACCTGTTAAATCGAAGAAATAAAAATAAAATCAAGTTATATAGCCTACAAAAATTATGTTCGTCGAAAAACTATTAACTTAATAAGTTTTATAAAATATAATTGTTAAGAAAAAAAAAATATTGTAATTATTATATTTTTATTTCGTTTTAAACAATAAAATTTACTAAAATACTTGATAAATTTACTAAGTACATTTCAAGTTAAAAAGACATTTATTTTTTTAATAAACAGAGGAAAAAGCGGGCTAATAATATTCCAATTAGAATTACCTAACGTGGGCGAACGAAGTCAAAAGTTGTATAGCAGACAAAAGAAAAGACGCAATTTGCGGGTCACCGTCCAACGGATCCCTCACTCTTCCGCAATATGCCGCCAGTCGATCTACTATTCCGATACTTACGGAATAACTAGAACAGAAAAATAAATAAATCGATTAAAAAATACAGCATAAAAATAATAACCTAGCTGTTGCAGCCTGATGTCCGAGATATTTTAAACGTCTTCTATTTCGAATTCGTTTGCGCATTTAATCGTCTAAAATAACGTACAATGTAATAACCGATGATCGACCTTAAGTTTAAAAATTAGCAGAGGAAACGGCACTAACAACAAACAGCAAGGACGCATAAAGATAGAAAGAGAGAATTGTACAAGACGATACGGACATGCTTTTTTAAATTTTTGTTAAACTCATTAAAAGATCAACACCTAATTAATCAAAACCTATCGTTATCAGAAATAATCGACATTCAAGTATTATTTCTATAATTAAAAAAAATACACCCGTAAGGATGGCAGGCGACCGTAGTGTTCACATTGAAGTTAACACCGGTGCGTATATAAACGATAAACCCCTTAAAACAATTAATATAATATTAAATTTTATTAAATTCAACTTGCCTAAGCCAAACTCAAATAAATAATAACTTCGCATCGTCGGCACAAATTTTATTTTGGAAAAATTTTTAATTTATCACACTTCGATCGTGCGTGAAGATACGCAGATTTCATCAAAAATTTACTGGACAGTAGAAATCACGATGTTCTGTAAGATTCTTGAAAATAATAACGCGCAGCATTTAAAATCAAAACTTAACTGCAATATACGAGCAGAACAATAGAGAACAATTTGCAAAGTTCCGTTGAGATTCTTTTTGGAGTTCTTCCCGAGACAAAATTGTACGATTCTAGCACAAGCATTACGGTTCTTAACCGAAGATTTAATAAAAAACTTACGAATCTTCGTAAACGGAAGTTTCTGTCTGGACAAAATGAAAAGCCAGTTTTATTTCCCGTTTACCAGAGAATTCCGCGGACTGTAAGAATCTTCCGTCGTGAACACTCACCGGTATAGTTATATTTTCAAAATTGCCATTTTTTTTTTTAGATTTTTAATCGTTTTCTACTAGATAATAAAGAAAAAGATTACGACTTATATAATCGCTAGCTTTTTTTACGCGTAAATAGTTTGAATATATGATTTTATATCCTATATTTTCAAAACATTATCGATTACAATTAAGATGTTATTTAATTTTTTGTTCAAATTTTCTAATCCAAATATCCAAATGAAATCCGGACCGATTTTCATTATTTCAATTCTATTACCTTAATTTTTTGTACGTTAATTTGATACTTTCATTTTTCTCTACATTCAATTTGGATCGTTTTCGAATTCGGTAGAACGATATAGAAAAATGTTTTAATTACATAAAAATTTCACTAATCTTTTTTAGATCCTTAATAATGAGGTCTGTAGCTTAACGCAAGAGCTTCCCGAATCATCGATAAACTCAAATTATTTAACTTTATTATGTTATTATACGAGGTGTGTGAGAAAAGTAATGAGACTGGCTTTTTACTTACCAAAGTTTTTATTTTTTTTCAAACAACAATATTATCCCTTCAAAATAGTTCCCTTGGGCAGCTATACACCGGTAGAGTCGTTGTTCCTACTCCTGGTAGCCGCGCTGGAAGGTTTCAACCGGTAGGACATTTAACTGGTCGGTCACAGTCTTTTGAATGTTCTCCAGAGTTCCAAAATGTGTCCTTTTAGACGCGTTTCGATTTCGGGAAAAGAAAAAAGTCACAAGGACTCAAATCAGGTGAATAAGGGGGGTTGGTTGAGGAACCGTAGGAATACGTTTTGAGGTCAAAACTACCCTGATGGAAATAGCCGTGTGAGACGGGGCGTTGTCATGAAATTGTCACAAACCTTTCGCATGTCCAAATCGTCTGTCAAAATTTGATGCAAGTTGAAAGTGTTTAAATTTAACCGTTCATCCTTATTGTTAAAGGCCGGTCTGATCTCACAAGAACCCTCATACGCTCAACGTTTTCGTCAGATTTTGAAGTCGAATGTCTCCCTGAGCGAGGTTGATCTTCAACGTGTTCTCGGCCTTCCAAAAATTATTTGTGCCGGCGGAAAACGTGCGCTCTTGATAAGCAATGTTCCTCATAGGCCTGTTTCAACTTTTCAAAGGTCACACTCGCGGATTCCCCAAGTTTAACGCAAAACTTGATCGCACAATGTCTCTCTAACTTCAGATGCTCCATTTTCGTAACGCACAACAAAAACACAACTTCACTGATGGCGCTGTCAAAAATAACGTGTTGGCTGAACGGAGTTGAAACTCGTACTGATCATGTGGAAGGGACGAACAAACCGGTCAAACACAGACCGATACACAGCGTTGCCAGATCGTTCGAGTGTTACCAATCTCATTACTTTTCTCACACACCTCGTACATATCTTTGATCAGCATATACATAATCCAAAACGGATATTTTTATAATCCAAAACGTATTTTTAATACGGGTATATTTATTTCTCTGTTTTCCAATTAAAAAATTTAACTTTTTATTTCAAATACGTATTCTTCGCAAATCCTCCGCTTTCATGAACCTTTTTCGTGATAATCCAGCACGCAAGAGATTTGTCATTTCAGTTTGCACAGTGTAGCAAACAGCAGTCCAAAACCTGTCCTGATCTAATTAGATTTAAAATATAAGAACAGTTTATTATAAATTTTCAAAGTATTTTTTTTTTTTTACAAGATAAGCTCTAGTTTCGTTATTTTATCTTAAACTATTGTTTTTATATAAAAATTTTTTTCATAAAAACAATAACCTAAGGTAAAGGTATGTTAATGTAATAAAATATATATGTGTGGGGGAGGGTAAATTTTTTACTTTCCCGTCTGGATAGCGCTATAGCAGAGCTGCAGTTCTAGAAGAGAAAGTATTGTAATCGGTCCGATTTAGGCATATGCGGTTTTCACCGGATCTTGAAGTTTTGACAACGAAGAAACCCAAAAGACTAAAAAACCGGATGGAAATTTTCCGGATGTTAATGTTCGTTGTACTTCTGTATTCGGTGTTGACCTCTAAATCAGCTTATATCTCCACAACTACTGGACCGACTTTAATTAGAAAACATTTATTAACATTTTAAAAATAACACTGTTTAAAAAATTTTTTTTTGAAAATCGCACCCCCACCCCAAAAAATTCTGTAAAGTACTGCTATGTTGCGACGTTATAGGTAAGTGGTATAATTAAATAAATGAATAATATTTAACGCGTAAAAATAGTAGCTCGGTCTGGATGGATCTCGAACTCGATCGCCCGGTCGACTCTGTATCTGGTGCGTTAAGCGTCGCGGCTACACCGGTCCGCCGACCGTACAAACGGAATTTGTTCTATCTAACCTGTGAAATTATATTAATTCAGTCAATGCCAACCGTCGCCGCTAATACCGCCATATCCGCGCGAATTAAAAACGGTATGCGCGTGCGCTTTAGTTAGAATCATCGAATTAAATAAACGAAAAAAAATATATTTAAATAAAATTATAAATATTTTAAATTAAGTTGTGTGTGTGTGTGTGTGTGTGTGTGTGTGTGTGTGTGTGTGTGTGTGTGTGTGTGTGTGTGTGTGTGTGTGTGTGTGTGTGTGTGTGTGTGTGTGTGTGTGTGTGTGTGTGTGTGTGTGTGTGTGTGTGTGTGTGTGTGTGTGTGTGTGTGTGTGTGTGTGTGTGTGTGTGTGTGTAAGCCGTGCACCAGAAATAACTGTCTCGTCAGCTTTTTTTTTATACTGTGATTTCTTCCCAGTGCCAGAAGTTCCAGAAGGTAGATCCACCGTCTTTAAAAGTTAAATTTCGCTTTTTATTTATTTATCTCTTAAATTACTAATGTATTTAACGTTTGATTTTTTCAAACATTTTTTAATTTATAACCTTTAATTAACTTTTAAAATAACTTTAACATTAAAATTTTTAACTTTTAATTTATATAATTATATTTCATTCTAAAAAAATTATGAATACTACAGAGCTATGAAGTTCGTAATATAATAAACGTAAAATTAATTTAATTAATTAAAAGGTTAATTCGTACTACACTTTATAAACGTAAAACGTAAAACGATTTCATACAAAATAATTTATATAGTAGCTCAAATAGATAAATAAATAAATACAGTACAATAAATAAACAGGTAAAATAACCGATTAATAATTAAACGACAAATTTAAATAAATAGATAATAGCAAAAAATCTGAATACAGTAGAATAAACAATTATAAAAAATAAAAATAATAAATACAAGTCCGTATAATTTTGAGGTCTTACTTTGGTCGCAACCAGTTGCACGTGTTCCCGTGCCGGGTTCTAGAAGTGGACTACAGGAGGAAAGCAGAGATAGCTTGTAGGGAGGACCCGCCTTTAAATTTTACGTACACTATATTTCATTTTTTGTGCGTATTAATGAATTCATATGTTTTTGCGTTTTTTGTTTGTGAATTTTTTCCAACGGCAGAATTTAAATCTACAGTTATGAATATAAAGCTCCGTAGTCAAGCTCGTGAAACGGTTAATAATGTATACGATTTTATGAAGAAATAAACTATAAAATAAAATGATAAATATTTAATACGGATTCAAAAATGTGAAGAAAGAACCGCTGCAGTTTGCGGGATATCAAAATTATAAGTTCAAAAACTCCGAAAAGAAAAGCAGGATCTTCTTAAATCTGAATCTCGGTCGTGATAATTCAGCAAAGCAAAAAGAACAAACAACGTTCAAAATTAGGTAGTTTTGATCAAGGCGTTCTAAAAAGAACAGTTTTTAGTTTCACGCAAAACATAATAAACTTCCTACATTAAATAAATAACGTGAAGAACTTCAAAGGAATATTCAATTTCAGGGTTCTAGAACTACAGCGCTACAGGATAGTAGCTATCCTGTAAGAACTAGCGATGTAAAACTGATAATAACAGAAATCGATTAACGTCTAAATAAGGTATATTTTAACGTCTCATTCGACGACAAAATCGTGGTTGGATGAAACAGGTGCAGGAGTAAAACTACCGATTAATCAAATTAATCGGTTAATCGTACTCCACGCTGGAGGAGAAATGGATTCGTACCGAAAGAATTTAAAAAGCGGTGACTATCACGACAGCGTCAACAACAATTTCATGAAATGGGCATCTGAAAAATGTATTCCTAACTCCCCCCCTCCCCCCAATCGTAGTCGGTGGCAGTTATGGATAATGCGCCGTACCACAATTCATTTCTAGTGAAGCCACCGAATTTAAACGATAGAAAAAGTGGCATTTTTAATCGTTTAGAAAAGAACAATACTCCGACTAATAAAGCAAAGTTAAAACCACAAGTGTACGACGTAATTAAATCGCATAGAAATTCCAAAATAAAGTACCGTTTTGATGAACTATTAAAAAGAACACGGGCATCAAGTTCTGCGACTTCCACCTTACCATCCCGATTTAAATCCGATCGAGACGGCTCTGTACAAAGTATTTCGGTAGCGGTAACGCAACATTTTTAATGTCAAAATACTAAAAAAAATTACCCGAGAAAAAATAGGATGATCGGAAACCGTACTGCGAACGCGTAAAAGAAGCTGAAACCGAATATAAGAAGACTGACCCGCTGATCGACGAAATTACAGATAAATTTATCTATCGCACATCTTAGACGGTGGCGGCCGGTCTCTAAGGCGAGCGAAAAGAAGTTGTCGTTATTATCACCCCGGAAGATATCATTAATAGTCCTGAAAATCACCCGCGATTCGGACGCTTAGTGTGTCGATAAGCGGCAATCGAATCGAGAAGAAAATACGGTAAACGATTTCACTCCTCGATTACGACAGTAAGCTTAGCGCGGTTTGCTTGTTATTATCGGGGCTCCTGAGAAACTTGTCTGTTTCGCGTTAGATCGCCTGAATATATTATACCCGTTATATCGCGTCATCGGATTCGTTTAATTCACTTTGAGGTTTCTTTAACCGTCGTATAAATGCAAACTAAACGTTACGCACAAACATTTAACCGACGTTAGTATTTTACGCGTCTAAATTCATCTTTAAAATCTATATTTTTATTAAAATTACTCAATATGTAAAAATAAGTAATTATATTGTAAAAATAAAAAGACAAACGGATACAGAAACGATTACGTATACGCTTCTGACCAGGATTTTAGCAACAGACGCAATAAATTAACGAATAACTTACCTAAGAATATCTTGTAACGGAAGTAACAAATTTTCAGGTATATTGGAATTTCCAGAAGCGCTATCCAGTATAGTAGTCAATAACCTCATCAGAGCTCCTGTAAATAATCAATAAAATTTCCTCGTTAAAAAGGCTGAAACGTAAACATTTTAAAATAAAATAATCGACTGCAATATAATTAAATCTATTAAACAAAATAATAAACTGGAACGTACTAATCGATAGTGTTCGAATTAATAATTTAATTAATTTCATAATTTTTCAAATATACAGTGTAACTTCGTTAAAAAAAAAAATTGATAATTACACTTCATAAAAATAAAAAAATCAATAACTCAAAATCTGAATAAAAGTCTTTTATAAAAAGCAATGAAAAAGAAATCCGATAATTAAAACAGTTCGATTACAAGAATATGCTGTACAGCGTGTTTGAAAATTTTTCAAAATTTAAATATAGGCCTCGCCGAAATTTGAAGCGTACTAGCGGGCCAACGGAACCGTTCCGGCTGACATTCTACTATCCTTTTAGCGTAAAAATGAATCCATTTTCGTAGTACAATACGTTGTTTTGCAAATTTATTGTACGATAATTGCACGCAGTAGAAAATGTTTGGGTACAGTAATTTTATGAGAAAAGTAGTACCGAATATTTAAAAAAATAATTATAATTTACCTAATAAAATTAAAAACTTAAAGGACTGGACGCTTTGATTATAATTACAGGAAGTTATCTATTTATTTTATTTATGTACGTTATGAGATTGATTTACGGCCTTCTCACTCTGCCCGTATCGAAATCACCTGGGTTTTGATGTAATTCCTTTAATAAATCTTTCTTTTGTTTTCTCAATCGCTTAAGTCAAGATCGGAGTACTTTATACATAGCCGCTTCTTCAATCCTTTTGGATTGAAATAATATGCCGATCTTATTTTCCTAATTTTCCAAAACTATCCGATTCTTTTTTGCATGAAATTGTACGCATTACTGATGTATATATATATATATATATATATATATATATGTATGTATATATATATATATATATATATATATATATATATATATATATATATATATGTATATATATATATATGTACGCATAACTTATCATATACACGATACACCATCGCAAATTAGATACAAAAAACAAAATTAATTAAAAAAAACGACAATAAAACCAACTAAAAAAAAGAATAAAAAAACAAGGTATGGAGATAAAGAACTAAACATCGTTATGCAGTATTTAATTAAATAAAATAACGGGTGACCAATCACCTTTCAGACGGTTTTAATTTATTTAAATATATTTTTCATGTTGTAGAAACAGCAGGCATTTAAGGTTGTCTAATTGTTAAGTTTTCACCAGGTTTTACATCGATAAGAAAAATTTTGTCCTTCGACGAAAATATTTAAATGCAGTCGGGGGTTCTAAATAGTAAGTCTTCTATATTAAAGAGCTTTGAACGCTAATTATTCTATACTAGAGTCACGGATGACGTGCAGAGATGTGCCTTACCGCTAATGACGGCCACTTGCTTGACGTTATCTTAAAAATCCGAATTGAAAAATAAATGCTTCTCCTTGTTCTTTAAAACGATTCGAGAGTTTTAAATTTACAATTTCAAGTTTAAATCGTCTAATTGTTTCTTCTCCATCCGTTAAGTTTACAAAAGATTCTATACTAACAGACGTTTAAGCGTTATCGCAAGATTATTTCACGAAGGTAATTTTGACAGAACGGTGTAATTTTGTGAGAGGTTTAATATTCACTATAAAACAAATTCTCATTACCGTAACACCGTAATACAGTCTCATAAAAATCCTCGCAGAATTACGGAAAAGGAAATCAGCGTACCCGGAATTCATGTTTAAAATCACACAGAAGTGAGATGTTCAAGTTATCGATTAAAAATTCTGTTAGAAAATTAAAAAAAATCAGGGAAAATTTATTTAAATTTTTTTTATAAATCGGGGAGAATTTTGTTAGAAAAAAAATGTGTAACTCGCTTTAACTCTACTATGAATGTATAAAGGCAGAACGTAACATTAAACAAGTAACGCTGAACGTATATCTTTTAGCCCGCTCGGCATTACGTTTTGCAAGAGCTATTTAAAAATTATTTTCCAACAGGTTATTGAAAATAAACCATTTATCAGAGAAACGTAACTAACAGCAAACTGTTATCTTGTACATCCCATCTACTACTATTCGTTCTTATAATCATGTAAAGTGCGATTCATTTTTTGTCTTCGTATTACCATAATAACTGAAATTCAGAGAAACGTATCCCGATGCTGCCCTTTGCCTGGTCGTGCCAGGCACGACCGGGCAAAAGGCAGCATTCGCTCATAACTGAGAAAACTTCTTCAAAGAGTTGAACATTTTTAATATTTCATGATTCCTGAATTTAAATCAATTTTGAGTGTAATTATTTTAACATATAAGTCCTAAAAGGAGTTACGGTCTGCGCAAGGTGGAGGATATACGGTCAACTAGCAGATTTGCAAAACGTTCAACGAATGACTACATTCTTGACCGTATATTATCTCAAACGATTTGGAATGAGACCGGTTGACTAAAAATGGAAAAGTCCGATATGGACAACACATACTTCCTTGTACGCTTATTAAATTACATTTACACATTTTTAAAAAATTAAAATTACATAAAATTTTATTTCATTAAAAACTTCTGATATTTTTTCATACATATATTTTTTTTTGTTATTATTAAATTATTATTCATCGCAATTTTTTTTTAAATGCGAGGTTAATAACTAATAATAAATCAATATATTTAAATTTTAAAAAAAAGTTAAAAAAAGGGGATAAGACCGATTCGAACCCATGTTCCCTTAATATCCAAATATTTCATTAATTAAAGTTTTATTTGGCTATAACTCTGGAACCGATGAAAATAAGTACCGCTTATGATATATTGTTGAAAAGCTCTCAATGAGGGCTTATTACTGCAGAAAAAGTCCAAGTTTTTGGTTTTTTTGTACATTTCAGTCGATTGGAATCAAAAGGGGAGGTGCACAACTAGATGTTACAACAGCCCTAAATCCAAAATTTCAACATCCTACGGCTAATCGTTTTTGAGTTATGCGAGATACATCCGTACGTACAGACGTCACGCCGAAACTAATCAAAATTGATTCAGGGAAGGCCAAAACGAATATTTCCGAACAATCTGTAAATTTTAAGAGTTCTCTCATATTTACTTAGATTATAGAGAAATACGTACTTTCTTTTCACGATGACAAAAATTGTCAGGTTTTTGCAGAGAATCAAACTAGAACCGACTAATAGAGAAGTTTATACACACTTCCAGTCAGTCGCGTAAATTATACACTAATAAAAGAAATTAATTACAAATCTGCTTAACTGAGACACGACATCGTTAATATGCACGCTCTACATCTAGTTTCAACCCTTAAATTAAAAAAAAAAAATCACGTGAAAGAATTTTACGATTAAGAAAAGGAAACCGTAATAATGTTATCATTACAAAATATCTCATTGAAACAAGCCACAGATGCGCAAACATCAATAACAACATAAAAAAAGAGATAAATATTTAAAAGACCGCCGAAAAAATCGTTGCTGAAAAGCACTGCTCTTTCGTTCCGGTTTGGCTCCATCGTGATTTTGCGTTAACTAGCGAATACCTCGTTGGAATTTTGAAAATCGGACGATTGTTTGCAGAAATATTATAAGAGCACCCAAATGCACCTCCCAAAACAGCACCCCAAGGGGTGATGATCGGTCTAGCATCGCACGAGATACTCGCATCACCTCACCGCTCTAGCCTCATACACAGTCCCCGCGGAAAGCCAGATATTACTAAACAGAAATTTCTTAAATTTACTTAATACTATTTTATTTTATTCAACGTAAATTTAATTCTATTATTTTTCTAATTTTATTCGTTCGATTGATTTCAATCGTTCGATTAAAACCCAGCTAACACAGCGATAGAGGCTCGCAGTTCACAATTCATTAAAGTTTACGCTTCAACCGGCAAATCTCCACCGCTACATATATTTTTATAAATATACATATTTATATAGCCTATGGCATACCCGGAAACGTAAGGATTCCAACGCGGGGTCATTCATCTAAATCGGCTCGGCCGTTGAGCTGCTACGGTGAAACAAACACACATACGCAACCCTATAAACATTACACTCCTTTTTGGGCAGTCGTGTAAATTATTAATAAAAGAAAGGATCGTTAGTTAATATTTACAATAAAATTGCAGCGCAAAGCGGACCAACGGTGGTGCGCCGTACGGCTGCACACTGCTCCCTCCACGGGAGGGAGCAGCCCTCTACGGAGTGCTTCAGCTAGAAGCACTCCGTTGTAAATTAATTTACAATTATTTTATTTAATTTTTAAGCGTATATTATTTTTAATTACGTTTTATATTTGTATTTTTATTTACTTATTATTTTTTTAATTTTATTTATTCGATTTTATAAATAAAAGAAGAGTATTATTTGTATAGAAGAGTAAATAGATGTATTAAATAGAAGAAATAATTAATATAAGATAGCTACGGTAGCTAGTATTTGGATTACGATTAAAAAAAAATCAAATCCAAAAAAGACCGAGTCCCGGCCGCTAGAGAGGAGCCCTGGAAAGACATAGTCGGATCTGGACTACCGCTATCTGGTTTGTTAGAGGTAAGGCGCAAGACGAATTCCTCAAAAGATCCGTACCGGACTTACACCCGGTGGGCGGGGAGGCTCGTTAGAGTCAAGAGACATTCTGCTTGGGCCGAGCTAAGCTTAAATGTAAATCTATTCCAAGCAGAGCAGAGGAAAAAAAATTATTTTAGGTAAGCTGTAGGGAAGATTTTTTTAAACGGTTCGGTAATATTTTAAAAACGATAACACAAGGTGTAATTTTTTTTGCAATCCCAATTATCGTACCCGGTTTTACGAAAACAGTTCTGGCATTAAATATTAAAGATAAAAAGGTATTGTTTCAATGTTCAACTGCTTTTAATAAAAAAAAATTACACTTCGCAAAAATAAATAAACTTGTTTACAAGAAAGTACAAAATATCCATAAAGACTACCAAAATATCCATTAAATGAACCAATTCACCGAAAATAGCATCGGAGACTTTAGTCTTTCTTTTTTCATTTTTATCTATTTTTTCTTTAAAGAGAAATACATTCCATTCACAATAACTTGAAATTATATCGTGAAATAATATCTACGGTAACATATTTCTTTGTTTTACCTAAATCTAAGAGAATTTTAAAAAGCTGACGCACAGTTGTAGGACTTCCCCGTCACGCGGCTTTTTTTCTGATACACGGATTACACACAACTTAATTTAAAATATTTATCGTTCTGTTTAAATATAATATTTTTTCCTTTATTTAATTCAATGCTTCTAACTAAAACGTGCGCGCATACCGTATATATCATTTGCGCAGGTGTGGCGGTACTAGCGGCCACTTTAAATACTTTTTTACACTTTAGATATATTATTCATTTATTTAACCCGTTCACCTGCGGCGTTACAAAACAGCAGATGACTTCAACTCTAAAATTCAAGTCCTAGTGAAAACGGTTACTTTTATACGGATTTGAATACTAGATCGTGGATACCGGTGTTCTTTGGCGATCGGGTTTCGATTAACCGTACATCTCAGGAACGGTCGATCCGAGAGTGTACAAGGCTACACTACATTTACATATATACATATCATCCTCTCAAGTAATACCTTACACGGTGGTTCCGGAGGCTAAACAGAAAACAAAGAAAAAGACGACTCAAGCGACTGTACGTCAGTGCTACACCAGCGCTCCTTGTGGTGAAAGGGGGTAATAATGACACTAATCCCCCGCCTAGCCGCTAGTTTACTTAAAGGATTTTTGGGGTGGGGGTACGATTTTGTAAAAGTTTTATTTTGGGAATATTATTTTTTAATCGAGAACAAAAAATAAGACCTCAATTAGGCGAAATCTCGAGATACTGAGACTGACCTTACTGTACTGCCTCACCACCACGACCGTGAGGTTGAACATTTAATGGCCATCATCGTCCCGTACAAGAAGTAATCTGACCAAGTTTGGTTAAAATCGGTCCGGTTGTTCAAGAGATATAAGGAGTGCAAGACCGAACACACACGCGTACAAAATCCATCCGTCCCAAAAATCCATCCGGATTTTTGGGTTCCTTAGGTGTCAAAACGTCAAGATCAGGTGAAAACCGCATATGCCCAAATCGGACCGATTACATACTTTCCCTTCTAAAGCTATAGCGCTAGACGGGAAAGTAAAAATAAAATTATAAAATGTTAACTAAATAATATAATACTATTAACACCAAAAAACGCAAACGCAAGCCTATTCTGAATCGCAATGAGCTTTCGTAATTCTATATGAAATGATGAAATGAAAAATCTACCTTACCCCACTGTTAATGGTTTAACGATAAGGAATAACCGCACGACAGCCACTTTATTTTTACTTTCCATAATCTTGTTTTAAATACTTTTTCTTTTATATTGTTTTACATAAAAAGAAAACGAAAAAAAAACGTTAAAGGTAATTTTCACTCCAATTAAACGGTAAGGCAAGTGCTACTACAAAGGTTTTTGCTTTGCTTACTTACGCTATACCTCATTTCAACATTCCTTACGCAAACATTATTTTATAAATAAATATATCCGTCGATTGTAAGTTTAAACGGTAAAATATACTTTTTTTGTATATCGTAAGTTGAATAATGAGATTTAATCAAACGCTAATTTTAGTTTATACCTACATATTAATTAAAAGATTTTTAGTATTTATTTTTGAATGTAGCAATTAAATATTTATTTTTTATTCTTCTTTAAATACGAGGTGTGTGAGAAAAGTAATGAGATTGGTAACACTGCGAGCGATCTAGCAACGCTGTGTCTACCGGTCTGTGCTAGACCGGTTTGTTCATCCCATCCAAATGTTCAGTACGAATTTCAAACTCCGTTCAGTCAACACATTATTTTTGACAGCGCTATCGGTTAAGATGTGTGTTACGAAAATGGAGCATCGGAATTTAGAGCAACGTTGTGCGATCAAGTTTTGTGTTAACTTGGGGAATCCGCAGGGTGTGACCTTTGAAAAGTTGAAACAGGCCTACGGGGAACAATGCTTATCAAGAGCGCATGTTTTCCGCCGGCACAAATCACTTTTGGAAGGCCGAGAACACGTTGAAGATCGACCTTGCTCAGGGAGACCTTCGACTTCAAAATCTGACGAAACGTCGAGCGTGTGAGGATTCTTGTGAGATCAGACCGTCGTTTAACAATAAGGATGAGAGTGAACAGTTAAATTTAAACGCTCTCACCTTACATCCAATTTTGGCAGACGATTTGGACATGCGAAAGGTTTGTGCGAAATCGGTGCCGAAAAAGTTCACAATGGAACAGAAGGACGATCGAAGAAACGTGTGCGTTGAATCTTCTTGAGAGGATTGACAACGACCAAGAATTCTTCAATCGTGAGATCACAGGTGATGAATCCTGGATATTTGAGTACGATCCTGAAACAAAGCGGCAAAGCGAAGAGTGGCATTCTCCGTCATTTCCTCGACCGAAAAAAATGTCGAATGAGCAAATCAAAACCGTGCCGATTTGGTTTTTTGACAATAGGGGTATCGTGCATAAAGAATTTGTTCCTCTAGGACAAACTGTCAACAAAGTGTTTTATAAAGGTGTCCTTGAAAGGCTCAGGAAAAGAGTGATTCTTTTTCGTTATCCCCAAATTGAAACGTATCTTAAAAGGACGTCGTTTTGGAACTCTGGACAACATTCAAAAGACTGTGACCGACCGGTTAAAAGCCCTACCGGTTGAAGCCTTCCAGCGTTGCTACCAGGGAACGACTCCGCCGACGTATAGCTGCCCAAGGGAACTACTTTCAAGGGGATAATATTGTTGTTTAAAAAAAATAATAACTTTAACAAGTAAAAAGTCAGTCTCATTACTTTTCTAACACACCTCGTATGACTGTTTTTAAAATTGTTTATCACAGTCTGAACGTGGATAAGCAAGTCGGATTAAAATAAGAATTCTTTGCATGTATACAAACGATATTTGCAATGCGATCCGGCCAGATACGCATCTTAATTTATATATGACGCTCGAGTTGCTCCAAGCTCCTCAGTTATATTCAGTAGGAATTCATTAATCGTACCGATCGTGAAGTGCAACGCAGTGATTTATTTTTAAACAAAAAAAAACATTCGTCTGCAATTCTTCGACGGCTATTTTACTGCACGGAGATGTGATGAACGACGCGAAAGTTGTGTCGATCGTTCGACGCGCCTGACGAAGCAAGACCCGAAGAATTGAAAACTGCTGTCGACGCCCGCATTCGACAAATCAAACAACTCATAACCGATTAACATCGTAAACGTCTTCACTAGATCACACCAGTCAGTAAACTTCAGTAAACTTCGTCAGTAAACTTCCTTACGATAATCCCCCTACAAACATCATCGTTTAAAATATAATAGTTTTGATGCGAGATACTGAACCGTTCTGCGCACAGTTCAGACCTGGCGCCGTTAACTTTCTTTCATCTTTTCCTAAAATAAAAAGAATTTTTAAACGAACAACGCAGGCAGATAGATGGCGACGTCTACCAAAATATTACTTAAAACAACTGCCGGTTCAACCAACAGGCAGGTACATTTTTTAAAGCAGGATGGTGTCAAGCTCATCTACCGATCTTCAATGATTCTTGGATATCAACGGAATACGTTAAAAAAGTTAAAATTATACGTTCACTGTAAAAGAAGTGCTTTAAGTTAGGGGGAAAAAAATTGTAATCATTTTCTAATGATTAGTACTCGTACATTTAAGTAAAATTAATTTTTAAAATAGCATAATAAATTAAATAACTAGCTAATATTACCTGCGACAATGTCGACGGCGAGAGAAGCGCTTGATTTTGTTCCTCGCCAAGTATCTGGTATCACAGACTGAAATTCAAAAATATATCGATTAAAAAAAACGAATAAAATACAAAACGAAATCTGTGAGCTTTAAATAGTAAACATTTCGAATATTTTCTGTTAAATGTTGAAAATTAATAATTTGCTTAATATAATCTTTATTACAACAAAATTAGACTCTAAATAGCTAAATTAATTGCGTTATTACTATACACCTTTACTGCGGAGGCCAATAAGCCGGCTGCCTTTCAAAATCTCTTCAAACAAATCATGAACTTTGTGAAGTTGGCGCCACATTAACTCTAGCGACGAGTCCAGTAACCCTCGACCAGCAACCCGCTTTTTCCGTCATTTGGTTAACATACCCGCGTTTTCAACCGATCGCGTACGATCTAACGTCTGCGGGCACACCAAGTCGTACGCTCGGTTGACGGTCTGGTGAATGTATTATCCGAGCAAATCTCGAATATTCTGTATGTAAGCACGCCATTCTCAGAAATTATTACGGACCCTCTTGTTACTCTTTGCTTAATAACAGGCGGAAATTTTTCACACTCCTATTACGTATTCGTACGCGGAAACGTTATTTTGTTTCTGTACAACCCCCGAAAATCCATCGCTGCAGAAGTAATCGGCCAACTTGATTTCTTTTTTGTGAAAAACATACTTTCATCGAATTCCACAGTCGGACCGGGTCCACCGATCGTTTAGAAAACTGTCGGCAGACTGCATTACAGTGGATATTTGAAACGATTTACCGTAATTCTTGTTGGCAGACCTCGATAGACGACAGGCGCCTCGCCCAACAGTAAACAAATAATACGATCTTATGAAAAGACAATCTTGAACCGGTAAACAATGTTATCACGACGAACCCGTTAAAATTTCAAATTACCCTCTTTGGTACAGGTCCAATTTCCCGTGTGCCTAAACGCAAAACCAGTCCGGCTTGATGGCTGATCTCTTCGCTAAGCGACTATATTAATTAAATTCTGTTTGTATTCTATGACGATTTAATTTTATTTTCGCAAATACAAATTATACGGTTATATCATCGCATAATAAAATACGAGTAATGCGATGCGAGAGAAATTAGGTCGAGGCACTCAGGTAAAATACTAATCTAACTTTCTTGACGCGCCAGAAAAAATGCAACTCTTTTTTTTTACGTCATACATACAATTTTTCAAAGATTACGGACAAAATGTATTAAAAATACAAATTTCTGCTACATTCAGACAAGAATAAAAAAAATAAAAAAACACTTCATCTAATTTATATTAATATTATTTAATTATTTAAATTTTTATTTAGCGCAGCTTTACTGAATCGGGACCTATAGACAGCTGAGTTCATCGTGTATATTATTTAGAACCCGACAGCAAGTAGTCGAGAAAAAGAATCGATGTCGTTAAAATAAAAGGGCATCAAGCTATAATTTCTCCTACAGGAAGATAAGCAATAACCTACTGCGCCGCCCTGAAACAAATTTATGTAAAAAAACAAATGAGACTGTAAACTGGAGTACATGATTTGTCGTATTTCTGTTAAAAGATCAAAAACGTTTTCGTACATTCTTATACTTTTCGGCTGTTTTCCGTAAAACCCTGGCCTTGCTCCTTCAGATTTTTGTCTGTTTGGTTCAATGAAGAAACCTTTGCACAGCATCAAGTTCAAAAACAATAAAGAGGTAAAGAAAAAAGTGCAAGACTAGCTTCGAGATCAAGGTAAAGTATTCTTCACTGAGGGAATTAGAAGACTCGAAAAAGACGGGAGAAGTGCAGAGAAGTTGCTGGGGATTACATATAAAAGTAGACAAAAAAATTATATTTATTTAATAAACCATTTTGGTGTATAGCTATTTGTCTGTTTAAATATACTGAATGACCCTTGTAAGTTTACATTATCAGCTTACAATAACAATAATACAAATATTGTACCTTTAGTCAAAAGTCGATATAATTTTTATCTTTGTTATTTTTCCCCCATTCTTTTACTACTTTCTTTAGGACACAGATATAAAGAATCTGTAATAAACCACCCTTCATCTTACTCCTGTTTTAATTTTGAATTCTCTGAGAGTCCTCCTGTGAATTTTACTTTGTTCTTTAATTTACAAGAGTCTATTAATAATTTTGGGATCTACTGTAGATTATTCTAGGATGTGAAATAAATAAATAAATAAGTTCTATTGATTGACCCGCATGTCTTTTTGAAATCTAAGAAGACAATTACATAGATTTTATTCCTTGTCATTCTATCCCTTATCGCTGTTTTAAGGTTCCAGATTTTTTCTGCATAAGATCTTCCTTTTCTGAATCCCCTTGGTGTTCTCCCAGCCGTTTGTCTACGATCAGTTCAATACTATTTTAAAGCGTTTGTAACAGGGTGCTATTTATGAGGGAAATCCCTCTATATTTATTTACATCTGTTTTATTTCCTGTTTGTGTAGCGGATGTATTAGTACATCTTGCAGATTTTTTCAGTTTTCTATAATTCATAAGAATGTTCTTCAATTCTTGCCTCGGTTGTTTTCCTGATTATTTTCATAATTCTGCTACAATTAAGCCATCATCTACAGCCTTGTTATTCTTTAATTTCTAAATGATTTTGTCTATGTGTATTTCATTTAAGCGGTCGGGAGTTTCCAATTCATGATATTGGATTTTGGAATCGGAATCTTTCCTCAGGTTCTTGATGATTAAATAGTTTTTCTAAGTATCTTGCTAGAATTTTGCAATTTTCTTTGTTATTAAGGCCTAATTTTCCCTCTTTATCCTAGAAAAAAAGGCCGGGTGGTTTGCGTTCAGTAAATTTTTCTTTGAATATTACATAGAAATACCTTATGTTGTTTTTCATGAAGTCCTCTTCGATTTGTTCAAGTTGATTCTTCTCTTCTCATTCGTTTTTTAGTGTTCTGATAATTTTGGATTTTAATAATTTAATATTTTATTATATAGTCGACTCCCAATTATCTACAATAATAACTGGGACGAGGATCGTCAATAATCCAAAATTGTGGTTGACCCGGAAGTAATATTTAATAGACTAACATGTTTTCTACTGTTAACTTTTCTTCGCTTCATTCTTTTATTATATGCTGATGCATTTCAGAACCACTCCATTATCAAAAGTTAAAGTCGTCTAAAATGTACTTGAAAGGTAACTAAGAAAGGTAAACAGTACTAAATTATAAATTATAGTGTTCTTAGCAGAATATATAATAGTAATTACCTTAATAACAACAAAGTAATATGCGTTAAAATGACCCAATACTGTTTTGCAGTTTAGTATTTAAACGTGCACTGTTACATTAAGATATAATGTAAACAATAAAATAAAATATAGTACGCTACACCACACTATTACGTACCTGATAAAAGTAATAAAATTTTTTTAAAAATTTAATTACTTTTGTGTTTTAACGGTAAGTGTTTACAATATAAGTTAGAAAATAAGAAAAGGATTATGTACCATATTAATAGATATAATATTTCAACCGTGCTATTATACGCTTCTATATACTTCTAAGGAATAAATATACGTCAATGAAATGAAGAAAAAAGAAAATAAATAGAAAAAAAATGGGACATCATTATGTCATCGGCACTTTATTTTTTTACGATTAATAAATGAGAATACCTAAGAATAAAAAAATTATTAAACAAGAAATTAAAAGACTAAGCGACCGGTTCAAAGGATACAGAGATGAAAACATTTGGATCTTATCAAAGTAAGAATGTATTTTTACAAAATAAAAACATACGGTGTTTGAAAGAAAATGTTGAGAAAAAATACTGAATCGGATAGACGAGTAAAGTTTATAAGCAAACCTGATAAAAACTAGCACGAGGATAAAAGTCACTTACGTCAAGTTGTTTATGTAGTAAATCCAAAACAAGAACAACCTTATTGGTAAAAACTACAAATCTAGCGTTGTCAATATTGTCCTGACAAGCCAGACCGTATGCTGTGCAAGTGGTCACAAAGCACCTGTAACAAAAAAGATAATTTAAGCAATAATTTTAAAACGGCTGCAATATGCATTTTTCTACATGAATAACACTTTCAACATTTTAAATACACGATAATTATTCACATAAAATAAACATCTACATAATAAATATAACTTTCATGATGTAAACAAACCTTAAAAAATGAATATCTAACCTGTGGAAAATGATTGGTGTTTATCATCCAAGCTTCTTATAAATCGGTTGGAGTTTGAATCTCAGAACTTTTTTTTTTCATTTTTCATTTATCTCTTAAATGTAATAAAATCGCTTTATAAAAGAAAAACTGATAATCACAGAATATCGGCCAGATGTGTCTAAAAATGTAATAATACATTGAATAGGCTGAACTAATACTAATATGCTTTCTAGATTCCATTTCCTAGTAGTAAATCAAATAAAGAAGACGATGCATAAAAATCTCAACATGTAAATCCGATGAACCATCAATGGATATAAATAAGTAGATGTTACCAGTGATGAAAATTTAAAGTATTTTTGACAAACTTCAAAAACCACAGATCTTTTTGTAACATGGTATGTATGTGGTGGATAATTTTCCCGCCCCAAGAACATAGAACACAGTTTATAACTGTTTATTTCTAAACATGATTTTCCTACCTTGAAAGTTTTAAAAATAATACTTTAATTTACAGGCTTATAAAAGCATCTTGGAATTCTAAATTGTGCAAGATTTATAAGACTAAACATTTTTTAATATAAAATATATTTTGAAGCGTGTTTTGAGGTCAAACATCTTCTGTGTTTTGTACTTCATGCAGCGATTCTGATTTTACTCTGGGAGCCAGCTGATATGAATACCACTGATAGTATGTCAGCTCAGGTATTCAGTGTTGAAGATCTGGAGGTTGGAAGACGCAAAGCGATGAATGTTGCAATCTTTACTAAAAAGAATAGTCACTTATTCTTAAAAAATAACAATGTCCACTAACGTTAAACTAGACAACTGTTTCAATAACTGCAATAATTTGTCTTATGAGAAAGGATCTTGTTGCTCTTCACTTGTCATTTTTAATAAATTATAATTTTATATACTTCTGTGTGTGTATATACATATATATAAAATATTTCACAAAATATAAACCTCCAAAACACAGTATAATTAGATAAGAAGTTATAGTTACCATATTAATTCCAACTTGACCAACACAGTGGTCAATTTGTTAATGAATTAAAAAAAAAATAATGGCTCAATAAGATCTGTTTTTATTAATTAATTAATTATTGCTTTTAATTAATTTTATTTGATGAAGGTTTTTTCCTTGATCCATTTAAGCAAATGCTTAGACACCCATATAGTAGTATTACTCTCAGCTGTACATGATACAGCACAATTTTTTAGTCCGTCAGTTGGCAACCGGATGAGATACAGTGCTAGGATCCCATTGTTTTAAATATATTTTCCCGTATGCTACTGGTTTGCCGACTTCAGTATTAACCAATACGTTCAATTTCTTTCCCCTGGTTTCGCTAGTTGCTAGTTCTGTTTATTCTATTAACTCAAAGGCTAAAGAATAGTTTTCAAGATAACTTATTTTAGTTTGTAACATGTACAAGCACTATAAAACCCTTTTTTTGTAAAACCTAAGTGCTTTAAATATTATTTTAATAGATATACCAATTTCTGGGGTTTAATTGATGTAAAAAAGTTAAAGTAAAAAAAGTTAAAAAGAAAATTTATGATTTTTTTGAAAAAAGATGAAAAACATCAGTCTGGGGGATTAAAACAAGTCCATGAGCTCAGTCTTGAAAGAGTTTATGCACAGATATTCGCTACAAAGTAGTTATTTAAAAAAAAATTGATTAGTTGATTCTAAAATCTTTTAGTTATTAGAAATTCATAAATAAATTCTCTCGT
Source organism: Lycorma delicatula (assembly GCF_047948215.1). Lineage (NCBI taxonomy): Eukaryota > Metazoa > Arthropoda > Insecta > Hemiptera > Fulgoridae > Lycorma > Lycorma delicatula. The sequence goes on from NC_134457.1 coordinate 684,385, forward strand.
TAATTCTTTAGTCCAATTTGAACAGTTATAAACCTTTTTACAGTACAATAAAACAATTCAGATCAACAAAATCAATCGGTTATAAAATTTTAATGAATAATAATTATGGGATTTGCATACTTCCTTTATGTATTTAGGCCTATATACGAGATAATTTTTGAGTCAACTTAAAAACAGCATCTCTATGTACAGTGTGGCTGGGAAGTCACTGTACCCCAAAAGTTAACAAAAAATATGAGTTAGGATATGTATTTAGAACATATGGTATTTTCGTTGGGGCTGGTTGGCAACAGTTTTTTACATCACATACTCTGAGTAAAAGACAGCTGAGCTAAAATGACTGACATGAGTAGTTACATCATCGAGGAACGGTTAGTTAGAAGTGTTTAGGTTCATGAACAAAATACGAATCAAGCAGTGATGCTAAGTAGCAATATGTTTCGACAACACTTTAAAAAACCATCGCCATCAAAAGCAACAATGTTGGCTTGGAAAAATGTGGGTTTGAATTAGGAAGTGTTAAAGATGGAGCCACAATATGGAAATATTTGGAGAGTGTGGCTAGGAGTGGTATGAACCTGGGCGAGAAATGTGCCCTCCATCTCGTTGGTGGCGAACTGGTGAAAGGGATGTCACGTAACCCGACTTCATTGATGTTATCTGTAAGAAAGAACAGGGTCTCTTACTCTGATCTGTTCTGCCAGGTTAAGAGAGACCTTGACACGGGGCTGGCGGCCGAGATTCTTTCAGTGAAAAGGGGTAGTAAGTCAGAAGCCTTGGAACTTCGAATGGTTGACTCACCGGTGGTTAAGGATGATCTCAGGAAGAGGTTGGGTGCCACTTGAAAGACACAAATGTGCAGGAGAGACATTACGGCAGTAGGATGCAGGCCATTCACATAGGAGATTTAGATGCTGATGCCATGCCTAATGAGGTGGTTGCAGCTCTGTAGGATGTAGTTGGGGCTTTGGTCCCTGTTAGAGTTGTTACTATGAGGCCACCTTTTGGTGCCATGCAAAGGGCAATGGTATTGCTGCCTGCCAGGAACACCAGAGTATTGGAGGACTCCAAGGATAAAAGTGGGGTGGCATTCCTGCCACTTGGAGGCTCTGTAGGATGTAGTTGGGGCTTTGGTCCCTGTTACAGTTGTTACTATGAGGCCACCTTTTGGTGCCATGCAAAGGGCGATGGTATTGCTGCCTGCCAGGAACACCAGAGTATTGGAGGACTCCAAGGATAAAAGTGGGGTGGCATTCCTGCCACTTGGAGGTTCTGTAGGATGTAGTTGGGGCTTTGGTCCCTGTTACAGTTGTTACTATGAGGCCACCTTTTGGTGCCATGCAAAGGGCGATGGTATTGCTGCCTGCCAGGAACACCAGAGTATTGGAGGACTCCAAGGATAAAAGTGGGGTGGCATTCCTGCTACTTGGAGGCGCGCCCTCTGGACAAACGATGCTTTAGATGTTGGAGCGCTGGCCACCTCGCCCTGAATTGCAAGGGGCTGGACCGGTCAAGTCTGTGCTGCAACTGTAGTGGGGAAGGACACCAGGCAGTAGGATGTGTTGGGCAGTGGATATCTTTGATATGTGGGCAATTTGGCCACAGGACTAGTGAACGTGAATGTCACGTGCCTAAGGATATACAGAGTGCTACTGCTGGGAAGAGGAGTCAGGGATGTGCCTTGGGTGATGAAGGGTTGCGACATGGGACAGGTATATCTTAGGGCTGGCTCCTGATGAGGGCATGGGAACAGCATCGTCGAGCCTGAGCTACCCTGCTTGTGGACTTGCCAGGTGGAAGAATGATTAAAAAGATCCGAACCGGTGGGGGTTCTTGTAGAAGTTCTCCCCATTAGAATGGATATGTAGTTTGAAAAGACCTGAATCGGTGGGGTTCCCCAGTCATGGGGGCCCCATTAGAGTGGACACCTTAATATAAAGAGTTAGATAAAAGATCCAGTACCGGTGGACCAACCTGCCATGGCAGACTTAACAGCCAGTAGGTGGGGAGGCCCATTTGAGTCAGACGGACACCTCCCTGGGGCGAGTATTGTTGCTTGGGATTCCGCTATTAAAATTAATACTATGTATTAAGTGAGTAAATAAAATAATTCATTATATTGCAATTTTTATTTGTAACTAATTACATAATTTTAACTTTAGGGGTACGGTAACTTCCCGGCCACCTTGTACTTCCTTCATTTCAAAAAGATTAATGACAAAAAGGATACTTCAACTTTACATATAATCACCATTATATTTATGGAAAGAGTATTCATTTACAGGTAAAAATAAACGAAAACTATTTCAAAATCAACTTCCAGTTGGCTGGTAAAAAAAGGCCATATTTTATACATAAGTTATCTTAATATCTACATTATTTCTCCATAAAATCAGGTCCCGCATTCAAGCACTTCATACCAGAGCACCTTATTAAGCTTTTGTGAAACCCCGTTCTGCTAACAAAACTGCATTACCAGGATACTCAGCCAGTTATTAACCTCGTCGATGAGCTCCTCATTACTTTTAAATCAATGGATAAGTATAAAGTCTTGGTGCAACCAGGGAGTAGAACCAAACATTGCCTAACAGAAGAACACTATTTGTGAATATCTTACAACATCAGTTTTGAATTGATCTCTGAAACTTTTTCAGAGTTCTATAATAAGCTCTATAAGAAGTGTGTTAAGGAATACTGTGCCACGTTTCATGATTCTTACTTAAAAAATCTCTGTGTGTCTCAAAACTCTGCTTTCATCATTTATCAGTTAAACAGTTCCTCCTTGATTTTTCCTCGTTAGGTGCACTGTTTTTTTTTTAATTTCTGAGCTTAATCTCTTGCTTATAACATTATTGCCATAAACACAAATGACAATGAATCTCAACTGCACTATTTCCCACTTAAAGCAATCAATGAGAGTAACAATAACAGGTTATATGTTTCATTGATCCCAACTTAACAATTTTCAATTTTTAAAAAGGCAGTTTAGGATGAGCATATAATCAGATTAAACCTTTCTGTAACTACTATGCACATGTCATGTGGCTATGGAAAGTGGATTTTCAACTACTTATTGAAAATCAGTTTTGGAACAGCTGATGTATAAAATGTTAGAGATAAAAAACAGTAAGGAATTATGAGACAATAAGAATATAGTAATAATGTCTAACAACCTAAAGCAAAGCATAAATACAGAGTGTCCCATATATAACGCAACCCAATCTTATATTGGCAGGTATTGAAATAATAAAAAGGCATGTGTAAATGTAAATGTAATTTTTATTATTACCATCCATTACCTTACATTTAGAGTAAATGTTGGAAGTGGCCGCCATCTTCTTGAATAGAAGCTTCAATTCTTTTTACAGCGTTTCTTGCAACTTTTTTCAAAGTTTGTGGCTGGATATTTAATACAGCTTGTTCAATATTGACTTTCAATCGTTCAAGTGTTCGTGGTTTGTTGCTGTAGGCTTTTTCTTTGAGGTAACCCTGTAGAAAAAAATCTGCTGCAGTCAAATCTGGAGATCTTGGTGGCCACAAGACTCGACCGATAACACGATTACCAAAGAATTCCTCGACGAAATCAGAAGTTGAACCTGCGTAGTGCAATGTCGCACCGTCATGTTGTAACCAGCAGTGTCTGTCTTCCTCTTCCAAGAGTGCAATGAACTGAAATAAAATATCCTGATATTGTTCTGCATTAATGGTGTACTCGAAAAAAATAGGACCGATTATTTTCTTCCGCGATATCACGCACCACACGCCCAACTTCTGCGGGTTTTACTGTTTTTTGTGATAAACGTGGGGATTTTCAGCGCTCCAAATTCTACTGTTTACGTAGCCATCCAAATGAAACCGTGCTTCATCTGTGAAAAATAACGAATCCATAACATTAATTCTCTCGTGCAGAAATCGACGAAACCGTTGACAATATTGTAGCCATTTTTCTTTGTCGGACTCAAGAAGTCGATGAAACGTTTGAATGCGATAAGGTCGTAATTGTAATTGTTTGGTCGCCCGATGAACAGTCGATTTAGACAAATCAATTTCAGCAGACAAACGTCTGATCGATTTATTTGGCGAGGCGAGTAATCGGTCTTTGATTTCAGTGACTGTATCTGTATTCAACACTGACGCAGATCTTTTGTGTTCCTTGTTATTAACAGAACCGGTCTCTCTAAATTTTGCAACTAACCTTAATACTGATGTTTTGTTAGGAGCTGGTTTATCTGGGTAGTTATGGCGAAACAAATATTGCACTGCAACCACTGATTTCGTACTGAAGTACAACTCAACAATGAAAACACGTTCATCTAGCGAAAACACCATCTTGTCTATAGCAAACTGAATCTCAAGATTGCATTGTTGTTACTATCAGTAGTGTTCTACTGCGTCGCCGTGATGTTCGATGTTGGATGAGTCCATTTCAGTAACAAGTAGGGGAGTAAGCTTGACTTTTGAAATTTCATGGATGAGTGATTGATCGGTTGCATTTTATATGGGACACCCAGTATATAGTAGCACTCAGTTATCAGTCAACATTCAAGAGTACTGTTCACTCTCAAGTTTGATTACAAGGAGTGTATGTTTGCTTGACTGACCAGTGACTCTTCCTATGCTTCTTTGATAACTAAAATTTACTTTTAAAAAAAATGTAATCTTACATAGCATGATTCTTCACTCATTAATTTCTTTATTTTTACATAATTTACTTACTTTGGTGGTATATAAGGATTCATATTTTTTGCAACATCCAAACCAAGATTTAGAATGTTATTGAGATTAGTGAAACCATTTAATTCTCTGAATACCATTTGATCAGCTGAATTCTGCAATAAAAAATGAAAATAAAACAATATATGTGAATATAGTCATTATAAAACTGATAACTCATAAATGTTATGAAACAGAAACTAACAACAATTAGTAATAAAAGTGTTTATTATACTAAACTAATTAAAAATATACAACCTATGATTCCCCTGTGAAAATACATTAATTCAATAAGAATACCATACCAACTACAAAAATTACTTTACAGATGATTTACTAAAATTAGTTGTAGTGGTAAAGTGAAACTCTGTGAATTAAAAACTACTTTTAATTAGACTAGAAAATAAAATTTCATTAAACTACATCAATTATCAAATGAAGGTATTATTACAAAAATTTCTTAACTCATTCAGGACTGATGACACTAAGGCAGCATCATAGATGGAGAATTGCTTGCTCCATGCTCATGATACCACCTGTGCACCAAGGGTAAGGCATGGCGCATTCTTCTATCCTCTTCTACTCTTTGACAGCAACCGGTAAAGGTTTTGTTAATGTGTATTAACACTGAGAAACAATTCTTTAGTTTGGCTGTACAGTTGGTTTTTACTTTTTTATTCTTTTACACTAATTCAGCTTTGTTTAACATAGATTGTTTTTTTACAACTTCTTGAAGATTACATTACAGAAAATCAAGTTAGTACAATTTTTTTTTTTAAATGCTTAATATTAATATTTAAAAAATATATATATATATATATTTTCTCTTTTTACAAATTCTACAAAAATAAATGAAACTAAAAAAAATAACTTTTTTAAAATTTGAATTTTATTGTAGTAAAGTACAAAAATCTGATGTGGACACTACATGATTTGCAATATCTCATATTTTTTTTCTAGGAATTATATCACGACTTGTGGAAACTGTGGAAGAAATCCACCACATTTTATTTGAAGAAGGTGAATCTGAAAGCGAGGCTGAAGACTGCTGTGAAGTAGATTCAGATGACACCAATGCAGATTTAGACTTTAATCCTGAGGAATCTCTGGAGGATGAACTTTCCCTTCAAGATAATCCAACTATTCCACCGATAAATCTTGTCTACCAATGTTAACCAGAAAAGGAAGACATCAAACAAAAACGAAAACAGACAGACATTAGGCTTCTATGGGAGATACTAATGTAGTCTTTAATTTAAAAGAAAAATATTGTGGAAAAGATTGGTATGAATGGGCAAAAAATCCTATTTCTGACACAACCGGGGAAAAAATAAGCAAAAGGAACACAGTATATATTCTACCCAAACCAGTTGGAAGAGCCGCATAACTTTTCAAGCCACTGGAAATTTCATCTTTATTTTTCCCTGATAATATCAAAAATATAATTGTAACCCACACGAATGAAGAAATTCACCAGCAAAAACTTAACTACCGTGAGCAACAAAAATTCTACATTAAATGAAATTTGTAAAGAAGAATTTTACGGGTTACTTGGGATTTTAATTTTGGCTGGAGGTCTAAAAATAAACTACTTATCAACAAATATAACATTTGATACCACATTATGTGGAAACAAATTTATTGCAACAATGCCAAAGAATAGGTTTAATTCTATAATTAACTGCTTGAGGTATGATGATAGGGACACAAGAAATGAAAAATTGAAAAACACCAAACTTGCTCCTACTTCAGAAGTGTGGGATTTATTTATTAAAAACTGTCAACAGACCAAGTTCATATTTGAATATTGTTGAACAATTACTATGTTTTTGTGATCGATGTCCCTTTAGGAAATACATACCATCGAAACCAGAGAAGTACGTAATTAAAATAATAATGATGTGCGACAATTGTACAAAATATGTCATAAATCCAATCCGCTATCTTGGCAAAGGCACTGTTCCAGCAAATATCCCTGCTGCTGTCTATTTTGTGCAAGAGTTAGTGAAATGCATAAGGGGATCTCACAGAAACATAACCACTGATAATTGGTTTACAAGTTTGCCACTCATGAATCGTTTTCTGGTTGATTACGGATTCACCGTGACTGGGACAATAGAAGAAAAATAAAAAGGAATTACCTTCAAAGCTTATAGATATAAAAGATGAAAACCAAAAAGCAGGACCCAGCATGTTTCTATTTGATAATGACATAATTTCTACTTCTTATAAACCAAAAGAAAACAAACTTGTAACATTAGTTTCTTTGATGCATTAAGATGCAACGATCGATATTTCAGTGAAATCTGAAATAATCAAAACTTATAATCACATTAAAGGGGCTGTCGACATGTTTGACCAAACATGCCACAATACGAACTATGGAAAAAAAACAACAAGGTGGCCTTACTGTTTTGTTTTTTTTATAATATGGTCAACATCAGCATAATTAATGCATATGCCATTTATTTGTCAAATTTTGTAAAACAGAATTTGAATAAATCAAAACCATTGTTCAGACAAATGTTTCTTCTAAAACTATATTAACAGTTAACGACCGATTGGAAACTTAGGAGATTGCAATCACCAACATTAAAACATCAATTCCGAGGAATAACTGAAGCAACTTTAGACAGTGAAGGACCATCTACTCAAAAGGAAAAAGGCCAAGAAAATATTGTTATTTGTGCCATTACACAAAAAAATGAATGACCAAGATCTATCGTGTTGCATGCAAGAATCCCATATATCGTCAACACCAAAATAAAGTTGATGGCTCAAAATGTTAAAAAAATGTATGTTCCATTAATAATTATATTTGTTATTATTAGTTAGTTACTACTATTACATCTTAAATTATTAACAAGAAGTTCCTAAAATTCTAAACTTATATTGTAGTTCAATTTAAATGTTTTAATTATTAATACATTAAGCTTGTAATAAACGTCTTTGATTGTAATTAAATTTAAAACATACTTTTTATATTAGAGTTACCTTAGTCATTTTAATCCATCTTCATACTAGAGTTAAGAGATTTAAAAAAAATTATATAAATGTACGTAATTTTTACATATATTGAGTAATGAAGGGGTACAGGATCAGATAGTGTTCTATGGTTAATAAATCATTTATATTTAAATTAAAAAAAAGTTTAAAAAAAAAAAGGAGAGAAGTCAGATTTGAACCGATGTGCCTTCTTCCCCTTGCGAAATTCAAATATTTCATTAATTAAAATTTTATTAACTATAACTCTGGAACCAATGAAAATAAGTACCACTTATGATATATTGTTGAAAAGCTCTCAATGAGGGCTTATTACTGCAGTTAAGGAAAAGTGCAAAATCCAATGTTTTGGATTTTGGGCTTTTTTGGACACTTTTGGTCCAGTCGATTGTAATCAAAAGGGAAGGTGCACAACTAGATGTTACAACACTCCTAAATCAAAAATTTCAACATCGTACGGCTAATTTTTTTGAGTTATACGAGATACATATGCACATACGTACGTATGTACAGACATCATGCCAAAACTAGTCAAAATGGAGTCAGGGATGGTCAAAATGGATATTTCTGTTGAAATCTGGAAACTGAAAATTTTCACAATCACGATACTTCCTTTACTTCATACAAGGAAGTAAAAATGCCTAGTTTTATGCAGTCATGTAATAGTTTTATGAAATTTGTTTTTCATATGTTTTTGTTTAGATCCTCGTAACTTCAACTTTTCATTTTATCCTGAAGAAAAATTTGTGAAGTACATAAAATATGCCTTCATTTTTTATGTATATTTTATTTAAATTTTGATTTCATATTGAAGTACGCATAATTATATTCTAATCGAATTAGTTTTTTGTTCAAGTATGATAAATTTTAAAATTAAAACATGGAATGCGATATTATTAGCAGTTTCAAAATAATTATAATTTGATAATATCAATATTGCAATCTTTTACTTTAGTTTTTGATTTTTATTTGTTTCAGAATGGAATTGCAGTCTTCCACTACTGGAACCAACAGTTTGCACAAAAGAAAACTAGACAAAATTACATCTGATGAAGAATTGGCGCATGTATTAGATTGCTGGGACTCCAAAGGCCTTTATTGTTAAAGATGAAAATTAATTACCAATTATCTTCTAATACGCTTGTAATTTTTATTGCACATCAGAAAACTATTACTCAGAAAAGAAAAACATTCAATGTAAATATATAGTACATTTTTTTGGGAAATATTATAATTCCAGTAAATTATAAACTAAAAAAACAGTTTAACACTGCTCTGACAAAATATTAACGATAGATTTTAAAAAGCATTTAATAATATCCAAGAACCAAAGTAACAGGCAGATTGCATACCTGTAGGAATCATTTATATTGCTTGCTGATGACGCACATGTGGTATCATCGCATATTTTCAAGATTACAAAAACCGTAGATTTAAAAAAAAACTAGCTAAATATACTAATGTTATACAGGGTGTCCCATATAAAATGCAACCCATCAATCACTCATCCATGAAATTTCAAAAGTCAAGCTTACTCTCCTACTCGTTACTGAAATGGACTCGTCCAACATCTGAACATCGCGGCGACGCAGTAGAACACTACTGATAGTAACAACAATGCAATCATAACATTCAGTGTATTGCTATAGACAAGATGGTGTTTTCGCTAGATGAACGTGTTTTCATTGTCGAGTCGTACTTCAGTACGAAATCAGTGGTTGCAGTGCAAGATTTGTTTCGCCATAAGTACCCAGATAAACCAGCTCCTAACAAAACATCAGTATTAAGGTTAGTTGCAAAATTTAGAGAGACCGGTTCTGTTAATAACAAGGAACACACAAGATCTGCGTCAGTGTTGAATACAGATACAGTCACTGAAATCAAAGACCGAATAAAATAAATACTCGCCTCACCAAATAAATCAATCAGACGTTTGTCTGCTGAAATTAATTTGTCTAAATCAACTGTTCATCAGGCGACCAAACAATTACAATTACGACCTTATCGCATTCAAACGGTTCATCGACTTTTTGAGCCCGACAAAGAAAAATGGCTACAATATTGTCAACGGTTCTGTCGATTTCTGCGTGAGGGAATTAATGTTATGGATTTGTTATTTTTCACAGAAGAAGCACGGTTTCATTTTGACGGCTACGTAAAAGGCCAATACAGTAGAATTTGGAGTACTGAAAATCCCCACGTTTATCACGAAAAACAATTGCACCCGCAGAAGTCGAGCGTGTGATGCGCTATATTGCGGAAGAAAATAATCGATCCTATTTTTTTCGAGTACACCATTAATGCAGAACGATATCAGGATATTTTATTTCAGTTCATTGCACTCTTGGAAGAGGAAGACAGACACCGCGTGCTACAACATGACGGTGCGACATCGTACTACGCAGGTTCAACTTCTGATTTCGTTGAGGAATTCTTTGGTAATCATGTTATTGGTCGAGGCTTGTGGCCACCAAGATCTCCAGATTTGACTGGGGCGGATGTTTTTCTACGGGGTTACCTCAAAGAAAGAGCCTACAGCAACAAACCACGAACACTTGAACAATTGAAAGTCAATATTGAACAAGCTGTATTAAATCCAGCCACAAACTTTGAAAAAAGTTGCAAGAATGAAGCTTATGTAAAAAGAATGAAGCTTATGAAGCTTATGTAAAAATGAAGAATGAAGCTTTGTAAAAAGAATTGAAGCTTATATTCAAGAAGATGGCGGCCATTTCCAACATTTACTCTAAATGTAAGGTAATGGATGGTTATAATAAAAATAACATTTACATTTACACATACCTTTTTATTATTTCAATACCTACCAATATAAGGTTGGGTTGTATTTTACATGGGACACCCTGTATAACATAATTTATTTAAAAAAAAAAAAAAAAATCAGCAGAGAGGTAAATAGAGCAAAAATAATAAATATAAAACTTTTTTCTAAAATATTAGAAAAACATGTAGCAGTGAAGTGTTAATATAAGTAAGTAACATTGTACTTCATACGTGTACTGATTGACAAGAATAATACTTGTTATTCTTCATTTTACATGTTACTTATTACATGTTGCTGTTAAAAAACAAATTAATTTTATTCCACACACAAAAAAAAGAACAAATTTTAATTAAGAAATATTATGAAATCACTAACCTTTCAAAAATAAAATATTATTACCTTTTTCTCAAGTATCCTATTGATTTCTGAAAGACTACGTTCTAACTGAGTAATAGCATTATTGGGCCACTGGCCTAATCCCTGGCTGGTATGAAGTCGCTCCACATCCTTCAAACATTTAAGGATTCGACCACGATTTGGACTTTCTAATTTTTTATTTGAACTAACGGTTAACTTGGCTTCGTACTCTTCTCCCCTGAAATAATAATAATAAAAAAATAAGTTAATTTTATTTTTTTAAATAAAATAAAATTTTATAATATAAATTAAAATTTTATAATTTTTTTTTTTAAACTGAAAATTATCAGAGAAGCACAAACTAAAATGTTATGTACTGTTCTCATGTCTTACATGGATGAAATTAATTCACTCTAGACAGATCTTATAGCTAATGTAGGAGTGTAGCTGTATGTTGATTTGGTGAGTTTTCAGACTGACTACAGCTATATTAGGTTATTATCCTGCTTAAGGAGACTCTCATATAGTTATTTAGCAAATTTCTTTTTAATATAAAAATAAGTATATTTTTTTACTTAATTTTTGAAAACCACTTTTTAAAATACTGATTTTTTTCTAAATAATCTAAAATTATATTTATTTGCCAAATAATATTATATGACTTCTGGATCTTGTTTTATTTTCACATTTTTACTAATCAAACTTTGTCTCCAAAAATACTTTTATGATTTATTAATTTATTTTTGCTTTATTACAAGAAAATGTATTTATGTTAATTATTTACTGATTTTAGAAAAAAAAAAATTCATATAGGAAACTAACCTTGCGGATTTATTCCTTTGGATGCAATTTTCTGGTAAACAATACCAATTACTTCCATAAATACTATCAATACTAATAATAGTAATTATGTGGCATGAGATACTGTAATGTTTGCTTTTATTAGCTACATGTTTTGTTAAAACGTTTTTTTTTGTATTAATGTTCTTCTTAATTATGAAGATGTTTTATCATAGTAATGGGTTTATTATTATGTCAAAGAATTAACACTTTTATCATATGTTGAAAATAGCTAAAAGTGTAACATCATTGTACATTTTTAAGTTAAAACCATATTCTTTAAAAAATATTTGCGCTGAATTTTTTTAATGTTATTAATGTTTTATAAAAATTTCTATAATAAACTGCTAATTATTGCATTGGTAGAGTTTTATGTTGTTTTAGAACAACGTACCATATTATTTTAGTGATTTCACAAATTAGAAAATATGTTTCTAATAAATTTACAGAATTTTACCTTTGCTTTTTTGTTTGTAGGGAGAAAATGTTGAAAATTATGAGATCGGATGCAAAATGTTCAAGCAGGTGGTCAATTCATTGACATATGTGAATAAAACAAAATTAATAATGGAATTTTTCAAATATAGGAGTCCTTATAATGGCCCCATGCTGTTTTGGGAAATCCATAAATATGGATATAGTAAAAAGTTACTGTAAGATTATTATGGACAAGAACGGACAAACAAACATTAAAAGACAAAGTTGAAAACTGCAGGGTCATTACAAATAAGTATAAGAAAGTTAAATGTAGTGAATACCTGGATATTCATATTTTTGTTTATTATAATAATAATAATACGTTTCTTTAATATCCTTATCCATTTCCCAACTACTTTCTCTTGTCTCGTTTTACTTTATATTCTAACTACTTCTTGCTTCTACTTATTTTTATTCTGTTTTTGTTTTTAATATTATTAAATTTCAGTGGAAATATATCTAAGTAGTTGAAAACGGGTAGTTCATTTCAAAGAACAGGTCAATTTTTTACTTACCAGAGACAACTGTTTAATTGTTCAGAGGTAGATAGATGTTTTAACAAGTTTATATAATATTTTTGGAAATTGAAGTGGAATATCAAACATTTTAAAAATAAATTGAAAAGAAATTGTAGAACAAGTAATTTAATTAATGGTTGGAAAACAAATTGGTGATAAAATTTTTTAATAAAATTTAAATGTTTTACATTTTCAAAGTATTTCTTTAAGGTAAAGGATTTTAATGGGCAGCGGTCCAATGAAATTATTTTAAGAGGATTCAAAGTAGAAAGAAAATGATGTGAACACTAAAGTCAGAACTATTTTAAGAGAAAGTTTAAGTGGTTGCTCCAAATCATCAGCCTTACTACTTGTGTGTGTTTGTATGTAAAAAGAAACAAACAATACTAATTAAGAAATAAACATTTATTAAGAAACGCTATAAAACAAATATTTTTACCTGGGTTTTTAGAATATGAATAGATTTCTTTTAAATATACTTTTTCATAGTTTCTACTGATAAATAGTCATCTAGATTTACACTTCCACTAAAAAATTTCTGATCAATGTAAATCAAATTTTTCAGAAGTAATGTGAAACACAGATCTTTGTAATCAAATCTTAACTAAAACTGTGCCAATCCTTAAAATAAAAAATTAAACAGAATAATAAAAATATCTACAAACCTTTGAATCATGCGGGTCCTAATTTTTTTACATCGTTTTCTTAATGCTTTCTGTCGTTCTTTATCTTGAGTGACTTTTGGATCTAATTTTCCAGGTGGAGCATCAACAATAACAATGTCAGGTAAATCGTTACGTGTTTTCAATGCTTCTTGATGTGGTCTTCCACGAAGATGACTTAATAAATATACTTCTGATTCAATCTGTAAAAAAAAAAGAAAAAATTAATATTTCTAACCTTAAAACCATTAACTTGCCTGTAAACACAACTACTGAATAAATGTCAATCCTATTCAGTAATTAAATTTTTAATTTAGACGAACTGAATATGCGGTAACAGCATTCCTGCATTTCATTCAGAAAATTTTAGATTTAAACCCTGGTTAAGCTCAGTATTTTTCACATACTTTCAAGCTCAACATTATTAAAATGTGAAAAGTTTTGGTAAAGAATACAGAAATTTATTTAAAAATAGCTAATAAAATATTAAAATGCAATAATGTAAAATTAATCCATAAACCATACAAAATAACAAGGATAGTAATTAATGGTACTTCAACCCAAAACTACACAAACCATACGAAAGTTATTAATTTTGCAACAAAATAATTATTTAAATTATTACAATAAAGCCACACTGTTATTACTCTTACAATCTACTCAGTCAACTGTAAAATGAATTTTTTTACATTCCATATATAATTATACATCAAGGGTATCTAATGAACACACATGAGTACAGGCAGTGATTCTAATTCACTTGTTATTTATGTATACAATTTGGATTGGAATGATTATCAAAGTTTAAATCCTTATATGAATATAATTTATTAGCGATCAACTTACAATAAAATTTTGAAAAATATGTATATGTTTACATACATCATAAATAAATAAGGATTTTCAAATAGGCTTTTACTTATATATAAATTACAGATATTACATGCTCTAAGTGAAATCCTGCAATGTTAATGGAAAATCATAACGATGTGACTAAATTAAAAAGATTAGAAAAAAAATTGATTTGCAACAACCATTCATTAAGCAAACAAATTAGTGTATGAAGAGGGGAACATTCTTCAAAAAATATTCCCATTGTGAAAAAGGACAACTTTGACCTAGTTTGGATGAACAGTCTCCAATCGGTACTTTTGTACGGAATATTAAATCGAGTCAGAAGTCCACATGCATCAGTGCACAAAACTAATTCTCCTTATGAAAAATATGGAAGAAAATCCTTTCTCTGTACCTGAACCAGGAAAATGAGGTGCCAGCTGCTAGCAGATTCTTCTCTTTAAGACTCGAACCAAGCAATTCTGAAGTTTCTTTGGTCAGATATGTCTGGAAAACAATCATTTAGTTCAGACTGTGAATAAAGCTCTGGTGCACAGCTATCTCCAGGTTCATACTCCTCGATGTTATCTTCTTTTAAATCACTTGTGGAACTGTCTATTTCAGGTAAATTTTCTGGTGGAATTGGCACTGGTACGCCTGGACCATGAGGAACTGGACATAAAGTGGATGGCATATTTGGATAGACCAATTCTTTTTTTATAATTCAGATTAAAACTGTGAACACCAGTTGAACAAAAGTAACAATCATTCGTGTGATTTCATGACTTGCCACACCACTGGACCTGCAAATCTGAACACTGTAAGATTTAGAATTTAGACAGTGGTCAAATAGTGAACAGTGTTCACCATTTTATCTTCATCACCTATTTTCATTCTGAAATACATGAGGTAACACTTGTCAAATGAAACTTGTTATATTTCTTTTTTGCCTTTGCAACATTAATTCACCACAAATGTAAAAAAATGAATCTGGAGAATTTTTGCAGCCTCTTGAAGTCATTTTGAAAATAGAAAGTTTGCTTTTGGCCTGAAAATATATTTTCCATCTACAAAAACTCATTTGACCACAGAGGGTGAAAAAAACTTGATTTACGCATGCTGATGGTTGAAAGAGCATTGGTAGTAGTTGCAGAGTGCATGAGTGGCATAGATACCTGCCAATAAACATGTTACATCTTGTCACAACCTGTCGGCCAAGTTCTCCCACTGTCTAGTCAACTTCAACCCCCCCCCCCCCAATCCTTTTCAGACCACTCAACTGTTTAACTCTAAGAATGCACAGTATAAATAAAAAAGTGAATATATTATATTAATTTGTCATAAAAAAAATTTTATGTCAATTTTATAGTATCACATTTTCACAATTTTTCAACTTTTTACAAATTTTGAAATTTCAGATTTGCAAAAAATCCAGATGTAATGGAAAAAATTCAAGTTTTTTCAGATTCAATGCTAAAAATTACACAGAAATCAATTACCAAAAGTTTAAAAACATTCCATAACCCAAATTTTGCAGGCTTGTGTATTCTGTAATGAGATATAGATACACCACTATAAACCAGAATCGCTAACACAAGTAAACAATGGAAATATCCTAGATCTCTAGTAACAAAGAAATTTGAAATGCTGGTTTTTGCTCCCTTTTTTGGGATGTGGAAGTTCCTAATCTGTCATTATCTGGAAGTTCAATAAACTGTCAAAAATTTTGTTTGGAGTTACTATAAACAATTTGAAACTGACTATTCTCATTAATAACGTGAACTGTTAAGTAAAGGAACAGCTCTTTAGAAGGATAATGCTCACCATCATACGGCCAAATTAATGCAACAAATGATTTTAAAATTAGATCATAGAAATAAGTTTTGATTAGGAATATAGTTTTGATTTGGTTCCATCAGACAATTTGAAAATAATGAAGCAAAAACAACTATGCAATCACGGCTTTATAATCAACTAAAAAGATATAATTGTTAGTAAAGATTAACTTCTTTGTTAATGGAACACAAAAGAAAACTGTGACAAATACAAAGTATAAGAGGGATATATGAGAAGATACCGAAATATTCCTGGACGGTACTTGTAGAAATTAAACACTGATAATAGTACACAGGATACTGGTAGTCATTAAGTCATTACTTCCAATCCTACTCCATCAGTTTGCTGAATGCTACCATATTGTGTGCCTGTGCTCAGTCCAGAAATACTATTTTACAACTTTGTGTTATTACTTCTTTACAGCGACTGATAAATTTAAACTGCAGAAATATTTGTATGAAACTTGGTAAAAAAGCTACTGTGACTTCCTTAGTACTTCAAGATACCTTTAAACAATTATTCATTAGGTCAAACACAGGCTTGTTCATTTCAATGACAGAAGAATGTTGCCTGAAGACAATCATTCTGGGCAACCTGCTAAAAGCAAAATACTAGGTAAGGCGGACAAATTCTGAAACTAACCATGAAGACTATTAACAAACAATCCATTAATTATATTTGATGGTTGTAATCGGTTATGGAATCTGAGAATAAATTTTAACTCATAATTTAAACATCCATCATACAACTACAAAGTTTGTCCCTTAACGCTTGTCACTTTGATTAATGATTAAAAGCAACAACAAGCTGATTCATGTTGTGAGCTTTATGCAAGGCTAACAAAGATCCTACTTTCATCTCTAAAGTCAAAACTAATTATGAAAGTTGGATTCATAGCTACAATCTAGACACAAATAAACAGTCATAACAGTGGAAGAGTCCACAATCATTAAGATCAAAAATGGTATGGCAAGTCAACACAAAAAATATGCATGTTCAGTGTTATTAGTCACCAAAGGCAATACTGAGAATTTATACTTGCTGGAGTTAGTGATTCTGACTTTTATGGTTTAGAGGCTTTTCAGAGAAATGTGTAGGCGAAAAGACCAGAATTATGAGAAAATAAAATTAGCTATAAGATCATTAAAATATGCTCATGCACAACTTCCTCAAAACATTGCAGTTTTTAAAAGTAAATGATGCTACTCTCTTTACACTCTGCATCCTGTCCTTGACTTACTTTGTTTCCTAAACTAAAAATGTAACCAAAAGGTTATCACTTGTACCATAGAAGGCATCAAAAAAGAATACCAGTCAATGCTGGAGAGAAATGGGATTTTGCCTATGCTTTTGAGGAATAGACGAACAAACCACGGATACATTACCAAGAAGGCCATTTTACAAAAAAAAAGTGGTGGGAATTTTTTAAATAAGGGAAGTACATGTATTTCTTTAGGCTTAGTCAAGGAACTTTATAATACCACCTTGTAAAAAAAATATAATGAAATATTAACATCTGTAAACACTTGGTAACATGTCTACCGATGTGTCTGTCTGTTTACTTACTGAATGAAACAAAGGATAAAACCTTGAAAAATGAAAATACACATTCACTCAACCACTCTTTTTAGACCTTTCCTAAAAATAGTTTCTACCTTCTGTATTATGATAAATATTTCACATCACTAATCGAAAACTAACAGCAACTAACCAAAACATTACACGCAAGACACAATTTTTTAGTCTCATAGGGAGCAAGACGAGGGGCTTCATCATTATTATCTGCAACAGTACGAAGAGCAGCAGTTTCAAGTGCCCGTTGCCTTATTTGTTCGATATTCTCTTCATGACGACGAGCAGAATCTTCCTGTTTTTGTTGGATTTTTTTCTGAAGTTCTTCAACATTAGCTAACTGAGCTGCCTGAAGAGCTTGTAATCTTTCTTCTCGATCCCTAAAATAAAAAAATAATTAATTTAATAACATAATAAGATTACATTTGTTAGTAAATGATAGTCTTGTCAGTAAAAAACTTTGTAAAGTACAGGGAAAAACTAAAAAAATGATACACTTAAATTTAAACATATGTAATTATTACAATGTGATACTGTGCTAACAACTAACTGATACTTCTTCAAAATGCATCAATTTAATTTTAATAAAAAAAAGAAAAAAATTAGATCAGAGCAGCCATTGATATAAAAAATAATAAATACTAAAACAAAAAATTAAATAAATCATACACATTCTGGATATTCAAATTCTTTTTCTATTAAAAAATTATGAATTATTAATAACAATAATAACTTAAATGTAATTATCAAGGTATAATTTTTTTTACAGAAATATGCAGGTGGTAAGAGTATGCAATCTGCAAATGTTGAATATGTTATCTCTTATGACATCTAAGTAATAAATAAAAAAGTATCATTGAAAAAACACAGAGTTTAAGAAGCCAGGAACACAAATAACCAGTTGAAATTTATAAATTTCTTAATAATTAATTAGTAGTATCTCAAAAGTACTGACATTACATATATTTTTCATAAACAAATGTGTGGAAAAATTGTCAAATAAATTTACACTCAATAATATAGCGATATAAACTCATCGGTATTGATTATATTGAATACAGAATCATGAAAAAAAATTAACTAATGTGATCAGCAAAATATATGTTTTCAAAAACAGACCTGTTTTACATCTGTCTTCTACAAAATTTAATGCAACTCTAAACATAATAAGAAGAATAAGTACTCATGATTTCACCTGGCTTTTTCCCTAGCAATTTCCAATCTTTCTTTTTCTTTTTCCTGTTGTTCTCTTCCAATTCTTTCCTCTCTTTTTCTTCTTCTTTCTTGCATTTTTTCAAGTTTTTCCTAAAAAATTATAAAATCACAATATACTACTTACATATATATATATATATATATATATATATATATATATATATACACAACAGGTGATCGTAAAGTCATGCAACCCAAATCACAAATTGTTTTTTATAAAGCCTTTTTATTAATAATAATATTAACAATTATAAAAGTATTACTAACAAGTTTATAATAATTGCTGGAAATGTCTACCATGATTTTCAATGCATGCATCAAAGCGTTTTCTTACACTGTATGTGACCTTTTCCAGTGTAGCAGCAGTGATATTTGATTAACAGTCTTCAATATTTTGTTTAAGTTCATCGAGTGTATGAGGGTTGTTTGAGTAAACAATATCTTTCACAAGCCCCACAAATAAAAACTGGAAGGGCTCAGGTTCGCTGAACGAGGTCATAGACCACAAGCAATTAACCAATCATTAAAGAAATCACGAAGCAATTGCGTACTACTGTTCGCCATGTGTGCCAGCTGCTCCATCTTTTCGTAACCAGCAATCACGTTCATCAGCATCTAGCAAAGTTATAGACTGCATAATTATTTCTTGGTACCGTTCAACTGTGATGGTCTCCAAAAAAAAGATAGGCCCGACAATTCTCCGACAAGATATACCACACCACACCTCAATTCTTTCCGAATGTAATGGCTGTTCATGGAACATGTGGGTTCTCTGAAGACCATATTCTGTAATTTTATCTGTTAATATGCTAAAATGAAACCAAGCTTCAGCGCTGAAAAAACCTTGTCTAGAACAGATATGTTATTTTGAATGAAACTTCTCAACCACCGACAAAACTGCATTCTTTCTTCTTATCTGGTTCTTGATGACTTACATTAAACTGGTATGGATGTAATTTTAGAACTTTAGTAGCCTTATGAACACTTCCATAAGATAGCCCAATCTGGTTAGAAAAAGTTTTTGAAGAAACTTTTTTGGAGACTGGAGAATAAAGAAGTGTTTCATTTATCACCTGCAGACTGTCATCGGTTAAAACACAGACGGCTGGTACGTTTACAGTCATGCACACTACCTATATCCCGAAAATGATTAAATAGATGAAATGTAATGGATTAAAATTCTTCTTGACACATCATATATGATTTCAATTTACAGTAACAACAATAACACGCATTGTTCTTGCGTACAAGATGTTGCTGCTTAGACTAAACAAACTGCTTGGTGCCACACTCACTGTTGACGACAACAATAATGACGCATTGTTCTTGCATGCAAGACGTTGCTGCTCAGACTAAACAAACTGCTTGATGCCATGCTCACTGTTGCCCAGAGGTGTGATCTAGCAGTGCTATCGTACACTATTCTGTCACACAAAAAATTACCCTAATTAAAATATCTTTTACAAAAGTTAACTGTCATTCCTACAAAGCAGAAAAATTTGGGTTGTGCAACTTCACAGACATTTGTTTTATATATATATTAGATGACATATATAACTTTTTGAAAATTCAAATAATTTATCAAAATGTTGACCACTATGCTATTTAAATTCAAAAAACAACATCTTTACCATCAACAGTAACAGAAAAACCTAAAAAATATTAATACCAAACGTCGACTTTCGCGGGATCTCACATAATCAGTTGGTACCTAAAACTATAATTACCTCCAGCAAATAACAAAAAAGAAATAAACTTAAAAATTTAGAAAACATAAACTCAATGGCAGTGAAGTTTTATTGTTACAAATTTTGAGGCTGTTAGAGATTATGTTTTCTAAATTTTATGAAAATGTTAAAATATGAAATTTTTATTCT
Source organism: Lycorma delicatula (assembly GCF_047948215.1). NCBI lineage: Eukaryota > Metazoa > Arthropoda > Insecta > Hemiptera > Fulgoridae > Lycorma > Lycorma delicatula. Next base: position 705,071 of record NC_134457.1, read on the forward strand.
ATAAAATTTTTTTTCATATTTTATGAAAATATGAAAAATTTATATGAATATAATATAATATGGGAATGTAATTGCAAACCACCCGTAAAACCTGCTAGGAAAATTCCAATGGCAAAAACATCAAACCCCTATGGAATAGCCAATGGTTGAACACGACTGAATTGCTAAATTTGTTTTTTATTACATACGAAGTATGTGAGAAAAGTAATGAGATTGGTAACACTGCAAGCAATCTGGCAACGCTGTGTCTACCGGTCTATGCTAAATCGGTTTGTTCATCCCTTCCACATGGTCAGTATGATGGCCACAGCACCATCAGTGAAGTTGTGTTTATGTTGTGTGTTATGAAAATGGTGCATCGGAATTTAGAGCAACGTTGTGCAATGAAGTTTTATGTTAAACTTGGGGAATCTATGAGTGTGACCTTTGAAAAGTTGAAACCGGCCTATGAGGAACATTGATTATCAAGAGTACAAGTTTTCCGCTGGCACAAATCATTTTTGGAAGGCTGAGAACACGTTGAAGATCAACCTCTCTCAGGGAGATCTTCAAGTTCAAAATTTGACGAAAATGTTGAGCATGTGACGGTTCTTGTGAGATCTGACCGTCATTTAACAATAAGGATGATGAGTAAACAATTAAATTTAAGCACTATCACCGTACATCAAATTTTGACAAATGATTTGGATATGCGAAAGGTTTGTGTGAAATTGGTGCCGAAAAACCTCACATAGAACAGAAGGACAATTGAAGAAATGCGTGCATTGATCTTCTGTGAGGATTGACAATGACCAAGAATCCTTCAATTGTGTGATCACAGGTGATGAATCCTGGATATTTGAGTAAGATCCTGGAACAAAGCAGCAAAGCAAATAGTGGCACACTCTGTCATTTCCTCGACCGAAAAAATGTCGAATGAGCAAATCAAAGATCAAAACCATTTTGATTTGCTTTTTTGACAGTACGGATTTCGTGCATAAAGAATTTGTTTCTCCAGGACAAACCGTCAACCAAGTGTTTTTACAAAGGTGTCCTTAAAAGGCTCAGGAAAAGAATGATTTGTGTGAGACCAGACATTGCAGACAAGTGAATGCTTCATCATGACAATGCCCCGTGTCCCACGACCATTTCCATCATAGAATGTTTGACCTCAAAACGCATTCTTACAGTTCCTCAACCCCCCTATTCACCCAATCTGAGTCCTTGTGACTTTTTCCTTTTCCCGAAATTGAAACATGTCTTAAAAGAATGTCATTTTAAAATTCTGGAGAACATTCAATAGACTGTAACCGACCAGTTAAAAGCCCTACCAGTTGAAGGGAACAATGATTCCGCCGGTGTATAGGTGCCCAAGGGAACTACTTTGAAGGGGATAATATTGTTTGAAAAAATGAAACCTTTGGTGGGTAAAAAGTCAGTCTCATTACTTTTCTCACACACCTCATATATATGTAGCAAAAAACATAGAAATATCAATACAATAAATAAGTGTAAAAAAAAACTAATAATCTCATAAGTAACAATAAATTATATTTTTTTATGATTATAATTAAATGTATATAACGTATATGTTAATTTACAAGCAAAACAAAAACAAAAATTAGAATAAGCAAATGCCGGAAGAAATTTTTTAAGAAATAAAAAACTGGAAAATTTAAGCCATTTTTCCTGTTTTGACCTGATTTTATTACATTATGAGGAAATAGAATCCATAAGACAAATTTCAAAATTATTAAAGTACACACCATGTTTATTCCAACAAATTTTATTTTTACAGGTATATTTGATTTTATATCTGTGACATGAATTATTCTAAAAATGATCACTATTAAGTACCAGTGTTTGGTTCAAAAATGCATATTTAATTCCAAGTGCAAGATGCTTACAAAAACCAATATAAATTAAACTGATTACCTCAACTGGTTTTAAAATTTGATTTACAAATTTTTAATTTACAGAACTTAATGTCAAAAAAAAGGCACATCAAATAATCAATAAAAACTTAGAAATATTAGTATAAAAAACTCAGCTGTTTAAAACACAGATTAAAACACCAGAATTCTGTATTATACAGACATTTTGCAAAGATGTTCATGTAGTGCTCACAACACTTGATGATGTTATTTATCATCAAAGCATTATAAAATAGACAAAACTGATAACCTATATTAAGTAGTTTCTGTAATTTTTAAATATAAATCCAAAGTTCTGGTAATCTCTAATTAACAGCATAAAGAAGATCATCAGCATTTTTTTCCAAAAGAAAATAAAACAAAAAATTTTAATTACTGATTAACATTATTCCTGTTATAATGGTTTAACATTTTCTTATTAAAATGACATTTCATTTCTTATGGTTAAGCTCCAAAGCTTCAGTGAACATCAACCTCAACAAAAAAAACAAAGAAAACACAAATTACAAAGCTCAATGATATTCTGACAAAACAGTACTGCCATTATAAACTAAACTAAAATAAATTATATTGTATATTGTACAGAAATTTATTTAATATACCTAAGGTTAAATTATTTAACATTAAAGAATCATGTTAGATTTTTTGTTCTAATACGGTACAATTCCTCATTAAAATTATAGAAAGATAATAAATTTTTATCAAGTACCAGTGTGCACCACTTCCTCATGGGTTTCTTCACTTATCATTAAAACTCCAAATTCCATGAGATTATAGAAATGAACTTGACAAGCACAGCAGAGTATACCTGCAATTGTAGGTTTTTAAAACAGATCATCTTTAAAATAATTCTATTATAAGTATAAATTGAAATTCAATAGATCTTAAATGCTGTAAATAGAGAAGTGTAATAAAACTATTGGTCAGTTTTTTACATAATATGAGCTCACACCTATTATACATGAGCCCAGGACTACTCTATTTTGAAATTCCAGTACAAGATTTACTTGAATTCTTTCTTCTACTGTTTCATTTTACCCGACCTGGGAGTACATTGGTTCAATCACTTTTTTGAGTTTTGTGCCTTTCTGTTAGCCCAGTATTGTATCATTCTTTTCGATCTTACAAAGGTGGATCAATAAGTACCTGTGTTAGGAATGAAAATGCAAGTTTTTCAGAAAAACTTTTTTTATTTTTTAACATAATCTCCTTTTAGGCGGATACACTTTTCCCAACATCCCTGAAATTTTTTTAAACCCTTTAAAAAGTATGATTTGTCAAACTCTTCAAAATAGGCTTCTGTCTCAACGATGACCTTTTCATGCAAGTTGAATTTTTTTACCCACAGGCCATGTTTTCATGTTGAAGAACAGAAAGAAGTCGCATGGAGTCAGGTCGGGTGAATACAGTGGATGCGGTAGCAATTCATGCAATTTATCTACGCCAATTCCAAATAAGGGAGCTGGTGCATTGTCATGATGAAACCACTTATTTCTTTGCCAAGTGGGATCGTGTCTGTTTCAATTTCTCATTGAGTCAGTCCAATAATTCACTTTAGTACTGCACCGTGATTGTGCTTCCTTTTTCCAGAAAGTCTATGAAGATTAATCCCTTCACATCCAAAAAATCATAGCCACGACCTATTCAGCTGAAGGGACAGTCTTGGCCTACTTTGGAGCAGATTAGCCTGGAAAAACTCATTGTTTTGACTGTCATTTGGTTTCTGGTGTATAATAATGGATCCAGGTTTCATCAGTGGTGACAACTCGCGTTGAAACTCCTATGGATCTCGCTTAAAGAGGTCCAAACACTGCTTTGATGTTGACAGTTGTATCCACTTGTTGTCTGAAGTAAGCAATCATGATACCCAGAGTGGACAGCTTTCTCATTCTTAACTTAACATGTAAACAGTTTATTGCTGTTCCACACAATACACCTACAGCCTCTGCTACTTCATGCACTTTCGTTTGGCGATCGACAAGAATAATGTCATGGACCTTTTCAAAGATTTCCTCAAACTGCTTCTACGGCAACCTGGGTGCTCCTCATCAAAAACAGATGTATGGCCATGTTTAAATTCGTTAGGTCAATATCTCACATTTGTCATAGATGGTGAAGAGTCCCTATAGAAAGAATGCAACTTCAGTTTTATTTCTTCGCACGTTTTTCCATCCAAAAATAAAAAGCGAATTACAGATTGATATTGTTCTTTTTCCATTCTATCGAAAAACACCAAATATGTTTAATACAAATTGTGGTCAAATAACAATTAACCTATGAATCAGTCTAAAATTTTGTATGGCATAATTTTATATGGGAGTATACTGTAATGCCAACTTTCCTCAGCAACATCACCTGTCTTTGAACACAGGTACTTATTGACCATCATCGAACTTTCCTTTCTTCTTCGGAGAATTGAAATTACGTTTGGTTTTCGTTTGGAACCTCGTTTTCTTGTCCTGTTGATTGTTTTGGTCATTGTTCAGAAGCAAGTTTTCTGTGATGTGAAATACCATTAGATATTTTTATGTTTGGTTGAGCCAATCTGGATTCTTTATTTTGGTAAAAAAAGTTTTTTGTCAGAAAAATAAATTAAATTAATAAAACAGAAAAAATTTTTAAAACTTGAACTGTACCAATCTAATCTGAAATTTGAGTCTCAGGCACGTAATTAAAAACTTGGATACACCCCATAACAGTCATGTGTTTTATTAAAATAGATTACCTGACGCTCTGCTTCAAGAATACGTCTGCGTTCTTCAACTGCTGCTTCCTTAGCAGCCTTCTCTTCCTGTCTCCGCAGCCTCTCTTCAAGAATACCTTGTAAACGCTCTTCTTGTTCCTAGAGGAAAAATATTATTTTTTTTATCATCTTTTTCTTTTTTAAATCTCTAGCATAATGAAATAGATGTTATAGGCTTTAACACATTTGCTAACAGAAAATATACCATACTCAAAACCTTACTTATTTACCATTACATATTTACATATTATTTACCCTACTTCCTTATTAATGAAGAGATGGAAAAATGTTCTTATTTTTGCTTCTACCCTGCTACATTTTATCATTATAAAATTCACAGGCTACCAAAAGCAGAAATACTACCTGCCTTTTCTCGTAAGTTCTAAGTAAAGTCCCAATTCGACAATAATAAAAAGAGAGCAGCTGTAACCAGGCATATGCCTACAGTTGCCAAAATACTGGTAACTATATGTATTGTATATAAATTACCTGCCTAACTAGCAGGTTATACACCCAGGACTGCTTTAGTTTGCAACTCCAATACAGTATCTATTTGGGTTCTTTATTCTAGCAATTTTTGTTTTTGTCAGAATAAATAAATGAAATTAATAAACCAGAAAAAAGTCTAAAAGCTTGGCTTGTGCCACCATTTAATAAGTAACTTACTTTTACAGATAATTTTTTTTCTGTTAGTGCAGTTAAAAAACATGTAATATTTTTAAGGAAATAATATCCAAATTGAGTATGGACTTTGCTACTGCAATCCAGAAGCATATAAGGTCTTTGTAAAAGAATGATGGGGTTTGAACGTGGATTAAATAAAAACAAAAATACATATAATTGACGTTATTTACGAAATTTGTCATCAGAAACAGTTTTTTTACATAACTAATAAATTTCAATATGTGCACCCTTAGTCACTTGGCAAATGTCCAATCGATACTCAGTTTCTGCCCATACCCAAATTAACATATCTTCTGTTATGGTTGCAATTGCTTCATTAATCCTTTGCTTTAAGTGACGCAGGTCGCATATTTTTCAATCATTTGTGTAAAACTTTGTAAATTGTTGTTTTTGGAATATCTAGCTTCAGGCTTCGACAAGAGATGAATTTGTTAGGACTTCTGATTGCAGACTGTCTAATTCGTTCAACAGTTTTGTCTGATACTCGTGGTCTGCCAGTTGATATTTCCTTAAGAACAGATCCAGCTTCTTTAAACTGAACCAACGTTGTATATTATTTTCATGCGGTTGCTCTTTTCCATTTCATGTCGAAATGCAGGTTGAACTAAAATATCAGACTTTAATTCAGCCTGTCACAAAACACTCTTTGCTTTTTCTTGAAAGTGAACACAATAACTAACTAAACACATTTCAGCAACAATACAAAAACTGGTGTGGTGGTTTGAACTGCTGTTTCACAAACTTTTGGGTTGGAGGCTATCATGGCTACCAACATTACTTCTCAAAATTTTCCTACTGCCTTGATCCTAAATACAGAAACCACACCACCATTCTTTTATGTTTGCTGAAAAACGAATTCGGCACATTTGAAATTTATTAGTTATGTAAAAAAAAAATGTTTGAGATGACAAATTTAATAAATAAAATCAACTGTAAGTATTTTTGTCTTCATTTAATCCATGTTCAAAACCCCACCCTTTATACATATACATATACAGGTGTATCACAAAGTTCTCCTGAGACTTTCATAATCTATTCTACTCATGAAAATAATAAAAAAAGTTGATAATAAACCATATATCTTAAAATACTTTGTTCGCGAGTTACGGCAAGTGAAAATGCTTGCTCAGATTTCAGCTCCCTGGTGAAATGAGGTCAAACTTAAATTTTTAGAAAGTTAAAGCAGAATTGGTAATTTCTTATGGTTTTTGACTGAAAAACTGAATAAAATAGGTCTCAAACAATGTTTGTAGTAATTTTGAAAAACCTGGGTGAAAACCAATAAATTGGTGTAAAAAACACTGTTTTTTATGTCAGACGTACAAAAACTTTATTAAATGAGTAATAAACACATAAAACTTTTAAATAAAAATTGTAGATATCTAATTCTAAACAAAATGGTATAAGGTAAGTTGAATAACACAAAAATTTAGACGAATTTGAATTTTATTTAGAAACAGTACATTACTACATTTGTTGGAAAAGTACTTATTTAATGTAAACAAAAACCAAAATCTTTTTTCTGGTGATGTAAAAAATTTTTAAAAACAAAATTTACTGTTAAAAGTTGCTGTTAAAAAATAAAAATAAAAACTGGAAATTACACAATTGTAAAATAAAAATAAATTAATAAAATTTACTTACATAATAATCTTTTTATTAATGACAGAAATACAATAAATTATTTGAAATATTATTATTTCAAAGTTGGCAGTAAAATAACAACAGCTGTTCAATAATGCGTAATATGTTATTAGTGTTTAAATCATTTTGTAAGTTACGTAAAGTATATCAGGTACTGTGAACTGTGCTATCTTTAGCAAAGGTTTCCTGTAAATTTTAGTTTGAACATGATCGGTTTGCCATTGAAGTAATGCCGTACTTATTTACAACAAAGGAATACACTGATATGGTATATGGTACACTGGATATGATATTCATTTTAGGTGTGTGTATGTAATGGTAATGCTATAACTGCTGCAATAGAATAAGAAACACATTTTCTGAATTGTAGGATTCAGATCATAAAACAATTAGTGCAATCTTCAGAAAATAGATTCACTACCTAGTATTCGTATCAGCTATGAATAATCTGTCCAACATGAAGCTATTATTGATGAAATTATTATGATGCAGTTCAGCACAGTCCAGGTGACAGTACGTGTCTTTCTAAGCAGATCAGAGTTTCACAGTTTGAACAGGGTTTGAAGATATAAAAATTGTATGTTCAAAAGATAGAAATTACAAAAATAATGAATTAGGTTTATCTAGTAAGACAAACCATCTAATAAACAATAGACATTGTATTTCTGATATTGACACAAATTTAGAAATATTAGAAATTAATAAAGATGTCATGAATTTAAATATATTAGAAAAATATTACATATATAAATCCAAACAAAATTTCAGTTTGATAAACTCAGACAGTATTTGAGGGATACATTCTTATAAAAACTGCAAAAGAGAACAGCACTCATATAATGAATTAATATGTAGTTATCATTAAAATATTACAATAATGTAACAAACATTACCCAAGTGCACGGTTTATTTTAGCATTTTTTAATATTTTTATTATCTTTATTTAATGTGCAATTTAATAAAATGAATTCAATCATGACTTAGGATACAAGATCCCATGAAAGTACTATCATGATAAAATTAAGGTAAGATTTGTCTCATCTCAATAACCTGCACTAGGTGGGTTTTTTTGATTTTATGTATACACATATATATATATATATATATATATATATATATATATATATATATATATATATATACAGAGTGTCGCATATAAAACACAACCCAACCTTATATTGGTACGTATTGAAATAATAAAAAGGCATGTGTAAATGTAAATGTAATTTTTATTATTACCATTAGAGTGGAATGTTGGAAGTGGCTCCCATCTTCTTGAATACAAGCTTCAATTTTTTTTTACAACGTTTCTTGCAACTTTTTTCAAAGTATGTGGCTGGATATTTAATACAGCTTGTTCAATATTGACTTTCAATTGTTCAAGTGTTCGTGGTTTATTGCTGTAGGCTTTTTCTTTGAGGTAACCTCGTAGAAAAAAATCCGCCCCAGTCAAATCTTGAGATCTTGGTGGCCACAAGCCTCGACCAATAACACGATTACCAAAGAATTCCTCAACGAAATCAGAAGTTGAACCTGCGTAGTGCGATGTCGCACCATCATGTTGTAGCTGGCAGTGTCTGTCTTCCTCCTCCAAGAGTGCAATGAACTGAAATAAAATATCCTGATATCGTTCTGCATTAATGGTGTACTCGAAAAAAATAGGACCGATTATTTTCTTCCGCGATATCGCGCACCACACGCCCAACTTCTGTGGGTGTAATTGTTTTTCGTGATAAACGTGGCAATTTTCAGCACTCCAAATTCTACTGTTTTGGCTGTTTACGTAGCCATCCAAATGAAACCGTGCTTCATCTGTGAAAAATAATGAATCCATAACATTAATTCCCTCACGCGGAAATTGACGGAATAGTTGACAATATTGTAGCCGTTTTTCTTTGTCGGGCTCAAAAAGTCGATAAACCGTTTGAATGCGATAAGGTCGTAATTGTAATTGTTTGGTCGCCCGATGAACAGTTGATTTAGACAAATTAATTTCAGCAGACAAACGTCTGATTGATTTATTTGGTGAGGCGAGTAATCGGTCTTTGATTTCAGTGACTGTATCTGTATTCAACACTGACGCAGATCTTTTGTGTTCCTTGTTATTAACAGAACCGGTCTCTCTAAATTTTGCAACTAACCTTAATACTGATGTTTTGTTAGGAGCTGGTTTATCTGGGTACGTATGGCGAAACAAATCTTGCACTGCAACCACTGATTTCGTACTGAAGTACGACTCAACAATGAAAACACGTTCATCTAGCGAAAACACCATCTTGTCTATAGCAATACACTGAATGTTATGATTGCATTGTTGTTACTATCAGTAGTGTTCTACTGCGTCGCCGCAATGTTCAGATGTTGGACGAGTCCATTTCAGTAACGAGTAGGGGAGTAAGCTTGACTTTTGAAATTTCATGGATGATTGATTGATGGGTTGCGTTTTATATGGGACATCTATATATATATATATATATATATATATTACTGAAATTAATCTTTTTAAGATTTATGATTCATATTACTCACCTGCACTGTTAAATTATATTTAAATTCTATTAAATAAATCACCTAATACAGAATATTGAGATACGATCTCAACCTTGATTTGAAATCTTACCTTGATTTTTCCATATAAGTACTTATGCGGAATCTTGTATCCTCAGTCATGATTGAAATAATTCTGTTACTGCATAATAAAAATTTAAAAATAAAAATATTAAACTAATGAAAATTACATATTAATTTACAGAAGTGTAGCTATCTGTTGCAGTTTTTATAACACTGTCTCCCTCAAACCATCAGACAACGTACAGTGCATTGGACAACAGAAATGTGTATTCATCAATAACAAATTTCAAAATGCATAAAACAGTAACCATTTCGACAAATTAAAAATTTACAATCTATAAAAACAATCTAATTTAATGTAATTTAAGAATTAAATACCAATTGAAGGTAGGGGATCCCGTGAAAATTAATTCTTGAAGTTAATATGGGAAGTTCAACTTATCTATTTACTGCGTCTTGGAGGTTTAAATTTCATTTAATATTAAATTTTATTAGCACAGTGGTCAATATATTAATGAATTATTTATTTGTTAATAAATTATATATATACATATATATTGTATATATATATATATATATATATTGTGTTAGTAGAATGCTTTTTCCAGTTGTCTTTGTTTTTATTCATATAGCATAAGCATAAGTCAATAAATACAGTGATACATTCACTTAAGTGTAATATTAATATCTAAATTAATTATTGAATGTTTTGTGATCTTCAGATGTTATGGGTGGATAGGTGGTCTGGCTGTAGATCACTTAGCCTGCAAATCACTTTTATAAAAGCTATTATCATCTTAGGTAAGGTTGTTTGAGATGTGAATAAGTTTGCCTGCCATAATTAATTCTCTATATATGAGTTTTTATTTCCTTTTTTCCATAATCAGCTGTAAAGTTTAATATTTATCATATAGTTTGTTTGAATACGTCAGTAACCGTTTACATTTTGTTGTATTGATAAAGTAAGACAATGTCACCAATACATCTATCTACTCAACTATCTTTTGGGCATGTATATTATTCATATAATGTGTTTATTTGTTTTATGTCTTCTAAAAAGATTAAGGAGTAGTGAAATAACAGGAACCATAAAATAATTCCAATATAATTCAATTCTAACATACTTTTCAACCACCTTCCTAAATGTGTCTTTATGGTGAAAAAAAAAAAAAAAACAGCTGTGTACTATAACATGAGCCAGAGGAGGAAACAGCAGCAACAGCCACTGAAGATGCTATAGAATTTATTACTTTTTCAGCCAGGTAGTAGTTACTAAAATCATTTGACAAGAGTTTAAAAAATATTTTATTAAAGAATAGTGTTATACGGTTTATCATTAAAAACTGATAATTTTGAATAATACACAGACTATTTACCTGACATAATGCCATAAAATCATGTCGTTTATTTTGTGCTTCCAATTCATTAATAAAAGCAATCTCCCTTAATTTTTCTTCTTCATCATGAGCTTTTCTTCTAATGCTACTCAGATGTAAATTGCGTTTTTCTTCAGCTCGCTTAAGCTTCTGCTCAAGGCGTATACGCCTTTCTTCAGCTAACTGAGACTGAGCTGCTTTAACTTCTCCTACCTAAAAGATTTTAATATAATTATAAAAATAAAATTCCTTAAAAATCATTCAAATATATTATTAAAGTTAAATCGTGAAATTCAAAATAGTTTTATAAAAATACTTACTGCTATAAAAATACTCTGTTAACAAAAACTTATGACATAAAAATTACTAATTTTATACTGGCTTTATTTTCTTTTTTTCTTTTTAGTATTCCTAAACAAAAAATCCCACCAAAAATATTGTCAATCAAACAGAAAGGATAAATAAAACATTAATAAAAGAACAGAAAAAAGGAAACGACACAATTTCCGATTTAAGTTTATCTGAACCATAATTTTGGTTCTACAGCTATTAAAGCAAAAAAAAAAAATGTTTTTCTACTTTTGGGAATTTAAAGGAAAAATTGAAGTCCATACATAATTCTCAATATTCCAAGAACTTTACTAGTGTTTGTTTGGCTATGATCGGTTTAAAAATTTAATGCAGAATACCTTTTTTTTAACCTCTGGGGCTACCATTAGGTATTGCTTCAGAGAATTAAATTTTTGTAGATGCCATGCCTGACCAGGATTCGCCCAGAACCTCCAGATGAAAGACCGAGACGCTACCATTCGCGCCACTGAGGCCGGCTAATGCATTATACCTGTATATAAATAAACTGTCATGCATTCCATACATTAAATCAGCATTTCTCGACCTGGGGGTTGCACTGATATGAAAGCAGGATTGAAAATTAGCCTACAACTACATGTAAACAATACTGAAATAATTTTATGAGAAAAAGAATCATTTACTATAATCATTTTAGTTACAAGTATGCACGTAAAGAAAATAAATTAATGAGATGGTTACGTTTATTTTTCATTTAAAAGTTTCTCCATACGTAGATTTATGTTAGAAACACAAAAGCAAATAATAAAAGATGATTCCTTCGTTTAGTTTACAGCACAACTACTATTAATTAAAAGGTTTTTTGGAGAAAAATTAATTTCATAGAGGTAAGATGTGGCAAAAGGGATTAATATTTTCAATGCTTCTGTGTTTAAATATTCTGTAATATTCCATATTCACTTTGACAAGCAAGCCAAAATGTATCTATATTTACAGGTAAGAGTTGAAGTTAAGTAGTTTTACCAGCAGACATTTCAATGAGCTGGTCACGAATCTCAACTGGTAATTTAGCAGCTGCAACAACGTTTTCACTATATGGATTCAGTACCCGTTTATCTTCCAGGAAATAATCCGCCAACTGAATTTTTACCTCACGCAAATGCATTTTCTTGCTATCAAAACTGTGGTGAATAATGTGTCTTCTTCATCCAAATTTCTCTCAATATAATTGGAAGTGAGTGGAAACATATCAAAATATTTGCTTTGAAGGTGAATAATCCAAATATCAAACTTCTTAATGAAAGCATGAACTTTGTCTGTCATTAATAAAATGTTTTTATCACATCCTTGTAAATTCACACTCAAGTCATTTAAATGCAAAAACACATCCGCTAAATAAGCCAACAGCAACATAAACTCATTAGTCTGTAAAAACATGGAGAATGGCGTTTGTTTATCCTGGAAACATATTAATTCATCTTGCAATTCCAATAACCGCGTTAACACTTTCCTCATGATAACTATCTGACTTCTGTATGGAAAAGAAGATTTTTTTCTTTCTCCCATTTCAGCATATAGTTTAGCTAACAGCCTATAATGGTTAACTTTTAGTAAAATTAACCTTTTTATAGCTTCATAAAGAATCTGTTTCAGATTTTCTGGCATATCTTTTGTGACAAAAGCATGTCTGTGAAGGAAGTAGTGCATCCATAAGGTGAACTTTTAATTTTTTCAGAACCATCACTACAAAATGCAATAAATTTTGTCCTATCTAGTTATAGTTTTTAGAAGCTTCATAAGAATTATCAGAAAGACATTGTCCTGTTGCATGACCAAGTATTGATTAGCAAAACAGCACATTTTCTTTGATTTATCTCTCCCTATTGCATTAATATCTTACAAAACATAAGAACAAAAATGTTTGCCACATCCGTTCATTCATCAAATTGAATACTAAAAATTCACTTGAACTCACTTGTTGAATTATCTGATCGCAAACATCGGCAGCCATGTCACTGATTCGCCTTGACACTGCATCATTAGCAAGTGAAATTTTTTTGCTTCTTCCACTGCCTAAAAATACTGGTTTTCTGCGATTGTATGGAGTTTGGACATCTTAGCAACTCTTAATGCTATGAGATAAGATGCTTCATGTGTACTTTTGTCAGTATGGCCTGATTTACAAATAGAAGCTTGTTGATTTCTCAACGTATGTAATTTTCTTTTGAAAAATTCGAAGGGTTTATTCCAGATGTTTATTTTCTAACTGTCAAATTAATTTTGATGACTTCACGCTTTCTGATGAAAGCATAAAGCCATCAAAATAACACACTCTGGTTTTCCATCCAATGAGGAAAAAACATAACTTAAAACCATAATTTATTTGTCATTCTACAATCTTGTCTTTTTACCAATCGATTCATTGGATATAGATGCCTCAATTTGTTTTTTCACAGATTTATCCATTTTGCATAAGAATCTAACTGGAAAAAAAGCAGTTACATCATTTGAGCACACACTAAAAATCCAAAAAATTAATTATTATTATTTTCAATGAAACTTAGCTTTTAAAAACTTAAATAAAGGCATTCAAAACTAAACTGACATTCTGCAATCCCTTATGCCTCTTTTATACTGCTTAGACTGCAACATGTTCAAACGTATCATATGCTTGTTCTCACAACACATGTTCAAACATAATATGACGCTTTCACAGCAAATAATATGCAAGCCGACCAAATTACAAGGAGCACACACACATCAAGTTAGAATCTGTAAATTGCTCATGTTTGTACATTTCATACCTGCCTATTCATATGTGTCGCATTCAACGTAGCTAAACAGTTTTAACTAAGTTTCATTGGGTTGTGGTTAGGGGGGAATCGCCAAATATTCATTATATATTCCCATTTTACTTTTTGAGGATTGTAGAGCTAAAAAGGTTGGAATCACTGCATTAGATTCAGAGGCACTGATCATCCTCAAACATAGACTGATTATTTAAAATCAGTCGTGATGAAATTTAAGCTAAGTTAAAGACTTCAAAGAAATAATTGAGAATAAAATGGGATGTAGGCAAACCAAAATAAAATTCAGTGAAATTGAAATTTGAATAAATAATAAAATTACAACAAAAATAAATTCAGCCAAAACTATATAGATAAATTCAAAAAAGGGTATAATTATGACACAAGAACTTACATTATGAAAAAAGATAATTCAATAGAAAACCATGTACCATCTAGCATCCATAGAAACAAAAAACATATTAAAATACATGGATGTCTATAAATTCTTAAGATGTTGAAAGGAAGAAAAAACCACAGGCACTTTCGAAAAAAATTAATAGAAAGTGCAAAAGAGCAAAGGAAAACTGAACAGTGCTGTGATGAAGAAAAAAGTAAAAAGAAAAATGATTCTTTTTTTGCTTGATAATTTCACCACATAAGCTTGAAGATTGTGGGCAGGATATATAAAATTATCAGAAAGGTAGACACCGTTTACAGAAGAATAAGAGGAAAACTTAGGTAAATGAAGCCAATATGTATCAGAGAACGGATAAAGAACCATTCATTATTAAGGAGAAAAGAGAATTAGCAGGTGGTAGGAATATAGAGAGGGAATATAAAATTACAAAGCATGAAAAATTATCAGGAAAAATTTTAGAGGAAGAAAATGAAATCAATGGTGAAATCAGAAGACACTCTACTTGAGATCAGAGTTTGATAGCACTCTTTACAGGCTTAAAGAAACTAGGAATACATTATATACTGTAAAAATTATTTTCTTGTTTAGAAGCAGAGCAGAATAGACTGTACAAATTAATACGTAAACTTTATGAGAGTAAGGAGCATCCAAGATTTTATAAAAAGTGTAACTGCCACTCCACAAAGAAAGCCGAAGTAGAAGCGAAACTACTTCAATGCCTTTGTAATGCTTTTCACCAGAAAAAACAGACAAGCCTGTACAAATCATGCAACTGAATACTCTATCACAACCACACCACCCCGGTCCAGAACCTTTTAACGAAACATACAAACCAAATTCATCACACACCAAACATTTTAGGTACGGTTATCCAATTTCTGAATTTTTGATTTCTGCCCAAGCTGAAAATACCATATAAGAGACACAATTTGACAGCTGAAAGATGTTACGAAAGAAAGTGACAGCACCGCTTTAAGCTACTTTGAAAGAAGACTTGCAGAAATATTTTGGAAAATGGGAAAATTGTTACGCTAAAATTATCAAGTCACAAGGATCACATTTTGAAGGATAAAACCAAATTTTTTAGGTACTTTAATCCAACGCCAAAAGATCAGATGGATACTATTTGATCAGACTTCATATTGGCAATTTTGTAAAACTTATCATAAGACAATAATGGTTATTAAAACAAGTATAAATAACATTTTTTTTTTTTTAAATATGTTATGCAATAAATTCTTTTAATAGAACAATTATTATAATAAAAAGATAAATATTATTAAAATTGATACTTAAATTGTTTAATAATAAAAATACATATTATTATGCTTAATTATATTAAATAAAACAGAACAACCTTGCTCAATAGTTCTCTTAATTTAGCAGTTTTATCAAGAAGCAGTTGTTCCCGTTTTTGATGAGCAGATGCCTGTCTTGCATGATGTCTTCGTATGGCCTCTGGTAATGTACGTCTACGGGAAGGTGAAGATAGTTTCTGATGGAGTTCAATAGCTCTCCCTGGATGTCTTGCTACCAATTCCTCCAGTTGTTCTAAAGTACAAAGACGATCAGACCAGCTTGTACCTGCAACACCCATGACACAAATAAGGAGCGTGTAAAACATCTGAAGAATAAAAAATCGATGAAAAAGAATACGACCAAGAATATATGTCTACCAAGAATAAAATTTAAATCACGTGGACCAGACTATAATACTCAGTACTATTATACTTTCACAGCAATATTTTGCTACCTTTTTAAATTCTTTAAAAATAATTTAAATTGCAAACAGAAAAAGAAAAATACAAACAAAAAAACTGGGTCTTACACAGTTGACAACTTCATTTCTTAAAAATGATCTATTTAAGTTTCAAAGCATTTTGCTAATAAGCATTGTGTATGAAATATTGAATTAAAGCAATTTATTTTCTTTATGTAAGCTTAAAGAAAGCTTATGTAAGCCTTTTTTTTAATTATACAGATTTTATTTGTTGGCTGATTATGTGATTCTTATGTAAGGGTCTGTTGTTATATTACTAACTTGTATTTACTTTTTATTTATACCATTTCAATGTAGTTTTCTTTATGGCAGGGTTTTGGCATCTAGTTTTCAGACATAATAAATTGGCAATTTAGTTTTCTTCACACAAGCTTCCAGATTCATAGTTATAGATACAAGGTCTTGTGGAGGCAAGAGTATAAGTATGATGACTTATTCGAGAAAATAAAGATATTAACTCCTAAAGTCCATCCAAGTAATAGTATCAATATTACATTCATAATATAAGCAGCTTATGTTAGTTTGATTAAGATTAGTTTAGGATGAATAGACAAATTTAATACAGAAAACAGCAAATACACGGGAGATAAGTAAATTTTCATTAAAAAATAGAAATAAAATACAAATTTTGGTGTAAATCATATAAAATTATATTATAAAAATTAAACCCTGTTATTTCTACTTTACTGTTTAATGCCTACTCTAGTACAAACCTATTAAATACCTCATATGACTCATTTTATCTGTATTCTTCTGTGAATGTAAAAAACTGAGTTTTACAATCTTTTTTTTGTTACATGGGATTTCTTAACAAGCTCCATAATTTTAATTACAATTTCAAAAAATATTTTTTCAAGATGCATTAAAATAAGAATTACTTATAAGAATATAATTAAAATAAATTTATTAAATTAAATTAGATTAAAATAAGAATTACTTATCACATGTAGGAGAGGTTATCTCTAAAGCAAGGACCATTTCATTGTAAAAAACTTTATTCAGAAAACTTTAGAAATACTTTTTATTTCTCTTAAACTACTTCTCTATATAATTGCCACATGAATTAAGACATTTATCGTAGCAATACACCACCTTCAATATACCCTCGTCGTATTCTTCTGCTGCCAATCCATTTAGCCACTGATTAACAGCATTTTTAAGTTCATCATCACCCTGAATTGGTTACTGCTAAAAATTTGTTCAATTTCCCAAACAAATGATAATCAGATCTAAGTCCGGACTATAAAGTGAGTAATCGTAAATTTTCCATTCAAATGTTTTCAGTAAATCACGTGTCAGATCTGCAACATGTGAACATACATTATCGTGCCAGGATGACGTTGTCGATCACCTGTCCACATCACCGATGTGGATGGCATGCCATAACTTATGTAGAGTTTCGAAGCAGGCTTCTGCATTTATAGTCGTTCCACATGGCATGAAATCAATCAGCAGTATGCTAAACAGATCCTAGAAGTTTTTTTGCTATCAGTTTGTGCCCAAACGGGTGTGGCTGACTTTTGTCAGTCTGGTTGGTGATTGAGGATGATGCCATTCACCTGACTGCCATTTTCCCTCTGACGTGTAATACGAAATCCACGTTTCATCGCCAGTAACAATTAAATTATGGAAATCATCTTTTTCTGTGAAGTGCATCAAAAATTCCAAAGCAGATCCCATTCAAATTTTTTTGTGATGTTCTATTGAGATGGTCGGCACCCATGTTCACAAACCTTTCTGAAACCTAAATGGTTATGAACAGTGCAATCAATAACAGCTCTTGAAACATCAGGAGAGAAGAGGAAAGAAGAGCCAGGTCAGAAACTGTTGAGCGATGATCTTTTCTGATTTCATCGATGCGTTTCAACAAGTCCACGGTGATTATAGAGAGCCTCCCCAAACATTCTTAATCATACACATTAATTTTGTTACTTCTAAACCTTTCACACCATTTTCAAGCGTTTCTTTCATTCATTACACCAAACACAGCAACCAACTGCCTATAAACTTCAGCTGGCTTAATATTTTGATGGTTTAAAAACGTATGACTCTACATATTTCACAGTCGGCAACAACATCAATTTTCCTATTCATTTTTTAATATAATAACTCATATATCATCAAAGATGTTTATTCACAATTACTTGATGTTTACTTACAATTTACTTCTACTTTACAGATAAGATGATGCATCTTGAATATTCAAGGTGCAGTGGAGCCACCAATTGCAAAGCCAATTAACAAACCAGCTCTATGGAGAACTAAATTGTATACAAATCAGATGTTGCTACATTACTTCATTAGTGCGTCTTCTCATGACAAATAATTCCAAAAAAACCTTTCTGTAAATATTTTAATACTAAGTCATTTTAAATTCAATTATTTACAATATTTATTGTTTAAAAAAAATTATTAATTATATTACATATTTTGAGATTAATAAAGATTTTTATTTATTTATAATAAATTTGATAATTTATATATATAATTATGATGGAGGCATAACCAAATCATATTTATGCAAAAAAAGGCAATTTCATCAATCTTTATAAGAATATCTCCCTCAAGCACAATATAAATAAAATCAGTATCAGTTTCCGGATAAATGGTTGATATTATAGCAGTCACATCATGAAATGATACACTACATTACCTATCCCAAAAAACAAAAATTTATGTTTTGTTATCAAAACTAACAACATAGGAACACAAAAAAAAAAAAAATAATCATATTAAAATACAACCTTTTAAATAAATTAGCTAGCATTAATTTATATCACAGAAAAAAAATGTTTTCAACCAAAAATGTCTACAAGGTACATCAAATAAATAAAATTATAATTAAGAAAAACAAAAAAAGAAAGAAAAACATAATTCTAAATGAACTGTTATCACCTTTATTGCTGCTGTCTTGGGCCATCAATGCTTCAAGCTTATCTAGCGTTTCCATTTGGTCAGCCCACGACAAACCTGACAACATTTCAACATAAATATAATACTGAATAATAACTAAAATAAAAACATTAAAAAAAATAAAATAACTCATCAAACATTTTATGAACGGTTAAATAAATAAAAACAAAACCGTCTCATACTTTAAACATTTCTTATGAACCAAAATTCATAAAAATTTAACGACCACTTTTTTCTTGATTATTCATTTTCTGTAAATAAAAGTACCCGATATAACATCCATAATCTAACTTCCACAGCAAGCTAGGAGAACAAATTCCTCCTTCAATTTGAAAAACAGAAATTTTATTTTTTGGAAAAACAGAAAAAACTACAAGATTTGTACCAAAAACCATACGCAATGCTTTGTTAGGCATGCACATGCACTTCAAGGAATTGTCATTCGTAGGTGAAACAATTTCTGAAGAACATGAAAAGTTTATCCTAAAACTCAATAATCAAGAAGCTACAATAGTCAAGAGGTTACACTGTAAGAACACTGAAAGAAAACTGGTTTCATATACATATTGGAGGACTTACACATTGGTAAGTTCTCATACTAGGGTCTTGTACAAGATCCTAGTACAAGGGTCTAGTAAGGGTCTTGGTCTTGTACTTTTTTTCTAATTTGTTGCATGAAAATCCTTTTACCACCTTCAAAAATGCTAACCTTCCTAGCTGCTAACTGCTGCTATTAATTAAATTTTCTTCAAAAGTAGAGTCGCAAATCACTTTTATTACTTTAGCCCTAATATTATACTCTCTTTCAGGTTGGCTTCATTTAACAGTGGAAAAAGTTCTCTAAAATATTTGATGTCTCACTTTCTTTATCAGTGGCCTTTGAAAAATTTTTCATTCATTCTACATCAGCTTGACATGAATATGGAAGAAGAAAAACCTTCTCAGATACAAGAGAGGCATTTGAGAAATTCTGTTCGCCTGACTCAAAAAAGTTACCTTTGACGAGTCTTTTTTACAAAATTATACTATGTTACTCTGATGTTCCATACACATAAAAAACAGCAATAACATGTGAATGAACTTGAAGGATCATAAATGTAACTATCACCTTCAGATCTTCACAAACTTTCTGATTACACTATCTGAACTCAATTGCGTACAGAATATTGCAGCAAATGGTCTGGTTATTAATGCTCGTACATCATCACACCATCCATTTTAAAAGCGTTGTTGTATTTAGCCACAAATCTTTTTATCTGACTCCATATGAGCTCAATAAGATTAAGTTTAAAGTGAAACGGTGGTAAATGAAAAACAATCATTTCTTTCTCCTTGGTCATTTCATCAATGACACGAGTTTGAAATTTGTTTAACTTTATTTACTTCAATAAGAAGCTCTTTTTTAAAAGCGTCTTCTGGATAACTGATTCCTTTCGATGTTTACTCCTTAATGTAATCCTTCTTTGAAGCAGGAGTGGGAATCTTTTCTGTCTTTCTCGAGTGATATGGGGCATTATCCATAACAATAATGCTTCCTTCAGGAAGTAATAATGTTATCTATCACCCATTTTTCAAAACATGGGCTCTGCATTTCATCATGATAGTCAGTAATTGACTTTTTGATCAGGAAAACTAAATCGCTGCCTTCAAGAAATCCTACCACTCATCCAGCATGGGCTATGACAAATTAAGATCCTTTGGGAACAGTTTTCAGTCCAGTCGATAATCCTGTAAAAAAGCATCTTTCAGTGTCTTAATTGTGATATGTTGCTGTACTTTATTGCAAGTATGACTTGCATGCACGTAAGTTTCATCCAAATATACTATTACTCTTCCCTATTTTCTAATGTCTCTTAAATATGAATGCCACCAGCAAATTACATCATTGCATTGATTACATCATTCTTTTTCTGAAACAAATCCAACATCTTTCACTAATCGATAGAAAGTCCTTAATCTTAAGTTACAAAGATTACTGTCATTATTTACTACTGCTAGAACCTGTGAAACGGTTGGAGGTTGGTTTTTCATAAAATAATTGTGAAATGTCCTTTTTATGATACTCATTAGAAAGTCATTTTAATTAACTTTACAATGTTTTTTAGTTTTATAAACAATTTTTTACTTGTTTTTTGTGATGTGATCACCTGGTTGTTTTTCACTCATTTAGAATTCTAAACACAATAGCCTAGCTAGATTTAATCGCTTCACAAGTTTTCTCAACTACAGAATTGATACTGTCCTGAGGATTTGTTTTTAACAAATAATCACAAACAATAGCTACAGTTAGCCTTGCCCCACTCTTAATTGGCTTTCCTTTTTTATGAGCACTTCTGCTGGCTGAACTCATTTTGGAAAAAAAATAAATTAAAATCGAAACTAAATTCAGATGACTGAACTGAATACAATTGATTAAACAATTTTTAAACAACAGTATACGCGATAAACAGGCTGTGCATATGAGAAATCACACAAACATGAAATTAATAATAAATGTGTAAACTGAACGACATGTCTCTGGTTTCAGCAAAATTAATTAGCTGACTAAATGTTATTAAGAAAAGGATTAAGTTTGTATAAGATCAGCCACAGCCTATATGATAACTACAAAATAATAACAAAGCGTAATAATATCAAATAAGGAGGTTTAAATGTAAAGGAAAAGATTTCTGTATGAATCAGAACATTATAGATCAGTCATCAACCACAATTAATTGTCAAAAACTGTCAACTGATTTATAAATACATATTAAAAAGAATGATGTAATATGCATTAATGTGAAAATAGATATACATAAAAATGTAAAACAATATGCGATATCAAATGTACACATTTCATTTCCTTTTCCCAAGGCTGACCATGAACTATAATTTTTTTTAAAATGAATAACACTTGTTGTTTAAATGAAGTCATCTTCATTTAAACAACAGTCTAAACTAAATATGTCATTTAGTACACATAACAAAACTTATCAGGTGAATTTGTACAAGATCTACAAGGGTTGTCTGAAAAGTTTTGAGCCTAACATAGAAAGACGTATTTTTTCTGTCAAGTCTCCTTTCAAGTCAACACCCTTTTCCAGCGATGCTCTAACCTCTTTAACCCTTCCAAATAGTAGCTGGCATCTTTCTCCAAAAAATAGGGATTTATGTATGTGATAACCTCTTCGTCTGATGAAAATCTCTTTCCACCAAGTGAAGCTTTAAGGTTAGGAAACAAGAAAAAGTCGCTTGGGGCTAGATCTGGTGAACGCGGTGAGTGGTCAACCCATTCAAAATGCAATTCATGAATTTTAACCATGGCGACCTTCAAAGTGTGAACAGGCGCATTGAAAAGCACTGTTGGAAAAGCACTTTTTCCTTCTTCAAATGCGGTTGTTTTTTTTGCAATTTCTGCCTTCAGCCTGTCAAATAATGATGCATAATACTGTCCTGTTATTGTTTTAATTTTCTGAAGATAACTGATCAACAAAATTCTGTTACTATCCCAAAAAACAGTCGCCATGACCTTCCCAGCCGGTGGAACTGTCTTCGCCTTTTTCGGAACAGGTTCACCGACTGCAGTTCACTGTTTTGACTGTTTCATCTCAGGAGTATAGTGGTGGATCCATGTTTCATCTGCAGTTTTGAATCGATGCAAAAAATCTGGCTCGTTTTGCTTAAACTGCTACAGCAGGGCTTTGGAAATGTTCATTCAAATGCGTTCTTGGTCCAAAGTGAGCAAACGTGGCACCAACGTGCAGATAGCTTATGCATATCTAATTCTTCAGTTAATATGACAAACGCGTCCTTTCAATATGCCTATAGCCTCTGCTATCTCTCTACTCTTAATTAATCAGTCATCCAGTACTGTTTGGTGAACTTCTTTGATGAATAAGAAAGAAGAATTACAACTTTTTCTGGTTAAACATCCAAAATTTAGAATCACTTCTATAATTTCACATATCTCTCCAGCTTACTTAAAAAAAATTAAGATTAAATAAAAACATTAAAAAAATTTTAAAAGATCATTTTCTATGGGGCTAAAACTGAGAAATTTAAACAGTAAAGAGGAACAGTAAAAAAGGGTACAACAGTAATAACAGTAATAAAAGGGTTCATGAAATTTTTCCACCAGTTTGAATTCAAAAACTGTAATAGTTCACTCCAGATCTGCAGAGTAACAGATAAGACTTTTTTAAAACTACTTTTTTAACTAAGCAACATAAAAAAATAAATAATTTTTTTAAATACTCACATTTTATTGTCTTATAAATACTCAAAGAAGGTAAAAGTACTAGAAAAAAATTAAATTAAAGCCCCCTGCATAATTAGTACCTGATAGCTCACGTAACGCTTTAACTGTTTTTTCACTACTTTCATCTTCCTCAGTACCGGCAGTTTCAGTCAGTTCTCCATCTGTTTCTGTACCATCAGTTTCAGTATCCACCTAATAACATAACAAAATATATTAAAATAAATAAGCATACACAAAAAAATTTTTTTTAAATATATATATATATATATATATATATATATATATATATACTGTTATATAATAATAATAATATTGATATTAATACATTATCATAACACACAGCAGATCTTATACAACATCTAATATAAATCATTCATCAACTTGCCATAAAATAACAGAATTTTTTAACTGAATAGCAAAAAAACATCTCGTAACAATTTATTGATTCTATTAGTTTTATACCTTCTGGTAGTTTATTCAGGTGAGAACTGGTGAAAAAAAAAAATAGCTTTAAATTTATAGGTTTGTGGGCTGGATAATTAACATAACTGAGTTGATGATCAGATAAATGTGAATAGCTTGAAGAAAATAAAATTTGGTAAAGTTGGCCTTTGTGTACAGCAACAACCAATAAATATAGGAAGAGATAGAATCTGAAGTCTTTGGAAGAGTGCTTTACAAGATTGTCAATTCAATTTATTTAAAAAACTGTGCGAGCATTTCTTTTGTTAAGCTTGAAAAGATGATGTGAGGTACTGGAATTATCCAAAAATATATCTCTATATGTTAAATGAGAATAAACATTAAAAAATCTACTTTTACAGTTTACTTGACTTATAACTGTCAAATACTACATTATCATAAGAGATATGATGAAATTAGATAATGAAAAAAAGTCAAACAGTGATCTTCGATGTAGATTAAAATTCTAATAATTCCTAGAACATTTGAGCTCCAACTGCCTGATTTGAACTTCCACAAAAGGAATCATTAAAAAACCTGTATGTACATACAAATGTGTACACATTCATTCACACAGCCAAACTGTCATAAAATTATAGATGATTTTATGAATAATTACTCTTTAATAAATACTTGAATAATCGCATGCAGTAGACATGTATGTTCGTAGATATCCATTAACACTGAAAAAAATTCTTAAAATCTTGTGACGTCTTTCTCTTATAATTGTATTTATTTTTTCAATAAACATAGGTATCAAAGTAAGTCATATAAAATGAAATAGCCACTCAAATTTTTTTACATATCTTGCTAGATTTTCTAGAGAAAGTGAAAAAGTTTTACACGGCTTATTAATTAAGCCAAATATGCTGTTGCACATCAGATCTCAAATCCATTGAAATTTAAGTAACGGTTAAATCTACTATTTGACACTTTCGCTCTGTTAACCAAAGCAACTAGTCATATAATGAATCCATTATTCTCAAAGAAAACAATCCATAACTAGTGTGACTTACGTGCTTTTCGGGTCCCAGAGATATAACTTAAATTTACTTAAACAATGTTCACTCTACTGTCTGATTATTAAGCAATAGTCTTGGTTCACCCCATCTTGATTTTGTGATCATGCTTCTGGCACGTGTTAAGAACCAACATCAGATTTCTGATGCAGTATGTATGAGAATACATACTCGCTAAATACATTAGCAAGCAGATGTTCATTCTGCTGCCTGGCTAATAAGCAACTTTCTTCGATCCTACACCTTTTCTTGGCAACATGTCTGTCAGCATGCTCTCTTTAAAATCAAGGATCTGCGCTCAAATGTATTGAATTTCAAACAACATTACACATAACAAAAGTTTAAAAAAAAACTGTATACAATTAGTCACTTGTAAAACTGTTCATAAGTATATTTTCCAAATTGAAAATGAAAGTATTGTCTAATTCAGAAAGAAAGACTGAAACAGAAATGAATGAATTTCGATCTGAACATATACTCACAAAGATAGTTTTTATACACACTTGTGCGTGCATGCATACTCACACAAGTGTATGTACGCTCTCACATATGCAACAAAGCTAATGATTTTTACAACAAACCTCAAGATCACGAATTTCTTTTGTCAAAAGCAGTTCTTCTTCAAACAATTCCCTACTCTTCCTTAAATCCTCTTCATATAAACGTTGTACATCCATTTTTGTTACAAACAGACTTCTTAACTCTTTCCTAAAAGTAAAATAAGGAATATTATCTAACATTGTATAAACAATAAAATTATTACATTTTTTCTTACTGAATAGACACCATTATTGCAACTCTGTCAGGGCAGTAAAGTTGGTCAGCGCTAGACTTCCCATGTCACAGTTTAGATAGTTCTACGCCTGCCTGACTGGTTATATTTTAATGCTAATGGCTACTGACTACTGTACTAGGTTTGGTTGTCTGCTAAAGGGTTCTAATTAACAACATCCATAGCCTAACAATTCAGAGATGTAACAATCTACAGACATACTCATTACATAAAGAAGTAAGTAACTACCGATGAACCTCCAAACAAAAAAGTTACATTACATATATGGAGACTTCTGAATTATTGTGTGAATCAATTGATCATTGCAGCTCATAACATTAATATTATGATTACCTGTTAATATTATTATCTTATTAAGTTTAAACTTAAATCAAAGCATTTACGTAACCACTTACATGAAGTGTATATAAGTACAAATAGTCTTAGTCTAATGTCTTAACCTCACATATTCTATAGTATTAACATCATATATTCTTTTTATTATTACTTTTTAAATTATTATAACCTTAGACTCATTACATGTGCACCTTAAGGAGAAAGATGAGATGAATAAATTATTAGATGGAAAGATATTACACATATGAGTAGTCAGAAAATAAACCAAAAACCAAATAATCTACAACCCAGAAAGTTAATCACTACATACCGATTGGCTGGCCAGTAATTATTCACAAATTACCATATATTATTAATAATAATGAAATAATTGGAACAGAATAAAATAGATATGATATATAACAAAGCAAAATATTTTAAAAAAGGCATTCACAACATGCATTGTCCAAACTTAAATTACTCTCTCTAAAATTTGTGTAGCTACCATAAAGTGACAAATGAAGAGGTGTTGTGACAAATCAATGAAGAAAGAAGCATTTGTAAAAATATAGCTAAAAGGAGACAGACTCACAGGCCACATCTAACGCATCCTGGAATAGTCGCCTTGATATTGGAGGGACAGGTAGATGGGAAAAATTATACAGGCAGGCAACATTTGGAATATGTAAAACAAATTGTTGGGTATGTTGAATGCAGGGGGTATACCGAAATGAAACAACTGGCACTAGATAGGGAATCTTGGAGAGCTGCATCAAACTGCTGCAGTCAAATAACTGTAGCAAAAAAAAAAAATACAGTATCAGTGTGTATAGCACAAAGCTGGTACAAGCATTTTCACTCTGGAAATTTTGATTTTAATGATGAACCTTGCTCCAGTCAGCCAGTGACTGAAAAAATTGAGCAAGATTGGCACATTAGCAGTCATGAAGTCAGTGACAAACAAAAAATAGACTATAAAACTGTTTTAAACCATTTGAAGGAGGCTGGATAGAAAAAAGATATTGATATTTGTGTGCCATATGATTTAACAATGAAAAATTTAATGGATTGAATTTCCATCTGTAATTTGTGACTAAAGCAGAAAGAAATCAAATCATTTTTGAAATAGATCATTATGAGCAATGAAAATTGGATCATGTACAAAAATAATGTACAGAAAAAATTATGATCAAAGCAAAATAATTAACAGCACTAGCAAAGCCAGGATTGACATCGATAAAAGTGGTGTTTGTGTGTGTGTGTGTGTATGTGTGTGTGTATATGTATGTGTGTGTGTGCGCACACATGCATGTGTGGGGAGGGGATCAGAAAGGAATCATTCACTATTAGCTGCTGCAACCGGTCAAACGATTGATTCTAGATTTTACTATTAATAACTGGAAAGATTAGACCAAGCAATTAAGATAAAGCAATCAGAATCAATCCATAGAAAAGAAAAGATGCTGTCTTCCATCACAACAATGCCAAATACATTTTTGGTGACCTGTTGAAAATTAAGAGCTTGGCTGGTAAGTTTTGATGCATTCACGGTAGTCCTAACCTTGCACCATCGGGCTACCATTTGTTTCAGTTTCTGGTATAAAGGTTGGCTTCAAAAGAGGCCTGTGAAAATCACATATCATAGTTTTTATCCGTAAAACACCAAAGTTTTACGGCGACAAAATTATGATTTTACTCAAAAATGGCAAAATGTGGTCGATCAAAAACGGCACAAATTTGGTTTAATAAACTTCATTGGAAATACAAAAAAAAAAAATCTTATTATACTTTTGTTTTAAAATACGACGAATCTTTTTTAATGTTCCCATCATGATATACTTTTGAAAAGTGGCCCACATAAGTACACTACAAAGGGAATAATATTCCCCTAATCAAACATAAACCAACACAAAGAAGGAAATTATGTTTCACGTTTCCCATTTGTGGAACAGAGCTTATACATCATCAGGTTGTTCATCTATTGTCAAGTTAGTTTTTACAACAGAACCTTTTTAAAAGTTTAATATAACTGCTCCCTGCTCTGATAATGTATTGTTATTGCCACATATTAGTAAATTCAATTTTAATTCATCTTTATACAAGTTTTTTCACAGTTACAGTTAGTTTTATTTGCATTTCAGTTTGGTGTTTTCAATTTGAACCACAGACAATGTCAAAACCAGAAAATTACAACAAAAAAATAATTATCTAAGGATATGAAACATAAAGTTTTTAAAAGAGTTATAGCAAATGAAACAATCGCTACTGGATGTGGAGTGGAATAAAAACAACTTAAAATGACGTTCCAATAGCTTTTTCAAGTAAACAGAAAGAGATGAAACCTAGGGAATAAAAATAACTGAGTTCATAACATATTTATACTTTATTTTAAGAAATGTTTTACAATACAGTATATATGAGGAACTTCTGTGAATACCCGCAATATTATCTTTCTTTTTCACTATGCAAGTTAAGTAGAAAATGCTGATATTACTTTTTAATCAAATGAAACTCTTATTGTCTTTCAGTAAGAGTACATCACAGAATTCATTTACAAAAATGTAAACTTTCTGAGTTTTTTTTTACAGAAAATGTAAGAGATCCATCTTAGCTCAGAGATAATCAGGATTCTATTACATAATCATAAAAATGTTTCTTAATTATTATTTTCAGTAATACCAGGTAAGTAACTTAAAATTGAACCAAATCACCTTGAACTAGAATTATTTGAGTCTACTTCTAACACTGCTACCATCGCTGTTACTACTACCACCACTTTGGTTTTGTGTGTTACTACTCTCATCTAATGTTGTCAATTGTAGAGTGTTCATGTTTCAATGCAGCTGTGTTTTTCTAAACTTCCTTATTCAATCAAGGAAAGAGTTGATGCAGTGGAAGCTTGTATGGGTTCTGAACCCTTTCAAGAAACATGTCAAATATTTAGAGACAAATTTCTCAGCAAATAGTAGCATATATGATTTGGTTAAAAAATGATGTACAACTGAGGGGGGATCCCAAACACAAAACAAAATAGGCGACCTTCTGTCTAGACTCCAAAGGCCAGTATTAAAAGAATTTCTGCCAGTCCAAAAAAAACCTATACTTAAGTTATCACAACTAAGTAGTATAAAATAATATATATCTTGCTGTAGATTCTTCATGATTTAAATTTAAAACCATATCGTGTAACAATTTAAGAGAAGACAATCCAAAACTTCTTAATTATTGTGATTGGCTTTTCAAAAATATTGGCAATGATGAAAACACTGACAATGCAGTATTTCCTGTAAGATAAGACATGGTTTCATTTATTTGGGGGTGTTAATTCAAATAAAACCAGTGATTGATGACTGAAAAAATCTGCACCAGATGTTTGAGCATCCACTTCAAGATGAGAAAATTGGTCTATGGTGTGCTGTTTCTGATAATTGTACAGTGGGACTAATATTTCTTGACCGGTCTGTCAATACAAGACAATTATCTAAGAATTCTACATTCAGTTAACTTTTTGTAAAAAACAAGAGTATAGCTTCTTCCAACAAGATGGAGTAACATATCACACATAAAATGATTCATTACCACGTTCATGAGGTTTTTACAGAAGAACAAACTGCCAGGAGAGGGCAGTAGTATCCATGTTCTCCAAATTTATTTAATTATAATGTTTGCCTTTGGGATTATTTGAAGGATAGAATATATAAACCAAATCCCTGCACTATTGATGAACTAAAGGCTAATGTTCGTCAAGAAATTAACAGCACTGACAACAACGTTTTGCATAAGAATGACACTCATTTTGATCATTGAGTACAAAAATGCATCACTGTGCAAGGCGCTCCTTTCAAACATCTTTTGTGAAAATACGGTAAATATGTAAACTTTTTCTAATGTAAATACATAGAATTTAGTTTAATTTACATTTTAATTTCAAAATATTGTTACATATTGCTACTGTGTTTAGTCTGCAGTGATTTAAGTTGCTCACCCTATATAATTATATTTTAGAAATATTACATTTTAGAAATTACATTTTAGTATAGAAAAACTTCAGAATATATAAGGCTCTGACCAAGGCCACATTTCTTTCAGTGATATTCTCACAGAAAAAATATAAAATTGGATATTACCGCAAAAATTTTCTACAGAATTAAACAAAATTCATATTAACAAGCTGAGAAAGATTAACTTAACCAGGATGTGATGTAAATATACATTTTGCAAATAACTACACGTCAAGAACAGTTATATAAAAAAATTTATCTTATGCCAAAATTCTGAGACTGTCAACCTATAAGATGCTGAAAGTATAACATAACCAAAAAAACTGGAAGAGTACACAGCAGTCTAACTTTGATGATCTACAAGAATGAGTTAATTAAATGGGGATTTAGCCATTACAATTTTTTTATTACTATTATTTCCCATCCCTTTATTTCAAGATTGTATTTCATGAGATATCAAATTCTTACAGAATCATAGACTGTAGATGGATGGAAAACTTTACTGAGGTTCTACTGAGGTATTACTGAGGTTCTTGCTAATCTACTTTCACTTCATTTATATTTATATTTATTAACTTATATTTCATTTTAATTAACTTTATTGTCAACATGTAAATTTTTTAGAAAAATATTTAAAATTCAAAGAAGAATGATCAGTTTAATTTGCACAACCTATTCATATTTAACTAAGTCTTGACACATATGATATTTTATGAAAATATAGCCAATCTATAAATCAAGGGATTAGTCTAAAAAAATTTCCTAAATTGTGTAGAAATGATAAAGATTAACTATAATGATAACTAGTTAAGAATAGCTATCTATATAAATGATTTATTACCTTAAATTAGATGAGAGTCCTTTACCAGAAGAAATATCTTGATTTTTACATTTACTTTCATTTATTTTAAGAATGGTTGCTGTAGACTGTGAATTTTTTTTATTATCTACAAGAGGTGATGATTTATTACTTTTTATTTCGGCATTACGTTTATCTTTACGTTGTTTAATAACAGTTTTTTCCAAAGATGGAGATTCAAGAGTTAATGCGAGTGCAGGTAGGGATGTAGCAGGGCTTGGAAGATGGAATCTACTTGACGCATTAGAATTAATAAAACTGCTGTCTCCCCGAGTTGTAGTTTTAATATTTCCTGAGCTTTGTGATAGTGGATTCGCACGCCACCTTGATTTAACTTTCACAGTTTCCCAACCATCTAAAACAAAAACAACTAAATGAATGCTTCATAGAAATTTTCACAAGACAAACCCTTAGTACATTAATTTTAACTATACACACAGGGCCTATTGAAATATTTAGTGAACTTGAAAACACCCAAATGCAAAATCGGCATGCCATCCACCCCTCGTGGTAATACATAATGGAACTCTTTGGTAGCTCCCTCAAACTAGGGTTTTGGAGAATACACACAGCTGACTGGAGATGTGAAAACAATGAAAAAAAAAAAAATATATATATATATAATTTTGTTTAAGCTTGGCAAAAATTTTATCAAAACATACAAAATGATTCAAGATGTTAATGAGAACTTTTTGAACTGCCATTAAAATGTCTGAATTAAAATGAATAGTTCAGATATTTATAAGTAGTCAAGAGACTACTGAACACAATGCTCTTCCAGGCAGGTCATCAACGGACATGTTCTAAATTACCAAGTGAATGATTTGGTGCAGTCAAGCTGACGTTTAACAGTTCGTGGCGTAGCAGAACAGTGGGATTTCATTAGGTTCATGTCACAAAATTCAGACCAAAAAATTAGAATTGCATCATTTCAAAATTCTCAACACAAGAGCAGAAAAAATAATCTTGTAGCAACTTATCAGGAACTTTTGAAATGATGATGAAATCTTCTTATTGAAAATAATAACTAACAATGAGGCACGAGTGTATGGATACGATTGTAAAGAAGTCTTAGTAATCACAATGAGTCAGAGAATCAATGAGACTACAAAAAGCAAAAGTTGTTTTGTTCAAAAAAACAAAGATGATTCTTTGTCTTTTTTGACATCAAAGATGTTGTTAATTATAAATTCCACCTGCATGGCAGTCAGCCAACCACCAATAATAAATGATTTGGACTTCACAAATCATTCACTTGAACAATACAGGGCATATCTGCTGATGTTGAGGCCTTCCTGAATGAGCATCACCTTCATTAGTATCTTTACTTTTAAAATGCCTCAACCACTCGTATCGTTGTGGGCAGCACAGGAATGTTGTTTTCATAAGCCTCTTGAATCATTTTGTTTCAATAAAATTTTTGCCATACTTAAAAAAGATTTCACTGCAACTCATTCAAGTAAATCATTCATCACAAACATTTCTGAGGACATCAAAAACTAACCATGCAGAAGTCATCAGACATCTCTGTGAAAATGTGAGGAGAAAGAGAGCTGATCTATGATGCGACAACTCATGATTTCTTCACCATAACAATGCACCAGAGTCCTTGAGTCGTTGCAATTCAAAAGTTTTGTATAAAAAATGTACATTGTGTCATCCCTTACCCACCATACTCACCCAACCTAACCTCTGCTGAGTTTTTTTACTTTCAAACTTAGATTTCTGTTAAAAAGACAAAAATTTGATACAGCAGACAATTGTGTCCATAAAAGAAAATTCACAGAACGCCCTAAAAGTTGTTTCAAAAAGTGAATTCCAAAGCTGATTTTCTAAGCGAGAGGAACATTTTGGAAAATTGTATAAGAGAGGTTCAAAGGTTTAAAAATTTAGTACTTAAAAGATTAACTGTATAAGAATGTTAAATATTCAAGATTTTTTTAGAAAAATATTCAGTTATGTTTTAATAAACATTGTAACAGGAAAACAATTTTATGTTTACAAGTTAATACATAGGACCAACATTAACACTAAAATAAAAATGTATCTTTTCTTGTGGAATTACTTTGTTTTAATATTACATTTTTATGGTCTATGTATTAGTATTACTTGAATAATATAATCTATAATAATATAGATTCTTACTGCTGTCAGGTAATTCACTTAAAATGCATACAAAATTAAAATTCAATTTCAAAATTTCCTCAAAAAATACAACTGTGGTTTATAAAAATGCTTTTTAAATCACGCAGTACTGAAATCCTACAACATGCTAAGCATTAAATTTTTACTACTCAGACTGTATCAATCATTTGAAAGTTCAACAAATACCAAAGAGCTACCACTCACTTTCAAGAATCATTCCTCAATGTGGTTTCTACAGATACCATTATGGTAAAATTTATCATCATACAACAATTCATTTATCAAAGGCCCACACCCTCATCAATAATAATATAACAAATCGCAAAAGAATGTTTTTCAGAAATACTAATTAGAAACTTTTCTTCTAATTTTTAAAATCTAGCAACATCACCTTCATCTTTCACAGAGCTTTTCTTTCGTTCATCAAATGGGAAACCCAATTTTGCATTAGCTTTTTCTCTTCCACTGACTGGAGCAGACTGAACTCTATTTTGGCCAGTTGTATTTGCCAATCCCATCTCCTGAAAAAAAAAGAAGGGCAACTATATTTATCTGTTTATAAATAGATCAATATAATTCCTTTGATATCTATGTTGCAAAAACAGTTAATAATTTTTTTAATTTGTAAAAAAAAATTAAGGGGCAATTATTAAAAAGTTTACTTATTCATAAATAAATATACATTTACTTTCACATGTACATATGCACATGAGAGTCGCAAAAACATTTCCAATTTTTTTTCTGGTGATCCACTGTAACTTATATTTTAATTTATTTTCTATACAACATTCTAAATAAATACTGGGTTTTAAAAAATAATTTGTTAAATCCTTTAAAAATTAAATAAAATAACTGACAAAATTTAGGTTAAATGTGTTCATTATCATAGCAATCAAAACAAATCATTCATTTTGACACAAATACGAGTAGAAAGATAACTGGTGAAAATAAAGTTAACAGGAATGGTACAAATTCATAAAATTAATATAAAAAATACAATAAAATTTTTTATTATACAATTAAGAATTATGAAAAAACTGTAAACAACAGAAATAAAATCGCAGGAAGTTTACAGACGGAAAAATCAAGAACTAATATTTCCCTAAAGCAAGAGATAATGTGTGGAGATTAAGTTGTATGGAATGCTTGACGAACCCTTAATAGATTGCAGAGTAACGTGGGAAGATTAAAAATTTAAAGAAAAGAACTTTTAACAAGGAGAAGAATAACTCGATCATAATGTGCTGGATGAATCAGCCAAAAATATCACTGATAAAGAGTAGGCATAATGATGTAAAATAAGAGGTATTTTTTAGTTTTCAACAAGGCATCAAAACTTGCAAACTTATTAAATATCACAAAAAATAAAATATAGGAAAAGAAAGCAGCTGAAACATTATGTGTTTAATGAGGACACTTATTAAGATTTTTTCCAGACAAGAAAAAGAAACAGATAGTAAAATTTTATTTTAGTAAGGACCTAATTTGGATATAAATAAATTTTTTATTCTGATCGATTCAAATAATACATTATATAAATCATATCAAGAATGGATAGATATACTACACCATGGAAAAAAAGGAACTGTGCCTGAATGGATCAGAGCATCATCACAAAATTCACATTTAATTATAAAATTTTTTAAAATTAAATTTTAGATTATTATTAAATTTCCACATTAAACTTTTTAAATATACAAATAACATTAAAGTAAATATATTAAGATGGTTAAGATCTCATAACAACATAAATATAAAATGTGAGTACAAACAATTATAAAGTTTTATTGAAGAAGAAATACACATTTTCAGAAATGAATGTAAAGATGTCTTAACAAATTTAAGGTGCAGCACCTTATCAATCAATTATCTTCTACCACAACCTCATCCAATTTTTTAAAAAACCACAATAAATTTTGATTTAGTACATATTCATGTATACAGTACATTAACATGTAATACTATTTTGAACTCGGATAACTTCACACATTAAGAAATACAAAAACCAAGGAGCTCATTTAATGCAAGAATCAAATTCCATGTGACAGACCAAAAAATCTGTTACACCAACATTTGACTGCCAGTTGTTATATAAGTTTTATACCCTTAATATGTAATCTTTCAATTTGTGGATTTTTTTAAGCAGAAGGATGTAATACCTCTCATAGACGGTTTCGTCGTTTAAAACCTCATACTAAATAATATGAAGATGTAAAAGATATAGAACCATTCATTCAGACTATCACTCGATACTCAACCATAAAACTGGCATTTTAAAGATCCAAGACAATGGACGTGGATAGGGATAACCTAACTCTACAAACTACCATTCTGTTTATTTTCCAGAAGCTGAGGTCTTGATTTTTTTGTTAAATTTTATAGCACACAATTTCAGCTATATAAAAAACTCCGCGAACTTGTTACAATAATTTTTTTTCTCAATACCATTTACTTTTAGTGTAGCTCGTATTATTTACTCATACTATTTTTACCCATGCTAATTCTTATATTTGAATCAATTTGGATTTTTCACTCGATTTTTTAATTTAAAAGACTTCAGTTATAAACAAAATTTATAAATTATAAACAATATTTATAATTTATAGTTAAAGTGCACATTAATCAACAGATCGATAAATTAGGACTAGGGATGTGTGTAATGACTTTATTCAATACGCACCTCTCAGCTCCTAGTTTGGCTTTTTATACAACCTCACATAGGAAACAGAGTTCTTGAACAGTTTCACAAGCACACAAGGTTACTAACCCGCTAAACTTCAATAAAGATTGGCTTTCCCTGCCGGCCACCATACGTTGCTATCAAGATACCATAGAGAGTAACCAACACTATGCACTTGCCCAAACAAGAAAGAAATAATTATAAAGAAAAGGCAGGAAAGAGAACAGGAATAATTTTTCCACAGAGGGACTACAACCATTTATAATAATTCACTACTATCTCACCCAGAAACACTAATCAATACTCACCATTCATAATAGAATTACACATAATTTTTTAAAATGTTTTTGCCGATTGTAACTAAATAACATTCATGAATTTAGCACACAATGAAAACAAAAACCAGTTTACAATGAACAAAACTTTTTACAATAAAAAGCTTAAAAATTCTGAACATTTTTAGCTGTTTCTTGAGTTGTGATTTATTAACACAGCTCTAGCCTCAATGTTTTCCTTTTTTATCCCCAAAACACAAATATAGTTTTATTTAAATTGCTCCTATCAAGAAGTATAAATTGTTCAGACTAATGAATCGTTTAAGAAATATAAATCTTTCATATGAATGAATTGTTCGTGTGCTGCGTGCAGCTGCCCAGTGCATTACCATTGGTCAGCTCTACACCTATAGCAACCAAAATAAAATGCGAGTACACACAACAAACAAACACACAAACTCCCACACCATCTTTTTTTTATGGAGATGATATACAGCTACATAAAACATTTACAGAATTACATTCACATATATAAAAATTTATACTTTAAAGTAATCAAACATACCTTTTTATTAGGTAAAGAAGTAACTCTCCCTTTGGCATTAGCAGATCTCATATCTGCAGATGTATGACTGCGAACCAGTTTAGAAACTGTGGAATAGGCTGGTTTTGTAATAGCTAGTGGAACTTCACTGCTACTTTTCACTTTTTTAATTTCACTTGCATCGGCTGATGAATTTTTGATCTTGTTTACAGCTAAAGAAGAAGTACTTTTTACTAACTTCCTGTCTGAATTTTGTTTTGCAACATCAGAAACACTACTTTTCTGTTTCATTGACACAATAACAGGAACATCTGTCATAACAGATTTATCAGCAAAGGCTACAGATTCTAAAACCGGTTCAGTATTGATAACTTTTGAATTAACTGCAACCAAATCCTGGTAATTAGATTCCTCTTTAGTTCTCTGAGTTGAATTTATACCTACAACCTCATTATTTTGTAATGTGCAGCCAAAATTAACGTTTTCATCATTACATTTTTCTTTTTCTATAACTTCATTAATCTTTTCATTTGCTGAAGTTACTGTACTATCACTTGATTTTTTTTCACTCTTTTCTTCAGGAATATTATCGGATTCTTCTTGCAAACAAATGCTTTGCATATTCTTTGGAGGTATTTTGTTAACATTTACAGTGCTTCTATTAGGTGCATGCGAGACATTACTAGTTCCTTTTGTTTTAGGCAAACAATCAGAACCGGTCCCTTTTAAATTCTTTTCAACACTCACAGAAGGCTGTAAACATTTCCCAGAAGATAATACATTGGTAGTAGCTTTTTTATTAGGAACAAACGTAGCTGCAGCAACATTTCTCCCAGTCCCATAATTTAAAGATTTATGTATACTTGTAGGAGACTGAGGAGTAGTTTTCCGATTAGGAACAAAACTATTCGCTAAAACATTCTTTCCAGGTTGCGGTGAAGTAGGTGTTGCAGTTGCTTTATTTGTAGTAATATTAGATGATTTAGTTACGCTCGGATTAGTAATTAATTTTTTAGTGGATAAAGAAGACACAGATTTTGGACCGCTAGTTTTTGGTACAATATCAGCTTTTTCTGGATAAGTTTGAGAAGACCGATCAACTTTTGAAACCTCAGATAATTCTTTACTCTGCAAATCCTCAATCACAGTTAAGTCTGTTTTAACTTCATCTTCCAACTCCCTGGTATCATCACTTTTTGCCTCCTTCAGATGTTTCTCTAAAATTACATCTCCAAACGACAAACCTAAATTGTTTGTAGGTACTACGTTTATATTTTCATCAGGTACATTAGTTTTATCATCAGAGCTGAATGAAAGCTGTCTTTTAATGATACCGACATCAGGAATTTTGGGAAAACTGGGACAATGTGCCTGAAAAAAATATACACCAAACCTTAGTTTAGTCGATAAGAATAAAAAAAAGCATTAACATTTGATAACATAAGTTCATCTGTTGCAATTAATCATTTTATTTAAGGCTTATTTCATAATCAGTCGCTAAGCAAATACGATCAAATTCTACAATATTCCAGGATGACTATAAAATAATACTGAAGCAATTAAAACATCTGCCTATCAAAAGGTAAGAGTAAGTCAATCCTGGAGAAGAAATATTTTACTTTTCATAATAATGATACCTGCAATTGTAACTGCAATTCTTATATTAAATTAAAAAGAATAACTAAAAACCAAAAAATTATAAATACCAACTAAGAATACAATAAAGGTCATTAAACAGTTCACATAATTGATTTAATTTCATATCTATTTCTGTTTTTCCCCCTGTTCAGTGAAACTAAACTTTATTTCATTGCATTCCAAGACGATCAGAAAAAAGGCAACATTAACTTTTTCTTATTTTATATAGCTGGATTATTAATAAAATCACCTCAGTAAAATAGCAATTTTACGTTCTTTTCTAATTTAGTTTATCTAAATAGAGTTACTTACTTTATCTCACAAAGTAAACATTTCTCCCTACAGATAAGTGTAACAAAAGAACTCATTTAATACAGGTTTCACAGGATATGTTCACACAAAAATATATTTATGAATATCATACACATTCATATTTACTAGACAAAGAGTGGAGAACCCTCGGTATACATGACAAATCTCTAGTCTCTACTCTCTACTCTTTTTCAAAGCGAGACCCAGGGCTAATCCTAAAAAATATTTAAACAAATAAATATATATTCAACATCTTCACCAAGTTGTATAACTTAATAAAATGGAGAGAGAACTAAATGAAAGTGCTGAGGAGGAACAAACTCTATCAACTTTTACTAATAATTAGTAATATGCTTATTATAAAATTTGTAACATACTTTGTCATATTCCGTAAACAATACATTATAGATTTCTAATATATGTGTATTTATAGACTTGGATTTTTTTAAACCATAAGTCATGAAATTACATTTTGAAAGTGTTTAATGCATCATTAATGTTTTATTTATTAGATATAAATGTAAATTTCTTTACACTGGCACAAATGTAAGTAAGTAGTAACTGTTAAAACTATGAGAAATGTTTGAAGAAATTATTTGTACATGAAGAATCATGCATGTGTGAATCCTATTTCATTTGAATGTTGCAAGGAAAATTAAAAGTCTTTATTGGCTTAAATTTGATAATTATATGCAAAAAAGTGATAAATAAAATAAAATTTAATTACAAATAAAAGTGATAATAAAATTTTCCAAGTCCAAATTAAACCTACATCAGTGATAATAGATCTCTGTCTACATATTAAATAATAATCAAATTTTTTTTTAATTGGAAGCTGTATGAAAAAAGTACTTTTTAACAATTATTTTATTTTTTTTTATTTGTTACCTTGTGGTTTTAAAAATTTCATCATTCATTTACATTTTCTTTTATAATTTACATTTTCTTTTTTGTTTTATACCCTTCTGACTTTTCTATCTTTCTTCTTCAGTTTGTTGTAATTATATTTGATAAATCAAATGTAGCCAATTCTTAGGGTAATTCCCAGATAAACTCCTACGTTTTGAATTTTTAAACAGCTGAATAATTATTACCCTTGGGGCATGTGTGCTTTCAAAATAAAAAGTAGCAAACATGAATCGATATAATGTTTTTTTGTGAAATGATTAAAGCTTAAAAAAAAATCAAAATGATAAATTATTGCATTAGGTAACAGAAAATTTAATTAGCGGTATTATTTTGTTTCCATTATCTTAAACTTGCAATATTCTTTTCTTTCAGCTTATTTTATTAGAATATCTCGATTTCATTTTCTCATGTTACAATCTTATTTGGCAGACTGAATATGATTTCTTCTTTTATAAGACACTAAAAAAAAAAGTATGTGCAGTTATGTTTCCGTTAGGTTTTTGTTAAAAACTACACAGAACGTAAATATGGTTTTACAAATATTATGAGACTGTGTTTACAGAAATCTAAAATTTATTACCACAGAAATATAAAAAAATTAAAGGAGCTTAAGTCGAAAAAATGTAATTTTTAAAAATAACATCCACTACAATATAATTTTTGAAACACTGTTCTAATTTACCTTGAAAAGAAGTATGAGATAAGAAGTCTGCAAGGTGTTCTCTTGAATGTGCTTGTTCGGTTCATAGATGTTGGCTGACCGTGTGTCTTGCAGACCCTGGCTTTCAAATATCCCCAAAAAAGAAAATCTGCTGGTTAAAGTCTGGTGACCAGGCAGGCCAGTTGATGAAACCGTACCACAAAATAAGAAATCTAGGAAACACACTTCTACATGTGGATGTGCTTAAGTGGCCATGCGAGTGGAGACTCTATATTTTGAATATTGAAGTCAATGTACACCTTTCATCCAGAAAATGGTTTTCGACATTGCACAGTAGAATTCAGTACTGATGGTTAAAGGAGTACTACAGTCTTTTTCAAACAAAAAAGGACTAATAATCCAATGTGAAGTCACAGCACACTACTTGGTCACTTTTCTGTTGTATAGTGTCCTTTATGTAATTCCTCAGGGTTTTTCTCTGACCAATAAGGGCTGTTCTACTTGCTTACAAAACCATCAAAATGAAAACGGGCTTCATCAAACATTACAAGGTAATTAAGCAGGTTGGGGTTTTTGTTTATGAATGCAATAACTCTTTACAGAAGGTAGATAATTCTTTGTTGATTTATCTCTGATTCTTTTAACTCATTAACTATCTTAATTTTATATATGTGAAGTTTTTAACACCATGTAGAGAATATGGTGAAGATTTTGAAAAGATATTCCAAGCACCTGGTGTGACATCAAGATGGGATTATACATTTTAAGCAATGGCAACTTGCACACGGTATACATTTTCAGCCACGTGTTCATTTTACATCTTGAACTGACCCCTCATCATGCCATTTTTTAGCCGTCAATATCAAAATGATTCTTGAAGGAACGTCTCACATAATAAATGCCTCTGAAATTTGCATTAATTGAAGTTTTCAACTTGAAAAAATAATTTTGCAGAAAAATATTTTATAACAGAAGTTAAAATACAAAACCAAATACTACCGGAATACTTCCCATCCTTTCAAGCGTTATATTTTTTAAACTGTTTCATTATTACTGCTAATACTGTAATTTTTTTACCTAGTTAGATGATTTTTAAATGCAGTGGATGAATTTTAAGTCAGATATTTGCTGACCTTGAGACTGAATTGGAAAATAAAAAATAGTACTTTAAGTAACAGAAGAAGTGTGGAAAATTATCAACTAAGGATTTGAAATATTAAGTCAAAATACTTTTTTAACTTTAGGTGAAATTGTTAAAGCAGCATTACTATCTATTCTTGCATCTATATATTCTTGGTAGATAAGTAATAAACTTCTTTAAGTCATGTAACAGGTGAAGCTCTACTCTACTGGTTATTCTAATAGCATGTATAAATCATTAGGTTTACAAAATATAACATAAAAGATATAAATTGTCTGTCATCACAGTAGCAGCAGAAGTTCCACTGTGATTTTTCATCATTTCTCCCATTGTGGTTTGACTTACTAGTAATAACTTAGGATAAAGATTAAATTCAGTTTATTTCACATGTAAGTAAAATAATATTTTATTTTATCTGGAGATTTCTTGTAATAATACTCATAAGCGATTAAGAATTAACAAAAAAATACTTAATTTTCTTTAAAATTTAATTTTCTTAATTATATTAAATTTAAACAATAATAAATAAATCACATACTTTTCCTGGCGATGATTTACGCACTTCCCAAGCCAGTGAAGTAGGTCTTTGGGGAGGAGGTGTATTTTCATACTCCCACTTAAGTTTGAACCACTCTATTAAATTATGAAAATCTCTCGTAAAGTTTTCTAACACTAAAATCACTTCCTGAAATCATAATTAAAGAATGATATTTAAAAAGAAAACCATCAGCAATATTTTTATATAAAAAGAAAAATTTATTTATACAATAAAATATAACTATATATATTTATTTATATAGTTCAAATTATATTCACATTTAATTATTACATTCTATATTTATATTCAAATTATATTTATATAATCCAATAAATACAATAAACATATATAACTCCTATTAAGCATACATCCAACTAAAGAATGAAATATGAATTAAAAAAATAAAATAGAAGTAAATATCAACAAATTGCAACTAAATTATGCATTGCTACAAGATTATACTTGAACAAGAGAACTGCCAATGTGCCTTTTAATCTATAAAATAATTTCAAATCTATGCTCATAACATGTCTCTATAATTTTATCGGTTTAACATTTTTATAGTCAAAACTGTGTTGCACTACGTGACTGATGGAAGGGTCAGGTCAGTTCAACAGTGCTACACTGACATGACCAAAGAGCATTTTAAAAATCATTTAATCAAACTGGTGCTCGGTAGATTAATAAATAAGCACTAGAAAAACAACATGTTAGATTACACTGATAAAGATAATTTTTTTTCCTAACATACAATACATGATTTTAATCTGTTTTTTGATGCTGAAAGCATATTATGACGCCATATCTAATACTGAAGAGTGAGCCTTCATGGACAAGATTAATCATGTCTGTGCAGGTCAAAACATGTAGTTGAAAACACAGTTGTGTTGTTTGTTTTAAGCACTGTATTTAGGAATGAATTAATTTCATTCACTCTTAGTACTGTCTTAAGTTTGTTAACAGTGCACTGACATAATGCCTCAAAATTGTATAAATGATGTGGATACCTTTTGTATGATGAGTTTACCGTAAAATCAAATAGAAAAAACATTACACCTTTAATTAAAAAAGCATATCATTTGTACTTTCAGTGTAAAATTGGTGATCAGGATAAGACATGGGTTCCTCACATAGTATGCACAAATTTTTCTGTATATTTAAGAGGATGGCTGAAAGGTACACGGAGGCTTACCATTTGATATACCTATAGTTTGTCATGAACTAAAGGATGATGTAACCGATTGTTACTTTTGTTTAACAAGTATGTCTGGAATTTCTAAAAAATCTAAACATACTGTAAAATATCTTTCATTGCATCTTCAATCAGGCATGTATCTAACAGTGAAATTATTCCAGTTCCTGAGCCACCTGTGATGTATGTTTCGAAAGCAGCAATGAAGAACCAGGCAGTACTGAAGAAGACAACAATGATTTTGATTTTGAATTATCTTCCAATAAGCCACTCTTATATTGCAAGGTGTCCTAAATGACTTGGTTAGGGATTTAAATTTATCAAAAAATCAGGCTGAACTGTTGGGATCAAGACTGCAAGGTTGGAATTTACTTCAAAAAAATACAAAAATTTTGGGCTTTCGCAGCCGAGAAAAAGAACTTTCTTAGTACTTTGTTGATGAAAATAATTTGGTTTATTGCACAAATATTGATGAGCTTATGTTGCACTTATGACTAGTTCATAAACCTGAGGACTGGCACCTTTTCATAGATTCATTCCAATATATCTTAAAAGTGGTACTACACAATGGTAACAAATATCCTTCAATACCGATCGCTTATGGTATTCATTTAAAAGAGACAAATGATATGATGAAAGACGTTCTTGGAAAAATAAATAATAAAAAAAAACATTGCTGGAACATATGTGGTGATTTGAAAGTTATAACTATTTTGTTAGGCATACAGTTAGGCTATACTAAGTACATGTGTCTTCTTTGCAAATGGGATAGCCGAGCTAGGGATAAACATTATGTTACCAAAGAATGGAAGAAACGAGACAACTTAACTCCAAATGGGAAAAACATTATTCATGGGCTCTTAGTTGAATCCCAAAAAAAGTTTTTTTATCTCCTCACCACATAAAGCTAGGACTAATGAGAAATTTTGTAAATGCAATGAAGAAGGATAGTCCTGGATTTTGTACACCAGGCAGAAATTTCCGAATGTAAGTAAAGGAAAAATTAAAGAAGGAATATTTGTTGGTCCTCAAATAAGAGAGTTAAAGATAATGTATTTAACTCAATGTTAAATAATGTAGAAAGTGCAGCTTGAGCTTCATTTAAAGATGTTTGCAAAAATTTTCTCAGCAAACAAAAATCCGACAATTACCATGATATTGTTAATCAACTTCTTACTTCATACAGAGTTATGGGATGTAATATGTCTTTGAAAATACATTTCCTCCATTCACATCTGGATTTTTTCCCGGACAACCTCAGAGACGTAAGTGACGCACATGGTGAATGATTCCACCAAGACATTTTGGTGATGGAAAGCCGCTATAAAGCGAAATGGAATACTAACGTGCTTGCCAATTACTGTTGGACATTAATTCGGGATGTGCTTGAGGCTATTTATAAAAGAAAAGCATCAGCGAAATCATTCTAACACAGGTATGGCCATCCAAAACTATAAATTTTACACATTTTAACTATACTTTCCCTTAATATTTTTTTAAGCATAATTTATTTAAACTAAGGGTGATAGAAAAATTGTACTTACAGATCTGTAATGTAAGCAAAAAAGCAATTCAAGAAATGGTATCACTCTTAGAGAAAAATAAAAAAAACTTTTTTTTTGTCTATCAGTGTAATCAAATATTCTCACTGTTGGTTATTTTTTAAAAACGTCTTAATTTTACTTTTGCAAAAATCTATTGAAAATCATGTTTTGTTTTTCTTTTCAAGCCTAAAAGAAGAAAACGGAAAACAACATATTTAAAAAATCTTTTTAATATAATTTATTTTTCTAGACCCTACTTTCTACTTTATCCACCCATCTGATTTTTAACATTCTCC
This sequence comes from Lycorma delicatula, assembly GCF_047948215.1. Classification (NCBI taxonomy): domain Eukaryota; kingdom Metazoa; phylum Arthropoda; class Insecta; order Hemiptera; family Fulgoridae; genus Lycorma; species Lycorma delicatula. Next base: position 749,772 of record NC_134457.1, read on the forward strand.
TATAGCACCACATTTCAAAAGCTTCTAATCTTTTCTTCTCAGATACTCCGATTGTCCAAGTTTCACTTCCATATAAAGCGACACTCCAAACATACACTTTCAAAAATCTTTTCCTGACATTTAAATTAATTTTTGATGTATTCAAATTATATTTCTTACTGAAGGCTCGTTTAGCTGTGCTATTCGGCATTTTATATCGCTCCTGCTTCGTCCATCTTTAGTAATTCTACTTCCCAAATAACAAAATTCTTCTACCTCCATAATCTTTTCTCCTCCTATTTTCACATTCAGTGGTCCATCTTTGTTATTTCTACTACATTTCATTACTGTTGTTTTGTTCTTGTTTATTTTCATGCGATAGTTCTTGCGTAGGACTTCATCTATGCCGTTCATTGTTTCTTCTAAATCCTTTTTACGCTCAGCTAGAATTACTATATCATCAGCAAATCGTAGCATCTTTATCTTTTCACCTTGTACTGTTACTCCGAATCTAAATTGTTCTTTAACATCATTAACTGCTAGTTCCATGTAAAGATTAAAAAGTAACGGAGACAGGGAACATCCTTGTCGGACTTCCTTTCTTATACGGCTTCTTTCTTATGTTCTTCAATTGTTACTGTTGCTGTTTGGTTCCTGTACATGTTAGCAATTGTTCTTCTATCTCTGTATTTGAACCCTAATTTTTTTAAAATGCTGAACATTTTATTCCAGTCTACGTTATCGAATGCCTTTTCTAGGTCTATAAACGCCAAGTATGTCGGTTTGTTTTTCTTTAATCTTCCTTCTACTATTAATCTGAGGCCTAAAATTGCTTCCCTTGTCCCTATACTTGTCCTGAAACCAAATTGGTCTTCTCCTAACACACTTCCTCCACTCTCTTCTCAATTCTTCTGTATAGAATTCTAGTTAAGATTTTTGATGCATGACTGGTTAAACTAATTGTTCTGTATTCTTCAAATTTATCTGCCCCTGCTTTCTTTGGTATCATTACTGTAACACTTTTTTTGAAGTCTGACGGAAATTCCCCTTTTTCATAAATATTACACACCAGTTTGTATAATCTATCAATCGCTTCCTCACCTGCACTGCGCAGTAATTCTACAGGTATTCCGTCTATTCCAGGAGCCTTTCTGCCATTTAAATCTTTTAATGCTCTCTTAAATTCAGATCTCAGTATTGTTTCTCCCATTTCATCCTCCTCAACTTCCTCTTCTTCCTCTATAACACCATTTTCTAATTCATTTCCTCCGTATAACTCTTCAATATATTCTACCCATGCTAGTTCCATGTAAAGATTAAAAAGTAACGGAGATAGGGAACATCCTCAGGACGTCATCCTCAACGTCTCAGACATCCTCAATCACAGGACATCATTGGATAAATTGCTCATCTAATTAAAATATCTTAAAAAAAAAACACGTATACCAATATTCTTGCCTAAGTATGCATCTACTCTTCATCTAATTGTCTATTACTATGGATACAGAATGCCCTCTTAGCTTATACTTATAGAAATAACAACGACCTACCACATTCAAATGTAATAAAAAATAATCATGTGAGCAGTAAAACACAAAAAAAAATTAAGTTCAATACAAAATATTCAAAAGCACACATAACAGATTTAAATAATCCCAACTTACTTTACATTCTGAGACACTTTCATCCATTTCACAGGTTTGATAAATTTCATCAACGGCTCTTTGTAAATTACCAAACAGGAATGCCCAGTATCGTGCTTGAAGTTCTATAATAGGAAAAAATTAAATAAATAAATAACATCATTACTCAGACATAAGATGCATTAAAAACAGATAAATGTTATTCATTTCTGAAATAATAAATTAAAAGTCATAACAAAATTTAAATTTAATTTAAAACAGATTAGAAAAAATTAATTATTATTTTTTAATTATTGTGCTTATATTAACCGTACCAGCAATCCCTACTTTACATGATTGAATAAGTAAACAGAACCACCAAGAATGTACCATGTGGTACGTTGTATAAACATTCCATGATAAACAAACTGTAGTGAGTAAAGAAGCTTCTAGAGATTGAAAAAGTGAGTACGAGAAAGACAGTAAGAATGAAGGACAATTAACCACACATCTCAGGAATGGTCGAACTGAGAATGTACAAGACTACACTTCATTTACACTCATACATATCATCCTCATTCATCCTCTGAAGAATTATCTAAACGGTAGTTACCGGAGGCTAAACAGGAAAGAAAGAAGAAGAAGTAAGAATGAAGGAAATATGTAAACATACAATAAATGTAAAAAGATAGAAACAACAAGCAAAGGGAGATAATGAAAAGAAATTTTTAAATAGAGAGTTTAAATCATGAGAATTCTGGAAAATAAAATAATAGTCGGGGCAAGAGATGAATAAACCGTCATTATCTTTTGTTTTTGAAACCATTATCTTTGAACAAAAAAAAATGAATGGGCGGCTGGACAATTCCTAGCCCCAGGGATATAAATACCACCTAGTACTGGCGAGAGAGTGTGAGCAAATAACAGTAGAGCAAACAAATGAAGACTGCACAACAAATGTATTCTGTTCAGTATAAAGGTGTACGGTTTTCAATAATGTATTTAAATTAAAAAAACTGTTCTGCGATTTCATTGTGAACAAGAGACAGAATCATAATTGTTGAAAAAAGTATAAGCTAGTTTCTTTTTCTACATAATAACAGTATATAATCATTGTATAAAGTTCAATAATGATTATGTAATTTAATCTCACTGCGTAATTACATCTTAATTTTACATTAACTTTCAATAGTTATTGTAAATTTCATACTAAAACCATAATTATTGTTTGTGACGTAACTTATTGATTTTGCAAATAATAACAAATTCAAGGATGAATAAATAGTATACTTTTAAGAATTTTAACGCGTGTAATATTTCAATATCCTTTGTGAAACCGATACGGGATAATATTCTCTTAGTATACGTTAGGATTTATTTTAATTGTAATGTATATTTAAAATATGTAATGTACTAATTTATTTTTATATATGGCTTATATGAAGTAGGATAAATTTCTTATAATTTATTATTCATAACGCTTCTTTATCAATCGGCAAATTAGCTTAGTCAGATATTATTTAAGGTATTCCCAGTCTTTATTACACAGCAAGTACGACTTACTTAAAAAATTTTTTTTTTTTTATTTTTAAATTTTAATCTAATGGTTAACTCTAGTTAATCTAGTTGTTAAGTCATCACTGCAAATCAATTAACAGCTGATTTTCGAAGTCAAAGGTTCTGAGGTTCAAATCCCAGTAAAAGTTAGTTGCTTTAATAAGGATTTGAATACCAGACAGTAAATACCAGTGTAGTTTGGTAGTTGAAGTTCAATTACCCACACGTCTCAAGAATGGTCGGATTTCATTTACGTGTCATACATATCATCCTCATCTGATTGGGTCACAAAGGGATTACTTATTATTCAGTAGTTGAACAGATTGCAATGTACAAATTAGGAAAATAGATAATAATAAAAAATTGTTCCAACAAACTTAGACCTACATATTCATCATTATCTTTAACAAAACAGATTAAAAGTAATAGTAGTAATTAAAACAAAGGGATATTCAGTAATGAAAGTAGCTTATCTTTTCAATAGATTTAAATGACATTTCTCATAATAATAACATAAAGAGATGAGTAGTTTTCCAACAATTCCACTTTAAAGTGTAAGACTGAAATAAAAGGCACTACTGATATGTTTTTATTTTCCTTGCTATAGTGATATATGCTGCTTGCTATACCAGCTAACAGGAAAGTATATATAGATTGGTAAAAAAAAAATCTAAAAACAGCTGGTTCTTTTTTAAGTTTTGTGCCTTACAATTAAAAAAAGATTTTTTTAACAAAAAAAAATTGATTTAAATAAATTCTAAATAATCTGCAGCAAAAAAAAAATTTATTGCAAAAATTGGAAAAAGGGTTGTGTATTTTGGCCGAAATGAAATTTCAAATCGTTTCTGGGCACTTTTACATTATTTTTCTTATAATAATTGAATTTTTTTAGGTAGATTTCATAAGAAAGCTACCTATTGTAATGGACACCATGATTCAACTTTCAGAAAATTTTGACATATCTTCGTGTTTCACATACCCCAGACCCCAAAATCACCATCAGTTCAAAAGTTTATATATACATTTATATATACCAAGTGTGTAAATATGAAACCAAAATTTTTGTATAGAAAATATTTATTGTATGAAAATGATACAAAATATTTTATTTGAATTGGAATTGTCGATTGCTACCAATACATTTTTGCCATCTCTCTGACAATTTATAAATGCCACACCAAAAAATCTGTTGCTCTTTCGAGGCAAACCAGTCGTCGAGCCATTTTCATAAGAAGTGAAGCGCTGCTTCACTTAGGTAAGTGTGTGTACCATTGATGAAAAAAATAGAAGTCGGACAGAGCCAAGTCTGGTGAGTATATATATATTGGAAATTGATTTAACATACCCTCAACACCTGCACAAAACACATCGAGATTATCCACTTGCACCAGAGAGAAAATCCATTGCAATAATATGCTTTCTCCATTTTTTTCGGATGAAAAACGAGCACAGTGTATAATACTATTGTGTACTTTGCAAGATAAACACAAATACGTCTTACATTATAGAACGTTAAAATTGGATCTTCAACAGGGAATGGTGATGACTAAAATACACAGAGCTGTCAGTTTTAGTCAATCTCAGTGGTTGAAAGATTGGAAAAATTTTTTCAATGTATGGCGCAACACAGAAGATCCGATTGAAAAAAAGTCTATAAACTATTAATCAACAGTGTTTATGGTAAAACTATTGAAAATGTAACAAAGCGAATCGAAATGGGATTAATCAACAATAAATTAAAATTTAAAAAATTAAACACCAGCCCGAGAGTAAAACATTATTACATTTATGGAAACGATGTGGTTGGAATAACAATGTTGAAAAAATATATATATTTAAACAAACCCATACATGTAGGTTTAACAGTGACTGATTTGACAAAACTAATCATGTACAACTACCATTATAAAGTGGTTTTTACCTAGATATGGTCATGAAAAGTGCTAATGACAGATACAGATTCGTTATTATACTCAATAGTGCCAACAAAATAGGAACATTTTGATACAACAAAACGACTGAATCAAAAAGATGGAAATATTTACGGTAGGGATATAGGACGTTTAGAAGATGAAATGGGTGGGAAACCAATTTATGAATTTGTCGGGTTAAGAGCAAAAATGTATTCAATGATTTGGGGATATAGACAGCAGGCTTTAGAACAAAAAGAGACGGCCAAGGGAATTAAAAAAGGTTCTCGTATATTTGATAACAATTGCAATTTAAACATTTTAAATCACGAGCTTTATAAAGACTGTTTATTCAATAGAAATATTTTGTATTCCACCTCGAAATCATTACGTAGTTTTAACCACCAAATATACTCTATTGATCAATGTAAAAAAACTCTCTCTCCATATGACAAAAAAGATTCGTATTGGAAAACCTTATAGATACACTTCCATATGGGAATAAAGAAATTGAGAAATATATATTGAAAAAAAAAATAGTTTAAATGGGTCAATAAATAATTTTTAAAATTCTAAGCATCAATACCACATGTAAATTCTACATCATGGTAATTATGACCATTGGTCGTTTTTCTCATACTCTTGTATATTATATAAACATCTTTAGAATTGTTAATTTCATTCAAATCTGATAGTGTAACATCATTGAACCTTTGCGATAAAAATATTTTTCCAAATTCTTCAATTGCAGCAATATTTGAATCACCATTTTTTGTTTTAAATAAACTCTACTTTTTGAATTCGATAACGCCTATTTTGCATCATTTCATTAATCTTTTTAATGCCGGTACAATAATTTAACTATTCAATTTATCGAAAATATTAGACATTTTTACTGTTCTATATGTAAAGTAAAATTATTTAAAATTAATATTTTATTGATGACGTAAAAATCTTTTTTTCTATTCACAACCTCTGTAATTGAGTAATAACGTCAATAAAATATAGAAATACAAAAACACCAAGAGTGAAACAATCGACATTCTATATATGTAAATGAAAAAAATAAATTGAATAAAACATTACAAAACTACATCGCTCAAATCGATCCAAGAATTGTACGTTTTATCAAAACCCAACCATTTTACATACAGTACAGGCAATTTGTCATGAAAATAGGCTGTATTTGAAAATCCTTACCTACCGATTGATCTTTTGTCCATGCGTTAGGGGTGATGAGAGAAGCTTAACTCCAGATTTTAACATCCCCCTCCCATAGATTTTTGAAAAACTCGAAATACTCAAAAAGTTTTTGAAATGCGTTTTTCTCTGAATCTATGCATTTTACAGAAAAGTTTTTCAAACGAAAAATGTAGAGGGCATTCTCCTCTACAATTAATGTCTTTGAAGTTATGCCGTATAATTTGAAATTGAAATACTAGGTGGCGCTGAAGTTGGTAAAAAACGTTGTAAACAAGTAAACCGGTTTCGAACACGTGCCCAATTCACAACATTTTCACACTTTCACAAGCTACAGCTCCAAAACGGTAAGTCGTACAAGAAAATTGTTTAAATAAAAGTTGTCTGTTTTTTGAGATTAACAACTTTTCCAAATGCAATACAGACGAAAAACATTTTTTTCCGGTGAAACCCCCGAAAAAACCCGTTTTTTTACAACTTCAGCGCCACCTAGTATTTCAATTTCAAATTATACGGCATAACATCAAAGACATTAATTGTAGAGGAGAATGCCCTCTACATTTTTTGTTTATAAATGTTTCTTTAAAATGCATAGATTCAGAGAAAAACGTATTTCAAAAACTTTTTGAGTTTTCAAAAATCAACGGGAGGGGGATGTTAAAAATCTAGAGTTAAGCTTCTCTCATCACCCCTAACATATGGAAAAAACACCAATCGGTAGGTAAGGATTTTCAAATAAAAATACAAATTGACTGTACTAATAGGCTTTGTCGCCTTTTCATCGTAATATTTTCTCAATTTGATATACATCTTCATGTTTGGTTTTTTGTAGTTCGTGTTGGTAAAAACGCCCTTTTATGACTTCGTTTCGGGAATCAATTAGTTCATAGGTAACAGGATTGGATTCAGTATGAACAGTGTGTATTTTAAATATTTCATTCGTCCGATTTGGTACATAGCCCTTTTCAAATACTTTTTTATGTTTACTTATACAAACAGTGTTTGTACTACATTAAATTTAATTTTTACAACTTTTTTTCTATCGTTTTTTATTTAAATTTGCCAAAACTTGCTTCGTTCGTCTTGTTTTCATCTCTGGGTTTAAATAATGTAGCCGAATGTATAGAATTACTGTATTCATCTAAAAGTGTTTGGAAAATATCAATCCATTTATAGTTGCCATAATCAGTAAATTTAGTCCACATTTTTGTTTTCAACGTTCTCAATAGAACGCTTCAATAAGCGTTCAATAATGCTATTTTTTTTATCTGTATGTGGAATAATGATTTATGTTGTATTTTTTTCAATAAGGCTTTCACATGTGGATTATAAAATTCCTTTCCTTTTATCTGTTTGAAAATGTTTCATTTTATGTTTTTTCAATATCGGTTCCAAAGCAAACGCGACCTCTTTGCCCGTCTTGTTCTTTAAAGGCACAGCATATGCAAATTTAGTAAAACAATCGATGATGGTCAACAAATATTAACCTTTATTGAATCGAGAATAGGTATCATTTCAACTATATCTGCTAGCACAAGGTCGTCTAAGTCCTTTAATTGGGTCTTTCTCGTAGGATAATTTCGTCTAGCTGGCCTGTATAATTAATTCTTTCGCTAAATCGGTTTTAATTGACATGTATTCTAAAAAGAAAGAAAATAATAATTTACTAGTCTTCTATTTTTGTTGTGATTTGTAACTTATTAAAAGTATTTTCATACAACAAATCCAACTTCTGAATAAAATCATCAAATTCCATATTTATATTAAAATGATTACGTTTTCTTTTAAATTTAAGTTCTTTAAAGTAAGGTTAAAAAATCGTATACTATTTGGATCTTTTAATTTTTGATACACAATTTTAAAATTGGGATATATTTTTCTAAGTTTATTCAATGTATCTTCTGTTTTTCTATATTGAACACGAATATCGTAATACTTATACTCTTCGTCATCCTTATTTTTAATTATAATTATAACAGAATTATCACTTTCATCGAGTGGATATAGTGAAGATAAATATGGGGTGGCCGTAGTTTTAATTTTCTTTATATTACCATTTAATTCGTTAATTTGTCACTTACGTTTTAAATTTACATCTTCAAGTCTATTATTTTCATCTATAAGTATTTTTTTTCAAATTCTATATATTGCAACTTTGAATGTAACTGAATATTATGATTTTGATATAACTTAAAATCTTTAATAAAATACTCTAATAATTTTATAGAATTTTTTATAGAAATTAATAGAGATCCAACAAGCTAAATTTAAAATTAATTCATCCCTTAAATAAGTACCAGAAATTACTAAATCTAATGGATTTGTACCCTTTGAATCGACTTTATATGAATTATTTTGGGGGTCGAATTCGGGTTACCAAATGATTCTATTAATTCTTTATTTGTTTATTTTCAAACCATTTTCTAAATCGTTTCCCCCACCATCTTGACATAATTTTGCTCCATTAAAAAAAAACAGTATTTGTATAAATAATTAGCTTAAAATCACCAAATATGCCATATGAATAATTGTCTTTGATTTGTTCATAACATACATCGATTAAACTCATTTTGTTTCTATATAAAAATAAAAATGTTTTAACAATAATAAAATATTAATTTTGAATATTTTTTTAATTATTTATAAAATTGCAAAAATGTTTAATACTTTCTATATGTTGAAAATTTAAATTATTGTAATAATATTCTATTACTATCATCTACAAACCAGAATCTAGTGCATTTGTACCCTTTGATTCGACTATACACAATATTTTGGTAGCTAGAATTCCACCACCAAATGTTTTTGAATAATAATTAATTCTTTAGATTCTTTATTTTGAAACCAATTTTAAAATTGTTTCCCACCATCTTTACTTTTTTTTAAATATAAATTTAATCATTTTTAACAACAATAAAATATTAATTTAAAATATGTTTAATTATTTATAAAATTGCAAAAATGTCTAATATTTTGTATAAATTGAAAAGTTTAAATTATTGTAATAATATTCTATTATTTTCATCTACAAACCAGAAATTACTAAATCTAGTGGATTTGTATTCTTTGAAACGATATTATATCAATTATTTTGGGGGCCCAAATTCGAGCTACAAAATGATTCTATTAATTCTAAAATATGATTTGTAAAAATGTCTAATATTTTCGATAAAATGAACATTTTAAATATTTTAAATTATTTATAAAATTACAAAAATGTTTAAATTGAAATTTTTAAATTATTAATTTTAACAGTTTGTAAATAAGTCAAAAACCTACTATTATCATTAGTTTATTTGAATAAAAAATTTTAATTTTTATAGATACCAAAATGAAGCTTCGTAATAATAAAATTGTTTCGACAAATTCATCATCTACATTTGAATATAATGAATGCATAAATCGCAAAAATGACGATGAATATAATGTAATAATGTTAATTAATTCAATCTATTCTATTACTGATAATAATAATTTAGATACAATACATATGAAAATAGATTGTCGTCAAATAGCTTGTACATGCGACACTATTTTTTTTAAATATTATGATATTGATGATGTAGTCATTTACAAAAAAAATTGAAAATGATTTATCAAAAGTTACTTTAACTAGGACCGCTATTTTCTACATACAAATAACTTCATTAAATGAATAGTTTATTGAAAAATAACTGGTTCTTTATAAATATATAAATTGTCGATTATTCTGTTCCTTCAAAATCAAAGTTTAAACATTCTTTCCTTCTAGAATATAGTGATTATAAATGTAGGCTAATGGAGATAGATTCCAAAATTAAATTAACGAATCGATTCGTTCTATTCTATTATTAATGATATAGGCAATGATTGCGAAGAAATACATTTGAAAATCGATTATCGCTGATATCATAAAAGAATCATTGTTTAGATAGAGATCATCTCTATGATGAGTCATTTATAAAACAATTTGATTATGATATATCGAAAATTATTTTTGATGTAGAAACAATCACTGGAATCGATTTAAGTTTAACTTTATAATAATTTATTAATTTTTAAATCTTTTTTAATATTTAAAGAGATATGAAGTAAGTACAACAAAAAACAAAATTCCCCATTGTGAACGCAACGAGGGGATACGCTTTCAAAAAACAAAGTAAACATGGTTCTCTCTTGCCAAACACTATTAGATATATTGTATGCGGCCAGTTGAATTACGGTAAAACAAATGTGGTTTTTAATCTTTTAGTTCAAGAAAACGGAGTACGTTTTAAAACTTGTACATTTTCTCAAAATCAGTTCATCAACCTCTCTATAGAATGTTATCAAATTTGATGATAATGAATCCTGAAACGGGTTATTACGATACATAGTGAAAACGAGCGCAAGTCCCTCAACCTGAGGCGATTGAACCCCATTCAATGATTTTTGATGTAATCAAAGAGAAACAAAATAATATCGGTGCTTACTTTGCAAGGGGTCGTCACTATAAAATTGATTGTTTTTATCTTGCACAAACATATACTAAAATACCAAGACAACTCGTACGTGACAATTGTAATTTTTTAATTTTATTGAAACAAGACAATTTGAATTTAAAACACATTTACGATGATAATGTAAATGTTGACATGTTTTTGATGATTTTAAATCGATGTGTGAGCAAATCTAGCGGTCAAATATAGTTTCCTAGTTATCGATAAAGAGAACGATAAAAATAACGGTCGATATAGAAACAGTATCTACAAATTCATCATTGTCGAACGTAAGGTTTAACGTTGTGTTTAATATCACAAATAAAATAATCGTTTTGAATTTTATTTTTTTCTTCTTAGAACAATGAAGAAGGAGAAGCAAACGATTGAAATCAATAAGCTTAATAAAGATTTTAAACGTAAACATGCAGCCTTTATGATGGGTTTGGCTGAAGAAGAAGCTTTATTTGGTGATCCTATAAATGAAATTGAAGAAAAAGTCCACCACTTCCTCCACCACCACTCGATGGAATAAATTTATATAGACAGGGTAGGACGTGAATTGAGTGATAGATTGTTACCTCATTTAGAAAGACATAAAATAGGTGTGAACAGTTTGTTGGAACAAGATGTTGAAGAAGAAGAAAATGTAGACTCTTCAACATTGTTATCTGAACAAACGTTACCACTACACTCTGAACAATCTCAAGACGAACAACAACCTAGAATATATACAAAATATACGCCTATATTAGAAGGCAGTCTTCCGACACTGAAATAATTAAACCGTACTTGGAAATGTTAAAAACAGGTCCAAAAGTATCTCTAGATCATGTGTATGGTGTAAAGTATGATAAAAATACAGATACTTGCATTTTGGGTGGCAAAATTGAATTTATAAACGATAAAATTCATTTGGGGATTTTTTATTTATCCAGCCACACCGGTTCTTTTAAAGTTGTTAGTTTATAAAAATCCAGACTTGAGGAAGGTTCACAGAGCAGATACGGAAGCTTATGGTGAAATGTTAAAACATACCGGTGCTCATTTGATGGTGCGACTAAATTAAGAAATTATTCGATTTCTTAATTTTAAAAACTTCCATTTCTAAATATGTATATTGAAAAGAAATAAATAAAAAACATTTCATTTATCGGTTTCATAATAAACGCGGACAATTTCTACAGGATGATTCACAGAAACGGGAAATTTTGAAAGTTGTGTTGGTCGCCGTGGGCGATCGGTACCACTTGATAACTGGCACCAGCCTCTCTAACCTAACCTGCCGTTTAGTTGTCATGGATCCTTGGAGCGGTGCGCAACGTGCATCTGCTATCAAAGCGTTTTACAAAAACAATGACGGTGTGGAGGGAGCGCGTAGAGAATTTCGCCGTCATTTTAATCTGGGACGGCACGACCGTGTTCCATCAACACGTGCAATTAGAACATGGATATCTAATTTTGAGGAAACCGGTTCGGCGATGAAAAAGAAACCTCCAGGCCGTGAGCGAACCGTCCGCACACCACAGAATGTTCAAGCTTTACAAGATGCTGTCACACGAAGTCCACATCGGTCGATCCGTCGTCTCTCGGCATCTTTACGATCGCATAGTTCAAGCGTTCGAAGAATGTTAGCGAAGGACTTGCAATTCCATCCGTACAAGTTGCAGATCGTCCGGGAACTGAAACCGAACGATGCGGTTGTGCGAGCACAATTCTGCGATGTAATGCTTCAGAAGATAAACGATAACGAAGAGTTTGTTCGCGAACTGTGGATGTCAGACGAAGCGCATTTCCACCTCGGTGGATTTGTTAACGAGCAAAATTTCAGATACCGGGCGCAAGAAAATCCTACGCAGCTATACCAGCGTCCGTTGCACAGCCAGAAAGTGACCGTGTGGTGTGCTATGTCATCTTACAGTGTTATAAGCCCTTATTTTTTTGAGGATGACAACGGTCTTGCGATTACATTGACGTCGGCTCGTTACGTAGCCGCGCTTGAAACCTTTGTTGTGAAACAACAAAAGAGATTTCCACAGATTCTTAACACAACCTGGTTTCAACAAGACGGAGCAACGTCACATACTGCACTAATATCTATGGCAGCTGTACGCCGATTGTTTGGACAACGTGTCATTTCACGAAACGGTGACATTAGATGGTCTCCCAGATCGCCTGATCTCTCAGCTTGCGATTACTTTTTGTGGGGCCACTTTAAAAGTAAAGTGTTCCTCAGTAGACCTGCTACAATGGAAGAACTGAAGGCAAAGATCCGAGAAGCAATTGCGGAAATTCCAATTAAGATGTTACGTCAAACCACGAACAATTTAACGAAGAGACTTTGTGAGTGTTTACGTAGAAGAGGAGGTCACCTGCAAGATGTCATCTTTAAAAAATAAACTAAAATGTATGTATCCTAAAATGGGAACATTTGTACAATTACATGAAATAAAATTCATTTTCTAAAAAAAGTTTTCATTAACGTTATTTAATTTTTTAAATTTCCCGTTTCTTTGAATCACTTGTATTTATCTGTTTGACGACGACATTAACGTATTATTAGTTTTCAAATTATTATCATTATCATTTATTTTATAATCTTTTACAGATCTTAAAAACTTTATTTATTCAGTCCTTTCTGTAAGAAACTTCCTCCAACCCCTTTCTGTTTTTCCTTACCTCTGCTGTATCCGCTATTGTAAGCGTGTAATAAATCTTTTACATATCAAACCTGGTCTTTTCTGGTACCATCTCATTCAATGACAAGTATTTAATAGCTTCGGTAAATCCAGATATTTTAAATTCATTTTTTACACTTTGATCTCTGATAAATCTTACTTCGCAAGCAAACCTTCTAACCGCTTTTAAAGGTTTCCTATCTTGCATGATATCTCTCAAACTCTTAACTAAACTATCGCTTCATCGATTTAAAATAAACAAAAATAAACCTTAAGTTTCCAGGCTTCATATAAAAAAATTTCGCCGCTTTTCCATTAACTCCTACATCGAGAAAATTTCTCCTGTAAGTTATATCATTTAAAAATAAATTGTTTCATTTTATTTCTGTATTAGTCTATTTATCATAAAGGTTTCCGATCGCTTAGATGCACAATACTACAATACACAATTATTTAGATGATCGATAACAAAGTATTTCAAGTAATGACCTTACTGTTACACTTTAAAATAACATTAATACATTTAATTCGAAAACAGATTTAAGGGGCCTATTTTATTTATAAGATAAGTAAATTATAAAATGCGTACCGGTTTTAATTTTGAAGTTACTCTTAGAGTATAATAATGGACTTACCGTTGCTGTCAACAATTTCAAACACCACAATTTATGCCAGGACAAAACCAAAGTTGAAGTATTTATGCATTAATCTGATATCTTATTATGCACAAAGAAATGAAATAAAAGTCCTTAATATTTAGAAAAGAGAGAATATTGGAGATGTTATAAACATCATGTCGATGTGCAATCGCATTACAATTCACGGTTAAAAGGGTTTATATTTACATATTCAATTATTTTAAAATTTATGTATTTGTTATCCTTTGAACCGGACGACCATTAAATTTTACGAAAGAGGATTTGGTGTCGATCATAACCCAATTGCAGGACGGAACAATTATTTGTACAAGGTTTAATCGTCTAGACTGCTAGTATCTAGAGGTTACTGAAGATCCAGATGAAGCAGTCAAAATAGATGCTGTCATGATGTACTGTATGTAAAAAAATAAACAATATCGAAAAGTTATCGGTTCAGCAATGCGCGTTTGATGCAAAGCCGGCAAATGAAAAACCATTTCCCATTTACGGTCCAGATCATAGCATACCTTAATGCCGATTATTCCCAGGAACACCAGTAGCAGCAAAAGCTTATAATTGTATTTAGATTCACAGCCGCAGTGACATTTTACAGTTAATCACGTTGAAAATTTTGTCGATCTAACATCTCATCGACTCACACAAACCGATAAAAAGATTGTTAAGGTTTGCCAAATCTCAACAAAATGGCACAGCAAATACCATATCGGACAGTTACTTATGTGAACTTTTATGGAGCCATCATCTTCTTCTCGATGTTAACCGGTTTGAACAAATACATGCGTATTATCAATTACTGGCTTTCTCAACAGGTAAGTTTATATTTTTCAAAATTAATAGGTATTACAACTTGAAGAGGGAAGAACTCAAAGTAGAAAGAGAAATTAATGGTTAAAGTATTGAAATATTTAACATAATATAAACAATTATACAATTCAAGTTTTATAATTACTTTGGCGAATAATAACAGTTTGATTGTAGTTAAAAGTTTTATTATAAGTATTTAGATTACAGACAGCATGCGATATGATTTCATAGTGGTGTACTGTTTATTAAAGTTTTTAATACGCATCCTACATTAATCGACTTTGGACTGTACATAGGGACAGCACTGTATAATGGAAAAATAATTCCTGAATAATTTCATTAGTGTAAAAATACAATGACCGCCACTTAAAATTGTTCATGATACGTTTTGCTTTCTTTAGTCATAAAATGAAAGGCTCTTACCGCATGACTAATCACTGTTTTGCCTGGAGGTGTACCCGTAAATCAAAATATATATTTACTAATGACCATGAGTAGAGGGTACATATCACTTCTAACAAGCTTTATAGATTCCAACCGGTCATTAATATTCATTAATAAAGATATTCAGTACAAACCTGGATGTAATTGATCTGTTGCACACCGATGCGCTTGATAATTGCACAACTTTATACAATGTCTTGTAAAACAGACTGCCCTACATGCTTTCAAGGACATGCATTTTACACTTTCTGGAAAATGGGGAAAATTAATGCTAAAGAAACAGCAGTAGCCATAAATAATTAATTAGGTTAACTATTCTGGTGAATATAATAATCAAACTTCATCACCGACTGCTTAATTATAAATTTCATATAGTCCAGCCAAGTTTAAATTAAGAATTATTCCTCCTTGTCTACACTTTAATATCTAAATTTTACAATAACAGAAACGAACAAATCTGATAAAACATTAAAAAAAAAACAGATACATGAGCACAGTAAAACTGGAGAGTCTAGTTTACAAAAATAATTTGGAAAATTACTATATTTAGTTTAATTAAATCAGATTTTAAGAAATTCAAATTTAGATAATAAATTAACTAACCAAGTTAGATTAAAACAAACTTATTAATCTTTATTAATGAATATTAACGACTGGTTGGAATCTATAAAGCTTGTTAGAAGTGATATGTACCCTCTACTCATGGTCATTAGTAAAGAATACCAATTAAATTAAATTTAAATTTAATTTTGTTAACGGATGACGACAAGCCAGTTTAAATAAAACAACAATGCCAAAAAAAAAACACAAATCAAACATTAATTTTTGTACGCTTATAAATGTTTTGGTAAATCTTTTGGGGTACTTACATATTAATGCCACCGCAGCTACAGCTTTATTTAAAAACAAAGTAGTCAATCGAATTTCAGTGGAAAATGGGCCGATATAGAGTTTAACATAGATTCAAAACGGTCTATTAATTTTAATAAATGGTTATTTATATTTATTTATTTTATAAATATAATTTAACCAAACTTAACCTACGCTCGCTAACGTTGACTAATTAACAGGAGTGTTTTGAATTATTTAAATAATAAATAATTGCAATAATTACTGAATTTATTAAATAAATATTCAAAAATTACGGGTGTTAATTAATTAATCAAGGTTAGCGAGCGAAGCAAGCGTAGGTTAAGTTTAGTTAAATTATATTTATAAAATAAATAAATATAAATAACCATTTATTAAAATGAATAAAGAGGCTGTTCATTTTCCACCGAAATCCGACTGACTACTTTGTTTTTAAATAAAGCTGTAGCTGCAGTGGCGTTAATATGTAAGTACCTCTTTTGGTTATTCTTTCAAAGAAAACTAAACGATATACATGTACATCGAACTGTAATGTTCCTAGACTCAAACAACACTAATGACTGACTAATATAACATAAAATTTATTACACCTACCTGATTTTTTATCCCTGCCAGTAGATGCCGAACGTACTCTAGGTCCAGGTTTACTGGGTGTAGATGACCTTTTTGTAACTCTAGTACCATCATTATTAATCGGCAAACGAGGCGATGTAGGCGGCTTCCTTATTATCTTACCTGAAACAGTAAAAATTTTATAACAAAAATCCAAACTAAATTAATCGGTTTGTATGATTCTACTGACAAAATTAAAAGTAAAAATAAATAAACGTGAATTAACATTAATATATACCGTTAACAGTAATGAATATAAATAATAACAATACAGACAGAAATTAAAATCAATACTACAATAAAACATCCTAAGCAATTGATTATCATGCTATCTTAAAAATCAGCTCATACTGAACTCAATCCAAGCAGTTTTAAATATCTTTATAGATATTAAATCTCTATCGAGAGATTAATATAAGTATTAAGATCTTTATAAGTACTGCACCTATGATAGGATAGTTTTACGGTTTCATTTTATCTTGTTTTCTCATTAAAATATGTGCATGAAAGCAAGCGTAAAATTATATTGTATAAATATAAAAAAACTTGTTTTTGTCAATATATTATTCAGCATACATGTTTTTATACATAATTTGTTTACATTTCAAACAGAACTTGAACAAAGTAATCTATAATACGGATTTGTGTCAGCACATCAAATGAGAAGAGATTTTAAATATAAATAACAGAAAAATACATTTAATCCCAATAAATTCTTTGCCATATCTTTGTCTTTGCCACCACCTTTTTCAAAATAGTAGTTTTTTTTAATATTATTTACTATTAATGCTTATAATTCATCAATTTTTATTATTCTTTTATTTTGACTTTAATCGAAAACAAACAATTACCATTAACTTACTAACTCTTAATATACTGCTGATTTCATACAGTAAAAATTAAAAGAGAAATTTAACAATTATTATGTTTTAGTTATTGGTGAAGGTTTATTTACGTAGATTTTTTTGTTTTTTATTTTACACATTTTATTTTTACTTAAACTTTAAATAGATTACAATAATGATGTTTGTATGTACTTAAAAAACACAAAGGTTCATGATGTTGCATTCAGGAAAAAAGTAATGCACAAAATTAATAAAAACATAAGATGCAAAAGTTCATTTTTAATTATTTTACCGACAAATATTAAAAAAAAAAAAAAAAAAAAAACACTGTTTATGGTCAAAAATTTGAAACATTTACCATACTATGGGGCATACATTTCCACTTTAATTGTATTATTAATGTTGAACATTTTTCCTATCATTTTGAGAAATAATTCTTATAATTTCACTACGATAGCTTGAAGCAGTAAAAATTAAATATTTTATAAAAATGTATCATTTTTATTAAAAAAAAAATGTATTTGTGGTTTTAACATTGTATAAAGTACCCAATTATTTTAAATAAATAAGCCAGTAAATATCCAGCTCTACAATTATTTTAAACAAATAACCCAATAAATATCCAGCACTACAACATACTTAAAGTAAATCTAAATATAGTGGCTTTTTTTTATTTAATTTATTTAAATGAATAAAAATTTGCTGTTTTTAAAAGTTAATATAGGTTTTGATTCACAGTCATAAAAAACAAAAACGAATGAATATAATAATACGCAAGTAACATAATTCTTGGAAGTTTCAGGTTCGCAACAGAAACATAACATCATAGCAGCAAGAGTAGCAGTAATAAGTAAGAAAGCACTAAGTTAAACAAATACGTATTATAAAAATATAAAAAGTGTGTCGTAAAACACAATATAATCAACATTAAAAATATGAATAATTTTTTTTCTAAATGCCGTAAATTTTTTTACAGCAATTACATAAAACCGCATAAATAACCTTAAAAACTTAATTTAGAAAAAAGAATCACCGTTACTTTACATAAATAATAAATTAGAATAAAATATGACATGCAGAAATTCTTCCTTGATCGTTTTATAATTCATTCAAAGATACTTGAAGTTTATTTTACATGCAAACATTACAGAACTAAACAAAAGAATTACAGTTAAGCAAGCTTACACGAACCTAAAGGTGAATTCATAATGTATAAAGAAAGACAAAAACTGGGGCACTGAGATTTAAAATTAACAGGCCCTCCTACAGATTAAATTCTCAGCCTACACGAGCTTACCATAACAATCTGTATAATAACGAATGGTAAAAACACAAAATACAAAAAAATCAACACTCAGCATTACTCCATACCTCTCTCTCTCTCTCTCTCTCTCTCTCCCAATCTCTCTCTCTAAAAACTATCAGCACACTGATAAAGTTGTGATAAAACTACAAACATATTTTTATTTAAAAACAATATTACTACTACTTCAAATAACTAATTTATAAATAAATAAAATAAATGTGTATATACCCCATTAATCATTATGTACAATTCAGAATATCTGCTAGACAGTATTATGTTTGTGTTGACATTTTCTCAAAACTGCAGAACTGCTACACTGTTCTGAATCATTCTTTTACCGGTGAATTTATTAAATTTTGAAGAAGCATTTAGATGTAAATTTATCCAAATAAATCCATTATAGAATGAGCAAAGAAACTCATACTGAGGGTGTGTCGTATTTGACAAGTTCATTTTTTGGGGTGTGTTAAATTTTTATGTAATAATAAATTATGTTCGACATTCTGTACGGCTCCAGAGAATGAAATTTAGAAAATAAGAGTGAATTTTATTTCGATAGATATTCAAAATCAGGTAGGAT
Source organism: Lycorma delicatula (assembly GCF_047948215.1). Taxonomy (NCBI): domain Eukaryota; kingdom Metazoa; phylum Arthropoda; class Insecta; order Hemiptera; family Fulgoridae; genus Lycorma; species Lycorma delicatula. Next base: position 769,295 of record NC_134457.1, read on the forward strand.
AATGTAATTTTTCAAAAATGAATAGCTTTTGTACTTCCAATCAATAACGATACTGCTTTGGGAACAAAACACAGAATGACTTCTTTTCTAGGCCTACATTTTGTCTGCTTGCCTCTAGTTAAAAAAATCCATTTGCAGTTTATAGTAAAATTTCAATTCGAAGACTTTCTTCAAAACCTCCATTATCATACTTATAACATATGATAATGTCATATAACTACACTGTTATATAAAATTACGCAAATTTTTTTTCTAATAAACTCTAACATTTACAGCATCACCTATTTTCTTACATAAATGAAGATTTGCATTAATCTACTTTTCAAATCACACTAAATAACTTTATAATTGCATCATCAGTAAATGCTTGTATTGAATTTTACAGCACCTATTTTTTTGTAGCAATATTGAGCGACTTCAATAAATCACTTTCTGTAGGAGATGACTCCTAAAAGTAAAATTTAGAAAACTCAATAAGGCCTACTTAAAATTCATTTATTAAAAATGACCAATTGTTTGTGACATAAGCCTTAATAGAAGTTTATGAATTTAACATTACTGAACTTAAGGGTGTAATTGTTTGCTTCATCATTATATTGGGATATTATTTTCTGTGTAATCGGTTGTTTAATTTAAGTCACTCTTCTGGGTGGCTTTTCTTTCTGTTTTAGTGTATTCTGTGATAAAATATAGTTGTTTTAGTTTAGCTGTTTGAATTTATTATTATTCAAGTAAATTTGTTAATTGATCAGTTCTGATTTTTTTTTATATTGGCAACGGCCATATTGGTGCTTTATGATTGGTTGTTGTTTTTGACAGCGACCATCTAGCATTGATCTGATTGGTTTTTCTTTTGTTTACATCGCTATCTTATTTATTGGATTTGTTATTGACAGTGAACAACTTTAAGTTAATAGTCTTTGTTTGTTTTTATTCGATTGAGTATATTGATATTGAGTATGTCTGATGAAGGGGGTAAGAAGAGTAAGTCCAGGCAGGTAAAATGTGCTCCTGGTGAAATAGCAGCTGAAGTGCAGCCTGATGATTCCTCCTCATCAGCAGATGATGAGCCAAGGGCTAAGGTATCAGGTACCTCAACCCAGGTTAAGGATTTAGTGCAGGACAAAGCATCCGGGGAGTTCTACTCTGCTTGTGAGGGAATTCAGTGAGCAATATGAAACACTTATGCGGTTCTTAGACAGTCCCAGGAACAGTTCAGCTAAGATACATCATAAGGTTATCCCCAGAATAGCAGAATTCAAATCAATTATTTCTGCCATCGTGGATGGGTATAAGTTGGTGAGAGGCCTCCAGAGATGTGTGAGATTCTCAGGTACTGTAGGAGAAATGGGAGGCCAGTCTGTCTCAAAAGCAACCTGAGGTTTTCGTTAATTTAAAGGAAGGGGTATTAGTGAAATCTAGCAAAGAAATGAAGGACGAATTTCAGGTAGTCCTTCAACAGAAGAGGTCAAGCCTGAGAATTCTAAATATATGCGAGACAAAGAAGGAGCTAGTTGTCATTGCCGACAACAAAGAGTTAATTAAAGTTATTTCTGACTCCCTCGAGGTCGGTAAAACCGACATGAAAATCGCCCCTAAAGGAAGAAGCATCCTAAGGTCATCGTGTATGATATTGTTCGACATCTATCTAAGGAAGAGTTAATGACTCTCATACAGGAGCAGAATACTCAGATGGCTGAGGCGGCCTTCAAGGCTGATTATCGACTGTTATTCAAAATGGGTAGGCACAAGGCAGAGTGTTACCACGGTGTATTCAAGGTGTCTCCTTAACTATTTAAAGGCTTCGTATCTAAAGGTTTCAGGTTGTTTATTGACTTCTCTTCGTGTAAGGTTAAAGAATATATAGATGATCAACATTGTTTCAAGTGCTGCCAGTTTTGATATGCAGCTTAACTATGTAAACATCTGGTGGTAGTGTGCTCCCACAGTGAGGATGAAGGACAAAAACAAGAGGAGTGTCCTAAGAAGTTGGAGAGCCTGACTTGTGTAAACTGCAGATGTCTTCGGATGGACCATAAGCACTCTGTGAATAGAAAGGATTGTGTTTGTTATCAGAGAGTGTCACAATGTACTACAATTCAATATCATTAGATGGTTAAAATTGGGCAATTATATGCACATGGAGCTTACAATGGACATTGAACTTGGCAAGATCATCATACGTAAGGGGTTGGATGTTGTCTTGTAGCAGAATCTGTACGTTGTGTCTGGTGAACTGCCTGGTTTTTCACATTGGAAGAGATTTTATTTTGGTTCTGATAGTATGTCCGCTGTACTGTGCAGAAGGGAACTTGACTGTATCTTCATTCGACAGCTCTCTAACGATCATCATGTTGTTGTCCATGGGGATGTTCAGAAATTGCATCTGATGTTGCAAGTTCATATTTTCAATATAGAGATCCTGCTGATCATCATCTTGAGGTCTGGAATAAAATCCTATAATTCTCTGGTACCAGTTCAATCCTAATTGGTGTGGATGTGAACGCTAAGTCACTTTTGTGGCATAGCAACTTCACAGATGATGGCAGTGAATTAATTGAGGGCTTTTTAGCCCAATATGGTCTGCAGGTATATAATGTACCTGGTAAGTTCCCACCTACACAGGTAATGTAGAAAGGTATCGGCTTTTTGGTGGAACAAACATCAACGTTACCGTTGGTAGGTTTATTCCTGCCAATGTTTGTAACTGGAAAGTAGTTGATGATAGCTCAAGCAATCATCGATTGATAGTGTATGAGATTGCTTGTAATTTAAGTGAGCACTACCGATGTAATGTTCGGATTCACCAGGGTCATTTCCTGCACAGGCACGTGGACTGGAAAACGTTGTTGATTTTCATTCAGCCAGAATTTGTTTTTTGGATCGGAGTCTGGATGTTCTGGAGTCAGAAGGTTTGTCAGTGGCTTTTATTGATGCCGCCAAGTGTTCAGTTTCTCGTAGTTCCAGTCAAGAGAGGCTCACTCCATGGTGGAGGAGCAGGGAAGAGACTGTTATGAAACAGGCTGTCTGTCATTCGTGGAGATCATCTCAGCATGAGAGTGATCCGGAACGACGGGTGGTCCTTGTTGGCTAATATAGAGGTCTTAGATCTCAATAATTCCACAAAATTCAGACAGCAAAAAAGAAGCTATTTTGTAAAACATTTTCATTTATTTTTATTATCACTTTTATTTATTTAATTTTTTGTTTTTATAACTGAAAATATTTTTAGAATGTAGTTTAGCAAAACATTTTTTTGCTAAACTACATTCTAAAAATTTACTGAACTTTGAAACAATGTTTTATTTTAATTTTGAACACTTTAACAGAGGTTTCATTAAATCTTTGTAATTTTTTAAAGATATACTGCAGCTCAAATGTGGAAAATAAAAGCTCTTATGTCCATGCACCAAATGACAGAGACATTTACTACTTCTGTATTACATAAAAACCTTTAAGGTAGGCCACCTTTTAGCAGCAATATCCATAAATGATTTAGTATTTTTTTTTCTTTATTTTTTTTTCAATTATGACCCAGAAATTAATTTTTCTATAAAAAATCCATCTGCAATAATTAAAATTCCACTTACGATTATTTCAATAAATGTTTACCCAAAATTTCATTTTTTTAGATCAAGTAATACTCATTAGGAAATAGAATTTACACATAATTTATAATAATTTTAGAATATTGCAATAAAAATACAAGTATTAAAATAATGTATTTTCAATGTTTTTTTTTTCTAATGAATCAGATTTTTTCTATTTGATCAAAATAATTTTTCTATTTATTATGTGTAAACATGCGTCAGAAATAATATTTTAGATGTATTGTATTTCTATGAATAACATTTATAATTATTTATTATTTTACAAATAATTATAACATTTTTTTTCTTAAATATATTTATATGCAATGTAAAAACAATGTCGTAAATTGTAAACAAACAGCTAAAGCAGCACTGTATGAAATATTATGAAGTCATAAACCAAAGTTTGTAATCACAATAACAAATGAATTTGTAATAGAAAACCCTTTCTTACTACTAAACAATAGAACAGTAAAATCAGTCATTCTGCACTAATTATTACGTACATAATTACATAAATATTCATGACATTTAACGAAGAATAAATAAAATAAATTATATATAAATATAGACTAAATAAATCAGCAAGATATGATATTAATGATTTTCTTTTTTGAAAGTTTCCATATTAATATTAATAATAATAAAAGTAACATTTACATAAAAAAGTAAATATTTAATAAAAAAATATAAGATGGATGAATATTCAAGCAAATTACATTGGTGCAAAGAATTTTGGGTACTGTACAATGAAATCAACAGTACAGCACTCTGTATGAATGAACTGTACTTAATTTTTTTGAACAGAATTTGTAGTTTATTTCAAAATTTATGCTTTATTATTAATTTTACAGGTTATTTATCACATGAAAGGTCAAGATTTTTATTAAAACATACTTATTTTTAAAGTACCATTGAATCAATTTCAATGATTTGTATCTTTTAAACCTTAAGTATATTTTTCATAAACTCTTTGACATGGTAGTGTTTTTCTTGGAAAACCACTAAATTTCACAATCGTTAATGTAGTTTGTCAAACACAAAAATTAAATTAGTAAAAGTTACTGCTTTCTGGTTCTCACTTTTAAAATTAAATGACCTTCATAATTTATATATATATATGTACAACACCAATCAATTCTGAACATTTCAGATGAATAAACATTTGGCTGCAATGTGTCCGGTCTATACAAAACCTTTACAGAATGTTTAAAAAAAACACTACATACAGAGAAATCATTCAAACTGTATGACTTATTGTTAAACTGTATTAAATGACCCACATTAAGAACATGAAAGAGAATCCTGGACTTGATTATGATCCAAACAATTCCACATTTCATTTTAATGAGAGAATTTGTTAACAATACGTAGTTTTCTAGAAGCTGCTATATATTTTTTTTTGTGCAACAGGCTTTAATGCTGGTTATTAGTATTAGCACCTTTCTTCATTATCTACAATGTAATTGTTACAATCCTTAAGAGTATTGTGTATTTGATATGATAGTTATTACTTTTTTTTAAGTCAATAGATAGTAGTAATATAAGTTCTAAATATTATTGACTATTTTATAAGTAGGGTACTATATTATATTTTGTAATTGCACCCAGAATAAATTGCATTAACATATCAAGTGATGCTTTGGTGTGTGTGACAAGAGGTATCATTTACCAATATACTAATGGTGGATGTAATGTTTCCCTTACTGTTCACACAGTTTTGCCAGCCAACAATCCTTGACATAGCATTTTTTTCTTTTTTTTGTTCTCCTACAGTTTTTTTTTGGGGCAAAAAAAAATCTAAAATGGGTAAAAAATAGAATCCTAAACTTTCATATGGAACATTTTTTTAGAATTTCAAATAATCCCTGCTTTCAGAAGCAAGCACATTGTGTGATTTACTCATTAATGTAATTCAGTAAATTACTAAAATTAAATATATAAATTTTTAACCTTTTCCTTTAAAATTATGATTGAAAATTCCCTACACCAGGAACTTGGGGAAATTCGGCTTTTAAAATGTTATAAATGTCTTACTTTTACTTCATACATAAGCAATTTTTTTCATGCTTTTTCTATTTTTTTTAATATATTTTTCATATATTTTTGGCATATGTTTAAATACAACCGCTATTAAAATATTTTTTAAAATATATTGTAATTGTAAATATTATAAATTGCTAAAAATGAAATGACTGAGAAATAAGTGTTAAACTCATATGTGAATTCTTATAACAATACAATTAACCATACATGTCATACACATGCTTCACATGTTACACGGGACAAAGCAGAGCAATGTTAATTATGTGTATATAATAATTCACCCATATTAATTATGTGAATAATAACTACCCTGATAAAAACTGTCATATACATCTCATATCCTCATGTACATCCGCCTTTACGTAAATAAGCGTCATATATGGTTTTTTTTTTAAATACCTTAAAACACTTACTATCAGAGGTACCACTTCTTAGAAATAAAAATGAATGACTATTTTTGCACACACACACACACAGATATATATATATTTATATATATATATATATATATATATATATATATAATAGATTACCATGACAAAATAGACAAAATAATTACTATATAAAACAGTAAAGTATTTATACCTTGATCTGTATATTCTAAGTCTTTTTTTAATGAAGATAAAATATTACCAAATTGTTTTTTTAAATTGTTCTAATGTATATGATATACTGCTATTATCATAAATTAATCATTGAACTTAAACAGTTAAAAAAAAGCTGACACACAGTTGTAGAACTTTCCTGTCATGCAGCTTTTTTCTGATGCACGACTTACACACACAGCTTAATTTAAAGTATTTATCATTTCATTTAAATATAATATTTTTTGTTTATTTAATTCAATGACTAACTAAACCATATGCACATACCGTATTTTATTCGGGCAGGTGTGGCGGTACTCACAGCCACTTTAAATACTTTTTTATACACTTTAAATATCACTCATACCACTCACTTATTTATACCGCTCACCAGTGACTTCACAATATATCAGATGACTACAGCAGCTGTACATCAATGCTGCACTAGCGCTCTTTGCAATGAGGGGGTACTATTGATACCCACTTAGTCACTAGTTTATTTAGAGCATTTTTTGGGGTGAGGATGTGATTTTACAAAAATTTGTTTTTGCATATATTATTATTTTTTAATTGTTAACAATTGTGCATAAGAAAAACAGGACCTTAATTAGGCAAAATCTCAAGATACTGAGGGTGAACTTGCTCTACAGCCTCACCCTCTTAACTTTTTAAGTTGAAAATTTAATGGCATCAATGCCCCATATATAGAAATAATCTGACTGAATTTGGTCAAAATCGATCGAGTAGTTCTGGAGATACAAGGTGACATAGAGAGAGACACTGAACACACACATGTACATACAAACATCTGGAAAATTTACTTCCACCTTTTTAGTTTTTTTGGGTTCCTTAGGTATTAAAACTAAAGCTCTGGTGAAAACCATATGTGCCCAACTTGGACTGATTACAATACTTTTCTTTCTAAAGCTATAGCTCTCCTAGCACTAGATGGGAGAGTAAAATACATACATGCCAGTATGATGTACAAGTGGGGGAGCATTTAATAAAAACGAATTTATTTATGGCAATCATTTTGGTAGTTGGTGGAGTATAATAACTAAGTCATATGTAGCTAAACATATATATGCAGTATAAGCAGCTGCAGCATTTTTTTAAAAATTACCTGACACAAAACAGAAAAAGTTTTACTGCCTCGCTTAGATAAACAGTAAGTTTCGTCACATCGTAACAGTGTCACGCTAATTAGGAAAAAATTAGTTAAGAATGAATTGACATCAAAGTTAACAGGAAATGGAAGATAAATTATATTTTATTTTATATGAAAAATAATTAATTTTCTCTGCGTGTTATACAACTAAAATCAACCTACACATTCTGCATAAATTCTAGGAAACTTTTAACAAAATAAATATACTAATTATGTTATCTGCACTTGTAAACAAACATATATGTCATCATGAGATTATTTGAATTTGCAAAAAATACATCACATCAAGCCAAGGTTCAATTAAATGATAGACGAATATTAAAAAAATCTGATGTGGACACCACATGACTTACTTGTACGCCTATTAAATTACATTTTTTGCTGCACTTCATTTAAACTTATTTCGTTTGAAAGTGAGATACAATCCTCCAATTCTTTAATAAAGTGGACAGTTACACAATTACTGAAATATTAGTTTTTAATTAACATAAATATTTATATAACTCAACAATCTTACATGAAATATTAGGATACAGTAAAAGTTCCTTTATTACTTGTATTACTAGATCAGTATTATTATTATTACACATATCTTTGAGAGTAGCTGATTAACAAAAGTTTCAGATTTCTGGTGTTATGTATAAATAAAAGTTAATTATAATTACACTATTCCATTTAGTGAACTCCTGTGTACTGGTTACAGATGTTAATTTCGACCTTACAATGTAAAATATTTCATTTTTATTATTGGAATATTTGGTTAATAACCAAATGGTTCTTTTTAAAAATGAAAAAGAAATAGTTACACAGGAAAAAGAAAAATAACTGCAGAAATATATCTCAAAAAAAGAGGAAGAAAATGTTAAAACCAAAGAAGAATAAAAAGAAAGAAAATGCTACAAACCAAAAGAAAGAATAAAAAGAAAGAAAATGCTACAAACCAAAAAAATAAATAAAAAGGAAGAAAATGCTACAAACCAAAAAAATAAATAAAAAGGAAGAAAATGTTGCAAACAAAGAAAGAATAAAAACATTAAAAGAAGATGATAAATATAAAGAGGAAGAAAATGTTAAAACCAAAGAAAGAATAAAAATCCCTTTCAGCACACTGGAAGGTAGAGGTAGATTTCACCGGTGCAAAGTTATGGATAAGAAAGATTTCCACCTTAAAGTTAAGAAAAACTTCAAATTCACACAATACGACAATGGTTGCATGTGAAAAAAAGTTTTGCATGTTTAGCATACAATGAGCCTCATCTTATAATTCCAGCAATGTTTTGATCATTCCTTGCCCAAAGGGTTGGTCATATTAAAAATTGTTTCAGACAAAAGTTTTAGGTAATGTTTAGAGGAATAACAATTACTTTAAACCGATTAGATACTGCGCCTATTAATGGAGGTATGATTTTTGTTGTCTTTGAAACCCTGTTTTTTCCACCCCCTAGGCCAATGATTAATGATATCTGAAAACTTTACTTAGATAAGTTTTAGTCCCTTATCCAAAGAACAGTAGGAATTTTAAATGAATTTGATATTTTACTTAATAAGAAATAGCAATATTCAGTTTTTGGGAAAAAGCCCCCCCACCCATTACCCACCCAATGGTTCAATTTTTCCCATTAACAAACTCAACCAACATTTTTTGGGTTGTTATACTTTATGTATCAATTTGAAACTGATTGGCACAATATTTCAGCAGTTATCATGTCCACAAGAAAATTATATATATATATATATATATATATATATATATATATAATATTTAATTAACATATTTCATTATTTATTTTAATTTATATATTTATTTAATTTCATTAATATATATATATATATATATATATATATATATATTTCACTTTCACATATATTTAACATATATATATATATATGTATGTATATAAAATATACATAAAAAAAATTATGGTTAAAATTATGATTGAAAATTCCCTACACCAGGAACCCGGGGAGGAAATTCAGCTTTTAAAATGCTATACATGTCTTACTTTTACTGCATACATAAGCAATTTTTCATGGTTTTTTTTTAAATATATTTTTCTTTTTTTTTGGCATATGTTTAAATACAACTATTATTGAAATAACTGTTATTTCAATCATAACTACTGTTATTATAAACATTACTACTGTTACTGTTATTTCAATCATTTTTTTTTTTTGTCTTCAGTCATTTGACTGGTTTGATGCAGCTCTCCAAGATTCCCTATCTAGTGCTAGTCGTTTCATTTCAGTATACCCTCTACATCCTACATCCCTAACAATTTGTTTTACATATTCCAAACGTGGCCTGCCTACACAATTTTTTCCTTCTACCTGTCCTTCCAATATTAAAGCGACTATTCCAGTATGCCTTAGTATGTGGCCTATAAGTCTGTCTCTTCTTTTAACTATATTTTTCCAAAGGCTTCTTTCTTCATCTATTTGCCGCAATACCTCTTCATTTCAATCATAATTTTATATATATAATTTTTTTTTTTTTATTATGTGGCTAGCCACATAATTTATACATATTTTTATATGTTGTAAATTAATGGCTTGAATTTAATGTGTGATTTAGAAAAAAAAGTTTAACTGATGATGAGGGAAAACCTTGAAAGCGCTATTAAAAAAAATAATAACCATAAGGTAACAAGCATTACTGAATTCTACATCTTGATTGTAAGTGGTTTTTATACTTTTGTCTTTGATATATATATGTATGTATGTATATATAAACCTTTGAACTGACAGTGGTTTTGGGGTCTGGGAGATGTGAAATATAAAAGATATGTCGAAATATTCATTTAGCCGAATAATGTTACCCACTACAACAGGTAGCTTTCTTATGAAATCTACCTAAAAAAATTAAGAGAAGATAATAAATATAAAGAGAAAGAAAACGTTAAGACCAAGGAAAGAATAAAAATTTAAGATGATGAATTTAGAGAGAAAATTTGAAAACTAGAGAAGTGTAAACAAATTAAGACCAGAAGAATTACATCAACCCAAAGGGTGATTAAATGGTTGGGAACGAAAAAACAAATAAACAAAATGATGTTCAACTCTGACTTAGGGAGAACATTGTCCGACAATATCAGAGGAGTAATGAACAAAAATATAAGAATGTTTTACAATTTATTAGATTGGACATGTATGCCTCACTGTATATGTTGTTCTTGTGACAGTCTATTTTTCAGTCACTCTGTAGTTAACTTTAATGTTGATAAAATTAAACAGAAATTCCAGAATAATTAAATAAAATTAAACAGAAATTAAACTAGAAAATCCAAATATTATACAATTCTACATTATAATTTTCAATTAATATTAAATAATCAGATGTTTCACCAAATTTATTACATACACACATTTGTAATAATGCCTATTAAATTGCATATACACATTTTTAAAAGTACATAAAATTTTATTTCGCTAATAACTTCTGGTTTTTTCATATTCTTTTATTTTATTGTTATTATTGAATAATCATTTATTGTAATTTTTTACAATCACAGGTTAGTAATTATTAATAAATTAATATTTAAATTTTAAAAAAAAAGTTAAAAAAGAAAAAAATATGAAGTCTGATTCGAACTGTTGTGCCTTCCCTTGTAAGATCCAAATATTTCATTAATTAAATTTTTATTTGTCTATAACTTCAGAATCAATAAAAATAAGTACCACTTATGAATACTGTTGAAAAGCTTTCAATGACAGCTTATTATTGCAGTTAAGGATTTTGGAGTTTTTTTGGACACTTTTGGTTCAGTCGATTACAATCAAAAGAGGGAGTGCACAATTATATGTTACAACAGTCAAATCCAAAATTTCAACATCCTAGGGCTAATTGTTTTTAATTTATGTCAGAAACATACGTACATAAGTACAGACGTCACACCCAAATTAGTCAAAATGGATATTTCCATTAAAATCTGAAAACCAAAGTTTTTCACAATCACAATACTTCCTTTACTTCATACAAGAAGTAAAACGGAATTTTAGATCTTCTAGCTCTATATAGATTTTAATTTCAATTCTATACAGACATGTTGAAAACTATATTTAACACATGTCAAAATACAGCTTAAATAAAAGCACATAAAAGTAAAATTACATTAAGAAATTTTTACATGTGCTATATAAAAATTGACACAAAGATTACTTACAAATACTGTTTATTACTCTTAAATAATTAGCATAACAAATTTATTATAACAATTGAAATTATAAATACCAAAATAAAATTCCGATTAATGAAAGAAACTTTACACACTAACTAATAGAAACTAATATTGAATTCAGTAAGATAACAATAGAAAAATGAAAAGTCAACAACTCACATAAGTGAGTTGTTGACTTTTCACAACTGTTATTCACTTTAACTGTTTAAAAAAGTACCATCCTACACTTTATACTGAATATATATAGTCACTGTCACTCCTGTTCACAAATAATTCACCAAACAGTTTTTTTCCTGTTTAGCATCTGGGAATCGCCATTAGGTATTACCTCAGAGGATGAATGAGAATGATATGTATGAGTGTAAGTGATATGTAGTCTTGTACATTCTCAGGTTGACCATTTCTGAGATATGTGGTTAATTGAAACCCAACTACCAATGTAACATCCAATGTAAACAATGGTACATTGTTTACATTGTACCATATAAAATATGGTTTATATATTCGATATTATATTATAAAATATAGCTACATATTCGATACTACCTGGTACCCAATGTAATATCTAATACATTTCTAGTACCTAATAATCAAATCCATCATGATACAATTCGGAATAGTTGTGACACACTTTTCACCTGTTTGTTTCCAAACATTTACTCCAAATGCTACAGCACACTGTGATCGCTTTTATCACACAATGAACTAAAAAACTTGAAACCTGTTACTCTGCTGGTCCCAAGCAGTATTTACATCTCAGGGCCTAAAGCCTCACCTGACCTGACCTGCAGTACCACCATCCGACCTGCCATTTCGATTGGTTCAAACCTAATAATTTACATTGTCTTCATATTCTACACTTTTTTGTAAGTTCTTTTCTGGAAAGAATCCCTCTGTTGTGTCTTCTTTCTTAATTTTCTCTTTTTCTTCTTTCTGGAAGCTTCTTTACCCGTTAAGAGTATACACGCAAATTCTGAGTAACAATTCCACAAAAATAAATATATATATATATATATATAATATAATTACACAATAAATAAATCTTTTATTCTATTCCTTACATAACAATACATTACATAGACCATGTCTTTGTAAAACAAATTATAAATATAAAAAAAACTATAAGATAAAAAAATGGATATGATTAAGGTAAATATTAATTATTTATATACAAACACGTGAAATAATTTTCATGTAAATGAATTACATATAAAAAATTACTGCAAATAATTGGCAATTAAAGATGGTGCTATTACAAATTATTTTGAGCACATATTTGAATATACATTATGGTGTGTACACATTAACCATTTTCAGCAATTGTGCATAAAATAAATTTAATATCTAATTGATAATAATCATACGTACCAGAATCTGTTGGAGTCAAATCAACATGGAATGCTACCAGATTACGAGCTGCCCTTCCTTCTTCCTGAACCAGTAATCTCAAATTATCCATTTTACGTGCTGAGAAATCCTACAAAAAAATTAAACAACAATGATTCAAAATATCATATTTTATAAAATAAAACAGTATAGTGTAAATAACTGATAACAAACAATTTTATTTTCAAGTTTTATCATAAACATATCATATTAAATAAGAATGTTTCACCTAAAAATGTCCACAAAAATAAATTAGCAAGTATAATACTTGTCAATTTGCTAAGTCAATTATTATCCGCAATTTAGTTATATTTTTGTTAATGTTGGAAGTACTGTCATTTTGCATAGATGACACATGCGTGGTTTAATTGTTGTTAAACCATTTTTAATTGTTGTTAAACCACAATTGTTGTTATGCAGGTTTGATGCTGCTACGTTAGTTCCATTATCACTGCCCAGCCGTTAACCACGGCTGTTCCGCTTTCTGTTTGCACCAAAGAAGAACAATGTTCAGTGATCCATTATGTGTGGTCAGAAGGTGTATCAGGGGCCGAAATTCATCAAAGACTTTCGGTACAGTACGGGAACAGTGTGTTGTCGCAACGGAGTGTCTACGAATGGATTGAAAAATTCAAAAACGGTCGCACAAGTGTTACGCACAACGAAGGAGCCGGATGACCGTTTACCGCCACAAATGAGGAAAACATTGAGCGTGCACGTGGCACGGTTTTCTTAGACAGACAAGTAACTATTAATGAAGTGGTGCATCGTCTGCAAATCAGTCACGGTTCTGCCTACGAATCATCCACAACAGAATTGCACTTCATAAAGTCTGTGCAAGATGGGTCCCAAAACAACTCACACAGTTGCATAAACAAACGCGCTTGAACATCTGCCAAAAACACTTGGATCACTTTGGTAATATATGGAACATCTTTTTAGACAGAATCATCACTGGTGATGAAGCACGGATCCATCATTATGAGCCAGAGAGTGAATAGCAGAGTATGGAATGGAAACATCCAAATTCGCCCTGCAACAAAAAGTTCAAGACCCAACCGTCCGCAGGAAAACTGATGCTTATGGTTTTTTGGGACTCACAAGACCCGGTACTGAAACATTATAAGGAAAGGGGCACAACAATAAACAGTGCACGTTACAGCGAGATGCTTACTGCCAAGCTGAAGCTTGCAATTCGAAACAAACACCTTAGACTGCTGTCAAAAGGTGTTCTGTTGTTGCACGACAATGCCCATCCATCAGCTGCCCACATTGCTGAAACACTCCAGAAACTCAACTTTGGAGTATTGGCTCATCCTCCATATAGTCCTGATCTTGATCTTGCCCGTTCTGACTACCACCAGTTTGGTCCACTTAAAGAGGCATTAAGGGGCAGTCAATTTACCTAGGACGAAACAGTGAAAGAAGCGGTGCATTCCTGGCTCGCTCCTCAACCGAAAACCTTCTTTTACGAGGGCATCAGTAAGCTTGTGCAATGATGGACCAAGTGCGTGAAAATGCAAGGGGACTATGTTGAAAAATGGTATACATGTAAGTTTCCTATTTGTATTGCAATAAAATTTATAACTACATTGCGGATAATAATTGACTTACCCTCATACATGATAACTGCTCAAATGTGTAAAAACAAAAAAATAAACAAACAAACCTAAATAAATAAACAACACAAAAAAAACCCACAAGTATGCTTTAATATAAAAGCATACTTGTGTTGTTTCCTTATAAAAAAAGTATTATTAAGAATTAAGTTGGCTAAATTTTCCAACACTTTTGGTAAACAAAATAAACAATTTTTAAATGTTGGCAATTTTAAATTAATATTTTTTATTCAGATATCTTAAAAATATTGAAAAACTAATTAACACGGATTAAGTTAATGATAGGTAAGATTTTCTACTCATTCACAAATATATAATCTATAAACCAAAATGTTTAAAAAAATCTAATTTTCAAAGAAAAACTAACTTAGGTTTTTGCAAAATTAAATAATAGTTATTTAAAATTTACTACATTTTATAAAATAAAGAGATGAACACAAAATAATAGGTAATAAAAAAAAATTTTAAGTTTTATCATGAACATATGATATAAAATAAAAATAACTAATCTAAACCTCTCTCATTTAACTTATAATTTTCGGCAAAAAATTTCTGCACTGACATAAAGAATGGATATTATTTTGCTTATTTAAATGCTGACTAAAAACACATGAGTAAATAAATATAATCAGAGAGAAAATTATTAGATAGAAGATTTATATCTGTTTCTTGGTTAGCAAAACTTACATTACACTACCATTAAGAGACACCATGTTTTTATTCAATATTATTTGTGACAATGTCAATTAAACAGAGCAGATAGTATTACTATCATTTTTTTAAACAAATACAGAACAAATTTGAAGTATTTAAAGAGCAATCAATTGGTATGATATATTGTCATTAGGAACTCAAATATCTCACATAAATAATAAGTTCATGACCAAGCAAGATGCATCTCAGCAACAAAAAAAAAATTAATAAATAATTTCACAACGCTTATCCCAGTATTCTTGTTTGCCATGTAAATTGGCAGCAGTGATACTGATGGTTTGATGCATGGCTGGCAACTGAAAGAATGATGCCAAACACAATATGAAGGTGTAACAGTAACAACTCCATATGCAGTATGTATAAAAAAAACTAGCACTGTTTTCGTTATTTAATAGTGAACATAGAACTCATCAAAATTCATCAATGAATGTAAGTTACGATTAGTGATGCAGACGTGTTAATGCTGCAAAAGTGAAATAGGGAGTTCCTAAATGGCAATGGTTCTATAAGAGCCTCCTCAACCAAGTGACACCAGAGTACACTGCAAGCAATAGTGGCAGTTAAAGTTGAATGATAAGGGAAAATCAGCATACAAATGTAAATGAGATAGCCTCCCACTTGAATATAACTCATGTATCAACAAACCATATTGTCCATGATACGCTGTGTCACAGTAAATGTCTGCAAGGGGGCATATCAGTGGACTGCAGACTTGAAATAAAATACTGATGCTTTCAAAGTACTACTGAGGTACTTGCAGGTGAAGCAACAGGTGGCAGCTCCTAGTAAGAATTATCAATGCAGATGAATCCTGGATCTATACCACTAACCAGAAATCAAGGCAATGAGCAAGGAATGGTGCCAAAATATGGAAGATATAAAAAGCAGACATGCACAAATATTATTACAACTTATTGAACATTTCTACATCCTTATTTATAGTGTGTAATAATTTATTGCAGTAAAATATGGGGAACAGAAAAGCTAATAAGAATAATAGTTAACTAAAGGAATAGACATTTTTTAAAGCAACCTTAGAGAATGTTGAAAATTTGGTAGATTTAAAATCAACGAGAAAATTTAAGATGAAGTGAAAAAAAAACCAGTGGTAAATAATCAATATTAGAGATCGGTGAAGAGCTATGGCTGTCTGAAATAAAAGTGAATGGTATTTTTACTACATTACTTTTGGCATAACAAAATTATTATTGGCCCAATTAGTAGAGTACATACACAATTATATTCTAGTAAAGATAAAGAAACTATTAAAGCACTGATTAATTACTGTTAAAAATTAATTCTGCATTTCCCTCTTTTTAAAAAAGTTTTTATACTACTGAAATGCAGTAACTTACATAACCAATTCTAAATAAAATAAATAATATCTACAGTAATGAAGAGGTTAGTAGCAAATTGAAACAAATTATTGCAACACTACAACAGAGGATATGAACACTACAAATACCAAAATCATAAAGCATTACTAGTTAGAATAAGATCGTAATAAGTTTGATGTAAATAAAGTGAATGATAATGACAAATAAAAAAATAACAGATAATGATAAATACAAATAAATAAGCAAAAACTAAACTGAAGTACTAATTAAAATTGAAGTTCGAATTATTTAGTGTTAGAAGACTGAAAATCATAAAATTTTGAGAAACTGAAAGTCAAACTTATGAATGCACAAAATAGATTATTCACTCTATATTAAAAATCACATTTCACCAAAAAAGCTATCTTCAAAATAAACTATTTTCATTATATAAGCAAAATTTAACCTTTAAGAACTAGTAGCAAGTAAACTATACTAACAATTTTAAAATGTTAGTATAAAGTTTAAAATATACAATAAAAGAGAAATTTAACTAAAAAAAAAAGAAAAAAAATAATAGAGTTTATAAGATCATTCACTCAGACCAACTTTGTAAACAGCACTTATAAACTATAGAGATTAATGTAATGGTAGTAGATTAACACCTTTCGTTTGGTTCAATTTCTAATACTACCACATAAAATCCTAACCTGCACTTACATAGTTACAACCACAATTTTTTTAATTTATTTATGCAATAAAAAACATATTAAAAAATAAAAATAAATATTTTTTTTTTTAATTGTAATTTAACAAAATTTAAAGATGGGCTGCTGCAAATACTTAGTAACATAAATGTACCTAAATTTTTCTGAGATCCTCCAAAACCTACACATACATTATATTTCATGAGATACAAGCATAAAAACAGTTTAAATGTCCTATCTCTTCCAAATTTTCTAATGAAGACTTAACACAACTGAGTACAAATGTAAAGAATTATAAGAATGGTAATAATAATTTATAATCAAATATTAATCCAGAGTTTAACTTCAATGTAAAGAATTAAACTAATCAATAAAGAATAAATAATAACACAGCATAATGCACTCACTCTGAATTCAAACATGATATGTCAAGTAAGGGAGATATTCAGATGGTTGGGTGTAGAAAGTCAAAGAAATTACACAAATGATACACATATACCTTACATTTTAAAATACAGTTAAAAATAATAAATCATTCGATGCAACTTTGATTTACAACCCCTTAATAACGTCTATTATATACTATCACCAAAATTAAATTTACACATACATTTTTATTATTTCAACATTTTTTTTAATAGAGGTTATGTAAACATTTGTAAACGTAAATTACATGAAAATTATTATCTGTTATAGTTAAAATGAGTAGATTTACTTACGTATCATAACTGGAAAGCATTAAACGCTACAAAAACCGTCGAATCTCACCCACTAACGCGTTTATCGAACTGTCATGACATAATACGCTATAGTCAAATGGACACGAATATCGATGTATTCCAATGACATCGATAGTTGTCGAAATAGAATACTACTGCTACGCGCCGTTAGTTACAAATCATGATAGAATTATAAAAGCAATAAAATCTCAAGTTAGCTAACATTTTGTGGTATTGAAAATATCTTTATTTCGTTATAATTGAATTATCTGGCATTGTATACATAAACTGCATAAGATCGAATCACAAAATTTTTATATTATTGTATTTTTATGTTGCACTATAAATAGATAAGAGTATGATTTTACACCACAATATATGTATGTGTATACTGTTGACATTCAGTCATGATGTGTATTCATTTTAATCTTTGACATTGTAATATTTTTAATCTCCTAATGATGGTTTGAAAAAACCAAAAGATCTTGATCTTTTTTGCTGGTAAGGTGGTTATAAAATTTTTAATTATTTTTTATTTTTAAAATATATCAGCAGCCAATATTTGAAAATTATTTTTCAGTTTTTAATAAATTAACTGTAGTCACATAAACAAACTGATTTAGACAATACTTTAGCAAAATTAAAGAATTTTCATTGATTATCGTTCTACAATAACAACATGATTAAGTAGAAAAAAGTGAGGGGATAAAGAAAACTAATAAAAACTTCTGGTGGAATTAGATTCAGAGCATTTTGTTTCATGGCATTTCCATCATTCCAAAATCAGTCATCCTCAGTACAAAAAAAAAACAAATTTCAGGATTTATATATTTAACCTTGAAGTTTTTTAGTTAACCAATTTGTTTTCATTTCAGAGTTTAGTTTGGAAATGGCTGATTTTGGAAAAAAATTAGAGAATATCCAGTTTATAAATAATAAGGTTACATCTTGATTTTATAATATATTTTATATAAATTTATGACATAAAGATAAAAATAATTTGACATGCAGGCATATGGCTGGGACATTAAATTTCATAAAATATTTTATAGTAATATTTTTATTTTATTCACTACCTAACTGCATTTTATTACCTAATTCTTAAGTTTACACCATTATATAATATTGAGTTATATTTCAATTGATCTCTAGAGTTGTACAGATTAAAATTAAATAAGTTATATGACTTTTTGTGAGCTTCTGATTTTATTTTTAAATCGATTGTTTACAGGTTTATTTTCTAAATTATAAATAAATCTTTTATTCTTGTAGCGTATAATAATATATTACATAGATAACATCAGTTATAGGTAGATATGCTACTCAATGAAAAAAAGGAACTACTGCAGCATTTTCATGGATGGATTAAGGGAAAATATGGTAACACCTTGATTAGAGCAGCACTACAAGTTATATTGTTAATTATATAATAAAAACTTGATGTAATTAAAGTCCATATTAATTACTTAAAATATGAATTCATGAAATAACACTAAGGTTAATATATGAAGATACTAAATATAAAAAAAAAAAACTGCAAAATAATTTACAATGTAAAAGGATTTAGTGAAAATTATTTGAGTATATATTCTTACAGATGTACTAATGCAAAAAACTGAGGATTTTTTTTATTGTATTACTTAAAAATTAATTGAGAGAATAATATTATTTCTGTTAAAATAATTGCTTTATCATATTTTAAATAAATTGATGGGATGATTTTTTAAATGGTTAGGCAAATTATAAAAAATGGCAATTGAATTATAATAAACCCCTTTATCATAAGCAACTTATTGTGGTGATTACAGAATAACAATTCTGTTGACTGGTTTTATAGAGGTAGATATTGTTACTCTGTGAGAATAAGTGACTACTCTTTTTAGCAATGATTGTACATCGATAAATATAAATAAGAATAAATTAATGTATTAATTTTCTAAATATCAGTTTACATGATTCATATTTATGGGTCCCAAGTGAAGATCTGACAAACTATTTTTGTGTTTGGAAAGGCATTTCTAACAAGGTCTTTTTTTAAATGCATTTTCTCATCTTTTAATCGTATTCTGTTTGTCTACTTTTAGAGGATGTAGAATTAGAATGCAAATAACTGTTAAAATAGAATTCAATATTTTTTTTTATTTTTTTAATAATTGCTGCATAAAATTCTATCTGAGAATAAAGTAGACTGATGGCGGAAAAAAAAACTAATGGTAATATCATATTTAGCAACCTATTTTATCACAATCAATTTTATGATTCGATTTGGGGTTCCTCCTGGTGGAGGTGGCCACGCCGGGGGCGTGGCTTCGTTCCACTGGTGGCAGTCCTGATTGTGATTTGGTAATACCGCATGAGACTTCATGATGGGACCAGGTGGTGTTGCGGGGGTTTGTCCACGGCTCTGGGGGTTTGTCACGGCGGGGGTTTGTTCTGTGCAGACTGGAATGAGGTTACATTCCCCTTGTTAGATGACTTAATTTGGTTGACTTATTTGGATGTAGGTCTGAATTTCTATGTTGCATAAAACAGAACTTTGATTGGTATGAGTGTAGCACTGATTTAACTTTCAACTCGTTCGTTTTCTGAGCGCAGTCACGAATGGTGCTGCCAAATTTGGACTAGGCTTCGGTGAGTTAATTTGAGGGAATCATGTTAGGTTGGATGTGGAGATGTCCAGTTGAGGTCTACATGAAGGCAAAATTTGTTTTGTATTTTACTGATGCAAATGACTGCCTACATCGTTGGCATCCCAACCGAGGCCTGGCTGATGACTGTGAGATGTAATCAATTAGAGGGTCTAAAGACAACCTCCAGTAAAGCCCCCTCAGGGCTCAGAACAGAGGGGGTGGTATGGCGTTCGGTAACGTCTCAAGATGGGTGTCTTCTCCCTACGGGGTTGAGATGTATTAACAGTATTGTGTTATCAAGTTTAGATAGTCTAAAAGATGGACACCGGTAAAGCCCATCAGGACTAGGAATGGGTGTGGTGTGATGACCGGGATCGTCACAAGGCAGGTGTCTTTTCCTACAGCTAAATTTTAATTGCAACCACATTTATTTTAATGTGCTGTAATAAGTAATTAAAATACAGGAAGGTCACTATCAAACTACAGTGACTGAGTGACTAGATGAATTTTTAACACTTCAATGTCCTTAATTGTAGAACATTCCCTTTTAACTAACTTTCCCTTAACCAACCTGTCCATTTAATTATCCTAATTGGTAATGATATAATAAAATGACATAAAAAAATACTTCAATGCTTTTTATTTAATTATTTTATTTTAAAAAAGCATTTAGATTGTATATATGAACTGTTCATTTTACATGTAAGCAGCAATATTTCCCATCACTTATGTTTTCGGTTACTTATTAATTCTGATAATGTTTATATTGTTTTATATTATGTTATGACTAGGCCTACCACCCCAATCTCCCATCAACAAGTTATACAAAATTTGGATACCAACAAATAAAAAAATTAAGGAAGATGCTTAGGATTGGTAAAAATGGAGGATATCTAGTTAATACCAATCTCAGTATCATATATATATATACTCATATAGAAGAATTATGAAACCTTGTTATATCGACCTATTAATATTCGTTTTATTTAAAAAGGAAATTCTTAAATCAGCAGAAGCAAACTTAGGCGGAATAAAGAGAACTGGTAGAAAACCTTGGGTTTCAGACGATATATTGCAGCTGATGGATGAACGTAGAAAATATAAGAATGCTAGTGATGAAGAAAGTAAAAGGAACTATCGGCAAATAAGAAATGCTATAAACAGGAAGTGCAAACTGGCAAAAGAAGAGTGGATTAAAGAAAAGTGTTCAGAAGTGGAAAGAGAAATGAACATTGGTAAAATAGACGGAGCATACAGGAAAGTTAAGGAAAATTTTGTAGTACATAAATTAAAATCTAATAATGTGTTAAACAAAGATGGTACACCAATATATAATACGAAAGGTAAAGTCGATAGATGGGTGGAATATATTGAAGAGTTATACGGAGGAAATGAATTAGAAAATGGTGTTATAGAGGAAGAAGAGGAAGTTGAGGAGGATGAAATGGGAGAAACAATACTGAGATCTGAATTTAAGAGAGCATTAAAAGATTTAAATGGCAGAAAGGCTCCTGGAATAGACGGAATACCTGTAGAATTACTGCGCAGTGCAGGTGAGGAAGCGATTGATAGATTATACAAACTGGTGTGTAATATTTATGAAAAAGAGGAATTTCCGTCAGACTTCAAAAAAAGTGTTATAGTAATGATACCAAAGAAATCAGGGGCAGATAAATGTGAAGAATACAGAACAATTAGTTTAACTAGTCATGCATCAAAAATCTTAACTAGAATTCTATACAGAAGAATTGAGAGGAGAGTGGAGGAAATGTTAGGAGAAAAGCAATTTGGTTTCAGGAAAAGTATAGGGACAAGGGAAGCAATTTTAGGCCTCAGATTAATAGTAGAAGGAAGATTAAAGAAAAACAAACCAACATACTTGGCGTTTATAGACCTAGAAAAGGCATTCGATAACGTAGACTAGAATAAAATGTTCAACATTTTAAATAAATTACGATTCAAATACAAAGATAGAAGAACAATTTCTAACATTTACAGGAACCAAACAGCAACAGTAATAATTGAAGAACATAAGAAAGAAGCCGTAATAAGAAAGGGAGTCCGACAAGGATGTTCCCTATGCCCATTACATTATAATCTTTACAAGCAGTTAATGATATTAAAGAACAATTTAGATCCGGAGTAACAGTACAAGGTGAAAAGATAAAGATGCTACGATTTGCTGATGATATAGTAATTCTAGCCGAGAGTAAAAAGGATTTAGAAGAAACAATGAACGGCATAAATGAAGTCCTACGCAAGAACTATCGCATGAAAATAAACAAGAACAAAACAAAAGTAATGAAATGTAGTAGAAATAACAAAGATGGACCACTGAATGTGAAAATAGGAGGAGAAAAGATTATGGAGGTAGAAGAATTTTTTTATTTGGGAAGTAGAATTACTAAAGATGGACGAAGCAGGAGCGATATAAAATGCCGAATAGCACAAGCTAAACGAGCTTTCAGTAAGAAATATAATTTGTTTACATCAAAAATTAATTTAAATGTCAGGAAAAGATTTTTGAAAGTGTATGTTTGGAGTGTCGCTTTATATGGAAGTGAAACTTGGACAATCGGAGTATCTGAGAAGAAAAGATCAGAAGCTTTTGAAATGCGGTGCTATAGGAGAATGTTAAAAATCAGATGGGTGGATAAAGTGACAAATGAAGAGGTATCGCGGCAAATAGATGAAGAAAGAAGCATTTGGAAAAATATAGTTAAAAGAAGAGACAGACTTACAGACCCCATATTAAGGCATTCTGGAATAGTCGTTTTAATATTGGAGGGACAGGTAGAAGGAAAAAATTGTGCAAGCAGGCAACATTTGGAATATGTAAAACAAATTATTAGGGATGTAGGATGTAGGGGGTATACTGAAATGAAACGACTAGCACTAGATAGGGAATCTTGGAGAGCTGCATCAAACCAGTCAAATGACTGAAGACAAAAAAATAAATGCTTGTATAATTTGGAATCTTCCAGACATTGAATGAGCACCATTGGTGCATATTCTGACAAAATTTTTCCACTCTGAGCATTTTGAGCATCCCACTCTGTTTTCTGAACTCAACTCCAAAGCTTCTTTAGAATTCGATAATGAACTTCTAACATAATTGTGGTTACAAGTTTCATGAATTCTGCCAGAAAAAGTACCCTTGCTGTCATAAAACACTGCACAAACACAATGCTATTTCTTATTGAATTTCCCACTTAGTTCTTTCTTCTTCAAGATACCTCTCCAGCTATTACTGATTTTTTCAGCTTCTTTCAATATATCTCGACTTTCATTTTTTATTTAAATTCAATTTGTACAGTCCCTTCTTTTATCTCTTTCACAGTACCAAAAAATATTATGTCCCCAAATACTAACACCTTTGCCTTCGGATGTACCCTTCTGTGCTCCATTTTTTTTTCAGTTACCATTTCACCAACTTCTTTCACTTTTTGCCACTAGTTCTGTCACAAACCTTTTTATTATTTGGAGTACTACTAATGATACATCCTTTAAATCTGTCTATACTTCTGCATTAGTATCATTCAATTCTAACTAGAAGCATCAACCAAATAAGGCACTTTAAAGACACTATTAACATATATACTTGGTGTCAGAAATATTAGGAAACTGCCAAGACTTGGCATAGTTTTTTTTAAAACAAAAACTAATTAGGGCTTTTTCTATAACATTAGTATTCTAAAAAGATTTACTTTGTAGAAAAGATTAAGGAGAAATTAAGAGTTCAAGATAAAAATGACTAGATGCAAAAAAAATATCTTTAACTAAAAATCCAACAATTAAGATCCAATAATGATTTTTCTAAATTATCCAACAAGTCTGATTTCCAATACTTTGGCCAAGATATTTAGAAAAAATAAATTATTATTATTAATAAAATAACAATTAATCATTATTTAAAAATTAATAATAGAACATTTTAACTTACCAACAAGAAGATTGAGTATGATATATGTTATTATAACATAAAATGAACAAAAGTATATTAAAGAAGCTACAAAATTGCCACAGTCAGTTTCCCAATAGTTGTCAGCTGGTGTACAATATGAAGGTTGTATCATACAGTCATGCATTATTTATTCCAGTCTTCTCCAGTAACAATTCGGAAAAGCATTGCCACACCGGTCACTGGTGAACCAAAATTAGCTCTCCTGAAAATACAATGAGTCCAGTAAATCTGAGTGAAAATCTATACAGCAACTACAGCTTATAATAGCTCACTAATCTGACAGTTTTCTGGAATTATAACTTCTACTTTGTAGGTTAAACAATATTAATTTTTAATTTATCATGTTCAATATTTATTAAAAAATAAATTTTTTAAATCTGCATGTAAAATTTTGGTTATTACATAAAAAAATACTCTTATTTATCCTTATATTAATTTAAGACATATTTGTTAATTCGGATGGCAAATTGTGCCTTAAACTACTTTTTTACATTAAAGATACTTTCTAAATAGAGAGACATATGTTATCAGTTTTTGAAGTATTGTGCAATTCCGTCATCAATGGTAATCCCAACATTAAATATTTGTAACTAGATTTTAAAAGTGAGAAAATATTTAAAAATATAAAACATAACTATACGCATCAAACTCAATATAAATAAAAATAAATTTAACAAATATTTTTAAAATGAATTATCTCATTAACTAACCTTCCTATACCTTCTCCATATTTAACTGTTCCAAAAAGGATTGTCCCAGCAAGAGCGTAGAAGAAGACCACAAGAAACATTCCAAATATGATAAAAAAGCTTTTGCAAACTGAAACACCAACAGTAAGCATAAGCATTTTTAATGTTGCGTGCTTTCCAGTTATTGTGAAAAAATGAAGAACGACAACGACAAAGCCCACAGTGTATGATAAGTTATTCTGTAACAAATAGAAAAAAGTCAATTATTTTCCTTGATTAATTTAAATAAGAGTAGTTATCATTTCAGATTTTATCTACTCATTTCCTTTCTGTAGATTTTAAAGACAATTTCATTTATGAACACTCAGTACTGTCCTATGATAGAGCAGAATTAAGATTGAAATCCATTTTTATGTTATCTACTTTTATTTGGATTTGATATCCTTTGGTTGTTGAGATTTAATTATTAGCACTATCAGAAATGTTTGAACTGAGCTTTGATAATATTAATTACCTGACTGTAATTGGATTATTAGCCCCTTTTGAATCGGTACATTGCCAAATAATAAAATTTAAAAAAAACTAAAGCTGTGCACAATAATCCCCAGCTGTTTGCGGAATATGTACCTTGATTTACTCTACCAAAATTAATATACCTTAATATTATGCATTAAATCATTAGCAAATAATGTAATGGGAGAACATTTGTACATTTTAGGTACAAGATAATTAAATAACCACTAAAATTTCAATTATTAACTCTTTTTAACAGAAATTATAGAAAGAAAGAGTTTGGCCTACCACAAGTATGAATAATAATCTGTTTTTACTTATGTATTTATATGAAAACTGACCATTATAAAAATGTTTAAATGTAATAAGGAAAATGTAAGCCCATAAATTAGCAAAAACAGGGTGCACCTAGTAAGCAGCTGCAGGTCAATTTGGCATTGACAAAACTGTATTAAGTGAAATTACAGTTAAAAAATTAAGTTTTTTTTTAAGAACTTCATTTAAACAACCCACTCTAAATTTGCTATTTACAAATGCATTTTTTCTATTAGTTTTATTTACGACATACTAACCATTAATGTTTTGTTTTAACATTAAAATTAATTAATAAATCTACATTTATTTTTTGCTATCGTCACATTAGGGTTACACGATTACAGAGTCATCTATTGTACTTTTATAAAAAAATAAAAAACCACCATGTCGTCAAACAATATGAGTGTTTTACTTTTATAGAAAATACATTTATTTATTTAATTTAAATACATCATAATTTTTACCATTTCTTAGCATTATATATTTTTTTAAGCATCTCTGTACGCCTAGGTCAGTATCTTTTCAAGCTCTCTTTAAAATTTTAAGCTTCATTCAATGAGCAGTTGACGGATGATTTTAAAACGCAAGGTTAAATGGATTTATTCAGAGAAGACTGATTGTGGATAATCACGGCATAATTTAATTCCTATTGGACATTTTTACTAAAAATAAAATTTTATCATAGTATGACAGTTTGGTTTTCCTGATAGTATCATGAAGACGTTTCATTGCTTCAAGATAATATTCTTGTTTATTGTCTTGCCTTCTGGAAGAAATTCATGGTGATCAATGCTCACATGGACAAAAAAAGGCTGTCAACATGTCTTTAATGTTTGACTGCACTTATCTTACTTTTTTTTACCATGGAGATCCTTTAACCACCCATATTATTATGATGATTAAGCTTTTGTTTCAACATCATATTCAAAGTTCTTAAAGAAGCTATATTTTTACAAGGAACATGTTTTATCATTAAATTCTTTACATATAAAAGTTTAGAGCTTATTTTGAATCAAAAGTGAGTTTTAATTAAGTATAAAATAAATTCTCTTACTTATACCTGTTTTTAATCATTACTGTGGCCAGAATTCAACAATATCATTGAATATCTGCTTGAACAAATCTTCTTCCTATGCTATTGTCTGTTCATGAACTTACATAAATACAGATTGAAAAGAAGCTCATCTTATATTTAATTTTATTGCGACATTTTATACTGGCCCAGTATCAGTTCTATTTTTTGGTACAAGCATGTGGCAAAGTTTTGTATCCACAAAACTTTAATTACTGTTAACAGTATGGGGGCTGCTTACTGCATGTCCTAATCACTATTTAGGTCACAGTATACTTTCAAATTATAGTTATTTTTAGTGAAATTGCATCTTGATTTAGCTATTTTAAGACCCCTTTGATCTGTAAAATATTCAGGAACTTTCTTAGATTTTGTGGCATATGACTGTAAAACTTAATATTGAAGATGCATTTTCCCTATGTAATATTTTACAAGCATAAAATATGATTTATCTATTTCAACAGGATTCGAAATAGGATTAGTACAATTCTGCAGTAAACGATTAGTGCACACCTTCCTCAAATAATTTTTCCAAGCTGTATTTGAAATTTTTGCCATCTCAAATTCATTTTTGTAAAAACTGACTAGTTATATAATTTACAAGCGAGTAAGTAAACAATATTATTTTATTGAAAGGCGATTGACTGTCTTCAAACAACATATCTTTTTTATAATTTCTGTATCATTTCTGCATGTTGATTTATTACATAACCAAAGCTCAGCTTTTTGTTATTCGTGTAAAATATATTTTGATATAAAATAGATTTTTGTGAATTTTAAAAAATTGAACCTTTTCTTTTGTATTCATGTCACACTAACTGGAAAATTGATGTAACAAGCAGTAACAAACCAGCCAATACAAAAAGCAGAATGGGTGGCACAGAATATCTATCTTGTTACATCAAAATTTTTATAGGAAAGCAATATTCAACAGTTATTTAAGATAAGTTATATCAGAAGGGTTATTGAATATTATTAAATAATAATTCCCTTCTATTATATCTAGTTGTTTGTTACAGAAGAATTTATTTCCATCAGAGTACTGCACTAAAATAAACTCCTAAATAAATAAACTCCTAACCCAGATAACAAAAAAATAAAAAATAAATAAATAAACCATAAATAAATCCAACACAATTAAAAGTAAAAGGAAACAACAATCAAAATAAAAAAGAAACCGATAAACCTTAAATAGGAATAAAAAAATAAATTGAATAATTACCAAAAACAAGAAAATAAAACTCCCTTCTAAACAACTTTAAAGTAATAAACCAAATAAATCCACCCTCTATTAGGACCTACACGAAACTGAATATAACCCTAATACCTTCTGCTCAAATAAAGTAAAACCAGAAGAATAAAAATAAATAAATAAAAAAAAAAAAAAAAAGAACTAAAAATAAACATTTACTATCTGTAAAATTACATAATTAAATTCTAAATCTAAAGACTTAAAATCTGTCAAATTAGTAAATAAATTATTATATTACCAAAAATCCTTTTGTACCAATTAGAATAAAAAAAAGAAGATAGAAACCAACCTGGCTCATGCTGGCTTGAACTCAGATCATGTAAAATTTTAAAGGTCAAACAGACTTTTCTTTTTCCTGTTTAGTCTCCGGTAACTACCGTTTAGATAATTCTTCAGAGGATGATATGTATGAGTGTAAATGAAGTGTAGTCTTATACATTCTCAGTTCGACCGTTCCTGAGATGTGTGGTTAATTGAAACCCAACCACCAAAGAACACCGGTATCCACGATCTAGTATTCAAATTCATGTAAAAATAACTGGCTTTACTAGGACTTGAATGCTGTAACTCTCGACTTCCAAATCAGCTGATTTGGGAAGACGCGTTAACCACTAGACCAACCCGGTGGGTTAAAGGTCAAACAGACCGAAACTGTAAAACCTACCCCACAGAAATTTTTAATCCAACATCAAGGTCGCAAACAAATCTATCAATAAGAACTCTCCAGATTTATAATGCTGTTATCCATAAGGTATCTAAATCTTAAAATCAAAATAAAGGATCAAAAACACATAAGTAACTGTAAAAAAATAAACTAAAAAAAAAAAAATTATAAAAAAATAAACATCTATAGGGTCTTATGTCCCTCTTCAAAATTTAAGCTTTTTAACTTAAAAACAAAATTCAAATTAAATTAAAAAAATAAAGTATAATTATCGTCAAACCATTCATTCCAGACTAATTATTATGCTACCTCAGCACAGTCAAAATACTGCGGCTATTTAAAATCATTGAGCAGGTCAAACCATAAACAACAAAAGGACATGTTTTTGATAAACACACGAAATTATTTTTTGCCTAATTCATATTTAAAATTTTCAAATCTGCTAATTTAATCATAATTAAAAATAAAATAATTTATTTAAATAAAGTAAAAAAATAAATTGGTAAAGAAAAAATAATTAATCTACAACGAACTTAAAATGATAAAAGATATTAATAAAAAAAAAAAAAAAGAGCTTATCCACTTTAATTTAAAATTTCAAAATGAAAAAAATAAAAAATTCTTGATTAAATCAAATTACCAGATAAAAAAAAACGAATTTCATTTCAAAATGACCCCAAACTTATAAATAATTATTCAACAGTAACATACAATTTAAAGTAAATCTTCATTATTCAGGAAAAAATAAATAAATCTAAGAAATTAATTAACCCCGATACAAAAGGTACTAAAAAAAATTATTATTCTAAATTAAAATTTAATTATCCCTTACAGTACAATTAACTAAATAAAAAAAAAATCAAATTAAAAAAAAGAGACAAAAAAATTTTTTTCTAAAACCTATCAGACCTAACTGAATTGAACAGTTAAAATACATTTATTATAAATAAATAAAACCCAAAATCCGTTCCTAGATACACTTTCCAGTACATCTACTTTGTTACGACTTATCTCAATTTATGAGAGTGACGGACAGGCGAGATATGTACATAATGAAGAACAAAATTCAAAAAATTAATTTAAAAAAATTACTATTAAATCCAAAATTAATAAAAATAAAAAATTAATGTAACCCATAATAACCTCCTTTTAACTGCATCTTGACCTAACATAAATCTAAAAAAAGAAAAAGAAAATAAGTTTTCATTACATTCAACGACAGCAATATACAAGAAAAAAAGCAACACCTTGCAGCTATATTATGGCAGTTTTAACACATATGAAGATATAATGCAAGGGCCCCTTCTTTTGATTTGTTTTTTCTCTTGGTGAAAAATGCTTTGAGCATTATCATCGCCTGAACAGGATTATTTATTTTGAATGAAATAATGTATTTATGTAATGTATGTATAATGCAAATATTTATGTAATGAAAAATGTATTTAGTTTTACCTGTAGCATATGCTATGATCAAAATATCTGCTTTATGACAAATGGCATAAATAGCTGAAACATAGTAATTCAAATATTTGAATATAAACGGATGGCTCTTAAGGAATTGTAAAACATAAGGTATCAATATTTCATTATCCCCTAAAATGGTTCATATGTTAGGCCCTAGGTTAAACTTGTGACACTGTACCACATAACAGACACAATCCACAAGAATGTGGAGCACTGTTAGTTGGCAGTCACAGCAAGCACAAAGGCATGCATCAATTTGCATCATCAGATATCCATGAGTGAGCCTAGTGTGCCCTATTTGTAAACGGCAGATAACTTCCTCTTGACAGTTATTTCTGCACAAGGAGCTCCACGGTAATGGTGTTCTTCATTGGACAAACTTTATTGTTCATAGTAGCATTCCAATCGCCTACAAGGCACTCGTGGAATCTGAGCAAACAAATATATGTTGAAATTTTGTGTAATTATATTTAAGACATTATTAATAGCAAGCAGCTGTGAAAAAAAATGCTGGTGATGCTGGGAAGGCCAAACATGTATTTTCTATTGCCAACCACAAAAGCACACTCAACAGAATTATCGTTTTTAGAGCCTCTGTACAAACCATAGCAGCAGGAATCAAGCTATTTATATCATAAAATCTGTTTTGGAAAAAAAAAATCGGATGTGTTCTTTTTACTAAACTGATATAGATCAAAGCAGTAATTAACAAGAGAAGGCCACCAAGGTGGGTAATAACATGGTTCAACAGTAAGGACTGAAGGCAACTGTATACTTAGAGCTGAGAAAAGGTGCTGAGCTCTGATGCCTAGCAGAGCAGTAAATCTTGGCTGTTCCTGGTATCGATTAACATGCTGGTTGGAGAATACTATATCAAAGGTTGGATGAGTCGGTTGCATTTTAATCGGAGCCATATAGGAGCAATCTGTTTCCGCCTATTCCATAGAGACTGCTCACCACTGTCCACCAATAGATTTACCACAGGGCTTGAGTGTAATGCACTCATGGCAAGATGGATGAAGAAACTGACTATATTGAGCACCTTTAGAGTGATGCCCCATGCCGACGAATAAGCTACACAGCCAAAGTCCAAGCAGGAATGGACCAAAGCTCAGAAGAAGCGCAATATCCATATATGATTGGCTCCCCAATGGGTATTAGACAGAATTCTCAGCATGTCTAACATTTTTAGACATTTTACCTTCAGCTCCTTCAAATTTGTACCCTTGTTAGTCGTTGGTCAATCCACATACTTAGAAATCTAATCTGCGTGCATGACAACTGGTTTACTATATAAATATAGTCGAGAGTCAACATGTTCTCTCAACTGGGAAAAGCAAATGCACTTTGATTTTTCCACTTTGTTTTGTTCTACAAATAAAGGACAATCAAGACTTCTTTTGACAACCAAGATTGTGTTAAAATTCTATGTGAATGTAAATATGAATAAAACAAAGGTAAGGAGATGTGATATAATGGTGGAATTAGATATCAAAATGAATCATAAATTAACAGAATTTTTCTATTTAGGTAATAAAATTAAAATTCAAAGATACGGTGAATTAAAGTACAGTCAGAAACAGGCTGCCACAAACTTTGATGTATAAAAAAATCTCCTAATATCAGTTATGGATCTAAAAATTATAAAGATGTTCTAAAATTATAAACAGTTATGTGAACTGTAATACTTTATGCTATGAACCATAAAGAATAGGAAGAACAAAAAAAGGGATAGAGGCTTTTGAAATGTGTAAGAAGATGATGTTGAAAATTAGTGATAGTAGTATGAAATGAAGCGATTTTAAAATGTAGAGATGGAATAAATTTGTGGCAGAATCTTGTAATGGTATGAACTGCATAGGCAGACCATATGTAAAAATGGTCCGTCAATAATGGTCTGAAAGTAATTAAATGGTAATTCAAAAAATAAGTAGATGGTAAATTATTTAATAAGAAAAAACAAAATTTTTTTCACACACTAAACATAAAAATTCTTTTATTAATACTCAATATGTAAAATTTTGAAATGCTACCAATGTATTAGTTAAACTGCGATTACCCCGAATAAACATATATGAAATTCTTAGAATTGACAATGATTAAATAATTACACAAAAATTCAATATTATCCTAAAATCAATAAAAGAATAAAAACAGAAAACTGGTTTATTTGTTTTGTTTATTTAATCATGCAGAAAATAATATTAAACAAAGAGGATTAATTCATATATTACAAACAGAATATACTTACAGAAACAACAAGGAGGAGCTGTTTGTTAATACCATTCCTGCGATAAATCTCTTAAAATAAATATTCTGAGTAATATCATATATAAAAGCTCGAAATTTTTTGCCATCAGGTCTTGGAGGTAAGTGTAAGGGGTGAGCAATTTTGAGACGCTTTTTTAAATCACACCTAATTTTAAAAAAAGTTGTTATTAAACATTAGAACATATAAATTGGCAAAGATATTAAGTCTGTTAGAAGTAGATAAAACTACTTTAATTAAAGAGGGTGAACACCACCCACTTCACAAGAAATATTAGAATTTCTGAGATTTCTGTCATCAGAATCATCATATCATCACTGTCACTTTCACTAGCTTTTGTAAAGAAATAATAAATGATTCCATAGTATTGTCTTATCACATATATTCAGCTTCTGTTTCCTTAATATTATCACAATACACTTTCCAATATTTTTCATTCATATTGGCCACTTTATTTCTACATAGCCTTTGAATATCTACAATAACAAAAGCTGCTTAATAAAAGTGGGCAATTGTTTTGATTAAGCTTCTATATAGAAGCTTAATCAAAACAATTCACAGTAAGAAAGCTAATTATCAGGACATATAATTGAAAGTGGAAGGTTAAGAAGATCAATAGGAAAAAAGAGAGGTTAGAGAATAATACAGATTAAACCTGATTAAAAAGAAAAAATGGGGCTATTACGAACTCAGAGTTTGGCTGGAAATAGAGAGTGGAGGTGGAGACAGACATTGTGCAAGGGACCTACATCAAGGCAGGGCATCATATTATATGAATATATATAATAATAGTAATATAATAAGGCCCACCAATTTTGAGATCTGAAATTATACCAGATATTAAAGAACAGGAAAAACAGGAGTAGATGAACCTCCAATAGCAGAACTCTTTAAATATTTAGAAGATGAAGTAGTTAGAATTAAGCAAAGGAGTGAAGCAAGGCTGCTTTATCACAATCATTGTTCACTCTTTATGTCAAGGAAATGTTGAAAAATATATTGGGTGGCCAAAAAGGAGAAAGCATAGGTGAAATATAAATTGTGTCAGATTTTATGACGATCTGTTGATTGTAGCTGAAGACACTCAGACATAATAAGGAATGATAAAAGTTACGAAGGTGAATGACAGGGAAGATCTAGATGCTATAACAGAAGAAGGAAAAATTGAACAAGTAAAAAGATACAAATATCTACGGACAATACACACTGAAAACTGAAGGTGTAAAGAAGAGATTAAGGTGATTCTTTCTTTTTTCGAAAGAAAAACCTACTTTGTTGAATTATGGATCTGAACCTGAGGAAGCGAATGGTAAAATTCTATGTTTGGAGTAAACTTTTGTAGGGTAGTGAAACATGGACACTGGGAAAAAGATAAGATCGAGACTTCTGAGATGTGGTCTGGAGGATATGGAGAAGATTAAATGGGTGAATAGAGTAAATAATGTAAAAGTATTAAGAAGAATAAATGACAAGACAACAATATTGGTGACTATCAGAAGGAACAGAAACTGGATCAGGCATATAATTAGGGGAAAAGGGTAATAAATATAGTTTTTGAAGGCTCCACTGAAAATCAAAAAACAAGAGGAAGGAAGAGGCTGAAGTTAACAAGAGTCATAAGGTAGTAAAGGTTATAATGAGACGAAAAGGAAAGCACGAGACAGAAACAAATGGAGACAGTAGTGGTGCCAGGGACTTGCTAATATGCAGGACACCATAATGATGACATGAATAAAGTAATAGGAACATTTTTACTTGAGTTCTTCTTCACTCAACACTAACAATCATAAGATTCCTTCTTTTTAACCCTTTCATATAACACCAGGCTTAAAGACCTGCGGGAAGCTTTAGCTTGATAAAGTGCTATGTACGACACTATAAGCCTAATTGACTTGTAGTAAATTAGCTTACGGTGATACACCACGCTCCTAGACAGCTGGCAGACCAGATGGGAAGAATCTGATACAGGATACAGGCTAATTACACATGTCACAATGTGGGTCAGTATTGACCCACATGTCATGATGTGGGCTAAGTACATGTCACGATTTGGAGAGTTAGATAATTTCCTTACTAAGTTCCTGTTGGGTCAAGGCTGCTTCAGGTCATATCTTTACACTAGGAGGCACAGCAAAGACATGTGCCCATATTGCACACTCTTGATGATGTTGAACACATGCTTTTCATGTATAAATAGGTGGATGAATCAAAGGGCATATGGTGGCATACACCTGCTAGACACGAACAACGTACAGTATGTGCAAATTAATCTGAACAAAGGAAATTTTTTATTTACTTCTATGTTGTAACTGCAATGCTTGTAACTTAAAAACCAATTGAAAACTTAGAGCAACAGTTGGTTGCTCTTAAAAATGAATTGTACCACAAAAACTGACCTCATTAAAGCAGAATATTGGTATGGTTTCATGACAAAGAAAAAAATGTGTAGCACACTTGTTGAATTGATGCCAAATCATGTACATGAAAAGAGAGATTAAGAATAAAGGAGGGCATATTAATTTTACTAGATATTCACAAATTGTACAAGTATGATTTATTTTCTAAATAAAGTTACTTTTTATTAAATAACATTGTGTTCGGATTAATTTGCATGTTACTGTAATTGGTGTCATGCCTGCTAACACTGAGAGGTGGAGAGCTCTCCAAGATGATAAGGAGCATCACTGCAGGGTGAGTGGCTGAAGAACACCCTGCGAGGATGAGGGGCGTCCATCTGCATCATTTAAGTTAGATTAGACCAGGTAGGCTAAGCCTAACTCACTGGGTTGGTCTAGTGGTGAATGCGTTGTCCCAAATCAGCTGATTTGGAAGTCAAGAGTTCCAGCGTTCAAGTCCTAATAAAGGCTTTTATACTTTTATACAGATTTGAATACCAGATCATGGATACCGGTGTTCTTTGATGATTGGATCTCGATTAATCACACATCTCAGGAATGGTCAACCTGAGACAGTAAAAGACTACACTTCATTTACATTCATATATCATCCTCATTCATCCTCTGAAGTAATACCTTACCGTGGTTCTGGAAGCTAAACAGAAAAAGAAAGGTAGGCTACGACTGAATGTGGTTGTACGTGTTCTGTTGATGCCTGTGGGATTCTGCCAAGTTCCTTGCGCCCCTTTCTGGCAAGTGATCCTGTGATTCCTACTATGCTTTTGGTGGGTCAAGTCTTTGCATGTCATAGAGAAGAAGTGGTTTTAGTTGGTAAAAACCCGACACTACTGTCGGTGCAGGCAGATAGTGTCTTGTAGAGATTTCCCCTCTTTGGACAAGTCTACAACTCATTGATTTGGTATGGAATATTGTGCATAGAAACAGTTTTATCTAGAATTAACTATTATAATGGTGTTATAATTTTTTGCAATTTTCATTGTTTCATTGAATAGATCGTCTTTTTTTTGTAAGACTGGCATTGTAGTTTATGTAAAATTTCACTTTAACACTGATTAGTACAAAGGCAAACACTTTTTTTTTTTAAATATTTAATCTATATTTTTTCTTATAGAAAAAGTGTTTAAATTTTAATTAGACTCTATTTCTTTGTATTTTAGAACCATGGATATAATTTAAGGAATGTTATACAAAAAGTAGTGATGGATTCAATCATGTCAAGGGAGAATTTATTTTGTAACTAAGTCAAAGATCAAGACTATGAAGAAAGTAATTCTGATTTTGAAGAAGAGGGTGACAACTCATTATTAAGATGAATATACCAACTGAATGTGAGCTCCTTGTTATCAATTCAGAAAAACAATATTATTTAAGTAAAGATGCTTGTATCTAATGAAGTACTAATGAACTTCCCAGAAATTGCCTCGTTCTTCAGCGCCAATTTCAAGAAAACAGCAGGCTTACTTACCAGTTTTCCAAACCACAAATGTGGAAACCAATCAGTGTATGGTAGAATATTGTTATGAATCAAGGTAACAGATTAAAAGAAAATTTAGACTTTCATTGTTGCCTTAACAACATTCAGATATGTAAACTTATCATATTTAATGACCTACATACAATGCAATTTGTACTAACCTACAAATTAAGTAAATTAAGAAAAAATAAAACACACAATTAATATTGATAGACTAATTGGCAAGTATTACAAATTATGAAGAAAAATTTAAGTGGTCAGAGCCCAGTGTTACTGGTGATACGGTAATGCATTATATGTATTGTTATAAATAGTCATATGTGGAGTAATAGTGTATCACAATGACAGACTGCTATTCATATGTACTGATTTATTATCTCTTTACAATCTAATAGCTATATGTCGAGAATACTTCAATAATATGCAATTTCTTTTGTATTTTTCATGTATGGTTTCCTAAAACAAGTCAAACATGTGATATAAAAAAGTGGTATTAATGGAGTCAGCTGTAAGGCTGAATATCACCTTAAATTCAGAGGAGGTTAGCATGCTGGATATGTAACAGTACATCAAGTCTATGAAGAAGGAAAGAGGAAACCACGTTACTTACCACTGGTCTAATTCAGACCAGTGTGCCTGATATATACTTGTATTATACTATACCTTTTAATCTCAGGAATGGCTGTGGCTTTCTCACAAATCTTTTATCTTAAGTCAGGTTATTTAAAACCATTAGGCCCCAACTTTCTTTTTTAACTTTGAATTGCTATACATTTATAACTTGAGAAAAAGTAACTTAATTAATTTATTAAATAAAGTAACAGTTGAAAAACAGACTCTAGCTGGGAATTGTACCTGAGCTCATCCAGAATGCTATAGCCATAACTCCAACTGTTTTAGCGGAAACATTGTTGTATCAGTTTTTAACAATAATTAAAATTTTTATTTTTAAAAAAATAAATACAACAGAAATAGATGTATATCAATAATAGGAATGCTGGAGATAGACAAACATTATTTCCAACAGCCAATTTACACAGATGTAAATGGTTATATATACATTATTTTCTAAACAATTGTTTTAACAGTAATATAAACAAACCTGAATAGGAGACAAACTATGCAACAGAAATAAATAACATGAAAAGAGGCTAACATAAACAGATATTAAGTGTTAAATTTCCAATCCAGGTATCGATCACCTATATAGCTGCTTCTCTTATACAGACAAAATCAGCCTGCATAAGATGGATTTAAATGTATTTACGTTAAAATACATAAAACATAATATGTAAATATTATGCTTACATTAAACAGGTGAAATTCATGCTGAGATATCTCCACATTCATTATATAATAAGTACAATAGTAGTATTGAGAGTCAGAAAAATAATATTTTATAAATAAATGATTTTACAATGAAAAATAAATCAAACATGTTACATATGTTTAAAAATAAAAATATTCTTGCCTTTCAACAAATAAACAAATTTTGATGTTAAAATTCACGGAGTTAGAAGACTGATCAAGAAAACAAAATACTTAAAAAGTTCATTAAACATTTTATACCGTATGTAGTCAGAAACTATGAAAATAGTTTTGCATGTTAGACTACTCTGAACAACTATAACAAGTTAAAATATTTGCTGTGAATTATTGCCAGGTAAAAAACATAAAATATGTTCATCGCTAAATACCTGCATGGTTGAATAAAAAAAAAAAAAAAAAAAAAACAGTTATTTTTATATCAGAACTAATAAACATAAATACAAACCATCTTCTTTGATCCACTGTTAGAAGAGCAGTACCTTTATTTTCAGAATAGTTGGCAATTACTACACCAACAAATAATGTCAGACCAATCATACATCCAAGAAATATGTAGACATGGATATATATTGCATGTACCTGTTAAAAATTGAAAGCGATTAATCTACTTTTTCTGTTATGGGGGTAATGGAAAGAATATTTTCAAATATTCATAAAACAATAAATAAAAATTATAATCTTTTTTCTTACATCACTTTCAAAAAAATAAATAAATATTTTCCTCCAATAAAATCTTATAAAAAATATCACTCAATTGGAGTTTAATTTTAGCAGTTATGAGCATGAATGTATGTATCTTATATAAATAAAGGTAAAAAAAAAAAAAAACAGTTTAATATTGAAGATAGTTCATACAACAGTTAATACATATTTAACTTTCAGCAAACAAATCAACCATACATTTAATTTTCCTTCACAACAATTTTTAAAAAAATCTGATAATGTAGTTGCAAAAATGTTCAAGCCGTATTAAATAACTCTATTATTATCATACAGCCCTATATTAAATAACCTTGTTTTTAAAATTAATACTTTGAAAATGTTTTAGAGGAGAATTTTCAATATTTTGTTTAATAGTAAATAATATGATTATGTAATAAAAGGAAAAGACATGTCTTATATTTTGGTAGAAATAAAAAAATACTGACCTGTTGTGTACAAATTCCCTTCCGCAAGACCCAAGAGAGATCCATTTTTTCTGACCACCAGTTCACTCTTATTTATATTTCAACTAACCTAACTTACAGCACTAATTTCCCCATGAAGAAGGTTGATGTTGATATTTTGGTTGAGCCCACTACAATTTTAAGGCTAATATGTTTAAACAACCTAATTTTTAAAGCTCTTCAATCTGTTCTTAGCTACTATTCAGTTGTAAAATTCTATTAAACAATACATCCTGCCCCGACAATTATCTCTTTGTCTTATCCTTGATTTTTTATTTCTTTTGATGCTACTCTTGCTATAAGCAATATTTTTAATCAGAAAAACAATGGAGATTTTAAATGATCAGATGATTGTCCAATGTAGTGATTCAGTTCTAAGGTTAAACCAAATACTTCTCTATTTAATTGTGATTTTTATAAATAGATAGTGTCGGGGTGGAGTAGACAATCAATCTTCCTATAAGGGAATGGCTGAATCAGTTATTCATTACCAATAGCTCATAATTATTTCTATCCTCATTTAGGTCTGATGATTCATGGATATACTAACAAACAACAGACACTCCCGTAATTCAAACAAGTCCACAACTGCCTACAAGTCTTGACTAAAAAAAGGTACTACATAAACGGAAACTTCTAGGTCTAATGTGAATCAATCTAATATAACATGTCAAAAAAATAAAAAACCTTTAAGATTTTAAGGAAGCTTTTCTATTTTGGAGATGTAGGATACAGTAAGTCTTTTCAAACGCTTCTTATAATACAATAATTAAAAATAATAAGCTTTAAATACTTTTAAAAAATAATAAGGTGAAGTTTCGATCAAAGTGGACCTGGGTTGAGGTAATACTCACTCAATACCAAGACAGCCAAAACACTTACTACTTTTCACAAAAATTATTAAATACTCCTGAAAAAAAATTAAACATTTTTTTTTTAAATTAGCCTCTCTCCTGGATCCAAAGAAGGAGTGTGTCCCTGCAGCTCCTACACCATTCTACATGTATTCTGGTTAGAATAGAAAAAATTTAATTTCTGAATATTTAGATTAATTTTTTTTTGATCAGACAAGTGGGGTGGAGGAGTAGAAGTAGGAGGAAAGGAGAATTTTTCAATTTTTTTTTTATGTTATTAATCTCAAAGTTTCTGGAAGTTTCATCAAATTCTTTTATCAACCTTAAAGCCAAGTAGGGCTTTTATTCCAGTAAGTTAAAGACTGCCACTAAAGATTTACTCACAGACTTAATTTCACAATCATGAAATGAAGTCTCCTAAACTTAACTCCTGACATCTATTTATGTAAAATTTTCAATAAATATTTAAAAAATGAAGCTCTAATTCAAGGAAAATGAACCTGTTCTAATATAGGAATTCCCCATTCTTCTTTATTTTTTCAACTTCTTTTTAAATTTTTAATACATCTGAGATTGATTTTTAGAATATTAGACACAATTAGATTACCAAATATTTATTGGGATTATGACCTTCTCAACAAAATACTAACCAAGTTTATTTTGATATTACATGGAACAATAATATTTAACTAATTTTCATCGCCAAATTAGATACACTGCTGAATTTTTCAAAAGTAGTCAGGTTTATCATACAATTCAGTAATACATTAATAATTACTTACTATTCATTTTATATGTTTAACATGTAAAATTTGATATAAAATGTAATCTTATTATTGAACTTTTCTTTTTTACTTTCATAGTTTACATCATTATATACTATTATTACATTTTCCTTTAACAGAAGTTGATACCACAAAAATAAATACACAGCTAATACACAGTTTTCATTCAGACAATAATATTAAAAATAAGCTATGCATTGTTGAATAGATGAGACACATTATTAGAAAATAAATAGAATGACAAATAATTTTTAATAATTATTTACAAGAAGAATTAAATAGAATAAATAAGCAGTTTGTACTTACAAAAAAAATTCCACATCATTGAAAAATTTGACATAATCAATTTTGAAGGCTGGCTTTAAAGTCGAGCTGTTTTTCACTCTATGACAATATGTATTTAAGATGTCTTTTTAGTGATAATTGAAAATAATATTATGATCAAACAATTTGTTAATAGAAATTTGAAATGTTATATAACATGACAAAAATAGAACTGACCTAATTTATCTAACAAAGAACATTACATTTTTTACGACGGCACATACCTTCTATCTGCATAATTAAAATTGCATACATATACAGTGAAACTCCCCTGGGAAGGACACTTCCCAGTAGTAGACTTATCTAATACCAGACACTTTTAGAGTCCCCGGTAGTTTTTTAGTGAAGTTAATTGATAAAATAATTCTTAATAATGAACACAGACAAGGAATTTACCTACAAAAAATATTCAATCAATTATGAAAAATGGATAGCGGGAATAAAAAAATTGCAATTTTCACAGTTTTATTTCATACTCAAGTGTGACTAATTTATTTATCTGTTGTGAATTGCATCACTTCGTGCCTAGATGCTGATGTTATGATTTCAATCATTTCATGTATTCATCATCATCAGTTGATGTGCGTGTGTATACTAGTCATTGTTACGGTATAGAACTGTATTATTTTTTGTAGCTCTTATTATTAGCTCTATTTTCTACACATACTTTACTATATGTTCAATTTTGTATATTTTATAAAAATCGTTACAACCATTGATACCACAACTTAAAATATCTCAAAATTGTAAATGCTTGACATTAAAAAAAACGTAGCAGTTATAAATGTCTACGAAAAAGAAAATTAAGAAAAGAAAAGGAAATTGCAGAAAACTCTGTTATGGTGAGTTTAAAGCATCAGGGGGTTGGTTAGATAAACTCTGAATTCGATATAATGCTTCATATAAAAACGTTTACGGTGAAGCTGTAGATCAGAATTTGGTGTGCGAGTGTAAGAAAAAGTTAAATGAAATATGCACGAGTTATAATGAAAGAAACATTTTTAATTGTGATGAGACTGGTATTTATTTCCAGGCTTTGCCCATTGAAATATGTTTGAAAGAGGAATAATGCACAGAGGGAAAGATATCAAAAAGACTGACTGCTTTGTTGGCTGAGAATATGTCAGGTGAATTTGAAAAACCACTAATAATTGGTTACTGAAGGTGACCTTGGTCTACAGCCCTCACCCCCTTGACCTTTTATATTGAAAATTTAATGACATTAATGTCCCTTATACAGAAGTAATCTGACAAAGTTTGGTCAAAACCGGTCCAGCAGGTCTGGAGACCTTAACTATGCTAAATCTCGTGATACTGAGGGTGACCTTGCACTACAGACTCATTCTCTTGACCTTTTAAGCTGAAGATTTAATAGCATCAATTTTTACTTTCCAGACTGGAAAGTAAAAATAGTACTAGACTGGAAAGTAAAAATTCATGTGGACAAATGCCTTACTTTGATTCATTTTCTCTTTGTCCTCCAATTTGTGTGTTTTCAATAAGGATTTATAACTTAAAAATAGATTGAGATGTTCTAATAAAATCTGGTTTACATGCACCGTACAATATCTTCAACAAAATAAATAATTTTGAACATTTTACCTTTGAAAAAGCAAAATGGCAGTCATTTTAATTTTTTAATCATTAATATCTTTGTAAATATTAATTTTATCAAATTATATTGATTAGATAAAATATAAGGCCTCTTATTGTGAACACCTCATTTGTTTAAATTAGTTGATGAATAGCTGAAATTGTTAGAGGATCATACAAATTATGCAGACTCACAATTTTATGTCTGTTTTCACTTAAGAGTATTAATAATTAATTTTAATTTAATGAACTTATTTCATTTATTTTGATGTTCTGAGTTCTACAAGTCTGGGCAACATCTTCTGGGACATTTTGTAAGTGTAGCTTTAAAAAAAGGAAGAAAAAATCTTTGTTGGTTTTTTTAATATAATATATAATATTTTTGAATAATGCAATTTTTTTTTTTTTTTTTTACTTTTAAGACCATAATGGATCACTTTAGTTCTTTTTTTGGCAAGTTCTTTCTTTTCTTGCTGATTTGTTGTTTTTCAGCTTTTCTTTTTTGCCAGTAATTTCTAAGGGTTCAGATCTTCTTGCCCTTTCTTGTTCAGAGTAAACCCGGCTTATTGTTTTGTTGGGTTTTGATAGGAATCTTGTTTCTTTATTTTTTAATTTCTCATAGTTTCCGGTTTTCGTTTTTAGGTTTTCACGGGTTATGTCTAATTCCTCCATGTCTTTCTGTACTTCGTATAACCAGTTCGGTGTGCTTTTCTTGTTCCAGAAAAGTTCGATTGTCCGTCTGATAAGTCTGGTCTCTTCCATTCTGAAAATATGCCCTAGAAAGGAAATTCTCTTCTTTCTAAATTTATTAGTTATCGGGATGATCGTTTTGTAAATAGATTCGTCTGGAATAATTCTCCAAATCCCGTCTTTTTTCATGTTTTTCCTGATGCATTGTTGTAGAATCTGTCTTTCAATCTTTTCCTGTTTGTCGGTAAACCTTGTCTGGTACGGTCCAAATATGGTTTCGCATCCGTAAAGTATTTCTGGTTGGATAACTGAGTTATAATGTCTTGTTTTTGTGTTTATGGACATGCATTTTTTGTTACAGATGTTTTGTGTTTTTATTGTGGCTTTGATGAGTTTATTTATTCTTTCATTCCAGTTTGGATTTTCTTGGAGGTTGTGTGTGATGTTTTCCCCCAAATATTTAAAGTTTTCTAGTAGATGAACTTCCAATAGAGTTCTTTAAAAGGTTGGAACCAAAAAATGTGAAGAACATACAACTATCAGCTTAATATCACATGCTACAAAAATAAGCTTAGCATTATGAAAAGAAGGTTGATTACAAAAATGGAGGAGAATGCTGGAGAAGAACAGTTTGGATTCAGAAAAGCAGAGGAACAAGAGAGACTGTAGAGCTGATCAGAATGATAGAAGAGAGATGTTTTGAAAGAGGAAGAGGATTGTGTTTTATAGATATGTCTAACATAATACAGTGGGAAAAGTTATTTGAGATTCTGAACGAAAAGAGAGTTGATTAGAACGGTAGGAAATTGATCAGAGAATTGCATATGAAGCAAAAAGCAGTTGTGAAAATAAATGAGAATCTCACAAATCGGT
Source organism: Lycorma delicatula (assembly GCF_047948215.1). Lineage (NCBI taxonomy): Eukaryota > Metazoa > Arthropoda > Insecta > Hemiptera > Fulgoridae > Lycorma > Lycorma delicatula. Next base: position 813,656 of record NC_134457.1, read on the forward strand.
TAGAATTAGGCGGAGGAAAGGCTGCTGTTTATCACCAACACTGTTCACTCTTTATGTTAAGGAAATATTGAAAGAAATAGTGGAAGGCTAAAAAGAAGTAAGCATAGATGGAAGGAATATAAATTGTGTCAGATATGCTGATGATCTGTTGATTGTAGCTAAAGACACTCAGACATTACAAGGAATGATAAAAGCATTGGAAGTACGGATGAACGAATATGGGATGAAAATAATTGTGAGGAAAACAAAATTTAGGAAGGCGAGTGAGAGGAAAGATAAGGATCTTGTTACAGAAGGAAAAATTGAACAAGTAGAAAGATACAGATATCTAGGGACAATACTAACTGAAGACTGGAAAAGTAAAGAAGAGATTAAGATGAGAACTGTAATTGCAGAGGAAGTCTTTTTTTAGAAAGAAAAACCTACTCTGCAGCAACATAGATCTCAACCTGAAGACGAGATTGGTAAAATGCTATGTTTTGAGAATATTTTTTACGTTAGTCAAACATGGACACTGGGGAAAAATGAAAAAGATAAGATCGAGGCTTCTGAGATGTGGGTCTAGAGGAGGTTGAGAAGATAATATGATTGGACAGAGTAAGCAATAAAAAAGTATTATGAAGAATAAATGAGAAGTAAAGATGAGATGAAAAGAAAATCATGGGACAGAAACAGATGAAGGTAACAATGGTGCTAGGGACCTGCCAACAGGCAGAATATCCCATGCAAGTATAGCTAAATCACATGACAAATCCATTTATTAATTAGATGTGGGTATCAGTGGCTAATGACCATAGTATTCAGTACCATAAAAAAGATACAAGAGAATACTTTATATAAGAAATAAAAGTTTGTACTTTTCTTATCAATTATTTCTGAACAAATAGTTATAATTGCAGATTTTAATTTGATTTTATCTTTTTTAAGAGAGTTTAATAACAATATCATACAAATGAATAACACAAATAAGCCTAATAACAGAGCACAGCTGCCAGATACACACATGCATCTACAGAAAAAGGGAAAGACAGCAATTAAGAAAAGTTTTATTAAATTAAAAATGTTTAAAGAATCAACAGTAAAAATATTTGAGATACTTTTTTGTGATCATTAATTCCATGATCCTTGAGAAAATGTTGATAAAATGATACCAGAGTTCTCATTGGACTCATAAATAATATATTTTTAATTTGGAATTAGATTTCCAATACTGTTTTTCATGCACATTAACATGAATTTATTCATATATAACAGTGCATACCTGCACAACCGAATTCTTTTTAGATATATTTAGAATTAAAAAAATTAAGATGTAATGTTAATGCATTGATTACGAGTCACAATCAGATGTTTTAATATAATCTGAATAACAGGGTCATAATATCATAACCTAAATTTATTACATTAGAACCCTTTACTGTAAGTAAAAAAATAAAAATAAAATAAAAGCTGTCAATCCCTTAACTAAATAACAAATAACAATTTTTAAATATCCATTGATAGAGCATATATTTTTTCTTTATATCAACAAGATGAAACTACAAAACCATTTCAACAACAAATAAATAAACATCAACTGGAATAACTAAGCATGCACACAACATTTATATTGCAAGCTTATTCATTTTTATTTTTATCAGGTTAATAAAAAAAAGAAGATATATTCAGTCAATATAAGAAGAAATTTGAATCTGTAACAAACCCTGTTAACGCATGTTTCTTCTCTTCATGTTAAGTGTTCTGGCTAAAATTTACATCAGCAACATTGTAAACAAAAATTCTAATTCTACACAAAAAGGATTATTACACGTGTTAGTGAATTAGAATGATTGCAGTATATTGAAATATAAAGAAAACCCAGTAAAATTGACTTATTAATTTTGATAATTGAGAAAAATCAATTCACTATATAGAAGGAATATAAAAATTCTTATCACTGATACGTGTTTAAATCTATGAAAAATTTATGATACATGTCATACAACTTTAACAATAATTCTATTTTTAACATATAAAAGAAAATGTAAATATTGACCGACATTATATGCTACAGAGAATTGTAAAAAAGAGTTCTTAAAAGATTATGTTAACATATTAAATCATAATTTACAGTAAATTGCAGCAAATTAAACAAAATATTAAGTATTAAACAATCAATTCAAAAAATATATATTTAATGGTTAAATAATTTATTTAAATTTCATATTATACTGTTAATAACAGAATGTAAAGCCTAATTAAAGCTCTTTTTTTTTTGTCTTCAGTCATTTGACTGGTTTGATGCAGCTCTCCAAGATTCCCTATCTAAAGCTCAATAGTGGACTTATTGAGATCCAGACTGACCACTGACCAATGCTAGATCGTGGATACCGGTGTTCTTTGGTGGTTGGGTTTCAATTAACCACACATCTCAGGACTGGTCGAACTGAGAATGTACAAGACCACACTTCATTTACACTCATACATATCATCCTCACTCATCCTCTGAAGTATTATCTAAAAACGGTAGTTACCGGAGGCTAAACAGGAAAAAAAAGAAAGAAAGAAAGACTGACCACTGATGAACTTGTCATTGCAAATCAGCTGATTTTGAAGTTGAGAGTTCTAAGGTTCATATCCTGGTAAATGCAGTTACTTTTATATGGACTTGAATACCAGAATGTGGTTACTGGTGTTCTTAGGTGGTTGGGTTTTAATTAACCACACATCTCAGGAATGGCCGACCTGAGACTGTACAAGACTACACTTCATTTACATTCACACATATTATCTTCATTCCTCCTCTGAACTAATACTTTATGGTGGTTCTGGAGGCTAAAAAGAAAAAGAAAGACTGTTCACTCTACAAGCTTACTACTAAATTAATTGAAACCCTACACCCTAACAGGTAGTAAAGTGGTCATAACTATGAACCTAACTTTAAATCTTAGCAATTATAGGTGAATAAAACACCTTGACTTGCAGGTATAAGTACCCAAGTCCAATTTTAATGATAACAGAGGTATTTTACCCAAATGAAGTTAATGACAACTCCTTTTTGAAGATTACATTACCTAAGTCCAACAATACACTTTTTATGAGCAATGGTTTATTTTCAAAATACCTAAATGAACACTGACACTTGGCTGTAGAGGTAAAAATTAACTAAATTTATTTGGGTAGTTTTACCTCATGAAAATAAATGAATTAAAACTATCTAAATGCATTTGGGTAGTTTTATCTCTCTGAATAAGGTGCACTGGCAGTGGTCAGTTGTTCTGTCAGTAACATATGACAATCGGGTAGTTTTACCACTGTACGTTTTTATGAAGTTGTTTTATTTATGAGTTCAGTGCCAGTTTCTATTTAGGTTTAGCTGTTGTTTTATACGTTAAAAATGAATTAATGATGACTTTAGCTGAAAGAAGTGTGTTTAGAAAAACATTAGAAGTTAATCAAGGTAATTTATTTGATGTCAATAATGTAGTAATCAGAGATGTGGTCATTTGGCAACTTATATTATGTTTTAAATGTTGAAATAAATAATGAAAACTCCCCTGGAACAGTAATTTGGACTGATTTTACTGATCAGTAATAATTTTACTGGGGAAAATTTTTAAGCAATTGTTAATGCAGATGAAGAAATAGAGGATAGAAATAGGCTAGAGGATAGAGGAAATAGAATAGAGGAAGAAATAGGCTGAGGATATGTCAGCTGTAAGTTAGAGAATTGTTACAAGTCAATCTATCATAAGTTTTTAATCACAATGAAAGACATTCAGGAAATTCAGAAAGTTTCCCACTATCATGTCTGGGTTCCTAAATAATTACATAAGATACTGAACAAACAATAAACATTTCAAAGTCAGGGTATAAATTTGCTAACAGGGTATTCCATTTTAATTCAAGAAATCTTCAAAAATTTTATTGCATTACTATTTTTTCCTCCTCTATGAATCATGAGACCTTGCCGTTGGTGAGGGGGCTTAAGTGCTCAGGGATACAGAGTAGCTGGACCGAAGGTGCAACCATATCGGAGAGGTATCTGTTGAGAGCCAGACTAAGGAATGATTCCTGAAAGAGGGCAGCAGCTCTTTCAGTAGTTGTTAGGGGCGTGAGTCACAATGACTTAAACGGCCATATCAACATCACTCAGTCCTCTGAGTACTGCGCAGCTGAAAGCAATGGAAAACTACAGCTGTTTTTTTTTTTCAAGAAAATGTGGCTCTCTGCATTTTCAAAAGCAATAATGGAGGCACCTTCCTTGGTAAAATATTCCGCAGGTAAAATAGTCCCCCGTTCGGATCACCGGGTGGGGACTACTAAGGAGGGGGTCACACCAGAAAAGTAAAAACTAACATTCTACGAGTCGGAGCGTGGAATGTTAGAAGCTTAAAAAAGGTTGGTAGGGTAGAAAATTTAAAAAGGGAAATGGATAGGGTAAACGTGGATATAGTAGGAATTAGTGAGGTTCGGTGGAAGAGGAAGGCGACTTTTGGTCGGGTGACTTTAGAGTAATTAACTCAGCGTCAAATAATGAGTAGGTTTCGTGATGAACAAGAAGATAGGGAGGAGAGTGGAGTATTTCAAGACGCATAGCGATAGAGTCATTGTAATAAGGATAAAATCAAAACCTAAAACGACAACGATTGTTAACGTCTATATGCCTACAAGAGCCCACGATGATGATGAGGTAGAATGTGTATACGAAGAGATTGATGAAGCAATTAAACACGTAAAAGGAGATGAAAATTTAATAATAGTTGGAGATTGGAATGCAAGCACTGGAAAAGGCAAGGAAGGAAATATAGTGGGTGAATACGGGCTGGGCAAAAGGAATGAAAAAGAGGACCGACTTATAGAGTTTTGCACGAAGTATAATTTAGTAATTGCCAACACCCAATTTAAAAATCATAATATAAGAATATACGCTTGGAAAAAGCCAGGTGATACTGCAAGGTATCAGATAGATTATATCATGGTTAAGAAAGATTTAGACATCAACTCGTTGACTGCAAAACTTACCCTGGAGCAGACATTGATATCAACCATAATTTGGTGATAATGAAATGTAGATTGGGGTTTAAAAACCTGAAGAAAAGGTGTCAGATGAATTGGTGGAATTTAGAGAAGCTTGAGGAAGAGGAGATAAAGAAGATTTTTGAGGAGGACATCGCAAGAGGTCTGAGTAAAAGATCCACTTTTTTGTCAGAATCTGTTAAATCTCGTTAATATACTGTAATTTTTTGAAAATTTTTTCACAAGAGGGTAGCATAAGACTATGAAGAGAGGCAATCAGATACCAACAATTTTTGCGGAGCGCTAAGAAGCGCGGAGCATTGTGATGGGAAAAGGTTAAAAAGGAAATTCTTAAATCAGCAGAAGCAAACTTAGGCGGAATAAAGAGAACTGGTAGAAAACCATGGGTTTCAGACGATATATTGCAGCTGATAGATGAACGTAGAAAATATAAGAATTCTAGTGATGAAGAGAGTAAAAGGAACTATCGGCAAATAAGAAATGCTATAAACAGGAAGTGCAAACTGGCAAAAGAAGAGTGGATTAAAGAAAAGTATTCAGAAGTGGAAAGAGAAATGAACATTGGTAAAATAGACGGAGCATACAGGAAAGTTAAGGAACATTTTGGGGTACATAAATAAAAAATCTAATAATGTGTTAAACAGGGATGGTAAGTTAAACATTCTTTTTAACAACGTACACTTTACTAGGCCCTTCAACTAATCACACAAACAATAGAACAAAAGAATTATGTTAAACAAATATTTGTTGTAATTTTTTTAATCGTTTAATAAAAACAACACATCTGCAGCACCATTCAAAACATAATAGTATAATTAATCACTACAAATTATAAACATGATAAAAAATACAAAACCCTATTTATTAATCAAATAAAAAAAAAATTACTATTTGTCAAAAATAAATATTTCATATCTATTAAATATAAAAGCAACAATTACACAGTATTGTTCAAAATCTACAAATGCAGAATTCAATTAAAAATATACTATCTAATAGAACTGCAGATGTAAATCATGCACTGATAAAATGAGCTACTTATGACAGTATTTATACCGCCATAAGAGTAGTATTTACTATTGGTTTTTTTTTGTTATTTAATTGGTTTTCCGCTATTCTACATTCCTTTGTGTGTTTTTACATTTTTTCAAATTAATTTAACATTGGGCTATTATCTAATAAAATCTATCTAGCAATCATGCAACTATAAACTGTTAAAATGTTAGAATACCAGACGATGCTAAAAACCTGTACGTTACGACTATGTAATTAATAATATACATGATACATTACCGAGAGTCCAGACGTTTTGAAAGTGAGATAACTATACAAAAGTAGATGGTATAAATGATAACTCAACCATCTGAAAAAAAAAAGTTTTTTAATTGACTAAAACAAAAATTAATAAATTACATTAATTAAATTATATGGGTATCATCCAATAAAATGTAATAATCATATAATATGTATAATGTGATAGAATATATGATGATGCTGAAAAAACTGAACGTTACCTCATTGTAATCCCTACTGTAAATGATTCAACAAGTCCGTCAAAAATTGAGTTACACCTTACCGTCTTTTATACTGAAAGGAATAAATTAATGTGTTCTGATGCAGCACTAGCTTTGTTGTTGTATTCACCGTCCCCCAGCAGCAGTTCTGTACATCATTCAGTGTATATGCATTATCGTGTTTAACACACCGTGTCCTATAGAGGTTTTGTCGATTACAGAACTGCGTTCGGTAGTCCGATTTTTGTAAGCAAATAATTACACTTGTGAAATTCCTCAGCAAATTGTTGAGATATACGATGAGAATAAATATCATATACCCCACTACAATAAAAACCTGCAGAACATTCGGAAACGGGAGAACAAATGTGAGTGACGAGCTGGTGATAGGCATACATAAATTTTTTTTTTTATGTTGGCCTCCTCTCACCCCTTATAGCCATTCCCAACCTCCATGAATGTGTTTAGCATCCACAAGGAGAGTGTTCTTCGTGTTTTAGGATAACACTATCACCTTGAAGTGCTATGAATAAAGTCTTTGCCCACCCTTTCTTGCTTCTAACTAAGGAGCTTATCCGTCCGGATCCGCCCCGCTACATTGAAACACGCCGACCTACTTTTCCACAATACCGGCGTGTTATTCTGTTGAAGCGTTAACCTTCCCGGGAACAGCCTATCTGATCCAGACTCGCTTAGCACATGTCCTTCCCGCACTCCTCACAGGTTCATCATATGTCGAGGGTCACCATTGCTACCATCAGTAAGCACGAATTCCTCACTGATTCGTGTGGGTAGAGAGATCAAAATACCCATAGTGTGAACCCCCCACGACTTACACGGTGCCAACTTACATCCCAATTTTTGGGATCCCTTAACTGAAAACACGATGGGTTAATCGGACACCGTGAATGAAATGATAATGAGTAACCGGCGCATTAAAATTGGAGAAATTGCAAGTGAAGATAACGTCTGTGAAAGTATTGTGTATGCGATTTCATTCACGATCAGCTTGGTTACCCCAACATTTGTGCACAAATTATGCCACATCTGTTGACCGACAACCACAAACGTCAACATTTTGCATCAGCTCTTTTATTTTAATCAACATTATTCCATGACTGGTCCACATGTTTTAAAAGAAATTCTCATAGAGGATGTGAGCTGGGTGCTACATTACACTATTTAAACTGCAACACAGAAATGGAGATACAAAAATACAGGCAGTCAAATAATATATATACATATGTAGGTTTGTCTTATAAATATGTAATTGTTTCATAGATCGGGTGCAACTTACTTTATGATCGTCCCTCGTATTTTACTCACTGTCAAGCAGTCTTGAAAGCATCCATTTTTTGGAAAGGAGTAGTTAAATGAGTGTAAAAATGATAAAAATTACATCTGAAACAAAAAAAATTATTTTAAATGTATTTTAGTTGTCTTAAACAAAAATTTATGATTGTAATATTAATCTCTGTGGCTACTATATAATAAAATCTAATAATCGTATTAGGTAGTATGACGATGCTAACAAAACTGTACATTACCGCTATTTAAATTATATTGAACATGATATATTAATCAGCTCGGAAGTCCTGAAAGTTGCATAATTTTAAAATAAGTACAGTACTGAAATGACAACTCATGCATCTGAAACACAAATAAACATATTTTATAAATCTCAAACCATAATCAATTAGAATATTAATTAACTAAATGGATGTTTTCCAATAAAATCTTATAATTGTAAATCACATGTATAAACCAACAAAAAATATAGAACTAACTTACTGAGAAAAATGTTTACTACCGTTATGGAATTAACACGTAACGTCATTTATTAGTCACATCGAACAGCTCTTTGAAATAGGATGAATTTATTACTAAGCAAACATTTTTAAATCTAACAGATGTACCTGAAAACAAAAAAAAAGATTATTTGTCAGAAAAATGATCTTGTTGATATTATTGAAACAGTAGTTATATTATCTAATAATTATCATAAAAAATTATTATTACCTTTTAGAAAATATGGTGATGATGGTGAATAATTATCACAAACATTTTCTTGAATTTTAGGACCTGAAGTAGAATCAGGCTGTACATTTGAAGGGCTGATCGTATATTTGTATCCTAGCAACATTCTTTTTAACAACGTTCACTTTACTAGGCCCTTCAACTAAACACACACACAATAGAACAAAAGAATTATGTTAAACAAATATTTGTTGTAATTTTTTTAATCGTTTAATAAAAAAAACACATCTGAAGCACCATTCAAAACATAATGGTATAATTAATCACTACAAATTATAAACATGATAAAAAATACAAAACCCTATTTATTAATCAAATAAAAAGAAAATTACTATTTGTCAAAAATAAATATTTCATATCTATTAAATATAAAAACAACAATTACACAGTATTGTTCAAAATCTACAAATGCAGAATTCAATTGAAAATATACTATCTAATAGAACTGGAGATGTAAATCATGCACTGATAAAATGAGCTACTTATGACAGTATTTATACCGCCATAAGAGTAGTATTTACTATTGTTTTTTTTTTGTTATTTAATTGGTTTTCAGCTATTCTACATTCCTTTGTGTGTTTTTACATTTTTTCAAATTAATTTAACATTGGGCTATTATCTAATAAAATCTATCTAGCAATCATGCAACTATAAACTGTTAGAATGTTAGAATACCAGACGATGCTAAAAACCTGTACGTTACGACTATGTAATAAATAATATACATGATACATTACCGAGAGTCCAGACGTTTTGAAAGTGAGATAACTATACAAAAGTAGATGGTATAAATGATAACTCATCCATCTGAAAAAAAAAAAAATTTAATTGACTAAAACAAAAATTAATAAATTACATTAATTAAATTATATGGGTATCATCCAATAAAATGTAATAATCATATAATATGTATAATGTCATAGAATATATGATGATGCTGAAAAAACTGAACGTTACCTCATTGTAATCCCTACTGTAAATGATTCAACAAGTCCGTCAAAAATTGAGTTACACCTTCTCGTCTGTTATACTGAAAGGAATAAATTAATGTGTTCTGATGCAGCACTAGCTTTGTTGTTGTTTTCACAGTCCCCCAGCAACAGTTCTGTACATCATTCAGTGTATATGCATTATCGTGTTTAACACATCGTGTACTCTAGAGGTTTTGTCGATTACAGAACTGCGTTCGGTAGTCCGATTTTTGTAAGCAAATAATTACACTTGTGAAATTCCTCAGCAAATTGTTGAGATATACGATGAGAATAAATATCATATACCCCACGATAATAAAAACCTGCAGAATATTCGGAAACGGGAGAACAAATGTGAGTGACGAGCTGGTGATAGGCATACATAATTTTTTTTTTTTTAATGATGGCCTCCTCTCTCCCCTTATAGCCATTCCCAACCTCCATGAATGTGTTTAGCATCCACAAGGAGAGTGTTCTTCGTGTTTTAGGATAACACTATCACCTTGAAGTACTATGAATAAAGTCTTTGCCCACCCTTTCTTGCTTCTATCTAAGGAGCTTATCCGTCCGGATCCCTCCCGCTACATTGAAACACGCCGACCTACTTTTCCACAATACCGGCGTGTTAATCTGTTGAAGCGTTAACCTTCCCGGGGACAGCCTATCTGGTCCAGATTCGCTTAGCACATGTCCTTCCCGCACTCCTCACAGGTTCATTATATGTCGAGGGTCACCATTGCTACCATCTGTAAGAGCGAATTCCTCACTGATTCGTGTGGGTGGAGAGATCAAAATAGCCATAGTGTGAACCCCGCACGACTTACACGGTGCCAACTTACATCCCAATTTTTGGGATCCCTTAACTGAAAACACGATGGGATAATCGGAAACCGTGAATGAAATGATAATGAGTAACCGGCGCATTAAAATTGGAGAAATTGCCAGTGAAGATAACGTCTGTGAAAGTATTGTGTATGCGTTTCATTCACGATCAGCTTGGTTACCCCAACATTTGTGCACAAATTGTGTCACATCTGTTGACCGACAACCACAAACGTCAACTTTTTGCATCAGCTCTTTTATTTTAATCAACATTATTCCATGACTGGTCCACATGTTTTGAAAGAAATCCTCATAGGGGATTAGAGCTGAGTGCTACATTACACTATTTAAAATGCAACGCAGAAATGGATGTACAAAAATACAGGCAGTAAAATAATATATATACATATGTAGGTTTGTCTTATAAATATGTAATTGTTTCATAGATAAGGTGCAACTTACTTTATGATCGTCCCTCGTATTTTACTCACTGTCAAGCAGTCTTGAAAGCATCCATTTTTTGGAAAAAAGTAGTTAAATGAGTGGTTAAATGAGTGTAAAAATGATAAAAATTACATCTGAAACAAAAAAAAACTATTTTAAAAGTATTTTAGTTGTCTTAAACAAAAATTTATGATTGTAATATTAATCTCTGTGGCTATTATATAATAAAATCTAATAATCGTATTAGGTAGTATGACGATGCTAACAAAACTGTACATTACCGCTATTTAAATTATATTGAACATTATATATTAATCAGCTCGGAAGTCCTGAAAGTTGCATAATTTTAAAATAAGTACAGTACTGAAATGACAACAAATGCATCTGAAACACAAAAAAACATATTTTATAAATCTCAAACAATAATCAATTAGAATATTAATTAACTAAATGGATGTTTTCCAATAAAATCTTATAATTGTAAATCACATGTATAAACCAACAAAAAATATAGAACTAACTTACTGAGAAAAATGATTACTACCGTTATGGAATTAACACGTAACGTCATTTATTAGTCACATCGAACAGCTCTTTGAAATAGGATGAATTTATTACTAAGCAAACATTTTTAAATCTAACAGATGTACCTGAAAACAAAAAAAAAAATTATTTGTCAGAAAAATGATCTTGTTGAGATTATTGAAACAGTAGTTATATTATATAATAATTATCATAAAAAATTATTATTACCTTTTAGAAAATATGGTGATGGTGAATAATTATCACAAACATTTTCTTGAATTTTAGGAGCTGCAGTAGAATCAGGCTGTACATTTGAAGGGCTGATCGTATATTTGTATCCTAGCAACATTCTTTTTAACAACGTTCACTTTACTAGGCCCTTCAACTAAACACACACACAATAGAACAAAAGAATTATGTTAAACAAATATTTGTTGTAATTTTTTTAATCGTTTAATAAAAAAAACACATCTGAAGCACCATTCAAAACATAATGGTATAATTAATCACTACAAATTATAAACATGATAAAAAATACAAAACCCTATTTATTAATCAAATAAAAAGAAAATTACTATTTGTCAAAAATAAATATTTCATATCTATTAAATATAAAAACAACAATTACACAGTATTGTTCAAAATCTACAAATGCAGAATTCAATTGAAAATATACTATCTAATAGAACTGGAGATGTAAATCATGCACTGATAAAATGAGCTATTATGACAGTATTTATACCGCCATAAGAGTAGTATTTACTATTGGTTTTTTTGTTATTTAATTGGTTTTCCGCTATTCTACATTCCTTTGTGTGTTTTTACATTTTTTCAAATTAATTTAACATTGGGCTATTATCTAATAAAATCTATCTAGCAATCATGCAACTATAAACTGTTAGAATGTTAGAATACCAGACGATGCTAAAAACCTGTACGTTACGACTATGTAATAAATAATATATATGATACATTACCGAGAGTCCAGACGTTTTGAAAGTGAGATAACTATACAAAAGTAGATGGTATAAATGATAACTCATCCATCTAAAAAAAAAAATTTTTAATTGACTAAAACAAAAATTAATAAATTACATTAATTAAATTATATGGGTATCATCCAATAAAATGTAATAATCATATAATATGTATAATGTCATAGAATATATGATGATGCTGAAAAAACTGAACGTTACCTCATTGTAATCCCTACTGTAAATGATCAACAAGTCCGTCAAAAATTGAGTTACACCTTCTCGTCTGTTATACTGAAATGAATAAATTAATGTGTTCCGATGCAGCACTAGCTTGGTTGTTGTTTTCACCGTCCCCCAGCAGCAGTATTGTACATCATTCACTGTATATGCATTATCGTGTTTAACACATCGTGTACTCTAGAGGTTTTGTCGATTACAGAACTCCGTTCGGTAGTCCGATTTTTGTAAGCAAATAATTACACTTGTGAAATTCCTCAGCAAATTGTTGAGATATACGATGAGAATAAATATCATATACCCCACGATAATAAAAACCTGCAGAATATTCGGAAACGGGAGAACAAGTGTGAGTGACGAGCTGGTGATAGGCATACATAAATTTTTTTTTTAATGATGGCCTCCTCTCACCACTTATAGCCATTCCCAACCTCCATGAATGTGTTTAGCATCCACAAGGAGAGTGTTCTTCGTGTTTTAGGATAACACTATCACCTTGAAGTGCTATGAATAAAGTCTTTGCCCACCCTTTCTTGCTTCTATCTAAGGAGCTTATCCGTTCGGATCCCTCCCGCTACATTGAAACACGCCGACCTACTTTTCCACAATACCAGCGTGTTAATCTGTTGAAGCGTTAACCTTCCCGGGGACAGCCTATCTGATCCAGACTCGCTTAGCACATGTCCTTCCCGCACTCCTCACAGGTTCATCATATGTCGAGGGTCACCATTGCTACCATCAGTAAGCACGAATTCCTCACTGATTCGTGTGGGTGGAGAGATCAAAATAGCCATAGTGTGAACCCCCCACGACTTACACGGTGCCAACTTACATCCCAATTTTTGGGATCCCTTAACTGAAAACACGATGGGTTAATCGGAAACCGTGAATGAAATGATAATGAGTAACCGGCGCATTAGAATGGGAGAAATTGCCAGTGAAGATAACGTCTGTGAAAGTATTGTGTATGCGATTTCATTCACGATCAGCTTGGTTACCCCAACATTTGTGCACAAATTGTGCCACATCTGTTGACCGACAACCACAAACGTCAACTTTTTGCATCAGCTCTTTTATTTTAATCAACATTATTCCATGACTGGTCCACATGTTTTGAAAGAAATCCTCATAGAGGATTAGAGCTGGGTGCTACATTACACTATTTAAACTGCAACACAGAAATGGAGGTGCAAAAATACAGGCAGTAAAATAATATATATACATATGTAGGTTTGTCTTATAAATATGTAATTGTTTCATAGATCTGGTGCAACTTACTTTATGATCGTCCCTCGAATTTTACTCACTGTCAAGCAGTCTTGAAAGCATCCATTTTTTTGAAAGTAGTAGTCAAATGAGTGGTTACATGAGTGTAAAAATGATAAAAAATACATCTGAATCAAAAAAAAAATTATTTTAAAAGTATTTTAGTTGTCTTAAACAAAAATTTATGATTGTAATATTAATCTCTGTGGCTATTATATAATAAAATCTAATAATCGTATTAGGTAGTATGACGATGCTAACAAAACTGTACATTACCGCTATTTAAATTATATTGAACATGATATATTAATCAGCTCGGAAGTCCTGAAAGTTGCATAATTTTAAAATAAGTACAGTACTGAAATGACAACTTATGCATCTGAAACACAAAAAAACATATTTTATAAATCTCAAACAATAATCAATTAGAATATTAATTAACTAAATGGATGTTTTCCAATAAAATCTTATAATTGTAAATCACATGTATAAACCAACAAAAAATATAGAACTAACTTACTGAGAAAAATGATTACTACCGTTATGGAATTAACACGTAACGTCATTTATTAGTCACATCGAACAGCTCTTTGAAATAGGATAAATTTATTTCTAAGCAAACATTTTTAAATCTAACAGATGTACCTGAAAACAAAAAAAAAGATTATTTGTCAGAAAAATGATCTTGTTGATATTATTGAAACAGTAGTTATATTATCTAATAATTCTCATAAAAAAATTATTATTACCTTTTAGAAAAAATGGTGATGATGGTGAATAATTATCACAAACATTTTCTTGAATTTTAGGACCTGCAGTAGAATCAGGCTGTACATTTGAAGGACTGATCGTATATTTGTATCCTAGCAACATTCTTTTAACAACGTTCACTTTACTAGGCCCTTCAACTAAACACACACACAATAGAACAAAAGAATTATGTTAAACAAATATTTGTTGTAATTTTTTTTATCGTTTAATAAAAAAAACACATCTGAAGCACCATTCAAAACATAATGGTATAATTAATCACTACAAATTATAAACATGATAAAAAAAAACCCTATTTATTAATCAAATAAAAAGAAAATTACTATTTGTCAAAAATAAATATTTCATATCTATTAAATATAAAAACAACAATTACACAGTATTGTTCAAAATCTACAAATGCAGAATTCAATTGAAAATATACTATCTAATAGAACTGGAGATGTAAATCATGCACTGATAAAATGAGCTACTTATGACAGTATTTATACCGCCATAAGAGTAGTATTTACTATTGGTTTTTTTGTTATTTAATTGGTTTTCCGCTATTCTACATTCGTTTGTGTGTTTTTACATTTTTTCAAATTAATTTAACATTGGGCTATTATCTAATAAAATCTATCTAGCAATCATGCAACTATAAACTGTTAGAATGTTAGAATACCAGACGATGTAAAAACCTGTACGTTACGACTATGTAATAAATAATATACATGATACATTACCGAGAGTCCAGACGTTTTGAAAGTGAGATAACTATACAAAAGTAGATGGTATAAATGATAACTCATCCATCTGAAAAAAAAAATTTTAATTGACTAAAACAAAAATTAATAAATTACATTAATTAAATTATATGGGTATCATCCAATAAAATGTAATAATCATATAATATGTATAATGTCATAGAATATATGATGATGCTGAAAAAACTGAACGTTACCTCATTGTAATCCCTACTGTAAATGATTCAACAAGTCCGTCAAAAATTGAGTTACACCTTCTCGTCTGTTATACTGAAAGGAATAAATTAATGTGTTCTGATGCAGCACTAGCTTTGTTGTTGTTTTCACAGTCCCCCAGCAACAGTTCTGTACATCATTCAGTGTATATGCATTATCGTGTTTAACACATCGTGTACTCTAGAGGTTTTGTCGATTACAGAACTGCGTTCGGTAGTCCGATTTTTGTAAGCAAATAATTACACTTGTGAAATTCCTCAGCAAATTGTTGAGATATACGATGAGAATAAATATCATATACCCCACGATAATAAAAACCTGCAGAATATTCGGAAACGGGAGAACAAATGTGAGTGACGAGCTGGTGATAGGCATACATAAATTTTTTTTTTAATGATGGCCTCCTCTCACCCCTTATAGCCATTCCCAACCTCCATGAATGTGTTTAGCATCCACAAGGAGAGTGTTCTTCGTGTTTTAGGATAACACTATCACCTTGAAGTGCTATGAATAAAGTCTTTGCCCACCCTTTCTTGCTTCTATCTAAGGAGCTTATCCGTTCGGATCCCTCCCGCTACATTGAAACACGCCGACCTACTTTTCCACAATACCGGCGTGTTAATCTGTTGAAGCGTTAACCTTCCCGGGGACAGCCTATCTGATCCAGACTCGCTTAGCACATGTCCTTCCCGCACTCCTCACAGGTTCATCATATGTCGAGGGTCACCATTGCTACCATCAGTAAGCACGAATTCCTCACTGATTCGTGTGGGTGGAGAGATCAAAATAGCCATAGTGTGAACCCCCCACGACTTACACGGTGCCAACTTACATCCCAATTTTTGGGATCCCTTAACTGAAAACACGATGGGTTAATCGGAAACCGTGAATGAAATGATAATGAGTAACCGGCGCATTAGAATGGGAGAAATTGCCAGTGAAGATAACGTCTGTGAAAGTATTGTGTATGCGATTTCATTCACGATCACCTTGGTTACCCCAATATTTGTGCACAAATTGTGCCACATCTGTTGACCGACAACCACAAACGTCATCTTTTTGCATCTGCTCTTTTATTTTAATCAACATTATTCCATGACTGGTCCACATGTTTTGAAAGAAATCCTCATACGGGATGAGAGCTGGGTGCTACATTACACTATTTAAACTGCAACACAGAAATGGAGGTACAAAAATACAGGCAGTCAAATAATATATATATATGTAGGTTTGTCTTATAAATATGTAATTGTTTCATAGTTCGGGTGCAACTTACATTATGATCGTCCCTCGTATTTTACTCACTGTCAAGCAGTCTTGAAAGCATCCATTTTTTGGAAAGGAGTAGTTAAATGAGTTTAAAAATGATAAAAATTACATCTGAAACAAAAAAAAATTATTTTTAAAGTATTTTAGTTGTCTTAAACAAAAATTTATGATTGTA
Organism: Lycorma delicatula; assembly: GCF_047948215.1. Classification (NCBI taxonomy): domain Eukaryota; kingdom Metazoa; phylum Arthropoda; class Insecta; order Hemiptera; family Fulgoridae; genus Lycorma; species Lycorma delicatula. The sequence continues at coordinate 830,645 of NC_134457.1, forward strand.
ATATTAATCTCTGCGGCTATGATATAATAAAATCTAATAATCGTATTAGGTAGTATGACGATGCTAACAAAACTGTACATTACCGCTATTAAAATTATATTGAACATGATATAATAATCAGCTCGGAAGTCCTGAAAGTTGCATAATTTTAAAATAAGTACAGTACTTAAATGACAACTCATGCATCTGAAACACAAAAAAACATATTTTATAAATCTCAAACAATAATCAATTAGAATATTAATTAACTAAATGGATGTTTTCCAATAAAATCTTATAATTGTAAATCACATGTATAAACCAACAAAAAATATAGAACTAACTTACTGAGAAAAATGATTACTACCGTTATGGAATTAACACGTAACGTCATTTATTAGTCACATCGAACAGCTCTTTGAAATAGGATAAATTTATTTCTAAGCAAACATTTTTAAATCTAACAGATGTACCTGAAAACAAAAAAAAAAGATTATTTGTCAGAAAAATGATCTTGTTGATATTATTGAAACAGTAGTTATATTATCTAATAATTATCATAAAAAAATTATTATTACCTTTTAGAAAATATGGTGATGATGGTGAATAATTATCACAAACATTTTCTTGAATTTTAGGACCTGCAGTAGAATCAGGCTGTACATTTGAAGGACTGATCGTATATTTGTATCCTAGCAACATTCTTTTAACAACGTTCACTTTACTAGGCCCTTCAACTAAACACACACACAATAGAACAAAAGAATTATGTTAAACAAATATTTGTTGTAATTTTTTTTATCGTTTAATAAAAAAAACACATCTGAAGCACCATTCAAAACATAATGGTATAATTAATCACTACAAATTATAAACATGATAAAAAAAAAACCCTATTTATTAATCAAATAAAAAGAAAATTACTATTTGTCAAAAATAAATATTTCATATCTATTAAATATAAAAACAACAATTACACAGTATTGTTCAAAATCTACAAATGCAGAATTCAATTGAAAATATACTATCTAATAGAACTGGAGATGTAAATCATGCACTGATAAAATGAGCTACTTATGACAGTATTTATACCGCCATAAGAGTAGTATTTACTATTGGTTTTTTTGTTATTTAATTGGTTTTCCGCTATTCTACATTCGTTTGTGTGTTTTTACATTTTTTCAAATTAATTTAACATTGGGCTATTATCTAATAAAATCTATCTAGCAATCATGCAACTATAAACTGTTAGAATGTTAGAATACCAGACGATGTAAAAACCTGTACGTTACGACTATGTAATAAATAATATACATGATACATTACCGAGAGTCCAGACGTTTTGAAAGTGAGATAACTATACAAAAGTAGATGGTATAAATGATAACTCATCCATCTGAAAAAAAAAATTTTAATTGACTAAAACAAAAATTAATAAATTACATTAATTAAATTATATGGGTATCATCCAATAAAATGTAATAATCATATAATATGTATAATGTCATAGAATATATGATGATGCTGAAAAAACTGAACGTTACCTCATTGTAATCCCTACTGTAAATGATTCAACAAGTCCGTCAAAAATTGAGTTACACCTTCTCGTCTGTTATACTGAAAGGAATAAATTAATGTGTTCTGATGCAGCACTAGCTTTGTTGTTGTTTTCACAGTCCCCCAGCAACAGTTCTGTACATCATTCAGTGTATATGCATTATCGTGTTTAACACATCGTGTACTCTAGAGGTTTTGTCGATTACAGAACTGCGTTCGGTAGTCCGATTTTTGTAAGCAAATAATTACACTTGTGAAATTCCTCAGCAAATTGTTGAGATATACGATGAGAATAAATATCATATACCCCACGATAATAAAAACCTGCAGAATATTCGGAAACGGGAGAACAAATGTGAGTGACGAGCTGGTGATAGGCATACATAAATTTTTTTTTTTAATGATGGCCTCCTCTCACCCCTTATAGCCATTCCCAACCTCCATGAATGTGTTTAGCATCCACAAGGAGAGTGTTCTTCGTGTTTTAGGATAACACTATCACCTTGAAGTGCTATGAATAAAGTCTTTGCCCACCCTTTCTTGCTTCTATCTAAGGAGCTTATCCGTTCGGATCCCTCCCGCTACATTGAAACACGCCGACCTACTTTTCCACAATACCGGCGTGTTAATCTGTTGAAGCGTTAACCTTCCCGGGGACAGCCTATCTGATCCAGACTCGCTTAGCACATGTCCTTCCCGCACTCCTCACAGGTTCATCATATGTCGAGGGTCACCATTGCTACCATCAGTAAGCACGAATTCCTCACTGATTCGTGTGGGTGGAGAGATCAAAATAGCCATAGTGTGAACCCCCCACGACTTACACGGTGCCAACTTACATCCCAATTTTTGGGATCCCTTAACTGAAAACACGATGGGTTAATCGGAAACCGTGAATGAAATGATAATGAGTAACCGGCGCATTAGAATGGGAGAAATTGCCAGTGAAGATAACGTCTGTGAAAGTATTGTGTATGCGATTTCATTCACGATCACCTTGGTTACCCCAATATTTGTGCACAAATTGTGCCACATCTGTTGACCGACAACCACAAACGTCATCTTTTTGCATCTGCTCTTTTATTTTAATCAACATTATTCCATGACTGGTCCACATGTTTTGAAAGAAATCCTCATACGGGATGAGAGCTGGGTGCTACATTACACTATTTAAACTGCAACACAGAAATGGAGGTACAAAAATACAGGCAGTCAAATAATATATATATATGTAGGTTTGTCTTATAAATATGTAATTGTTTCATAGTTCGGGTGCAACTTACATTATGATCGTCCCTCGTATTTTACTCACTGTCAAGCAGTCTTGAAAGCATCCATTTTTTGGAAAGGAGTAGTTAAATGAGTTTAAAAATGATAAAAATTACATCTGAAACAAAAAAAAATTATTTTTAAAGTATTTTAGTTGTCTTAAACAAAAATTTATGATTGTAATATTAATCTCTGCGGCTATGATATAATAAAATCTAATAATCGTATTAGGTAGTATGACGATGCTAACAAAACTGTACATTACCGCTATTAAAATTATATTGAACATGATATAATAATCAGCTCGGAAGTCCTGAAAGTTGCATAATTTTAAAATAAGTACAGTACTTAAATGACAACTCATGCATCTGAAACACAAAAAAACATATTTTATAAATCTCAAACAATAATCAATTAGAATATTAATTAACTAAATGGATGTTTTCCAATAAAATCTTATAATTGTAAATCACATGTATAAACCAACAAAAAATATAGAACTAACTTACTGAGAAAAATGTTTACTACCGTTATGGAATTAACACGTAACGTCATTTATTAGTCACATCGAACAGCTCTTCGAAATAGGATAAATTTATTTCTAAGCAAACATTTTTAAATCTAACAGATGTACCTGAAAACAAAAAAAAAGATTATTTGTCAGAAAAATGATCTTGTTGATATTATTGAAACAGTAGTTATATTATCTAATAATTATCATAAAAAAATTATTATTACCTTTTAGAAAATATGGTGATGATAATGAATAATTATCACAAACATTTTCTTGAATTTTAGGACCTGCAGTAGAATCAGGCTGTACATTTGAAGGACTGATCGTATATTTGTATCCTAGCAACATTCTTTTAACAACGTTCACTTTACTAGGCCCTTCAACTAAACACACACACAATAGAACAAAAGAATTATGTTAAACAAATATTTGTTGTAATTTTGTTAATCGTTTATTAAAAAAAAACACATCTGAAGCACCATTCAAAACATAATGGTATAATTAATCACTACAAATTATAAACATGATAAAAAATACAAAACCCTATTTATTAATCAAATAAAAAGAAAATTACTATTTGTCAAAAATAAATATTTCATATCTATTAAATATAAAAACAACAATTACACAGTATTGTTCAAAATCTACAAATGCAGAATTCAATTGAAAATATACTATCTAATAGAACTGGAGATGTAAATCATGCACTGATAAAATGAGCTACTTATGACAGTATTTATACCGCCATAAGAGTAGTATTTACTATTGGTTTTTTTGTTATTTAATTGGTTTTCCGCTATTCTACATTCGTTTGTGTGTTTTTACATTTTTTGAAATTAATTTAACATTGGGCTATTATCTAGTAAAATCTATCTAGCAATCATGCAACTATAAACTGTTAGAATGTTAGAATACCAGACGATGCTAAAAAACTGTACGTTACGACTATGTAATAAATAATATACATGATACATTACCGAGAGTCCAGACGTTTTGAAAGTGAGATAACTATACAAAAGTAGATGGTATAAATGATAACTCATCCATCTGAAAAAAAAAATTTTAATTGACTAAAACAAAAATTAATAAATTACATTAATTAAATAAATTATGTGGGTATCATCCAATAAAATGTAATAATCATATAATATGTATAATGTCATAGAATATATGATGATGCTGAAAAAACTGAACGTTACCTCATTGTAATCCCTACTGTAAATGATTCAACAAGTCCGTCAAAAATTTAGTTACACCTACTCGTCTGTTATACGGAAAGGAATAAATTAATGTGTTCTGATGCAGCACTAGCTTTGTTGTTGTTTTCACCATCCCCCAGCAGCAGTATTGTACATCATTCAGTGTATATGCATTATCGTGTTTAACACATCGTGTACTCTAGAGGTTTTGTCGATTACAGAACTGCGTTCGGTAGTCCGATTTTTGTAAGCAAATAATTACACTTGTGAAATTCCTCAGCAAATTGTTGAGATATACGATGAGAATAAATATCATATACCCCACGATAATAAAAACCTGCAGAATATTCGGAAACGGGAGAACAAATGTGAGTGACGAGCTGGTGATAGGCATACATAAATTTTTTTTTTAATGATGGCCTCCTCTCACCCCTTATAGCCATTCCCAACCTCCATGAATGTGTTTAACATCCACAAGGAGAGTGTTCTTCGTGTTTTAGGATAACACTATCACCTTGAACTGCTATGAATAAAGTCTTTGCCCACCCTTTCTTGCTTCTATCTAAGGAGCTTATCCGTCCGGATCCGCCCCGCTACATTGAAACACGCCGACCTACTTTTCCACAATACCGGCGTGTTATTCTGTTGAAGCGTTAACCTTCCCGGGAACAGTCTATCTGATCCAGACTCGCTTAGCACATGTCCTTCCCGCACTCCTCACAGGTTCATCATATGTCGAGGGTCACCATTGCTACCATCAGTAAGCACGAATTCCTCACTGATTCGTGTGGGTAGAGAGATCAAAATACCCATAGTGTGAACCCCCCACGACTTACACGGTGCCAACTTACATCCCAATTTTTGGGATCCCTAACTGAAAACACGATGGGTTAATCGGACACCGTGAATGAAATGATAATGAGTAACCGGCGCATTAAAATTGGAGAAATTGCAAGTGAAGATAACGTCTGTGAAAGTATTGTGTATGCGATTTCATTCACGATCACCTTGGTTACCCCAATATTTGTGCACAAATTGTGCCACATCTGTTGACCGACAACCACAAACGTCATCTTTTTGCATCTGCTCTTTTATTTTAATCAACATTATTCCATGACTGGTTCACATGTTTTGAAAGAAATCCTCATACGGGATGAGAGCTGGGTGCTACATTACACTATTTAAACTGCAACACAGAAATGGAGGTACAAAAATACAGGCAGTCAAATAATATATATATATATGTAGGTTTGTCTTATAAATATGTAATTGTTTCATAGTTCGGGTGCAACTTACTTTATGATCGTCCCTCGTATTTTACTCACTGTCAAGCAGTCTTGAAAGCATCCATTTTTTGGAAAGGAGTAGTTAAATGAGTGTAAAAATGATAAAAATTACATCTGAAACAAAAAAAATTATTTTAAAAGTATTTTAGTTGTCTTAAACAAAAATTTATGATTGTAATATTAATCACTGTGGCTATTATATAATAAAATCTAATAATCGTATTAGGTAGTATGACGATGCTAACAAAACTGTACATTACCGCTATTAAAATTATATTGAACATGATATAATAATCAGCTCGGAAGTCCTGAAAGTTGCATAATTTTAAAATAAGTACAGTACTTAAATGACAACTCATGCATCTGAAACACAAAAAAACATATTTTATAAATCTCAAACAATAATCAATTAGAATATTAATTAACTAAATGGATGTTTTCCAATAAAATCTTATAATTGTAAATCACATGTATAAACCAACAAAAAATATAGAACTAACTTACTGAGAAAAATGTTTACTACCGTTATGGAATTAACACGTAACGTCATTTATTAGTCACATCGAACAGCTCTTTGAAATAGGATAAATTTATTTCTAAGCAAACATTTTTAAATCTAACAGATGTACCTGAAAACAAAAAAAAAGATTATTTGTCAGAAAAATGATCTTGTTGATATTATTGAAACAGTAGTTATATTATCTAATAATTATCATAAAAAAATTATTATTACCTTTTAGAAAATATGGTGATGATGGTGAATAATTATCACAAACATTTTCTTGAATTTTAGGACCTGCAGTAGAATCAGGCTGTACATTTGAAGGACTGATCGTATATTTGTATCCTAGCAACATTCTTTTAACAACGTTCACTTTACTAGGCCCTTCAACTAAACACACACACAATAGAACAAAAGAATTATGTTAAACAAATATTTGTTGTAATTTTTTTAATCGTTTATTAAAAAAAAACACATCTGAAGCACCATTCAAAACATAATGGTATAATTAATCACTACAAATTATAAACATGATAAAAAATACAAAACCCTATTTATTAATCAAATAAAAAGAAAATTACTATTTGTCAAAAATAAATATTTCATATCTATTAAATATAAAAACAACAATTACACAGTATTGTTCAAAATCTACAAATGCAGAATTCAATTGAAAATATACTATCTAATAGAACTGGAGATGTAAATCATGCACTGATAAAATGAGCTACTTATGACAGTATTTATACCGCCATAAGAGTAGTATTTACTATTGGTTTTTTTGTTATTTAATTGGTTTTCCGCTATTCTACATTCGTTTGTGTGTTTTTACATTTTTTGAAATTAATTTAACATTGGGCTATTATCTAGTAAAATCTATCTAGCAATCATGCAACTATAAACTGTTAGAATGTTAGAATACCAGACGATGCTAAAAACCTGTACGTTACGACTATGTAATAAATAATATACATGATACATTACCGAGAGTCCAGACGTTTTGAAAGTGAGATAACTATACAAAAGTAGATGGTATAAATGATAACTCATCCATCTGAAAAAAAAAATTTTAATTGACTAAAACAAAAATTAATAAATTACATTAATTAAATAAATTATGTGGGTATCATCCAATAAAATGTAATAATCATATAATATGTATAATGTCATAGAATATATGATGATGCTGAAAAAACTGAACGTTACCTCATTGTAATCCCTACTGTAAATGATTCAACAAGTCCGTCAAAAATTTAGTTACACCTACTCGTCTGTTATACTGAAAGGAATAAATTAATGTGTTCTGATGCAGCACTAGCTTTGTTGTTGTTTTCACCATCCCCCAGCAGCAGTATTGTACATCATTCAGTGTATATGCATTATCGTGTTTAACACATCGTGTAATCTAGAGGTTTTGTCGATTACAGAACTGCGTTCGGTAGTCCGATTTTTGTAAGCAAATAATTACACTTGTGAAATTCCTCAGCAAATTGTTGAGATATACGATGAGAATAAATATCATATACCCCACGATAATAAAAACCTGCAGAATATTCGGAAACGGGAGAACAAATGTGAGTGACGAGCTGGTGATAGGCATACATAAATTTTTTTTTTAATGATGGCCTCCTCTCACCCCTTATAGCCATTCCCAACCTCCATGAATGTGTTTAGCATCCACAAGGAGAGTGTTCTTCGTGTTTTAGGATAACACTATCACCTTGAACTGCTATGAATAAAGTCTTTGCCCACCCTTTCTTGCTTCTATCTAAGGAGCTTATCCGTCCGGATCCGCCCCGCTACATTGAAACACGCCGACCTACTTTTCCACAATACCGGCGTGTTATTCTGTTGAAGCGTTAACCTTCCCGGGAACAGCCTATCTGATCCAGACTCGCTTAGCACATGTCCTTCCCGCACTCCTCACAGGTTCATCATATGTCGAGGGTCACCATTGCTACCATCAGTAAGCACGAATTCCTCACTGATTCGTGTGGGTAGAGAGATCAAAATACCCATAGTGTGAACCCCCCACGACTTACACGGTGCCAACTTACATCCCAATTTTTGGGATCCCTTAACTGAAAACACGATGGGTTAATCGGACACCGTGAATGAAATGATAATGAGTAACCGGCGCATTAAAATTGGAGAAATTGCAAGTGAAGATAACGTCTGTGAAAGTATTGTGTATGCGATTTCATTCACGATCACCTTGGTTACCCCAATATTTGTGCACAAATTGTGCCACATCTGTTGACCGACAACCACAAACGTCATCTTTTTGCATCTGCTCTTTTATTTTAATCAACATTATTCCATGACTGGTTCACATGTTTTGAAAGAAATCCTCATACGGGATGAGAGCTGGGTGCTACATTACACTATTTAAACTGCAACACAGAAATGGAGGTACAAAAATACAGGCAGTCAAATAATATATATATATATGTAGGTTTGTCTTATAAATATGTAATTGTTTCATAGTTCGGGTGCAACTTACTTTATGATCGTCCCTCGTATTTTACTCACTGTCAAGCAGTCTTGAAAGCATCCATTTTTTGGAAAGGAGTAGTTAAATGAGTGTAAAAATGATAAAAATTACATCTGAAACAAAAAAAATTATTTTAAAAGTATTTTAGTTGTCTTAAACAAAAATTTATGATTGTAATATTAATCACTGTGGCTATTATATAATAAAATCTAATAATCGTATTAGGTAGTATGACGATGCTAACAAAACTGTACATTACCGCTATTTAAATTATATTGAACATGATATATTAATCAGCTCGGAAGTCCTGATAGTAGCATAATTTTAAAATAAGTACAGTACTTAAATGACAACTCATGCATCTGAAACACAAAAAAACATATTTTATAAATCTCAAACAATAATCAATTAGAATATTAATTAACTAAATGGATGTTTTCCAATAAAATCTTATAATTATAAATCACATGTATAAACAAACAAAAAATATAGAACTAACTTACTGAGAAAAATGTTTACTACCGTTATGGAATTAACACGTACCGTCATTTATTAGTCACACCGAACAGCTCTTTGAAATAGGATGAATTTATTTCTAAGCAAACATTTTTAAATCTAACAGATTTACCTGAAAACAAAAAAAAGATTTTTTGTCAGAAAAATGATCTTGTTGATATTATTGAAACAGTAGTTATATTATCTAATAATTATCATAAAAAAATTATTATTACCTTTTAGAAAATATGGTGATGATGGTGAATAATTATCACAAACATTTTCTTGAATTTTAGGACCTGCAGTAGAATCAGGCGGTACATTTGAAGGACTGATCGTATATTTGTATCCTAGCAACATTCTTTTAACAACGTTCACTTTACTAGGCCCTTCAACTAAACACACACACAATAGAACAAAAGAATTATGTTAAACAAATATTTGTTGTAATTTTTTTAATCGTTTAATAAAAAAAACACATCTGAAGCACCATTCAAAACATAATGGTATAATTAATCACTACAAATTATAAACATGATAAAAAATACAAAACCCTATTTATTAATCAAATAAAAAGAAAATTACTATTTGTCAAAAATAAATATTTCATATCTTGAAATATAAAAACAACAATTACACAGTATTGTTCAAAATCTACAAATGCAGAATTCAATTGAAAATATACTATCTAATAGAACTGGAGATGTAAATCATGCACTGATAAAATGAGCTACTTATGACAGTATTTATACCGCCATAAGAGTAGTATTTACTATTGGTTTTTTTTGTTATTTAATTGGTTTTCCGCTATTCTACATTCGTTTGTGTGTTTTTACATTTTTTCAAATTAATTTAACATTGGGCTATTATCTAGTAAAACCTATCTAGCAATCATGCAACTATAAACTGTTAGAATGTTAGAATACCAGACGATGCTAAAAACCTGTACGTTACGACTATGTAATAAATAATATACATGATACATTACCGAGAGTCCAGACGTTTTGAAAGTGAGATAACTATACAAAAGTAGATGGTATAAATGATAACTCATTCATCTAAAAAAAAAATTTTTAATTGACTAAAACAAAAATTAATAAATTACATTAATTAAATTATATGGGTATCATCCAATAAAATGTAATAATCATATAATATGTATAATGTCATAGAATATATGATGATGCTGAAAAAACTGAACGTTACCTCATTGTAATCCCTACTGTAAATGATCAACAAGTCCGTCAAAAATTGAGTTACACCTTCTCGTCTGTTATACTGAAATGAATAAATTAATGTGTTCCGATGCAGCACTAGCTTGGTTGTTGTTTTCACTGTCCCCCAGCAGCAGTATTGTACATCATACACTGTATATGCATTATCGTGTTTAACACATCGTGTACTCTAGAGGTTTTGTCGATTACAGAACTCCGTTCGGTAGTCCGATTTTTGTAAGCAAATAATTACACTTGTGAAATTCCTCAGCAAATTGTTGAGATATACGATGAGAATAAATATCGTATACCCCACGATAATAAAAACCTGCAGAATATTCGGAAACGGGAGAACAAATGTGAGTGACGAGCTGGTGATAGGCATACATAAATTTTTTTTTTTAATGTTGGCCTCCTCTCACCCCTTATAGCCATTCCCAACCACCATGAATGTGTTTAGCATCCACAAGGAGAGTGTTCTTCGTGTTTTAGGATAACACTATCACCTTGAAGTGCTATGAATAAAGTCTTTGCCCAACCTTTCTTGCTTCTATCTAAGGAGCTTATCCGTCCGGATCCCTCCCGCTACATTGAAACACGCCGACCTACTTTTCCACAATACCGGCGTGTTAATCTGTTGAAGCGTTAACCTTCCCGGGGACAGCCTATCTGATCCAGACTTGCTTAGCACATGTCCTTCCCGCACTCCTCACAGGTTCATCATATGTCGAGGGTCACCATTGCTACCATCAGTAAGCACGAATTCCTCACTGATTCGTGTGGGTGGAGAGATCAAAATAGCCATAGTGTGAACTCCCCACGACTTACACGGTGCTGACTTACAGGGTGCCAACTTACATCCCAATTTTTGGGATCCCTTAACTGAAAACACGATGGGTTAATCGGAAACCGTGAATGAAATGATAATGAGTAACCGGCGCATTAAAATTGGAGAAATTGCCAGTGAAGATAACGTCTGTGAAAGTATTGTGTATGCGATTTCATTCACGATCAGCTTGGTTACCCCAACATTTGTGCACAAATTGTGCCACATCTGTTGACCGACAACCACAAACGTCAACTTTTTGCATCAGCTCTTTTATTTTAATCAACATTATTCCATGACTGGTCCACATGTTTTGAAAGAAATCCTCATACGGGATGAGAGCTGGGTGCTACATTACACTATTTAAACTGAAACGCAGAAATGGAGGTACAAAAATACAGGCAGTAAAATAATATATATACATATGTAGGTTTGTCTTATAAATATGTAATTGTTTCATAGATCGGGTGCAACTTACTTTATGATCGTCCCTCGTATTTTACTCACTGTCAAACAGTCTTGAAAGCATCCATTTTTTTGAAAAGGAGTAGTCAAATGAGTGGTTACATGAGTGTAAAAATGATAAAAAATACATCTGAATCAAAAAAAAATTATTTTAAAAGTATTTTAGTTGTCTTAAACAAAAATTTATGATTGTAATATTAATCTCTGTGGCTATTATATAATAAAATCTAATAATCGTATTAGGTAGTATGACGATGCTAACAAAACTGTACATTACCGCTATTTAAATTATATTGAACATGATATATTAATCAGCTCGGAAGTCCTGAAAGTTGCATAATTTTAAAATAAGTACAGTACTGAAATGACAACTCATGCATCTGAAACACAAAAAAACATATTTTATAAATCTCAAACAATAATCAATTAGAATATTAATTAACTAAATGGATGTTTTCCAATAAAATCTTATAATTGTAAATCACATGTATAAACCAACAAAAAATATAGAACTAACTTACTGAGAAAAATGATTACTACCGTTATGGAATTAACACGTAACGTCATTTATTAGTCACATCGAACAGCTCTTTGAAATAGGATGAATTTATTACTAAGCAAACATTTTTAAATCTAACAGATGTACCTGAAAACAAAAAAAAAAATTATTTGTCAGAAAAATGATCTTGTTGAGATTATTGAAACAGTAGTTATATTATCTAATAATTATCATAAAAAATTATTATTACCTTTTAGAAAATATGGTGATGATGGTGAATAATTATCACAAACATTTTCTTGAATTTTAGGACCTGAAGTAGAATCAGGCTGTACATTTGAAGGACTGATCGTATATTTGTATCCTAGCAACATTCTTTTAACAACGTTCACTTTAACAACGTTCACTAGGCCCTTCAACTAAACACACAAAATAGAACAAAAGAATTATGTTAAACAAATATTTGTTGTAATTTTTTTAATCGTTTAATAAAAAAAACACATCTGAAGCACCATTCAAAACATAATGGTATAATTAATCACTACAAATTATAAACATGATAAAAAATACAAAACCCTATTTATTAATCAAATAAAAAGAAAATTACTATTTGTCAAAAATAAATATTTCATATCTTGAAATATAAAAACAACAATTACACAGTATTGTTCAAAATCTACAAATGCAGAATTCAATTGAAAATATACTATCTAATAGAACTGGAGATGTAAATCATGCACTGATAAAATGAGCTACTTATGACAGTATTTATACCGCCATAAGAGTAGAATTTACTATTGGTTTTTTTTTGTTATTTAATTGGTTTTCCGCTATTCTACATTCGTTTGTGTGTTTTTACATTTTTTCAAATTAATTTAACATTGGGCTATTATCTAGTAAAACCTATCTAGCAATCATGCAACTATAAACTGTTAGAATGTTAGAATACCAGACGATGCTAAAAACCTGTACGTTACGACTATGTAATAAATAATATACATGATACATTACCGAGAGTCCAGACGTTTTGAAAGTGAGATAACTATACAAAAGTAGATGGTATAAATGATAACTCATTCATCTAAAAAAAAAATTTTTAATTGACTAAAACAAAAATTAATAAATTACATTAATTAAATTATATGGGTATCATCCAATAAAATGTAATAATCATATAATATGTATAATGTCATAGAATATATGATGATGCTGAAAAAACTGAACGTTACCTCATTGTAATCCCTACTGTAAATGATCAACAAGTCCGTCAAAAATTGAGTTACACCTTCTCGTCTGTTATACTGAAATGAATAAATTAATGTGTTCCGATGCAGCACTAGCTTGGTTGTTGTTTTCACTGTCCCCCAGCAGCAGTATTGTACATCATTCACTGTATATGCATTATCGTGTTTAACACATCGTGTACTCTAGAGGTTTTGTCGATTACAGAACTCCGTTCGGTAGTCCGATTTTTGTAAGCAAATAATTACACTTGTGAAATTCCTCAGCAAATTGTTGAGATATACGATGAGAATAAATATCATATACCCCACGATAATAAAAACCTGCAGAATATTCGGAAACGGGAGAACAAATGTGAGTGACGAGCTGGTGATAGGCATACATAAATTTTTTTTTTAATGTTGGCCTCCTCTCACCCCTTATAGCCATTCCCAACCTCCATGAATGTGTTTAGCATCCACAAGGAGAGTGTTCTTCGTGTTTTAGGATAACACTATCACCTTGAAGTGCTATGAATAAAGTCTTTGCCCACCCTTTCTTGCTTCTATCTAAGGAGCTTATCCGTTCGGATCCCTCCCGCTACATTGAAACACGCCGACCTACTTTTCCACAATACCGGCGTGTTAATCTGTTGAAGCGTTAACCTTCCCGGGGACAGCCTATCTGATCCAGACTCGCTTAGCACATGTCCTTCCCGCACTCCTCACAGGTTCATCATATGTCGAGGGTCACCATTGCTACCATCAGTAAGCACGAATTCCTCACTGATTCGTGTAGGTGGAGAGATCAAAATAGCCATAGTGTGAACCCCCCACGACTTACACGGTGCCAACTTACATCCCAATTTTTGGGATCCCTTAACTGAAAACACGATCGGTTAATCGGAAACCGTGAATGAAATGATAATGAGTAACCGGCGCATTAAAATTGGAGAAATTGCCAGTGAAGATAACGTCTGTGAAAGTATTGTGTATGCGATTTCATTCACGATCAGCTTGGTTACCCCAACATTTGTGCACAAATTGTGCCACATCTGTTGACCGACAACCACAAACGTCAACTTTTTGCATCAGCTCTTTTATTTTAATCAACATTATTCCATGACTGGTCCACATGTTTTGAAAGAAATCCTCATACGGGATGAGAGCTGGGTGCTACATTACACTATTTAAACTGAAACGCAGAAATGGAGGTACAAAAATACAGGCAGTAAAATAATATATATACATATGTAGGTTTGTCTTATAAATATGTAATTGTTTCATAGATCGGGTGCAACTTACTTTATGATCGTCCCTCGTATTTTACTCACTGTCAAGCAGTCTTGAAAGCATCCATTTTTTTGAAAAGGAGTAGTCAAATGAGTGGTTACATGAGTGTAAAAATGATAAAAAATACATCTGAATAAAAAAAAAAATTATTTTAAAAGTATTTTAGTTGTCTTAAACAAAAATTTATGATTGTAATATTAATCTCTGTGGCTATTATATAATAAAATCTAATAATCGTATTAGGTAGTATGACGATGCTAACAAAACTGTACATTACCGCTATTTAAATTATATTGAACATGATATATTAATCAGCTCGGAAGTCCTGAAAGTTGCATAATTTTAAAATAAGTACAGTACTGAAATGACAACTCATGCATCTGAAACACAAAAAAACATATTTTATAAATCTCAAACAATAATCAATTAGAATATTAATTAACTAAATGGATGTTTTCCAATAAAATCTTATAATTGTAAATCACATGTATAAACCAACAAAAAATATAGAACTAACTTACTGAGAAAAATGATTACTACCGTTATGGAATTAACACGTAACGTCATTTATTAGTCACATCGAACAGCTCTTTGAAATAGGATGAATTTATTACTAAGCAAACATTTTTAAATCTAACAGATGTACCTGAAAACAAAAAAAAAGATTATTTGTCAGAAAAATGATCTTGTTGATATTATTGAAACAGTAGTTATATTATCTAATAATTATCATAAAAAAATTATTATTACCTTTTAGAAAATATGGTGATGATGGTGAATAATTATCACAAACATTTTCTTGAATTTTAGGACCTGAAGTAGAATCAGGCTGTACATTTGAAGGACTGATCGTATATTTGTATCCTAGCAACATTCTTTTAACAACGTTCACTTTAACAACGTTCACTAGGCCCTTCAACTAAACACACAAAATAGAACAAAAGAATTATGTTAAACAAATATTTGTTGTAATTTTTTTAATCGTTTAATAAAAAAAACACATCTGAAGCACCATTCAAAACATAATGGTATAATTAATCACTACAAATTATAAACATGATAAAAAATACAAAACCCTATTTATTAATCAAATAAAAAGAAAATTACTATTTGTCAAAAATAAATATTTCATATCTTGAAATATAAAAACAACAATTACACAGTATTGTTCAAAATCTACAAATGCAGAATTCAATTGAAAATATACTATCTAATAGAACTGGAGATGTAAATCATGCACTGATAAAATGAGCTACTTATGACAGTATTTATACCGCCATAAGAGTAGTATTTACTATTGGTTTTTTTTGTTATTTAATTGGTTTTCCGCTATGCTACATTCGTTTGTGTGTTTTTACATTTTTTCAAATTAATTTAACATTGGGCTATTATCTAGTAAAACCTATCTAGCAATCATGCAACTATAAACTGTTAGAATGTTAGAATACCAGACGATGCTAAAAACCTGTACGTTACGACTATGTAATAAATAATATACATGATACATTACCGAGAGTCCAGACGTTTTGAAAGTGAGATAACTATACAAAAGTAGATGGTATAAATGATAACTCATCCATCTAAAAAAAAAAATTTTTAATTGACTAAAACAAAAATTAATAAATTACATTAATTAAATTATATGGGTATCATCCAATAAAATGTAATAATCATATAATATGTATAATGTCATAGAATATATGATGATGCTGAAAAAACTGAACGTTACCTCATTGTAATCCCTACTGTAAATGATCAACAAGTCCGTCAAAAATTGAGTTACACCTTCTCGTCTGTTATACTGAAATGAATAAATTAATGTGTTCCGATGCAGCACTAGCTTGGTTGTTGTTTTCACTGTCCCCCAGCAGCAGTATTGTACATCATTCACTGTATATGCATTATCGTGTTTAACACATCGTGTACTCTAGAGGTTTTGTCGATTACAGAACTCCGTTCGGTAGTCCGATTTTTGTAAGCAAATAATTACACTTGTGAAATTCCTCAGCAAATTGTTGAGATATACGATGAGAATAAATATCATATACCCCACGATAATAAAAACCTGCAGAATATTCGGAAACGGGAGAACAAATGTGAGTGACGAGCTGGTGATAGGCATACATAAATTTTTTTTTTTAATGTTGGCCTCCTCTCACCCCTTATAGCCATTCCCAACCACCATGAATGTGTTTAGCATCCACAAGGAGAGTGTTCTTCGTGTTTTAGGATAACACTATCACCTTGAAGTGCTATGAATAAAGTCTTTGCCCAACCTTTCTTGCTTCTATCTAAGGAGCTTATCCGTCCGGATCCCTCCCGCTACATTGAAACACGCCGACCTACTTTTCCACAATACCGGCGTGTTAATCTGTTGAAGCGTTAACCTTCCCGGGGACAGCCTATCTGATCCAGACTCGCTTAGCACATGTCCTTCCCGCACTCCTCACAGGTTCATCATATGTCGAGGGTCACCATTGCTACCATCAGTAAGCACGAATTCCTCACTGATTCGTGTAGGTGGAGAGATCAAAATAGCCATAGTGTGAACCCCCCACGACTTACACGGTGCCAACTTACATCCCAATTTTTGGGATCCCTTAACTGAAAACACGATCGGTTAATCGGAAACCGTGAATGAAATGATAATGAGTAACCGGCGCATTAAAATTGGAGAAATTGCCAGTGAAGATAACGTCTGTGAAAGTATTGTGTATGCGATTTCATTCACGATCAGCTTGGTTACCCCAACATTTGTGCACAAATTGTGCCACATCTGTTGACCGACAACCACAAACGTCAACTTTTTGCATCAGCTCTTTTATTTTAATCAACATTATTCCATGACTGGTCCACATGTTTTGAAAGAAATCCTCATACGGGATGAGAGCTGGGTGCTACATTACACTATTTAAACTGAAACGCAGAAATGGAGGTACAAAAATACAGGCAGTAAAATAATATATATACATATGTAGGTTTGTCTTATAAATATGTAATTGTTTCATAGATCGGGTGCAACTTACTTTATGATCGTCCCTCGTATTTTACTCACTGTCAAGCAGTCTTGAAAGCATCCATTTTTTTGAAAAGGAGTAGTCAAATGAGTGGTTACATGAGTGTAAAAATGATAAAAAATACATCTGAATAAAAAAAAAAATTATTTTAAAAGTATTTTAGTTGTCTTAAACAAAAATTTATGATTGTAATATTAATCTCTGTGGCTATTATATAATAAAATCTAATAATCGTATTAGGTAGTATGACGATGCTAACAAAACTGTACATTACCGCTATTTAAATTATATTGAACATGATATATTAATCAGCTCGGAAGTCCTGAAAGTTGCATAATTTTAAAATAAGTACAGTACTGAAATGACAACTCATGCATCTGAAACACAAAAAAACATATTTTATAAATCTCAAACAATAATCAATTAGAATATTAATTAACTAAATGGATGTTTTCCAATAAAATCTTATAATTGTAAATCACATGTATAAACCAACAAAAAATATAGAACTAACTTACTGAGAAAAATGATTACTACCGTTATGGAATTAACACGTAACGTCATTTATTAGTCACATCGAACAGCTCTTTGAAATAGGATGAATTTATTACTAAGCAAACATTTTTAAATCTAACAGATGTACCTGAAAACAAAAAAAAAGATTATTTGTCAGAAAAATGATCTTGTTGATATTATTGAAACAGTAGTTATATTATCTAATAATTATCATAAAAAAATTATTATTACCTTTTAGAAAATATGGTGATGATGGTGAATAATTATCACAAACATTTTCTTGAATTTTAGGACCTGAAGTAGAATCAGGCTGTACATTTGAAGGACTGATCGTATATTTGTATCCTAGCAACATTCTTTTAACAACGTTCACTTTAACAACGTTCACTAGGCCCTTCAACTAAACACACAAAATAGAACAAAAGAATTATGTTAAACAAATATTTGTTGTAATTTTGTTAATCGTTTAATAAAAAAAACACATTTGAAGCACCATTCAAAACATAATGGTATAATTAATCACTACAAATTATAAACATGATAAAAAATACAAAACCCTATTTATTAATCAAATAAAAAGAAAATTACTATTTGTCAAAAATAAATATTTCATATCTATTAAATATAAAAACAACAATTACACAGTATTGTTCAAAATCTACAAATGCAGAATTCAATTGAAAATATACTATCTAATAGAACTGGAGATGTAAATCATGCACTGATAAAATGAGCTACTTATGACAGTATTTATACCGCCATAAGAGTAGTATTTACTATTGGCTTTTTTTGTTATTTAATTGGTTTTCCGCTATCCTACATTCCTTTGTGTGTTTTTACATTTTTTCAAATTAATTTAACATTCGGCTATTATCTAATAAAATCTATCTAGCAATCATGCAACTATAAACTGTTAGAATGTTAGAATACCAGACGATGCTAAAAACCTGTACGTTACGACTATGTAATAAATAATATACATGATACATTACCGAGAGTCCAGACGTTTTGAAAGTGAGATAACTATACAAAAGTAGATGGTATAAATGATAACTCATCCATCTAAAAAAAAAAATTTTTAATTGACTAAAACAAAAATTAATAAATTACATTAATTAAATTATATGGGTATCATCCAATAAAATGTAATAATCATATAATATGTATAATGTCATAGAATATATGATGATGCTGAAAAAACTGAACGTTACCTCATTGTAATCCCTACTGTAAATGATCAACAAGTCCGTCAAAAATTGAGTTACACCTTCTCGTCTGTTATACTGAAATGAATAAATTAATGTGTTCCGATGCAGCACTAGCTTGGTTGTTGTTTTCACTGTCCCCCAGCAGCAGTATTGTACATCATTCACTGTATATGCATTATCGTGTTTAACACATCATGTACTATAGAGGTTTTGTCGATTACAGAACTCCGTTCGGTAGTCCGATTTTTGTAAGCAAATAATTACACTTGTGAAATTCCTCAGCAAATTGTTGAGATATACGATGAGAATAAATATCATATACCCCACGATAATAAAAACCTGCAGAATATTCGGAAACGGGAGAACAAATGTGAGTGACGAGCTGGTGATAGGCATACATAAATTTTTTTTTTAATGTTGGCCTCCTCTCACCCCTTATAGCCATTCCCAACCTCCATGAATGTGTTTAGCATCCACAAGGAGAGTGTTCTTCGTGTTTTAGGATAACACTATCACCTTGAAGTGCTATGAATAAAGTCTTTGCCCACCCTTTCTTGCTTCTATCTAAGGAGCTTATCCGTTCGGATCCCTCCCGCTACATTGAAACACGCCGACCTACTTTTCCACAATACCGGCGTGTTAATCTGTTGAAGCGTTAACCTTCCCGGGGACAGCCTATCTGATCCAGACTCGCTTAGCACATGTCCTTCCCGCACTCCTCACAGGTTCATCATATGTCGAGGGTCACCATTGCTACCATCAGTAAGCACGAATTCCTCACTGATTCGTGTGGGTGGAGAGATCAAAATAGCCATAGTGTGAACCCCCCACGACTTACACGGTGCCAACTTACATCCCAATTTTTGGGATCCCTTAACTGAAAACACGATCGGTTAATCGGACACCGTGAATGAAATGATAATGAGTAACCGGCGCATTAAAATTGGAGAAATTGCCAGTGAAGATAACGTCTGTGAAAGTATTGTGTATGCGATTTCATTCACGATCAGCTTGGTTACCCCAACATTTGTGCACAAATTGTGCCACATCTGTTGACCGACAACCACAAACGTCAACTTTTTGCATCAGCTCTTTTATTTTAATCAACATTATTCCATGACTGGTCCACATGTTTTGAAAGAAATCCTCTAACGGGATGAGAGCTGGGTGCTACATTACACTATTTAAACTGAAACGCAGAAATGGAGGTACAAAAATACAGGCAGTAAAATAATATATATACATATGTAGGTTTGTCTTATAAATATGTAATTGTTTCATAGATCGGGTGCAACTTACTTTATGATCGTCCCTCGTATTTTACTCACTGTCAAGCAGTCTTGAAAGCATCCATTTTTTTGAAAAGGAGTAGTCAAATGAGTGGTTACATGAGTGTAAAAATGATAAAAAATACATCTGAATAAAAAAAAAAATTATTTTAAAAGTATTTTAGTTGCCTTAAACAAAAATTTATGATTGTAATATTAATCTCTGTGGCTATTATATAATAAAATCTAATAATCGTATTAGGTAGTATGACGATGCTAACAAAACTGTACATTACCGCTATTTAAATTATATTGAACATGATATATTAATCAGCTCGGAAGTCCTGAAAGTTGCATAATTTTAAAATAAGTACAGTACTGAAATGACAACTCATGCATCTGAAACACAAAAAAACATATTTTATAAGTCTCAAACAATAATCAATTAGAATATTAATTAACTAAATGGATGTTTTCCAATAAAATCTTATAATTGTAAATCACATGTATAAACCAACAAAAAATATAGAACTAACTTACTGAGAAAAATGATTACTACCGTTATGGAATTAACACGTAACGTCATTTATTAGTCACATCGAACAGCTCTTTGAAATAGGATGAATTTATTACTAAGCAAACATTTTTAAATCTAACAGATGTACCTGAAAACAAAAAAAAAATTATTTGTCAGAAAAATGATCTTGTTGAGATTATTGAAACAGTAGTTATATTATCTAATAATTATCATAAAAAATTATTATTACCTTTTAGAAAATATGGTGATGGTGAATAATTATCACAAACATTTTCTTGAATTTTAGGAGCTGCAGTAGAATCAGGCTGTACATTTGAAGGGCTGATCGTATATTTGTATCCTAGCAACATTCTTTTTAACAACGTTCACTTTACTAGGCCCTTCAACTAAACACACACACAATAGAACAAAAGAATTATGTTAAACAAATATTTGTTGTAATTTTGTTAATCGTTTAATAAAAAAAACACATTTGAAGCACCATTCAAAACATAATGGTATAATTAATCACTACAAATTATAAACATGATAAAAAATACAAAACCCTATTTATTAATCAAATAAAAAGAAAATTACTATTTGTCAAAAATAAATATTTCATATCTATTAAATATAAAAACAACAATTACACAGTATTGTTCAAAATCTAAATGCAGAATTCAATTGAAAATATACTATCTAATAGAACTGGAGATGTAAATCATGCACTGATAAAATGAGCTACTTATGACAGTATTTATACCGCCATAAGAGTAGTATTTACTATTGGCTTTTTTTGTTATTTAATTGGTTTTCCGCTATCCTACATTCCTTTGTGTGTTTTTACATTTTTTCAAATTAATTTAACATTCGGCTATTATCTAATAAAATCTATCTAGCAATCATGCAACTATAAACTGTTAGAATGTTAGAATACCAGACGATGCTAAAAACCTGTACGTTACGACTATGTAATAAATAATATACATGATACATTACCGAGAGTCCAGACGTTTTGAAAGTGAGATAACTATACAAAAGTAGATGGTATAAATGATAACTCATCCATCTAAAAAAAAAAATTTTTAATTGACTAAAACAAAAATTAATAAATTACATTAATTAAATTATATGGGTATCATCCAATAAAATGTAATAATCATATAATATGTATAATGTCATAGAATATATGATGATGCTGAAAAAACTGAACGTTACCTCATTGTAATCCCTACTGTAAATGATCAACAAGTCCGTCAAAAATTGAGTTACACCTTCTCGTCTGTTATACTGAAATGAATAAATTAATGTGTTCCGATGCAGCACTAGCTTGGTTGTTGTTTTCACTGTCCCCCAGCAGCAGTATTGTACATCATTCACTGTATATGCATTATCGTGTTTAACACATCGTGTACTCTAGAGGTTTTGTCGATTACAGAACTCCGTTCGGTAGTCCGATTTTTGTAAGCAAATAATTACACTTGTGAAATTCCTCAGCAAATTGTTGAGATATACGATGAGAATAAATATCATATACCCCACGATAATAAAAACCTGCAGAATATTCGGAAACGGGAGAACAAATGTGAGTGACGAGCTGGTGATAGGCATACATAAATTTTTTTTTTAATGTTGGCCTCCTCTCACCCCTTATAGCCATTCCCAACCTCCATGAATGTGTTTAGCATCCACAAGGAGAGTGTTCTTCGTGTTTTAGGATAACACTATCACCTTGAAGTGCTATGAATAAAGTCTTTGCCCACCCTTTCTTGCTTCTATCTAAGGAGCTTATCCGTTCGGATCCCTCCCGCTACATTGAAACACGCCGACCTACTTTTCCACAATACCGGCGTGTTAATCTGTTGAAGCGTTAACCTTCCCGGGGACAGCCTATCTGATCCAGACTCGCTTAGCACATGTCCTTCCCGCACTCCTCACAGGTTCATCATATGTCGAGGGTCACCATTGCTACCATCAGTAAGCACGAATTCCTCACTGATTCGTGTGGGTGGAGAGATCAAAATAGCCATAGTGTGAACCCCCCACGACTTACACGGTGCCAACTTACATCCCAATTTTTGGGATCCCTTAACTGAAAACACGATCGGTTAATCGGAAACCGTGAATGAAATGATAATGAGTAACCG
Source organism: Lycorma delicatula (assembly GCF_047948215.1). Classification (NCBI taxonomy): domain Eukaryota; kingdom Metazoa; phylum Arthropoda; class Insecta; order Hemiptera; family Fulgoridae; genus Lycorma; species Lycorma delicatula. The sequence goes on from NC_134457.1 coordinate 854,130, forward strand.
GCGCATTAAAATTGGAGAAATTGCCAGTGAAGATAACGTCTGTGAAAGTATTGTGTATGCGATTTCATTCACGATCAGCTTGGTTACCCCAACATTTGTGCACAAATTGTGCCACATCTGTTGACCGACAACCACAAACGTCAACTTTTTGCATCAGCTCTTTTATTTTAATCAACATTATTCCATGACTGGTCCACATGTTTTGAAAGAAATCCTCTAACGGGATGAGAGCTGGGTGCTACATTACACTATTTAAACTGAAACGCAGAAATGGAGGTACAAAAATACAGGCAGTAAAATAATATATATACATATGTAGGTTTGTCTTATAAATATGTAATTGTTTCATAGATCGGGTGCAACTTACTTTATGATCGTCCCTCGTATTTTACTCACTGTCAAGCAGTCTTGAAAGCATCCATTTTTTTGAAAAGGAGTAGTCAAATGAGTGTAAAAATGATAAAAAATACATCTGAATAAAAAAAAAAATTATTTTAAAAGTATTTTAGTTGCCTTAAACAAAAATTTATGATTGTAATATTAATCTCTGTGGCTATTATATAATAAAATCTAATAATCGTATTAGGTAGTATGACGATGCTAACAAAACTGTACATTACCGCTATTTAAATTATATTGAACATGATATATTAATCAGCTCGGAAGTCCTGAAAGTTGCATAATTTTAAAATAAGTACAGTACTGAAATGACAACTCATGCATCTGAAACACAAAAAAACATATTTTATAAGTCTCAAACAATAATCAATTAGAATATTAATTAACTAAATGGATGTTTTCCAATAAAATCTTATAATTGTAAATCACATGTATAAACCAACAAAAAATATAGAACTAACTTACTGAGAAAAATGATTACTACCGTTATGGAATTAACACGTAACGTCATTTATTAGTCACATCGAACAGCTCTTTCAAATAGGATGAATTTATTACTAAGCAAACATTTTTAAATCTAACAGATGTACCTGAAAACAAAAAAAAAATTATTTGTCAGAAAAATGATCTTGTTGAGATTATTGAAACAGTAGTTATATTATCTAATAATTATCATAAAAAATTATTATTACCTTTTAGAAAATATGGTGATGGTGAATAATTATCACAAACATTTTCTTGAATTTTAGGAGCTGCAGTAGAATCAGGCTGTACATTTGAAGGGCTGATCGTATATTTGTATCCTAGCAACATTCTTTTAACAACGTTCACTTTAACAACGTTCACTAGGCCCTTCAACTAAACACACAAAATAGAACAAAAGAATTATGTTAAACAAATATTTGTTGTAATTTTTTTAATCGTTTAATAAAAAAAACACATCTGAAGCACCATTCAAAACATAATGGTATAATTAATCACTACAAATTATAAACATGATAAAAAATACAAAACCCTATTTATTAATCAAATAAAAAGAAAATTACTATTTGTCAAAAATAAATATTTCATATCTTGAAATATAAAAACAACAATTACACAGTATTGTTCAAAATCTACAAATGCAGAATTCAATTGAAAATATACTATCTAATAGAACTGGAGATGTAAATCATGCACTGATAAAATGAGCTACTTATGACAGTATTTATACCGCCATAAGAGTAGTATTTACTATTGGTTTTTTTTGTTATTTAATTGGTTTTCCGCTATTCTACATTCGTTTGTGTGTTTTTACATTTTTTCAAATTAATTTAACATTGGGCTATTATCTAGTAAAATCTATCTAGCAATCATGCAACTATAAACTGTTAGAATGTTAGAATACCAGACGATGCTAAAAACCTGTACGTTACGACTATGTAATAAATAATATACATGATACATTACCGAGAGTCCAGACGTTTTGAAAGTGAGATAACTATACAAAAGTAGATGGTATAAATGATAACTCATTCATCTGAAAAAAAAATTTTTAATTGACTAAAACAAAAATTAATAAATTACATTAATTAAATTATATGGGTATCATCCAATAAAATGTAATAATCATATAATATGTATAATGTCAAAGAATATATGATGATGCTGAAAAAACTGAACGTTACCTCATTGTAATCCCTACTGTAAATGATTCAACAAGTCCGTCAAAAATTGAGTTACACCTTCTCGTCTGTTATACTTAAAGGAATAAATTAATATGTTCTGATGCAGCACTAGCTTTGTTGTTGTTTTCACCGTCCCCCAGCAGCAGTTCTGTACATCATTCAGTGTATATGCAATATCGTGTTTAACACATCGTGTACTCTAGAGGTTTTGTCGATTACAGAACTGCGTTCGGTAGTCCGATTTTTGTAAGCAAATAATTACACTTGTGAAATTCCTCAGCAAATTGTTGAGATATACGATGAGAATAAATATCGTATACCCCACGATAATAAAAACCTGCAGAATATTCGGAAACGGGAGAACAAATGTGAGTGACGAGCTGGTGATAGGCATACATAAATTTTTTTTTTTAATGTTGGCCTCCTCTCACCCCTTATAGCCATTCCCAACCACCATGAATGTGTTTAGCATCCACAAGGAGAGTGTTCTTCGTGTTTTAGGATAACACTATCACCTTGAAGTGCTATGAATAAAGTCTTTGGCCAACCTTTCTTGCTTCTATCTAAGGAGCTTATCCGTCCGGATCCCTCCCGCTACATTGAAACACGCCGACCTACTTTTCCACAATACCGGCGTGTTAATCTGTTGAAGCGTTAACCTTCCCGGGGACAGCCTATCTGATCCAGACTTGCTTAGCACATGTCCTTCCCGCACTCCTCACAGGTTCATCATATGTCGAGGGTCACCATTGCTACCATCAGTAAGCACGAATTCCTCACTGATTCGTGTGGGTGGAGAGATCAAAATAGCCATAGTGTGAACCCCCCACGACTTACACGGTGCCAACTTACATCCCAATTTTTGGGATCCCTTAACTGAAAACACGATCGGTTAATCGGAAACCGTGAATGAAATGATAATGAGTAACCGGCGCATTAAAATTGGAGAAATTGCCAGTGAAGATAACGTCTGTGAAAGTATTGTGTATGCGATTTCATTCACGATCAGCTTGGTTACCCCAACATTTTTGCACAAATTGTGCCACATCTGTTGACCGACAACCACAAACGTCAACTTTTTGCATCAGCTCTTTTATTTTAATCAACATTATTCCATGACTGGTCCACATGTTTTGAAAGAAATCCTCATACGGGATGAGAGCTGGGTGCTACATTACACTATTTAAACTGAAACGCAGAAATGGAGGTACAAAAATACAGGCAGTAAAATAATATATATACATATGTAGGTTTGTCTTATAAATATGTAATTGTTTCATAGATCGGGTGCAACTTACTTTATGATCGTCCCTCGTATTTTACTCACTGTCAAACAGTCTTGAAAGCATCCATTTTTTTGAAAAGGAGTAGTCAAATGAGTGGTTACATGAGTGTAAAAATGATAAAAAATACATCTGAATCAAAAAAAAAAATTATTTTAAAAGTATTTTAGTTGTCTTAAACAAAAATTTATGATTGTAATATTAATCTCTGTGGCTATTATATAATAAAATCTAATAATCGTATTAGGTAGTATGACGATGCTAACAAAACTGTACATTACCGCTATTTAAATTATATTGAACATGATATATTAATCAGCTCGGAAGTCCTGAAAGTTGCATAATTTTAAAATAAGTACAGTACTGAAATGACAACTCATGCATCTGAAACACAAAAAAACATATTTTATAAATCTCAAACAATAATCAATTAGAATATTAATTAACTAAATGGATGTTTTCCAATAAAATCTTATAATTGTAAATCACATGTATAAACCAACAAAAAATATAGAACTAACTTACTGAGAAAAATGATTACTACCGTTATGGAATTAACACGTAACGTCATTTATTAGTCACATCGAACAGCTCTTTGAAATAGGATGAATTTATTACTAAGCAAACATTTTTAAATCTAACAGATGTACCTGAAAACAAAAAAAAAATTATTTGTCAGAAAAATGATCTTGTTGAGATTATTGAAACAGTAGTTATATTATCTAATAATTATCATAAAAAATTATTATTACCTTTTAGAAAATATGGTGATGGTGAATAATTATCACAAACATTTTCTTGAATTTTAGGAGCTGCAGTAGAATCAGGCTGTACATTTGAAGGGCTGATCGTATATTTGTATCCTAGCAACATTCTTTTTAACAACGTTCACTTTACTAGGCCCTTCAACTAAACACACACACAATAGAACAAAAGAATTATGTTAAACAAATATTTGTTGTAATTTTGTTAATCGTTTAATAAAAAAAAACACATTTGAAGCACCATTCAAAACATAATGGTATAATTAATCACTACAAATTATAAACATGATAAAAAATACAAAACCCTATTTATTAATCAAATAAAAAGAAAATTACTATTTGTCAAAAATAAATATTTCATATCTATTAAATATAAAAACAACAATTACACAGTATTGTTCAAAATCTACAAATGCAGAATTCAATTGAAAATATACTATCTAATAGAACTGGAGATGTAAATCATGCACTGATAAAATGAGCTACTTATGACAGTATTTATACCGCCATAAGAGTAGTATTTACTATTGGCTTTTTTTGTTATTTAATTGGTTTTCCGCTATCCTACATTCCTTTGTGTGTTTTTACATTTTTTCAAATTAATTTAACATTCGGCTATTATCTAATAAAATCTATCTAGCAATCATGCAACTATAAACTGTTAGAATGTTAGAATACCAGACGATGCTAAAAACCTGTACGTTACGACTATGTAATAAATAATATACATGATACATTACCGAGAGTCCAGACGTTTTGAAAGTGAGATAACTATACAAAAGTAGATGGTATAAATGATAACTCATCCATCTAAAAAAAAAAATTTTTAATTGACTAAAACAAAAATTAATAAATTACATTAATTAAATTATATGGGTATCATCCAATAAAATGTAATAATCATATAATATGTATAATGTCATAGAATATATGATGATGCTGAAAAAACTGAACGTTACCTCATTGTAATCCCTACTGTAAATGATCAACAAGTCCGTCAAAAATTGAGTTACACCTTCTCGTCTGTTATACTGAAATGAATAAATTAATGTGTTCCGATGCAGCACTAGCTTGGTTGTTGTTTTCACTGTCCCCCAGCAGCAGTATTGTATATCATTCACTGTATATGCATTATCGTGTTTAACACATCGTGTACTCTAGAGGTTTTGTCGATTACAGAACTCCGTTCGGTAGTCCGATTTTTGAAAGCAAATAATTACACTTGTGAAATTCCTCAGCAAATTGTTGAGATATACGATGAGAATAAATATCATATACCCCACGATAATAAAAACCTGCAGAATATTCGGAAACGGGAGAACAAATGTGAGTGACGAGCTGGTGATAGGCATACATAAATTTTTTTTTTAATGTTGGCCTCCTCTCACCCCTTATAGCCATTCCCAACCTCCATGAATGTGTTTAGCATCCACAAGGAGAGTGTTCTTCGTGTTTTAGGATAACACTATCACCTTGAAGTGCTATGAATAAAGTCTTTGCCCACCCTTTCTTGCTTCTATCTAAGGAGCTTATCCGTTCGGATCCCTCCCGCTACATTGAAACACGCCGACCTACTTTTCCACAATACCGGCGTGTTAATCTGTTGAAGCGTTAACCTTCCCGGGGACAGCCTATCTGATCCAGACTCGCTTAGCACATGTCCTTCCCGCACTCCTCACAGGTTCATCATATGTCGAGGGTCACCATTGCTACCATCAGTAAGCACGAATTCCTCACTGATTCGTGTGGGTGGAGAGATCAAAATAGCCATAGTGTGAACCCCCCACGACTTACACGGTGCCAACTTACATCCCAATTTTTGGGATCCCTTAACTGAAAACACGATGGGTTAATCGGAAACCGTGAATGAAATGATAATGAGTAACCGGCGCATTAGAATGGGAGAAATTGCCAGTGAAGATAACGTCTGTGAAAGTATTGTGTATGCGATTTCATTCACGATCACCTTGGTTACCCCAACATTTGTGCACAAATTGTGCCACATCTGTTGACCGACAACCACAAACGTCAACTTTTTGCATCAGCTCTTTTAGTTTAATCAACATTATTCCATGACTGGTCCACATGTTTTGAAATAAATCCTCATAGAGGATTAGAGCTGGGTGCTACATTACACTATTTAAACTGCAACACAGAAATGGAGGTACAAAAATACAGGCAGTAAAATAATATATATACATATGTAGGTTTGTCTTATAAATATGTAATTGTTTCATAGATCGGGTGCAACTTACTTTATGATCGTCCCTCGTATTTTACTCACTGTCAAGCAGTCTTGAAAGCATCCATTTTTTTGAAAAGGAGTAGTCAAATGAGTGGTTACATGAGTGTAAAAATGATAAAAAATACATCTGAATCAAAAAAAAAATTATTTTAAAAGTATTTTAGTTGTCTTAAACAAAAATTTATGATTGTAATATTAATCTCTGTGGCTATTATATAATAAAATCTAATAATCGTATTAGGTAGTATGACGATGCTAACAAAACTGTACATTACCGCTATTTAAATTATATTGAACATGATATATTAATCAGCTCGGAAGTCCTGATAGTAGCATAATTTTAAAATAAGTACAGTACTTAAATGACAACTCATGCATCTGAAACACAAAAAAACATATTTTATAAATCTCAAACAATAATCAATTAGAATATTAATTAACTAAATGGATGTTTTCCAATAAAATCTTATAATTATAAATCACATGTATAAACCAACAAAAAATATAGAACTAACTTACTGAGAAAAATGATTACTACCGTTATGGAATTAACACGTAACGTCATTTATTAGTCACATCCAACAGCTCTTTGAAATAGGATGAATTTATTACTAAGCAAACATTTTTAAATCTAACAGATGTACCTGAAAACAAAAAAAAAAATTATTTGTCAGAAAAATGATCTTGTTGAGATTATTGAAACAGTAGTTATATTATCTAATAATTATCATAAAAAATTATTATTACCTTTTAGAAAATATGGTGATGGTGAATAATTATCACAAACATTTTCTTGAATTTTAGGAGCTGCAGTAGAATCAGGCTGTACATTTGAAGGGCTGATCGTATATTTGTATCCTAGCAACTTTCTTTTTAACAACGATCACTTTACTAGGCCCTTCAACTAAACACACACACAATAGAACAAAAGAATTATGTTAAACAAATATTTGTTGTAATTTTTTTAATCGTTTAATAAAAAAAACACATCTGAAGCACCATTCAAAACATAATGGTATAATTAATCACTACAAATTATAAACATGATAAAAAATACAAAACCCTATTTATTAATCAAATAAAAAGAAAATTACTATTTGTCAAAAATAAATATTTCATATCTATTAAATATAAAAACAACAATTACACAGTATTGTTCAAAATCTACAAATGCAGAATTCAATTGAAAATATACTATCTAATAGAACTGGAGATGTAAATCATGCACTGATAAAATGAGCTACTTATGACAGTATTTATACCGCCATAAGAGTAGTATTTACTATTGGCTTTTTTTGTTATTTAATTGGTTTTCCGCTATCCTACATTCCTTTGTGTGTTTTTACATTTTTTCAAATTAATTTAACATTCGGCTATTATCTAATAAAATCTATCTAGCAATCATGCAACTATAAACTGTTAGAATGTTAGAATACCAGACGATGCTAAAAACCTGTACGTTACGACTATGTAATAAATAATATACATGATACATTACCGAGAGTCCAGACGTTTTGAAAGTGAGATAACTATACAAAAGTAGATGGTATAAATGATAACTCATCCATCTAAAAAAAAAAATTTTTAATTGACTAAAACAAAAATTAATAAATTACATTAATTAAATTATATGGGTATCATCCAATAAAATGTAATAATCATATAATATGTATAATGTCATAGAATATATGATGATGCTGAAAAAACTGAACGTTACCTCATTGTAATCCCTACTGTAAATGATCAACAAGTCCGTCAAAAATTGAGTTACACCTTCTCGTCTGTTATACTGAAATGAATAAATTAATGTGTTCCGATGCAGCACTAGCTTGGTTGTTGTTTTCACTGTCCCCCAGCAGCAGTATTGTACATCATTCACTGTATATGCATTATCGTGTTTAACACATCGTGTACTCTAGAGGTTTTGTCGATTACAGAACTCCGTTCGGTAGTCCGATTTTTGAAAGCAAATAATTACACTTGTGAAATTCCTCAGCAAATTGTTGAGATATACGATGAGAATAAATATCATATACCCCACGATAATAAAAACCTGCAGAATATTCGGAAACGGGAGAACAAATGTGAGTGACGAGCTGGTGATAGGCATACATAAATTTTTTTTTTAATGTTGGCCTCCTCTCACCCCTTATAGCCATTCCCAACCTCCATGAATGTGTTTAGCATCCACAAGGAGAGTGTTCTTCGTGTTTTAGGATAACACTATCACCTTGAAGTGCTATGAATAAAGTCTTTGCCCACCCTTTCTTGCTTCTATCTAAGGAGCTTATCCGTTCGGATCCCTCCCGCTACATTGAAACACGCCGACCTACTTTTCCACAATACCGGCGTGTTAATCTGTTGAAGCGTTAACCTTCCCGGGGACAGCCTATCTGATCCAGACTCGCTTAGCACATGTCCTTCCCGCACTCCTCACAGGTTCATCATATGTCGAGGGTCACCATTGCTACCATCAGTAAGCACGAATTCCTCACTGATTCGTGTGGGTGGAGAGATCAAAATAGCCATAGTGTGAACCCCCCACGACTTACACGGTGCCAACTTACATCCCAATTTTTGGGATCCCTTAACTGAAAACACGATGGGTTAATCGGAAACCGTGAATGAAATGATAATGAGTAACCGGCGCATTAGAATGGGAGAAATTGCCAGTGAAGATAACGTCTGTGAAAGTATTGTGTATGCGATTTCATTCACGATCACCTTGGTTACCCCAACATTTGTGCACAAATTGTGCCACATCTGTTGAGCAACAACCACAAACGTCAACTTTTTGCATCAGCTCTTTTAGTTTAATCAACATTATTCCATGACTGGTCCACATGTTTTGAAATAAATCCTCATAGAGGATTAGAGCTGGGTGCTACATTACACTATTTAAACTGCAACACAGAAATGGAGGTACAAAAATACAGGCAGTAAAATAATATATATACATATGTAGGTTTGTCTTATAAATATGTAATTGTTTCATAGATCGGGTGCAACTTACTTTATGATCGTCCCTCGTATTTTACTCACTGTCAAGCAGTCTTGAAAGCATCCATTTTTTTGAAAAGGAGTAGTCAAATGAGTGGTTACATGAGTGTAAAAATGATAAAAAATACATCTGAATCAAAAAAAAAATTATTTTAAAAGTATTTTAGTTGTCTTAAACAAAAATTTATGATTGTAATATTAATCTCTGTGGCTATTATATAATAAAATCTAATAATCGTATTAGGTAGTATGACGATGCTAACAAAACTGTACATTACCGCTATTTAAATTATATTGAACATGATATATTAATCAGCTCGGAAGTCCTGATAGTAGCATAATTTTAAAATAAGTACAGTACTTAAATGACAACTCATGCATCTGAAACACAAAAAAACATATTTTATAAATCTCAAACAATAATCAATTAGAATATTAATTAACTAAATGGATGTTTTCCAATAAAATCTTATAATTATAAATCACATGTATAAACCAACAAAAAATATAGAACTAACTTACTGAGAAAAATGATTACTACCGTTATGGAATTAACACGTAACGTCATTTATTAGTCACATCGAACAGCTCTTTGAAATAGGATGAATTTATTACTAAGCAAACATTTTTAAATCTAACAGATGTACCTGAAAACAAAAAAAAAAATTATTTGTCAGAAAAATGATCTTGTTGAGATTATTGAAACAGTAGTTATATTATCTAATAATTATCATAAAAAATTATTATTACCTTTTAGAAAATATGGTGATGGTGAATAATTATCACAAACATTTTCTTGAATTTTAGGAGCTGCAGTAGAATCAGGCTGTACATTTGAAGGGCTGATCGTATATTTGTATCCTAGCAACATTCTTTTTAACAACGTTCACTTTACTAGGCCCTTCAACTAAACACACACACAATAGAACAAAAGAATTATGTTAAACAAATATTTGTTGTAATTTTTTTAATCGTTTAATAAAAAAAACACATCTGAAGCACCATTCAAAACATAATGGTATAATTAATCACTACAAATTATAAACATGATAAAAAATACAAAACCCTATTTATTAATCAAATAAAAAGAAAATTACTATTTGTCAAAAATAAATATTTCATATCTTGAAATATAAAAACAACAATTACACAGTATTGTTCAAAATCTACAAATGCAGAATTCAATTGAAAATATACTATCTAATAGAACTGGAGATGTAAATCATGCACTGATAAAATGAGCTACTTATGACAGTATTTATACCGCCATAAGAGTAGTATTTACTATTGGTTTTTTTTGTTATTTAATTGGTTTTCCGCTATTCTACATTCGTTTGTGTGTTTTTACATTTTTTCAAATTAATTTAACATTGGGCTATTATCTAGTAAAATCTATCTAGCAATCATGCAACTATAAACTGTTAGAATGTTAGAATACCAGACGATGCTAAAAACCTGTACGTTACGACTATGTAATAAATAATATACATGATACATTACCGAGAGTCCAGACGTTTTGAAAGTGAGATAACTATACAAAAGTAGATGGTATAAATGATAACTCATTCATCTGAAAAAAAAAATTTTTAATTGACTAAAACAAAAATTAATAAATTACATTAATTAAATTATATGGGTATCATCCAATAAAATGTAATAATCATATAATATGTATAATGTCAAAGAATATATGATGATGCTGAAAAAACTGAACGTTACCTCATTGTAATCCCTACTGTAAATGATTCAACAAGTCCGTCAAAAATTGAGTTACACCTTCTCGTCTGTTATACTTAAAGGAATAAATTAATATGTTCTGATGCAGCACTAGCTTTGTTGTTGTTTTCACCGTCCCCCAGCAGCAGTTCTGTACATCATTCAGTGTATATGCAATATCGTGTTTAACACATCGTGTACTCTAGAGGTTTTGTCGATTACAGAACTGCGTTCGGTAGTCCGATTTTTGTAAGCAAATAATTACACTTGTGAAATTCCTCAACAAATTGTTGAGATATACGATGAGAATAAATATCGTATACCCCACGATAATAAAAACCTGCAGAATATTCGGAAACGGGAGAACAAATGTGAGTGACGAGCTGGTGATAGGCATACATAAATTTTTTTTTTTAATGTTGGCCTCCTCTCACCCCTTATAGCCATTCCCAACCACCATGAATGTGTTTAGCATCCACAAGGAGAGTGTTCTTCGTGTTTTAGGATAACACTAACACCTTGAAGTGCTATGAATAAAGTCTTTGCCCAACCTTTCTTGCTTCTATCTAAGGAGCTTATCCGTCCGGATCCCTCCCGCTACATTGAAACACGCCGACCTACTTTTCCACAATACCGGCGTGTTAATCTGTTGAAGCGTTAACCTTCCCGGGGACAGCCTATCTGATCCAGACTTGCTTAGCACATGTCCTTCCCGCACTCCTCACAGGTTCATCATATGTCGAGGGTCACCATTGCTACCATCAGTAAGCACGAATTCCTCACTGATTCGTGTGGGTGGAGAGATCAAAATAGCCATAGTGTGAACCCCCCACGACTTACACGGTGCCAACTTACATCCCAATTTTTGGGATCCCTTAACTGAAAACACGATCGGTTAATCGGAAACCGTGAATGAAATGATAATGAGTAACCGGCGCATTAAAATTGGAGAAATTGCCAGTGAAGATAACGTCTGTGAAAGTATTGTGTATGCGATTTCATTCACGATCAGCTTGGTTACCCCAACATTTGTGCACAAATTGTGCCACATCTGTTGACCGACAACCACAAACGTCAACTTTTTGCATCAGCTCTTTTATTTTAATCAACATTATTCCATGACTGGTCCACATGTTTTGAAAGAAATCCTCATACGGGATGAGAGCTGGGTGCTACATTACACTATTTAAACTGAAACGCAGAAATGGAGGTACAAAAATACAGGCAGTAAAATAATATATATACATATGTAGGTTTGTCTTATAAATATGTAATTGTTTCATAGATCGGGTGCAACTTACTTTATGATCGTCCCTCGTATTTTACTCACTGTCAAACAGTCTTGAAAGCATCCATTTTTTGAAAAGGAGTAGTCAAATGAGTGGTTACATGAGTGTAAAAATGATAAAAAATACATCTGAATAAAAAAAAAAATTATTTTAAAAGTATTTTAGTTGTCTTAAACAAAAATTTATGATTGTAATATTAATCTCTGTGGCTATTATATAATAAAATCTAATAATCGTATTAGGTAGTATGACGATGCTAACAAAACTGTACATTACCGCTATTTAAATTATATTGAACATGATATATTAATCAGCTCGGAAGTCCTGAAAGTTGCATAATTTTAAAATAAGTACAGTACTGAAATGACAACTCATGCATCTGAAACACAAAAAAACATATTTTATAAATCTCAAACAATAATCAATTAGAATATTAATTAACTAAATGGATGTTTTCCAATAAAATCTTATAATTGTAAATCACATGTATAAACCAACAAAAAATATAGAACTAACTTACTGAGAAAAATGATTACTACCGTTATGGAATTAACACGTAACGTCATTTATTAGTCACATCGAACAGCTCTTTGAAATAGGATGAATTTATTACTAAGCAAACATTTTTAAATCTAACAGATGTACCTGAAAACAAAAAAAAAATTATTTGTCAGAAAAATGATCTTGTTGAGATTATTGAAACAGTAGTTATATTATCTAATAATTATCATAAAAAATTATTATTACCTTTTAGAAAATATGGTGATGGTGAATAATTATCACAAACATTTTCTTGAATTTTAGGAGCTGCAGTAGAATCAGGCTGTACATTTGAAGGGCTGATCGTATATTTGTATCCTAGCAACATTCTTTTTAACAACGTTCACTTTACTAGGCCCTTCAACTAAACACACACACAATAGAACAAAAGAATTATGTTAAACAAATATTTGTTGTAATTTTTTTAATCGTTTAATAAAAAAAAACACATTTGAAGCACCATTCAAAACATAATGGTATAATTAATCACTACAAATTATAAACATGATAAAAAATACAAAACCCTATTTATTAATCAAATAAAAAGAAAATTACTATTTGTCAAAAATAAATATTTCATATCTATTAAATATAAAAACAACAATTACACAGTATTGTTCAAAATCTACAAATGCAGAATTCAATTGAAAATATACTATCTAATAGAACTGGAGATGTAAATCATGCACTGATAAAATGAGCTACTTATGACAGTATTTATACCGCCATAAGAGTAGTATTTACTATTGGTTTTTTTTTTGTTATTTAATTGGTTTTCCGCTATCCTACATTCCTTTGTGTGTTTTTACATTTTTTCAAATTAATTTAACATTGGGCTATTATCTAATAAAATCTATCTAGCAATCATGCAACTATAAACTGTTAGAATGTTAGAATACCAGACGATGCTAAAAACCTGTACGTTACGACTATGTAATAAATAATATACATGATACATTACCGAGAGTCCAGACGTTTTGAAAGTGAGATAACTATACAAAAGTAGATGGTATAAATGATAACTCATCCATCTAAAAAAAAAAATTTTTAATTGACTAAAACAAAAATTAATAAATTACATTAATTAAATTATATGGGTATCATCCAATAAAATGTAATAATCATATAATATGTATAATGTCATAGAATATATGATGATGCTGAAAAAACTGAACGTTACCTCATTGTAATCCCTACTGTAAATGATCAACAAGTCCGTCAAAAATTGAGTTACACCTTCTCGTCTGTTATACTGAAATGAATAAATTAATGTGTTCCGATGCAGCACTAGCTTGGTTGTTGTTTTCACTGTCCCCCAGCAGCAGTATTGTACATCATTCACTGTATATGCATTATCGTGTTTAACACATCGTGTACTCTAGAGGTTTTGTCGATTACAGAACTCCGTTCGGTAGTCCGATTTTTGAAAGCAAATAATTACACTTGTGAAATTCCTCAGCAAATTGTTGAGATATACGATGAGAATAATTATCATATACCCCACGATAATAAAAACCTGCAGAATATTCGGAAACGGGAGAACAAATGTGAGTGACGAGCTGGTGATAGGCATACATAAATTTTTTTTTAATGTTGGCCTCCTCTCACCCCTTATAGCCATTCCCAACCTCCATGAATGTGTTAAGCATCCACAAGGAGAGTGTTCTTCGTGTTTTAGGATAACACTATCACCTTGAAGTGCTATGAATAAAGTCTTTGCCCACCCTTTCTTGCTTCTATCTAAGGAGCTTATCCGTTCGGATCCCTCCCGCTACATTGAAACACGCCGACCTACTTTTCCACAATACCGGCGTGTTAATCTGTTGAAGCGTTAACCTTCCCGGGGACAGCCTATCTGATCCAGACTCGCTTAGCACATGTCCTTCCCGCACTCCTCACAGGTTCATCATATGTCGAGGGTCACCATTGCTACCATCAGTAAGCACGAATTCCTCACTGATTCGTGTGGGTGGAGAGATCAAAATAGCCATAGTGTGAACCCCCCACGACTTACACGGTGCCAACTTACATCCCAATTTTTGGGATCCCTTAACTGAAAACACGATGGGTTAATCGGAAACCGTGAATGAAATGATAATGAGTAACCGGCGCATTAGAATGGGAGAAATTGCCAGTGAAGATAACGTCTGTGAAAGTATTGTGTATGCGATTTCATTCACGATCACCTTGGTTACCCCAACATTTGTGCACAAATTGTGCCACATCTGTTGACCGACAACCACAAACGTCAACTTTTTGCATCAGCTCTTTTAGTTTAATCAACATTATTCCATGACTGGTCCACATGTTTTGAAAGAAATCCTCATAGAGGATTAGAGCTGGGTGCTACATTACACTATTTAAACTGCAACACAGAAATGGAGGTATAAAAATACAGGCAGTAAAATAATATATATACATATGTAGGTTTGTCTTATAAATATGTAATTGTTTCATAGATCGGGTGCAACTTACTTTATGATCGTCCCTCGTCTTTTACTCACTGTCAAGCAGTCTTGAAAGCATCCATTTTTTTGAAAAGGAGTAGTCAAATGAGTGGTTACATGAGTGTAAAAATGATAAAAAATACATCTGAATAAAAAAAAAAATTATTTTAAAAGTATTTTAGTTGCCTTAAACAAAAATTTATGATTGTAATATTAATCTCTGTGGCTATTATATAATAAAATCTAATAATCGTATTAGGTAGTATGACGATGCTAACAAAACTGTACATTACCGCTATTTAAATTATATTGAACATGATATATTAATCAGCTCGGAAGTCCTGAAAGTTGCATAATTTTAAAATAAGTACAGTACTGAAATGACAACTCATGCATCTGAAACACAAAAAAACATATTTTATAAGTCTCAAACAATAATCAATTAGAATATTAATTAACTAAATGGATGTTTTCCAATATAATCTTATAATTGTAAATCACATGTATAAACCAACAAAAAATATAGAACTAACTTACTGAGAAAAATGATTACTACCGTTATGGAATTAACACGTAACGTCATTTATTAGTCACATCGAACAGCTCTTTGAAATAGGATGAATTTATTACTAAGCAAACATTTTTAAATCTAACAGATGTACCTGAAAACAAAAAAAAAATTATTTGTCAGAAAAATGATCTTGTTGAGATTATTGAAACAGTAGTTATATTATCTAATAATTATCATAAAAAATTATTATTACCTTTTAGAAAATATGGTGATGGTGAATAATTATCACAAACATTTTCTTGAATTTTAGGAGCTGCAGTAGAATCAGGCTGTACATTTGAAGGGCTGATCGTATATTTGTATCCTAGCAACATTCTTTTTAACAACGTTCACTTTACTAGGCCCTTCAACTAAACACACACACAATAGAACAAAAGAATTATGTTAAACAAATATTTGTTGTAATTTTTTTAATCGTTTAATAAAAAAAAACACATTTGAAGCACCATTCAAAACATAATGGTATAATTAATCACTACAAATTATAAACATGATAAAAAATACAAAACCCTATTTATTAATCAAATAAAAAGAAAATTACTATTTGTCAAAAATAAATATTTCATATCTATTAAATATAAAAACAACAATTACACAGTATTGTTCAAAATCTACAAATGCAGAATTCAATTGAAAATATACTATCTAATAGAACTGGAGATGTAAATCATGCACTGATAAAATGAGCTACTTATGACAGTATTTATACCGCCATAAGAGTAGTATTTACTATTGGTTTTTTTTTTGTTATTTAATTGGTTTTCCGCTATCCTACATTCCTTTGTGTGTTTTTACATTTTTTCAAATTAATTTAACATTGGGCTATTATCTAATAAAATCTATCTAGCAATCATGCAACTATAAACTGTTAGAATGTTAGAATACCAGACGATGCTAAAAACCTGTACGTTACGACTATGTAATAAATAATATACATGATACATTACCGAGAGTCCAGACGTTTTGAAAGTGAGATAACTATACAAAAGTAGATGGTATAAATGATAACTCATCCATCTAAAAAAAAAAATTTTTAATTGACTAAAACAAAAATTAATAAATTACATTAATTAAATTATATGGGTATCATCCAATAAAATGTAATAATCATATAATATGTATAATGTCATAGAATATATGATGATGCTGAAAAAACTGAACGTTACCTCATTGTAATCCCTACTGTAAATGATCAACAAGTCCGTCAAAAATTGAGTTACACCTTCTCGTCTGTTATACTGAAATGAATAAATTAATGTGTTCCGATGCAGCACTAGCTTGGTTGTTGTTTTCACTGTCCCCCAGCAGCAGTATTGTACATCATTCACTGTATATGCATTATCGTGTTTAACACATCGTGTACTCTAGAGGTTTTGTCGATTACAGAACTCCGTTCGGTAGTCCGATTTTTGAAAGCAAATAATTACACTTGTGAAATTCCTCAGCAAATTGTTGAGATATACGATGAGAATAATTATCATATACCCCACGATAATAAAAACCTGCAGAATATTCGGAAACGGGAGAACAAATGTGAGTGACGAGCTGGTGATAGGCATACATAAATTTTTTTTTTAATGTTGGCCTCCTCTCACCCCTTATAGCCATTCCCAACCTCCATGAATGTGTTAAGCATCCACAAGGAGAGTGTTCTTCGTGTTTTAGGATAACACTATCACCTTGAAGTGCTATGAATAAAGTCTTTGCCCACCCTTTCTTGCTTCTATCTAAGGAGCTTATCCGTTCGGATCCCTCCCGCTACATTGAAACACGCCGACCTACTTTTCCACAATACCGGCGTGTTAATCTGTTGAAGCGTTAACCTTCCCGGGGACAGCCTATCTGATCCAGACTCGCTTAGCACATGTCCTTCCCGCACTCCTCACAGGTTCATCATATGTCGAGGGTCACCATTGCTACCATCAGTAAGCACGAATTCCTCACTGATTCGTGTGGGTGGAGAGATCAAAATAGCCATAGTGTGAACCCCCCACGACTTACACGGTGCCAACTTACATCCCAATTTTTGGGATCCCTTAACTGAAAACACGATGGGTTAATCGGAAACCGTGAATGAAATGATAATGAGTAACCGGCGCATTAGAATGGGAGAAATTGCCAGTGAAGATAACGTCTGTGAAAGTATTGTGTATGCGATTTCATTCACGATCACCTTGGTTACCCCAACATTTGTGCACAAATTGTGCCACATCTGTTGACCGACAACCACAAACGTCAACTTTTTGCATCAGCTCTTTTAGTTTAATCAACATTATTCCATGACTGGTCCACATGTTTTGAAAGAAATCCTCATAGAGGATTAGAGCTGGGTGCTACATTACACTATTTAAACTGCAACACAGAAATGGAGGTATAAAAATACAGGCAGTAAAATAATATATATACATATGTAGGTTTGTCTTATAAATATGTAATTGTTTCATAGATCGGGTGCAACTTACTTTATGATCGTCCCTCGTCTTTTACTCACTGTCAAGCAGTCTTGAAAGCATCCATTTTTTTGAAAAGGAGTAGTCAAATGAGTGGTTACATGAGTGTAAAAATGATAAAAAATACATCTGAATAAAAAAAAAAATTATTTTAAAAGTATTTTAGTTGCCTTAAACAAAAATTTATGATTGTAATATTAATCTCTGTGGCTATTATATAATAAAATCTAATAATCGTATTAGGTAGTATGACGATGCTAACAAAACTGTACATTACCGCTATTTAAATTATATTGAACATGATATATTAATCAGCTCGGAAGTCCTGAAAGTTGCATAATTTTAAAATAAGTACAGTACTGAAATGACAACTCATGCATCTGAAACACAAAAAAACATATTTTATAAGTCTCAAACAATAATCAATTAGAATATTAATTAACTAAATGGATGTTTTCCAATATAATCTTATAATTGTAAATCACATGTATAAACCAACAAAAAATATAGAACTAACTTACTGAGAAAAATGATTACTACCGTTATGGAATTAACACGTAACGTCATTTATTAGTCACATCGAACAGCTCTTTGAAATAGGATAAATTTATTTCTAAGCAAACATTTTTAAATCTAACAGATGTACCTGAAAACAAAAAAAAAGATTATTTGTCAGAAAAATGATCTTGTTGATATTATTGAAACAGTAGTTATATTATCTAATAATTATCATAAAAAAATTATTATTACCTTTTAGAAAATATGGTGATGATGGTGAATAATTATCACAAACATTTTCTTGAATTTTAGGAGCTGCAGTAGAATCAGGCTGTACATTTGAAGGGCTGATCGTATATTTGTATCCTAGCAACATTCTTTTAACAACGTTCACTTTAACAACGTTCACTAGGCCCTTCAACTAAACACACAAAATAGAACAAAAGAATTATGTTAAACAAATATTTGTTGTAATTTTGTTAATCGTTTAATAAAAAAAAACACATTTGAAGCACCATTCAAAACATAATGGTATAATTAATCACTACAAATTATAAACATGATAAAAAATACAAAACCCTATTTATTAATCAAATAAAAAGAAAATTACTATTTGTCAAAAATAAATATTTCATATCTATTAAATATAAAAACAACAATTACACAGTATTGTTCAAAATCTACAAATGCAGAATTCAATTGAAAATATACTATCTAATAGAACTGGAGATGTAAATCATGCACTGATAAAATGAGCTACTTATGACAGTATTTATACCGCCATAAGAGTAGTATTTACTATTGGTTTTTTTTTTGTTATTTAATTGGTTTTCCGCTATCCTACATTCCTTTGTGTGTTTTTACATTTTTTCAAATTAATTTAACATTGGGCTATTATCTAATAAAATCTATCTAGCAATCATGCAACTATAAACTGTTAGAATGTTAGAATACCAGACGATGCTAAAAACCTGTACGTTACGACTATGTAATAAATAATATACATGATACATTACCGAGAGTCCAGACGTTTTGAAAGTGAGATAACTATACAAAAGTAGATGGTATAAATGATAACTCATCCATCTAAAAAAAAAAATTTTTAATTGACTAAAACAAAAATTAATAAATTACATTAATTAAATTATATGGGTATCATCCAATAAAATGTAATAATCATATAATATGTATAATGTCATAGAATATATGATGATGCTGAAAAAACTGAACGTTACCTCATTGTAATCCCTACTGTAAATGATCAACAAGTCCGTCAAAAATTGAGTTACACCTTCTCGTCTGTTATACTGAAATGAATAAATTAATGTGTTCCGATGCAGCACTAGCTTGGTTGTTGTTTTCACTGTCCCCCAGCAGCAGTATTGTACATCATTCACTGTATATGCATTATCGTGTTTAACACATCGTGTACTCTAGAGGTTTTGTCGATTACAGAACTCCGTTCGGTAGTCCGATTTTTGAAAGCAAATAATTACACTTGTGAAATTCCTCAGCAAATTGTTGAGATATACGATGAGAAGAAATATCATATACCCCACGATAATAAAAACCTGCAGAATATTCGGAAACGGGAGAACAAATGTGAGTGACGAGCTGGTGATAGGCATACATAAATTTTTTTTTAATGATGGCCTCCTCTCACCCCTTATAGCCATTCCCAACCTCCATGAATGTGTTTAGCATCCACAAGGAGAGTGTTCTTCGTGTTTTAGGATAACACTATCACCTTGAAGTGCTATGAATAAAGTCTTTGCCCACCCTTTCTTGCTTCTATCTAAGGAGCTTATCCGTTCGGATCCCTCCCGCTACATTGAAACACGCCGACCTACTTTTCCACAATACCGGCGTGTTAATCTGTTGAAGCGTTAACCTTCCCGGGGACAGCCTATCTGATCCAGACTCGCTTAGCACATGTCCTTCCCGCACTCCTCACAGGTTCATCATATGTCGAGGGTCACCATTGCTACCATCAGTAAGCACGAATTCCTCACTGATTCGTGTGGGTGGAGAGATCAAAATAGCCATAGTGTGAACCCCCCACGACTTACACGGTGCCAACTTACATCCCAATTTTTGGGATCCCTTAACTGAAAACACGATCGGTTAATCGGAAACCGTGAATGAAATGATAATGAGTAACCGGCGCATTAAAATTGGAGAAATTGCCAGTGAAGATAACGTCTGTGAAAGTATTGTGTATGCGATTTCATTCACGATCAGCTTGGTTACCCCAACATTTGTGCACAAATTGTGCCACATCTGTTGACCGACAACCACAAACGTCAACTTTTTGCATCAGCTCTTTTATTTTAATCAACATTATTCCATGACTGGTCCACATGTTTTGAAAGAAATCCTCATACGGGATGAGAGCTGGGTGCTACATTACACTATTTAAACTGAAACGCAGAAATGGAGGTACAAAAATACAGGCAGTAAAATAATATATATACATATGTAGGTTTGTCTTATAAATATGTAATTGTTTCATAGATCGGGTGCAACTTACTTTATGATCGTCCCTCGTATTTTACTCACTGTCAAGCAGTCTTGAAAGCATCCATTTTTTTGAAAAGGAGTAGTCAAATGAGTGGTTGCATGAGTGTAAAAATGATAAAAAATACATCTGAATAAAAAAAAAATTATTTTAAAAGTATTTTAGTTGCCTTAAACAAAAATTTATGATTGTAATATTAATCTCTGTGGCTATTATATAATAAAATCTAATAATCGTATTAGGTAGTATGACGATGCTAACAAAACTGTACATTACCGCTATTTAAATTATATTGAACATGATATATTAATCAGCTCGGAAGTCCTGAAAGTTGCATAATTTAAAAATAAGTACAGTACTGAAATGACAACTCATGCATCTGAAACACAAAAAAACATATTTTATAAATCTCAAACAATAATCAATTAGAATATTAATTAACTAAATGGATGTTTTCCAATAAAATCTTATAATTGTAAATCACATGTATAAACCAACAAAAAATATAGAACTAACTTACTGAGAAAAATGATTACTACCGTTATGGAATTAACACGTAACGTCATTTATTAGTCACATCGAACAGCTCTTTGAAATAGGATGAATTTATTACTAAGCAAACATTTTTAAATCTAACAGATGTACCTGAAAACAAAAAAAAAATTATTTGTCAGAAAAATGATCTTGTTGAGATTATTGAAACAGTAGTTATATTATCTAATAATTATCATAAAAAATTATTATTACCTTTTAGAAAATATGGTGATGGTGAATAATTATCACAAACATTTTCTTGAATTTTAGGAGCTGCAGTAGAATCAGGCTGTACATTTGAAGGGCTGATCGTATATTTGTATCCTAGCAACATTCTTTTAACAACGTTCACTTTAACAACGTTCACTAGGCCCTTCAACTAAACACACAAAATAGAACAAGAGAATTATGTTAAACAAATATTTGTTGTAATTTTTTTAATCGTTTAATAAAAAAAAACACATCTGAAGCACCATTCAAAAAATAATGGTATAATTAATCACTACAAATTATAAACATGATAAAAAATACAAAACCCTATTTATTAATCAAATAAAAAGAAAATTACTATTTGTCAAAAATAAATATTTCATATCTATTAAATATAAAAACAACAATTACACAGTATTGTTCAAAATCTACAAATGCAGAATTCAATTGAAAATATACTATCTAATAGAACTGGAGATGTAAATCATGCACTGATAAAATGAGCTACTTATGACAGTATTTATACCGCCATAAGAGTAGTATTTACTATTGGTTTTTTTTTGTTATTTCATTGGTTTTCCGCTATCCTACATTCCTTTGTGTGTTTTTACATTTTTTCAAATTAATTTAACATTGGGCTATTATCTAATAAAATCTATCTAGCAATCATGCAACTATAAACTGTTAGAATGTTAGAATACCAGACGATGCTAAAAACCTGTACGTTACGACTATGTAATAAATAATATACATGATACATTACCGAGAGTCCAGACGTTTTGAAAGTGAGATAACTATACAAAAGTAGATGGTATAAATGATAACTCATCCATCTAAAAAAAAAAATTTTTAATTGACTAAAACAAAAATTAATAAATTACATTAATTAAATTATATGGGTATCATCCAATAAAATGTAATAATCATATAATATGTATAATGTCATAGAATATATGATGATGCTGAAAAAACTGAACGTTACCTCATTGTAATCCCTACTGTAAATGATCAACAAGTCCGTCAAAAATTGAGTTACACCTTCTCGTCTGTTATACTGAAATGAATAAATTAATGTGTTCCGATGCAGCACTAGCTTGGTTGTTGTTTTCACTGTCCCCCAGCAGCAGTATTGTACATCATTCACTGTATATGCATTATCGTGTTTAACACATCGTGTACTCTAGAGGTTTTGTCGATTACAGAACTCCGTTCGGTAGTCCGATTTTTGAAAGCAAATAATTACACTTGTGAAATTCCTCAGCAAATTGTTGAGATATACGATGAGAATAAATATCATATACCCCACGATAATAAAAACCTGCAGAATATTCGGAAACGGGAGAACAAATGTGAGTGACGAGCTGGTGATAGGCATACATAAATTTTTTTTTAATGATGGCCTCCTCTCACCCCTTATAGCCATTCCCAACCTCCATGAATGTGTTTAGCATCCACAAGGAGAGTGTTCTTCGTGTTTTAGGATAACACTATCACCTTGAAGTGCTATGAATAAAGTCTTTGCCCACCCTTTCTTGCTTCTATCTAAGGAGCTTATCCGTTCGGATCCCTCCCGCTACATTGAAACACGCCGACCTACTTTTCCACAATACCGGCGTGTTAATCTGTTGAAGCGTTAACCTTCCCGGGGACAGCCTATCTGATCCAGACTCGCTTAGCACATGTCCTTCCCGCACTCCTCACAGGTTCATCATATGTCGAGGGTCACCATTGCTACCATCAGTAAGCACGAATTCCTCACTGATTCGTGTGGGTGGAGAGATCAAAATAGCCATAGTGTGAACCCCCCACGACTTACACGGTGCCAACTTACATCCCAATTTTTGGGATCCCTTAACTGAAAACACGATCGGTTAATCGGAAACCGTGAATGAAATGATAATGAGTAACCGGCGCATTAAAATTGGAGAAATTGCCAGTGAAGATAACGTCTGTGAAAGTATTGTGTATGCGATTTCATTCACGATCAGCTTGGTTACCCCAACATTTGTGCACAAATTGTGCCACATCTGTTGACCGACAACCACAAACGTCAACTTTTTGCATCAGCTCTTTTATTTTAATCAACATTATTCCATGACTGGTCCACATGTTTTGAAAGAAATCCTCATACGGGATGAGAGCTGGGTGCTACATTACACTATTTAAACTGAAACGCAGAAATGGAGGTACAAAAATACAGGCAGTAAAATAATATATATACATATGTAGGTTTGTCTTATAAATATGTAATTGTTTCATAGATCGGGTGCAACTTACTTTATGATCGTCCCTCGTATTTTACTCACTGTCAAGCAGTCTTGAAAGCATCCATTTTTTTGAAAAGGAGTAGTCAAATGAGTGGTTACATGAGTGTAAAAATGATAAAAAATACATCTGAATAAAAAAAAAAATTATTTTAAAAGTATTTTAGTTGCCTTAAACAAAAATTTATGATTGTAATATTAATCTCTGTGGCTATTATATAATAAAATCTAATAATCGTATTAGGTAGTATGACGTTGCTAACAAAACTGTACATTACCGCTATTTAAATTATATTGAACATGATATATTAATCAGCTCGGAAGTCCTGAAAGTTGCATAATTTAAAAATAAGTACAGTACTGAAATGACAACTCATGCATCTGAAACACAAAAAAACATATTTTATAAATCTCAAACAATAATCAATTAGAATATTAATTAACTAAATGGATGTTTTCCAATAAAATCTTATAATTGTAAATCACATGTATAAACCAACAAAAAATATAGAACTAACTTACTGAGAAAAATGATTACTACCGTTATGGAATTAACACGTAACGTCATTTATTAGTCACATCGAACAGCTCTTTGAAATAGGATGAATTTATTACTAAGCAAACATTTTTAAATCTAACAGATGTACCTGAAAACAAAAAAAAAGATTATTTGTCAGAAAAATGATCTTGTTGATATTATTGAAACAGTAGTTATATTATCTAATAATTATCATAAAAAAATTATTATTACCTTTTAGAAAATATGGTGATGATGGTGAATAATTATCACAAACATTTTCTTGAATTTTAGGACCTGAAGTAGAATCAGGCTGTACATTTGAAGGACTGATCGTATATTTGTATCCTAGCAACATTCTTTTTAACAACGTTCACTTTACTAGGCCCTTCAACTAAACACACACACAATAGAACAAAAGAATTATGTTAAACAAATATTTGTTGTAATTTTTTTAATCGTTTAATAAAAAAAAACACATCTGAAGCACCATTCAAAACATAATGGTATAATTAATCACTACAAATTATAAACATGATAAAAAATACAAAACCCTATTTATTAATCAAATAAAAAGAAAATTACTATTTGTCAAAAATAAATATTTCATATCTATTAAATATAAAAACAACAATTACACAGTATTGTTCAAAATCTACAAATGCAGAATTCAATTGAAAATATACTATCTAATAGAACTGGAGATGTAAATCATGCACTGATAAAATGAGCTACTTATGACAGTATTTATACCGCCATAAGAGTAGTATTTACTATTGGTTTTTTTGTTATTTAATTGGTTTTCCGCTATTCTACATTCCTTTGTGTGTTTTTACATTTTTTCAAATTAATTTAACATTGGGCTATTATCTAATAAAATCTATCTAGCAATCATGCAACTATAAACTGTTAGAATGTTAGAATACCAGACGATGCTAAAAACCTGTACGTTACGACTATGTAATAAATAATATACATGATACCTTACCGAGAGTCCAGACGTTTTGAAAGTGAGATAACTATACAAAAGTAGATGGTATAAATGATAACTCATCCATCTGAAAAAAAAAATTTTTAATTGACTAAAACAAAAATTAATAAATTACATTAATTAAATTATATGGGTATCATCCAATAAAATGTAATAATCATATAATATGTATAATGTCATAGAATATATGATGATGCTGAAAAAACTGAACGTTACCTCATAGTAATCCCTACTGTAAATGATTCAACAAGTCCGTCAAAAATTGAGTTACACCTTCTCGTCTGTTATACTGAAAGGAATAAATTAATGTGTTCTGATGCAGCACTAGCTTTGTTGTTGTTTTCACCGTCCCCCAGCAGGAGTATTGTACATCATTCAGTGTATATGCATTATCGTGCTTAACACATCGTGTACTCTAGAGGTTTTGTCGATACAGAACTGCGTTCGGTAGTC
The DNA here is from genome assembly GCF_047948215.1 of Lycorma delicatula. NCBI lineage: Eukaryota > Metazoa > Arthropoda > Insecta > Hemiptera > Fulgoridae > Lycorma > Lycorma delicatula. The sequence goes on from NC_134457.1 coordinate 880,486, forward strand.
CGATTTTTGTAAGCAAATAATTACACTTGTGAAATTCCTCAGCAAATTGTTGAGATATACGATGAGAATAAATATCATATACCCCACGATAATAAAAACCTGCAGAATATTCGGAAACGGGAGAACAAATGTGAGTGACGAGCTGTTGATAGGCATACATAATTTTTTTTTTTAATGATGGCCTCCTCTCACCCCTTATAGCCATTCCCAACCTCCATGAATGTGTTTAGCATCCAAAAAAGAGAGTGTTCTTCGTGTTTTAGGATAACACTATCACCTTGAAGTGCTATGAATAAAGTCTTTGCCCACCCTTTCTTGCTTCTATCTAAGGAGCTTATCCGTTCGGATCCCTCCCGCTACATTGAAACACGCCGACCTACTTTTCCACAATACCGGCGTGTTAATCTGTTGAAGCGTTAACCTTCCCGGGGACAGCCTATCTGATCCAGACTCGCTTAGCATATGTCCTTCCCGCACTCCTCACAGGTTCATCATATGTCGAGGGTCACCATTGCTACCATCAGTAAGCACGAATTCCTCACTGATTCGTGTAGGTGGAGAGATCAAAATAGCCATAGTGTGAACCCCCCACGACTTACACGGTGCCAACTTACATCCCAATTTTTGGGATCCCTTAACTGAAAACACGATCGGTTAATCGGAAACCGTGAATGAAATGATAATGAGTAACCGGCGCATTAAAATTGGAGAAATTGCCAGTGAAGATAACGTCTGTGAAAGTATTGTGTATGCGATTTCATTCACGATCAGCTTGGTTACCCCAACATTTGTGCACAAATTGTGCCACATCTGTTGACCGACAACCACAAACGTCAACTTTTTGCATCAGCTCTTTTATTTTAATCAACATTATTCCATGACTGGTCCACATGTTTTGAAAGAAATCCTCATACGGGATGAGAGCTGGGTGCTACATTACACTATTTAAACTGAAACGCAGAAATGGAGGTACAAAAATACAGGCAGTAAAATAATATATATACATATGTAGGTTTGTCTTATAAATATGTAATTGTTTCATAGATCGGGTGCAACTTACTTTATGATCGTCCCTCGTATTTTACTCACTGTCAAACAGTCTTGAAAGCATCCATTTTTTTGAAAAGGAGTAGTCAAATGAGTGGTTACATGAGTGTAAAAATGATAAAAAATACATCTGAATAAAAAAAAAAATTATTTTAAAAGTATTTTAGTTGTCTTAAACAAAAATTTATGATTGTAATATTAATCTCTGTGGCTATTATATAATAAAATCTAATAATCGTATTAGGTAGTATGACGATGCTAACAAAACTGTACATTACCGCTATTTAAATTATATTGAACATGATATATTAATCAGCTCGGAAGTCCTGAAAGTTGCATAATTTTAAAATAAGTACAGTACTGAAATGACAACTCATGCATCTGAAACACAAAAAAACATATTTTATAAATCTCAAACAATAATCAATTAGAATATTAATTAACTAAATGGATGTTTTCCAATAAAATCTTATAATTGTAAATCACATGTATAAACCAACAAAAAATATAGAACTAACTTACTGAGAAAAATGATTACTACCGTTATGGAATTAACACGTAACGTCATTTATTAGTCACATCGAACAGCTCTTTGAAATAGGATGAATTTATTACTAAGCAAACATTTTTAAATCTAACAGATGTACCTGAAAACAAAAAAAAAAATTATTTGTCAGAAAAATGATCTTGTTGAGATTATTGAAACAGTAGTTATATTATCTAATAATTATCATAAAAAATTATTATTACCTTTTAGAAAATATGGTGATGGTGAATAATTATCACAAACATTTTCTTGAATTTTAGGAGCTGCAGTAGAATCAGGCTGTACATTTGAAGGGCTGATCGTATATTTGTATCCTAGCAACATTCTTTTTAACAACGTTCACTTTACTAGGCCCTTCAACTAAACACACACACAATAGAACAAAAGAATTATGTTAAACAAATATTTGTTGTAATTTTGTTAATCGTTTAATAAAAAAAAACACATTTGAAGCACCATTCAAAACATAATGGTATAATTAATCACTACAAATTATAAACATGATAAAAAATACAAAACCCTATTTATTAATCAAATAAAAAGAAAATTACTATTTGTCAAAAATAAATATTTCATATCTATTAAATATAAAAACAACAATTACACAGTATTGTTCAAAATCTACAAATGCAGAATTCAATTGAAAATATACTATCTAATAGAACTGGAGATGTAAATCATGCACTGATAAAATGAGCTACTAATGACAGTATTTATACCGCCATAAGAGTAGTATTTACTATTGGTTTTTTTTGTTATTTAATTGGTTTTCCGCTATCCTACATTCCTTTGTGTGTTTTTACATTTTTTCAAATTAATTTAACATTGGGCTATTATCTAATAAAATCTATCTAGCAATCATGCAACTATAAACTGTTAGAATGTTAGAATACCAGACGATGCTAAAAACCTGTACGTTACGACTATGTAATAAATAATATACATGATACATTACCGAGAGTCCAGACGTTTTGAAAGTGAGATAACTATACAAAAGTAGATGGTATAAATGATAACTCATCCATCTAAAAAAAAAAATTTTTAATTGACTAAAACAAAAATTAATAAATTACATTAATTAAATTATATGGGTATCATCCAATAAAATGTAATAATCATATAATATGTATAATGTCATAGAATATATGATGATGCTGAAAAAACTGAACGTTACCTCATTGTAATCCCTACTGTAAATGATCAACAAGTCCGTCAAAAATTGAGTTACACCTTCTCGTCTGTTATACTGAAATGAATAAATTAATGTGTTCCGATGCAGCACTAGCTTGGTTGTTGTTTTCACTGTCCCCCAGCAGCAGTATTGTACATCATTCACTGTATATGCATTATCGTGTTTAACACATCGTGTACTCTAGAGGTTTTGTCGATTACAGAACTCCGTTCGGTAGTCCGATTTTTGAAAGCAAATAATTACACTTGTGAAATTCCTCAGCAAATTGTTGAGATATACGATGAGAATAAATATCATATACCCCACGATAATAAAAACCTGCAGAATATTCGGAAACGGGAGAACAAATGTGAGTGACGAGCTGGTGATAGGCATACATAAATTTTTTTTTTAATGTTGGCCTCCTCTCACCCCTTATAGCCATTCCCAACCTCCATGAATGTGTTTAGCATCCACAAGGAGAGTGTTCTTCGTGTTTTAGGATAACACTATCACCTTGAAGTGCTATGAATAAAGTCTTTGCCCACCCTTTCTTGCTTCTATCTAAGGAGCTTATCCGTTCGGATCCCTCCCGCTACATTGAAACACGCCGACCTACTTTTCCACAATACCGGCGTGTTAATCTGTTGAAGCGTTAACCTTCCCGGGGACAGCCTATCTGATCCAGACTCGCTTAGCACATGTCCTTCCCGCACTCCTCACAGGTTCATCATATGTCGAGGGTCACCATTGCTACCATCAGTAAGCACGAATTCCTCACTGATTCGTGTGGGTGGAGAGATCAAAATAGCCATAGTGTGAACCCCCCACGACTTACACGGTGCCAACTTACATCCCAATTTTTGGGATCCCTTAACAGAAACACGATGGGTTAATCGGAAACCGTGAATGAAATGATAATGAGTAACCGGCGCATTAGAATGGGAGAAATTGCCAGTGAAGATAACGTCTGTGAAAGTATTGTGTATGCGATTTCATTCACGATCACCTTGGTTACCCCAACATTTGTGCACAAATTGTGCCACATCTGTTGACCGACAACCACAAACGTCAACTTTTTGCATCAGCTCTTTTAGTTTAATCAACATTATTCCATGACTGGTCCACATGTTTTGAAAGAAATCCTCATAGAGGATTAGAGCTGGGTGCTACATTACACTATTTAAACTGCAACACAGAAATGGAGGTACAAAAATACAGGCAGTAAAATAATATATATAGATATGTAGGTTTGTCTTATAAATATGTAATTGTTTCATAGATCGGGTGCAACTTACTTTATGATCGTCCCTCGTATTTTACTCACTGTCAAGCAGTCTTGAAAGCATCCATTTTTTTGAAAAGGAGTAGTCAAATGAGTGGTTACATGAGTGTAAAAATGATAAAAAATACATCTGAATCAAAAAAAAAATTATTTTAAAAGTATTTTAGTTGTCTTAAACAAAAATTTATGATTGTAATATTAATCTCTGTGGCTATTATATAATAAAATCTAATAATCGTATTAGGTAGTATGACGATGCTAACAAAACTGTACATTACCGCTATTTAAATTATATTGAACATGATATATTAATCAGCTCGGAAGTCCTGAACGTTGCATAATTTAAAAATAAGTACAGTACTGAAATGACAACTCATGCATCTGAAACACAAAAAAACATATTTTATAAATCTCAAACAATAATCAATTAGAATATTAATTAACTAAATGGATGTTTTCCAATAAAATCTTATAATTGTAAATCACATGTATAAACCAACAAAAAATATAGAACTAACATACTGAGAAAAATGATTACTACCGTTATGGAATTAACACGTAACGTCATTTATTAGTCACATCGAACAGCTCTTTGAAATAGGATGACTTTATTACTAAGCAAACATTTTTAAATCTAACAGATGTACCTGAAAACAAAAAAAAAATTATTTGTCAGAAAAATGATCTTGTTGAGTTTATTGAAACAGTAGTTATATTATCTAATAATTATCATAAAAAATTATTATTACCTTTTAGAAAATATGGTGATGGTGAATAATTATCACAAACATTTTCTTGAATTTTAGGAGCTGCAGTAGAATCAGGCTGTACATTTGAAGGGCTGATCGTATATTTGTATCCTAGCAACATTCTTTTTAACAACGTTCACTTTACTAGGCCCTTCAACTAAACACACACACAATAGAACAAAAGAATTATGTTAAACAAATATTTGTTGTAATTTTGTTAATCGTTTAATAAAAAAAAACACATTTGAAGCACCATTCAAAACATAATGGTATAATTAATCACTACAAATTATAAACATGATAAAAAATACAAAACCCTATTTATTAATCAAATAAAAAGAAAATTACTATTTGTCAAAAATAAATATTTCATATCTATTAAATATAAAAACAACAATTACACAGTATTGTTCAAAATCTACAAATGCAGAATTCAATTGAAAATATACTATCTAATAGAACTGGAGATGTAAATCATGCACTGATAAAATGAGCTACTTATGACAGTATTTATACCGCCATAAGAGTAGTATTTACTATTGGCTTTTTTTGTTATTTAATTGGTTTTCCGCTATCCTACATTCCTTTGTGTGTTTTTACATTTTTTCAAATTAATTTAACATTCGGCTATTATCTAATAAAATCTATCTAGCAATCATGCAACTATAAACTGTTAGAATGTTAGAATACCAGACGATGCTAAAAACCTGTACGTTACGACTATGTAATAAATAATATACATGATACATTACCGAGAGTCCAGACGTTTTGAAAGTGAGATAACTATACAAAAGTAGATGGTATAAATGATAACTCATCCATCTAAAAAAAAAAATTTTTAATTGACTAAAACAAAAATTAATAAATTACATTAATTAAATTATATGGGTATCATCCAATAAAATGTAATAATCATATAATATGTATAATGTCATAGAATATATGATGATGCTGAAAAAACTGAACGTTACCTCATTGTAATCCCTAATGTAAATGATCAACAAGTCCGTCAAAAATTGAGTTACACCTTCTCGTCTGTTATACTGAAATGAATAAATTAATGTGTTCCGATGCAGCACTAGCTTGGTTGTTGTTTTCACTGTCCCCCAGCAGCAGTATTGTACATCATTCACTGTATATGCATTATCGTGTTTAACACATCGTGTACTCTAGAGGTTTTGTCGATTACAGAACTCCGTTCGGTAGTCCGATTTTTGAAAGCAAATAATTACACTTGTGAAATTCCTCAGCAAATTGTTGAGATATACGATGAGAATAAATATCATATACCCCACGATAATAAAAACCTGCAGAATATTCGGAAACGGGAGAACAAATGTGAGTGACGAGCTGGTGATAGGCATACATAAATTTTTTTTTTAATGTTGGCCTCCTCTCACCCCTTATAGCCATTCCCAACCTCCATGAATGTGTTTAGCATCCACAAGGAGAGTGTTCTTCGTGTTTTAGGATAACACTATCACCTTGAAGTGCTATGAATAAAGTCTTTGCCCACCCTTTCTTGCTTCTATCTAAGGAGCTTATCCGTTCGGATCCCTCCCGCTACATTGAAACACGCCGACCTACTTTTCCACAATACCGGCGTGTTAATCTGTTGAAGCGTTAACCTTCCCGGGGACAGCCTATCTGATCCAGACTCGCTTAGCACATGTCCTTCCCGCACTCCTCACAGGTTCATCATATGTCGAGGGTCACCATTGCTACCATCAGTAAGCACGAATTCCTCACTGATTCGTGTGGGTGGAGAGATCAAAATAGCCATAGTGTGAACCCCCCACGACTTACACGGTGCCAACTTACATCCCAATTTTTGGGATCCCTTAACTGAAAACACGATGGGTTAATCGGAAACCGTGAATGAAATGATAATGAGTAACCGGCGCATTAGAATGGGAGAAATTGCCAGTGAAGATAACGTCTGTGAAAGTATTGTGTATGCGATTTCATTCACGATCACCTTGGTTACCCCAACATTTGTGCACAAATTGTGCCACATCTGTTGACCGACAACCACAAACGTCAACTTTTTGCATCAGCTCTTTTAGTTTAATCAACATTATTCCATGACTGGTCCACATGTTTTGAAAGAAATCCTCATAGAGGATTAGAGCTGGGTGCTACATTACACTATTTAAACTGCAACACAGAAATGGAGGTACAAAAATACAGGCAGTAAAATAATATATATACATATGTAGGTTTGTCTTATAAATATGTAATTGTTTCATAGATCGGGTGCAACTTACTTTATGATCGTCCCTCGTATTTTACTCACTGTCAAGCAGTCTTGAAAGCATCCATTTTTTTGAAAAGGAGTAGTCAAATGAGTGGTTACATGAGTGTAAAAATGATAAAAAATACATCTGAATAAAAAAAAAAATTATTTTAAAAGTATTTTAGTTGTCTTAAACAAAAATTTATGATTGTAATATTAATCTCTGTGGCTATTATATAATAAAATCTAATAATCGTATTAGGTAGTATGACGATGCTAACAAAACTGTACATTACCGCTATTTAAATTATATTGAACATGATATATTAATCAGCTCGGAAGTCCTGAACGTTGCATAATTTAAAAATAAGTACAGTACTGAAATGACAACTCATGCATCTGAAACACAAAAAAACATATTTTATAAATCTCAAACAATAATCAATTAGAATATTAATTAACTAAATGGATGTTTTCCAATAAAATCTTATAATTATAAATCACATGTATAAACCAACAAAAAATATAGAACTAACTTACTGAGAAAAATGATTACTACCGTTATGGAATTAACACGTAACGTCATTTATTAGTCACATCGAACAGCTCTTTGAAATAGGATGAATTTATTACTAAGCAAACATTTTTAAATCTAACAGATGTACCTGAAAACAAAAAAAAAAATTATTTGTCAGAAAAATGATCTTGTTGAGATTATTGAAACAGTAGTTATATTATCTAATAATTATCATAAAAAATTATTATTACCTTTTAGAAAATATGGTGATGGTGAATAATTATCACAAACATTTTCTTGAATTTTAGGAGCTGCAGTAGAATCAGGCTGTACATTTGAAGGGCTGATCGTATATTTGTATCCTAGCAACATTCTTTTTAACAACGTTCACTTTACTAGGCCCTTCAACTAAACACACACACAATAGAACAAAAGAATTATGTTAAACAAATATTTGTTGTAATTTTTTTAATCGTTTAATAAAAAAAAACACATCTGAAGCACCATTCAAAACATAATGGTATAATTAATCACTACAAATTATAAACATGATATAAAATACAAAACCCTATTTATTAATCAAATAAAAAGAAAATTACTATTTGTCAAAAATAAATATTTCATATCTATTAAATATAAAAACAACAATTACACAGTATTGTTCAAAATCTACAAATGCAGAATTCAATTGAAAATATACTATCTAATAGAACTGGAGATGTAAATCATGCACTGATAAAATGAGCTACTTATGACAGTATTTATACCGCCATAAGAGTAGTATTTACTATTGGTTTTTTTGTTGTTTAATTGGTTTTCCGCTATTCTACATTCCTTTGTGTGTTTTTACATTTTTTCAAATTAATTTAACATTGGGCTATTATCTAATAAAATCTATCTAGCAATCATGCAACTATAAACTGTTAGAATGTTAGAATACCAGACGATGCTAAAAACATGTACGTTACGACTATGTAATAAATAATATACATGATACATTACCGAGAGTCCAGACGTTTTGAAAGTGAGATAACTATACAAAAGTAGATGGTATAAATGATAACTCATCCATCTGAAAAAAAAAATTTTTAATTGACTAAAACAAAAATTAATAAATTACATTAATTAAATTATATGGGTATCATCCAATAAAATGTAATAATCATATAATATGTATAATGTCATAGAATATATGATGATGCTGAAAAAACTGAACGTTACCTCATAGTAATCCCTACTGTAAATGATTCAACAAGTCCGTCAAAAATTGAGTTACACCTTCTCGTCTGTTATACTTAAAGGAATAAATTAATATGTTCTGATGCAGCACTAGCTTTGTTGTTGTTTTCACCGTCCCCCAGCAGCAGTTCTGTACATCATTCAGTGTATATGCAATATCGTGTTTAACACATCGTGTACTCTAGAGGTTTTGTCGATTACAGAACTGCGTTCGGTAGTCCGATTTTTGTAAGCAAATAATTACACTTGTGAAATTCCTCAGCAAATTGTTGAGATATACGATGAGAATAAATATCGTATACCCCACGATAATAAAAACCTGCAGAATATTCGGAAACGGGAGAACAAATGTGAGTGACGAGCTGGTGATAGGCATACATAAATTTTTTTTTTAATGTTGGCCTCCTCTCACCCCTTATAGCCATTCCCAACCACCATGAATGTGTTTAGCATCCACAAGGAGAGTGTTCTTCGTGTTTTAGGATAACACTATCACCTTGAAGTGCTATGAATAAAGTCTTTGCCCACCCTTTCTTGCTTCTATCTAAGGAGCTTATCCGTTCGGATCCCTCCCGCTACATTGAAACACGCCGACCTACTTTTCCACAATACCGGCGTGTTAATCTGTTGAAGCGTTAACCTTCCCGGGGACAGCCTATCTGATCCAGACTCGCTTAGCACATGTCCTTCCCGCACTCCTCACAGGTTCATCATATGTCGAGGGTCACCATTGCTACCATCAGTAAGCACGAATTCCTCACTGATTCGTGTGGGTGGAGAGATCAAAATAGCCATAGTGTGAACCCCCCACGACTTACACGGTGCCAACTTACATCCCAATTTTTGGGATCCCTTAACAGAAACACGATGGGTTAATCGGAAACCGTGAATGAAATGATAATGAGTAACCGGCGCATTAGAATGGGAGAAATTGCCAGTGAAGATAACGTCTGTGAAAGTATTGTGTATGCGATTTCATTCACGATCACCTTGGTTACCCCAACATTTGTGCACAAATTGTGCCACATCTGTTGACCGACAACCACAAACGTCAACTTTTTGCATCAGCTCTTTTAGTTTAATCAACATTATTCCATGACTGGTCCACATGTTTTGAAAGAAATCCTCACAGAGGATTAGAGCTGGGTGCTACATTACACTATTTAAACTGCAACACAGAAATGGAGGTACAAAAATACAGGCAGTAAAATAATATATATACATATGTAGGTTTGTCTTATAAATATGTAATTGTTTCATAGATCGGGTGCAACTTACTTTATGATCGTCCCTCGTATTTTACTCACTGTCAAGCAGTCTTGAAAGCATCCATTTTTTTGAAAAGGAGTAGTCAAATGAGTGGTTACATGAGTGTAAAAATGATAAAAAATACATCTGAATAAAAAAAAAATTATTTTAAAAGTATTTTAGTTGTCTTAAACAAAAATTTATGATTGTAATATTAATCTCTGTGGCTATTATATAATAAAATCTAATAATCGTATTAGGTAGTATGACGATGCTAACAAAACTGTACATTACCGCTATTTAAATTATATTGAACATGATATATTAATCAGCTCGGAAGTCCTGAAAGTTGCATAATTTTAAAATAAGTACAGTACTGAAATGACAACTCATGCATCTGAAACACAAAAAAACATATTTTATAAATCTCAAACAATAATCAATTAGAATATTAATTAACTAAATGGATGTTTTCCAATAAAATCTTATAATTGTAAATCACATGTATAAACCAACAAAAAATATAGAACTAACTTACTGAGAAAAATGATTACTACCGTTATGGAATTAACACGTAACGTCATTTATTAGTCACATCGAACAGCTCTTTGAAATAGGATGAATTTATTACTAAGCAAACATTTTTAAATCTAACAGATGTACCTGAAAACAAAAAAAAAAATTATTTGTCAGAAAAATGATCTTGTTGAGATTATTGAAACAGTAGTTATATTATCTAATAATTATCATAAAAAATTATTATTACCTTTTAGAAAATATGGTGATGGTGAATAATTATCACAAACATTTTCTTGAATTTTAGGAGCTGCAGTAGAATCAGGCTGTACATTTGAAGGGCTGATCGTATATTTGTATCCTAGCAACATTCTTTTTAACAACGTTCACTTTACTAGGCCCTTCAACTAAACACACACACAATAGAACAAAAGAATTATGTTAAACAAATATTTGTTGTAATTTTGTTAATCGTTTAATAAAAAAAAACACATTTGAAGCACCATTCAAAACATAATGGTATAATTAATCACTACAAATTATAAACATGATAAAAAATACAAAACCCTATTTATTAATCAAATAAAAAGAAAATTACTATTTGTCAAAAATAAATATTTCATATCTTGAAATATAAAAACAACAATTACACAGTATTGTTCAAAATCTACAAATGCAGAATTCAATTGAAAATATACTATCTAATAGAACTGGAGATGTAAATCATGCACTGATAAAATGAGCTACTTATGACAGTATTTATACCGCCATAAGAGTAGTATTTACTATTGGTTTTTTTTGTTATTTAATTGGTTTTCCGCTATTCTACATTCGTTTGTGTGTTTTTACATTTTTTCAAATTAATTTAACATTGGGCTATTATCTAGTAAAATCTATCTAGCAATCATGCAACTATAAACTGTTAGAATGTTAGAATACCAGACGATGCTAAAATCCTGTACGTTACGACTATGTAATAAATAATATACATGATACATTACCGAGAGTCCAGACGTTTTGAAAGTGAGATAACTATACAAAAGTAGATGGTATAAATGATAACTCATTCATCTGAAAAAAAAAATTTTTAATTGACTAAAACAAAAATTAATAAATTACATTAATTAAATTATATGGGTATCATCCAATAAAATGTAATAATCATATAATATGTATAATGTCAAAGAATATATGATGATGCTGAAAAAACTGAACGTTACCTCATTGTAATCCCTACTGTAAATGATTCAACAAGTCCGTCAAAAATTGAGTTACACCTTCTCGTCTGTTATACTTAAAGGAATAAATTAATATGTTCTGATGCAGCACTAGCTTTGTTGTTGTTTTCACCGTCCCCCAGCAGCAGTTCTGTACATCATTCAGTGTATATGCAATATCGTGTTTAACACATCGTGTACTCTAGAGGTTTTGTCGATTACAGAACTGCGTTCGGTAGTCCGATTTTTGTAAGCAAATAATTACACTTGTGAAATTCCTCAGCAAATTGTTGAGATATACGATGAGAATAAATATCGTATACCCCACGATAATAAAAACCTGCAGAATATTCGGAAACGGGAGAACAAATGTGAGTGACGAGCTGGTGATAGGCATACATAAATTTTTTTTTTTAATGTTGGCCTCCTCTCACCCCTTATAGCCATTCCCAACCACCATGAATGTGTTTAGCATCCACAAGGAGAGTGTTCTTCGGGTTTTAGGATAACACTATCACCTTGAAGTGCTATGAATAAAGTCTTTGCCCAACCTTTCTTGCTTCTATCTAAGGAGCTTATCCGTCCGGATCCCTCCCGCTACATTGAAACACGCCGACCTACTTTTCCACAATACCGGCGTGTTAATCTGTTGAAGCGTTAACCTTCCCGGGGACAGCCTATCTGATCCAGACTTGCTTAGCACATGTCCTTCCCGCACTCCTCACAGGTTCATCATATGTCGAGGGTCACCATTGCTACCATCAGTAAGCACGAATTCCTCACTGATTCGTGTGGGTGGAGAGATCAAAATAGCCATAGTGTGAACCCCCCACGACTTACACGGTGCCAACTTACATCCCAATTTTTGGGATCCCTTAACTGAAAACACGATGGGTTAATCGGAAACCGTGAATGAAATGATAATGAGTAACCGGCGCATTAGAATGGGAGAAATTGCCAGTGAAGATAACGTCTGTGAAAGTATTGTGTATGCGATTTCATTCACGATCACCTTGGTTACCCCAACATTTGTGCACAAATTGTGCCACATCTGTTGACCGACAACCACAAACGTCAACTTTTTGCATCAGCTCTTTTAGTTTAATCAACATTATTCCATGACTGGTCCACATGTTTTGAAAGAAATCCTCATACGGGATGAGAGCTGGGTGCTACATTACACTATTTAAACTGAAACGCAGAAATGGAGGTACAAAAATACAGGCAGTAAAATAATATATATACATATGTAGGTTTGTCTTATAAATATGTAATTGTTTCATAGATCGGGTGCAACTTACTTTATGATCGTCCCTCGTATTTTACTCACTGTCAAGCAGTCTTGAAAGCATCCATTTTTTTGAAAAGGAGTAGTCAAATGAGTGGTTACATGAGTGTAAAAATGATAAAAAATACATCTGAATAAAAAAAAATTATTTTAAAAGTATTTTAGTTGTCTTAAACAAAAATTTATGATTGTAATATTAATCTCTGTGGCTATTATATAATAAAATCTAATAATCGTATTAGGTAGTATGACGATGCTAACAAAACTGTACATTACCGCTATTTAAATTATATTGAACATGATATATTAATCAGCTCGGAAGTCCTGAAAGTTGCATAATTTTAAAATAAGTACAGTACTGAAATGACAACTCATGCATCTGAAACACAAAAAAACATATTTTATAAATCTCAAACAATAATCAATTAGAATATTAATTAACTAAATGGATGTTTTCCAATAAAATCTTATAATTGTAAATCACATGTATAAACCAACAAAAAATATAGAACTAACTTACTGAGAAAAATGATTACTACCGTTATGGAATTAACACGTAACGTCATTTATTAGTCACATCGAACAGCTCTTTGAAATAGGATGAATTTATTACTAAGCAAACATTTTTAAATCTAACAGATGTACCTGAAAACAAAAAAAAAAATTATTTGTCAGAAAAATGATCTTGTTGAGATTATTGAAACAGTAGTTATATTATCTAATAATTATCATAAAAAATTATTATTACCTTTTAGAAAATATGGTGATGGTGAATAATTATCACAAACATTTTCTTGAATTTTAGGAGCTGCAGTAGAATCAGGCTGTACATTTGAAGGGCTGATCGTATATTTGTATCCTAGCAACATTCTTTTTAACAACGTTCACTTTACTAGGCCCTTCAACTAAACACACACACAATAGAACAAAAGAATTATGTTAAACAAATATTTGTTGTAATTTTTTTAATCGTTTAATAAAAAAAACACATCTGAAGCACCATTCAAAACATAATGGTATAATTAATCACTACAAATTATAAACATGATAAAAAATACAAAACCCTATTTATTAATCAAATAAAAAGAAAATTACTATTTGTCAAAAATAAATATTTCATATCTTGAAATATAAAAACAACAATTACACAGTATTGTTCAAAATCTACAAATGCAGAATTCAATTGAAAATATACTATCTAATAGAACTGGAGATGTAAATCATGCACTGATAAAATGAGCTACTTATGACAGTATTTATACCGCCATAAGAGTAGTATTTACTATTGGTTTTTTTTGTTATTTAATTGGTTTTCCGCTATTCTACATTCGTTTGTGTGTTTTTACATTTTTTCAAATTAATTTAACATTGGGCTATTATCTAGTAAAATCTATCTAGCAATCATGCAACTATAAACTGTTAGAATGTTAGAATACCAGACGATGCTAAAAACCTGTACGTTACGACTATGTAATAAATAATATACATGATACATTACCGAGAGTCCAGACGTTTTGAAAGTGAGATAACTATACAAAAGTAGATGGTATAAATGATAACTCATTCATCTGAAAAAAAAAATTTTTAATTGACTAAAACAAAAATTAATAAATTACATTAATTAAATTATATGGGTATCATCCAATAAAATGTAATAATCATATAATATGTATAATGTCAAAGAATATATGATGATGCTGAAAAAACTGAACGTTACCTCATTGTAATCCCTACTGTAAATGATTCAACAAGTCCGTCAAAAATTGAGTTACACCTTCTCGTCTGTTATACTTAAAGGAATAAATTAATATGTTCTGATGCAGCACTAGCTTTGTTGTTGTTTTCACCGTCCCCCAGCAGCAGTTCTGTACATCATTCAGTGTATATGCATTATCGTGTTTAACACATCGTGTACTCTAGAGGTTTTGTCGATACAGAACTGCGTTCGGTAGTCCGATTTTTGTAAGCAAATAATTACACTTGTGAAATTCCTCAGCAAATTGTTGAGATATACGATGAGAATAAATATCGTATACCCCACGATAATAAAAACCTGCAGAATATTCGGAAACGGGAGAACAAATGTGAGTGACGAGCTGGTGATAGGCATACATAAATTTTTTTTTTTAATGTTGGCCTCCTCTCACCCCTTATAGCCATTCCCAACCACCATGAATGTGTTTAGCATCCACAAGGAGAGTGTTCTTCGTGTTTTAGGATAACACTATCACCTTGAAGTGCTATGAATAAAGTCTTTGCCCACCCGTTCTTGCTTCTATCTAAGGAGCTTATCCGTTCGGATCCCTCCCGCTACATTGAAACACGCCGACCTACTTTTCCACAATACCGGCGTGTTAATCTGTTGAAGCGTTAACCTTCCCGGGGACAGCCTATCTGATCCAGACTCGCTTAGCACATGTCCTTCCCGCACTCCTCACAGGTTCATCATATGTCGAGGGTCACCATTGCTACCATCAGTAAGCACGAATTCCTCACTGATTCGTGTGGGTGGAGAGATCAAAATAGCCATAGTGTGAACCCCCCACGACTTACACGGTGCCAACTTACATCCCAATTTTTGGGATCCCTTAACAGAAACACGATGGGTTAATCGGAAACCGTGAATGAAATGATAATGAGTAACCGGCGCATTAGAATGGGAGAAATTGCCAGTGAAGATAACGTCTGTGAAAGTATTGTGTATGCGATTTCATTCACGATCACCTTGGTTACCCCAACATTTGTGCACAAATTGTGCCACATCTGTTGACCGACAACCACAAACGTCAACTTTTTGCATCAGCTCTTTTAGTTTAATCAACATTATTCCATGACTGGTCCACATGTTTTGAAAGAAATCCTCACAGAGGATTAGAGCTGGGTGCTACATTACACTATTTAAACTGCAACACAGAAATGGAGGTACAAAAATACAGGCAGTAAAATAATATATATACATATGTAGGTTTGTCTTATAAATATGTAATTGTTTCATAGATCGGGTGCAACTTACTTTATGATCGTCCCTCGTATTTTACTCACTGTCAAGCAGTCTTGAAAGCATCCATTTTTTTGAAAAGGAGTAGTCAAATGAGTGGTTACATGAGTGTAAAAATGATAAAAAATACATCTGAATCAAAAAAAAAAATTATTTTAAAAGTATTTTAGTTGTCTTAAACAAAAATTTATGATTGTAATATTAATCTCTGTGGCTATTATATAATAAAATCTAATAATCGTATTAGGTAGTATGACGATGCTAACAAAACTGTACATTACCGCTATTTAAATTATATTGAACATGATATATTAATCAGCTCGGAAGTCCTGAACGTTGCATAATTTAAAAATAAGTACAGTACTGAAATGACAACTCATGCATCTGAAACACAAAAAAACATATTTTATAAATCTCAAACAATAATCAATTAGAATATTAATTAACTAAATGGATGTTTTACAATAAAATCTTATAATTGTAAATCACATGTATAAACCAACAAAAAATATAGAACTAACTTACTGAGAAAAATGATTACTACCGTTATGGAATTAACACGTAACGTCATTTATTAGTCACATCGAACAGCTCTTTGAAATAGGATGACTTTATTACTAAGCAAACATTTTTAAATCTAACAGATGTACCTGAAAACAAAAAAAAAATTATTTGTCAGAAAAATGATCTTGTTGAGTTTATTGAAACAGTAGTTATATTATCTAATAATTATCATAAAAAATTATTATTACCTTTTAGAAAATATGGTGATGGTGAATAATTATCACAAACATTTTCTTGAATTTTAGGAGCTGCAGTAGAATCAGGCTGTACATTTGAAGGGCTGATCGTATATTTGTATCCTAGCAACATTCTTTTTAACAACGTTCACTTTACTAGGCCCTTCAACTAAACACACACACAATAGAACAAAAGAATTATGTTAAACAAATATTTGTTGTAATTTTTTTAATCGTTTAATAAAAAAAAACACATCTGAAGCACCATTCAAAACATAATGGTATAATTAATCACTACAAATTATAAACATGATAAAAAATACAAAACCCTATTTATTAATCAAATAAAAAGAAAATTACTATTTGTCAAAAATAAATATTTCATATCTATTAAATATAAAAACAACAATTACACAGTATTGTTCAAAATCTACAAATGCAGAATTCAATTGAAAATATACTATCTAATAGAACTGGAGATGTAAATCATGCACTGATAAAATGAGCTACTTATGACAGTATTTATACCGCCATAAGAGTAGTATTTACTATTGGTTTTTTTGTTATTTAATTGGTTTTCCGCTATTCTACATTCCTTTGTGTGTTTTTACATTTTTTCAAATTAATTTAACATTGGGCTATTATCTAATAAAATCTATCTAGCAATCATGCAACTATAAACTGTTAGAATGTTAGAATACCAGACGATGCTAAAAACCTGTACGTTACGACTATGTAATAAATAATATACATGATACATTACCGAGAGTCCAGACGTTTTGAAAGTGAGATAACTATACAAAAGTAGATGGTATAAATGATAACTCATCCATCTGAAAAAAAAAATTTTTAATTGACTAAAACAAAAATTAATAAATTACATTAATTAAATTATATGGGTATCATCCAATAAAATGTAATAATCATATAATATGTATAATGTCATAGAATATATGATGATGCTGAAAAAACTGAACGTTACCTCATAGTAATCCCTACTGTAAATGATTCAACAAGTCCGTCAAAAATTGAGTTACACCTTCTCGTCTGTTATACTGAAAGGAATAAATTAATGTGTTCTGATGCAGCACTAGCTTTGTTGTTGTTTTCACCGTCCCCCAGCAGCAGTATTGTACATCATTCAGTGTATATGCATTATCGTGTTTAACACATCGTGTACTCTAGAGGTTTTGTCGATACAGAACTGCGTTCGGTAGTCCGATTTTTGTAAGCAAATAATTACACTTGTGAAATTCCTCAGCAAATTGTTGAGATATACGATGAGAATAAATATCATATACCCCACGATAATAAAAACCTGCAGAATATTCGGAAACGGGAGAACAAATGTGAGTGACGAGCTGTTGATAGGCATACATAATTTTTTTTTTTAATGATGGCCTCCTCTCACCCCTTATAGCCATTCCCAACCTCCATGAATGTGTTAGCATCCACAAGGAGAGTGTTCTTCGTGTTTTAGGATAACACTATCACCTTGAAGTGCTATGAATAAAGTCTTTGCCCACCCTTTCTTGCTTCTATCTAAGGAGCTTATCCGTTCGGATTCCTCCCGCTACATTGAAACACGCCGACCTACTTTTCCACAATACCGGCGTGTTAATCTGTTGAAGCGTTAACCTTCCCGGGGACAGCCTATCTGATCCAGACTCGCTTAGCATATGTCCTTCCCGCACTCCTCACAGGTTCATCATATGTCGAGGGTCACCATTGCTACCATCAGTAAGCACGAATTCCTCACTGATTCGTGTAGGTGGAGAGATCAAAATAGCCATAGTGTGAACCCCCCACGACTTACACGGTGCCAACTTACATCCCAATTTTTGGGATCCCTTAACTGAAAACACGATCGGTTAATCGGAAACCGTGAATGAAATGATAATGAGTAACCGGCGCATTAAAATTGGAGAAATTGCCAGTGAAGATAACGTCTGTGAAAGTATTGTGTATGCGATTTCATTCACGATCAGCTTGGTTACCCCAACATTTGTGCACAAATTGTGCCACATCTGTTGACCGACAACCACAAACGTCAACTTTTTGCATCAGCTCTTTTATTTTAATCAACATTATTCCATGACTGGTCCACATGTTTTGAAAGAAATCCTCATACGGGATGAGAGCTGGGTGCTACATTACACTATTTAAACTGAAACGCAGAAATGGAGGTACAAAAATACAGGCAGTAAAATAATATATATACATATGTAGGTTTGTCTTATAAATATGTAATTGTTTCATAGATCGGGTGCAACTTACTTTATGATCGTCCCTCGTATTTTACTCACTGTCAAGCAGTCTTGAAAGCATCCATTTTTTTGAAAAGGAGTAGTCAAATGAGTGGTTACATGAGTGTAAAAATGATAAAAAATACATCTGAATAAAAAAAAAATTATTTTAAAAGTATTTTAGTTGTCTTAAACAAAAATTTATGATTGTAATATTAATCTCTGTGGCTATTATATAATAAAATCTAATAATCGTATTAGGTAGTATGACGATGCTAACAAAACTGTACATTACCGCTATTTAAATTATATTGAACATGATATATTAATCAGCTCGGAAGTCCTGAACGTTGCATAATTTAAAAATAAGTACAGTACTGAAATGACAACTCATGCATCTGAAACACAAAAAAACATATTTTATAAATCTCAAACAATAATCAATTAGAATATTAATTAACTAAATGGATGTTTTCCAATAAAATCTTATAATTGTAAATCACATGTATAAACCAACAAAAAATATAGAACTAACTTACTGAGAAAAATGATTACTACCGTTATGGAATTAACACGTAACGTCATTTATTAGTCACATCGAACAGCTCTTTGAAATAGGATGACTTTATTACTAAGCAAACATTTTTAAATCTAACAGATGTACCTGAAAACAAAAAAAAAATTATTTGTCAGAAAAATGATCTTGTTGAGTTTATTGAAACAGTAGTTATATTATCTAATAATTATCATAAAAAATTATTATTACCTTTTAGAAAATATGGTGATGGTGAATAATTATCACAAACATTTTCTTGAATTTTAGGAGCTGCAGTAGAATCAGGCTGTACATTTGAAGGGCTGATCGTATATTTGTATCCTAGCAACATTCTTTTTAACAACGTTCACTTTACTAGGCCCTTCAACTAAACACACACACAATAGAACAAAAGAATTATGTTAAACAAATATTTGTTGTAATTTTTTTAATCGTTTAATAAAAAAAAACACATCTGAAGCACCATTCAAAACATAATGGTATAATTAATCACTACAAATTATAAACATGATATAAAATACAAAACCCTATTTATTAATCAAATAAAAAGAAAATTACTATTTGTCAAAAATAAATATTTCATATCTATTAAATATAAAAACAACAATTACACAGTATTGTTCAAAATCTACAAATGCAGAATTCAATTGAAAATATACTATCTAATAGAACTGGAGATGTAAATCATGCACTGATAAAATGAGCTACTTATGACAGTATTTATACCGCCATAAGAGTAGTATTTACTATTGGTTTTTTTGTTGTTTAATTGGTTTTCCGCTATTCTACATTCCTTTGTGTGTTTTTACATTTTTTCAAATTAATTTAACATTGGGCTATTATCTAATAAAATCTATCTAGCAATCATGCAACTATAAACTGTTAGAATGTTAGAATACCAGACGATGCTAAAAACATGTACGTTACGACTATGTAATAAATAATATACATGATACATTACCGAGAGTCCAGACGTTTTGAAAGTGAGATAACTATACAAAAGTAGATGGTATAAATGATAACTCATCCATCTGAAAAAAAAAATTTTTAATTGACTAAAACAAAAATTAATAAATTACATTAATTAAATTATATGGGTATCATCCAATAAAATGTAATAATCATATAATATGTATAATGTCATAGAATATATGATGATGCTGAAAAAACTGAACGTTACCTCATAGTAATCCCTACTGTAAATGATTCAACAAGTCCGTCAAAAATTGAGTTACACCTTCTCGTCTGTTATACTTAAAGGAATAAATTAATATGTTCTGATGCAGCACTAGCTTTGTTGTTGTTTTCACCGTCCCCCAGCAGCAGTTCTGTACATCATTCAGTGTATATGCAATATCGTGTTTAACACATCGTGTACTCTAGAGGTTTTGTCGATTACAGAACTGCGTTCGGTAGTCCGATTTTTGTAAGCAAATAATTACACTTGTGAAATTCCTCAGCAAATTGTTGAGATATACGATGAGAATAAATATCGTATACCCCACGATAATAAAAACCTGCAGAATATTCGGAAACGGGAGAACAAATGTGAGTGACGAGCTGGTGATAGGCATACATAAATTTTTTTTTTAATGTTGGCCTCCTCTCACCCCTTATAGCCATTCCCAACCACCATGAATGTGTTTAGCATCCACAAGGAGAGTGTTCTTCGTGTTTTAGGATAACACTATCACCTTGAAGTGCTATGAATAAAGTCTTTGCCCACCCTTTCTTGCTTCTATCTAAGGAGCTTATCCGTTCGGATCCCTCCCGCTACATTGAAACACGCCGACCTACTTTTCCACAATACCGGCGTGTTAATCTGTTGAAGCGTTAACCTTCCCGGGGACAGCCTATCTGATCCAGACTCGCTTAGCACATGTCCTTCCCGCACTCCTCACAGGTTCATCATATGTCGAGGGTCACCATTGCTACCATCAGTAAGCACGAATTCCTCACTGATTCGTGTGGGTGGAGAGATCAAAATAGCCATAGTGTGAACCCCCCACGACTTACACGGTGCCAACTTACATCCCAATTTTTGGGATCCCTTAACAGAAACACGATGGGTTAATCGGAAACCGTGAATGAAATGATAATGAGTAACCGGCGCATTAGAATGGGAGAAATTGCCAGTGAAGATAACGTCTGTGAAAGTATTGTGTATGCGATTTCATTCACGATCACCTTGGTTACCCCAACATTTGTGCACAAATTGTGCCACATCTGTTGACCGACAACCACAAACGTCAACTTTTTGCATCAGCTCTTTTAGTTTAATCAACATTATTCCATGACTGGTCCACATGTTTTGAAAGAAATCCTCACAGAGGATTAGAGCTGGGTGCTACATTACACTATTTAAACTGCAACACAGAAATGGAGGTACAAAAATACAGGCAGTAAAATAATATATATACATATGTAGGTTTGTCTTATAAATATGTAATTGTTTCATAGATCGGGTGCAACTTACTTTATGATCGTCCCTCGTATTTTACTCACTGTCAAGCAGTCTTGAAAGCATCCATTTTTTTGAAAAGGAGTAGTCAAATGAGTGGTTACATGAGTGTAAAAATGATAAAAAATACATCTGAATAAAAAAAAAATTATTTTAAAAGTATTTTAGTTGTCTTAAACAAAAATTTATGATTGTAATATTAATCTCTGTGGCTATTATATAATAAAATCTAATAATCGTATTAGGTAGTATGACGATGCTAACAAAACTGTACATTACCGCTATTTAAATTATATTGAACATGATATATTAATCAGCTCGGAAGTCCTGAAAGTTGCATAATTTTAAAATAAGTACAGTACTGAAATGACAACTCATGCATCTGAAACACAAAAAAACATATTTTATAAATCTCAAACAATAATCAATTAGAATATTAATTAACTAAATGGATGTTTTCCAATAAAATCTTATAATTGTAAATCACATGTATAAACCAACAAAAAATATAGAACTAACTTACTGAGAAAAATGATTACTACCGTTATGGAATTAACACGTAACGTCATTTATTAGTCACATCGAACAGCTCTTTGAAATAGGATGAATTTATTACTAAGCAAACATTTTTAAATCTAACAGATGTACCTGAAAACAAAAAAAAAAATTATTTGTCAGAAAAATGATCTTGTTGAGATTATTGAAACAGTAGTTATATTATCTAATAATTATCATAAAAAATTATTATTACCTTTTAGAAAATATGGTGATGGTGAATAATTATCACAAACATTTTCTTGAATTTTAGGAGCTGCAGTAGAATCAGGCTGTACATTTGAAGGGCTGATCGTATATTTGTATCCTAGCAACATTCTTTTTAACAACGTTCACTTTACTAGGCCCTTCAACTAAACACACACACAATAGAACAAAAGAATTATGTTAAACAAATATTTGTTGTAATTTTGTTAATCGTTTAATAAAAAAAAACACATTTGAAGCACCATTCAAAACATAATGGTATAATTAATCACTACAAATTATAAACATGATAAAAAATACAAAACCCTATTTATTAATCAAATAAAAAGAAAATTACTATTTGTCAAAAATAAATATTTCATATCTTGAAATATAAAAACAACAATTACACAGTATTGTTCAAAATCTACAAATGCAGAATTCAATTGAAAATATACTATCTAATAGAACTGGAGATGTAAATCATGCACTGATAAAATGAGCTACTTATGACAGTATTTATACCGCCATAAGAGTAGTATTTACTATTGGTTTTTTTTGTTATTTAATTGGTTTTCCGCTATTCTACATTCGTTTGTGTGTTTTTACATTTTTTCAAATTAATTTAACATTGGGCTATTATCTAGTAAAATCTATCTAGCAATCATGCAACTATAAACTGTTAGAATGTTAGAATACCAGACGATGCTAAAATCCTGTACGTTACGACTATGTAATAAATAATATACATGATACATTACCGAGAGTCCAGACGTTTTGAAAGTGAGATAACTATACAAAAGTAGATGGTATAAATGATAACTCATTCATCTGAAAAAAAAAATTTTTAATTGACTAAAACAAAAATTAATAAATTACATTAATTAAATTATATGGGTATCATCCAATAAAATGTAATAATCATATAATATGTATAATGTCAAAGAATATATGATGATGCTGAAAAAACTGAACGTTACCTCATTGTAATCCCTACTGTAAATGATTCAACAAGTCCGTCAAAAATTGAGTTACACCTTCTCGTCTGTTATACTTAAAGGAATAAATTAATATGTTCTGATGCAGCACTAGCTTTGTTGTTGTTTTCACCGTCCCCCAGCAGCAGTTCTGTACATCATTCAGTGTATATGCAATATCGTGTTTAACACATCGTGTACTCTAGAGGTTTTGTCGATTACAGAACTGCGTTCGGTAGTCCGATTTTTGTAAGCAAATAATTACACTTGTGAAATTCCTCAGCAAATTGTTGAGATATACGATGAGAATAAATATCGTATACCCCACGATAATAAAAACCTGCAGAATATTCGGAAACGGGAGAACAAATGTGAGTGACGAGCTGGTGATAGGCATACATAAATTTTTTTTTTTAATGTTGGCCTCCTCTCACCCCTTATAGCCATTCCCAACCACCATGAATGTGTTTAGCATCCACAAGGAGAGTGTTCTTCGGGTTTTAGGATAACACTATCACCTTGAAGTGCTATGAATAAAGTCTTTGCCCAACCTTTCTTGCTTCTATCTAAGGAGCTTATCCGTCCGGATCCCTCCCGCTACATTGAAACACGCCGACCTACTTTTCCACAATACCGGCGTGTTAATCTGTTGAAGCGTTAACCTTCCCGGGGACAGCCTATCTGATCCAGACTTGCTTAGCACATGTCCTTCCCGCACTCCTCACAGGTTCATCATATGTCGAGGGTCACCATTGCTACCATCAGTAAGCACGAATTCCTCACTGATTCGTGTGGGTGGAGAGATCAAAATAGCCATAGTGTGAACCCCCCACGACTTACACGGTGCCAACTTACATCCCAATTTTTGGGATCCCTTAACTGAAAACACGATGGGTTAATCGGAAACCGTGAATGAAATGATAATGAGTAACCGGCGCATTAGAATGGGAGAAATTGCCAGTGAAGATAACGTCTGTGAAAGTATTGTGTATGCGATTTCATTCACGATCACCTTGGTTACCCCAACATTTGTGCACAAATTGTGCCACATCTGTTGACCGACAACCACAAACGTCAACTTTTTGCATCAGCTCTTTTAGTTTAATCAACATTATTCCATGACTGGTCCACATGTTTTGAAAGAAATCCTCATACGGGATGAGAGCTGGGTGCTACATTACACTATTTAAACTGAAACGCAGAAATGGAGGTACAAAAATACAGGCAGTAAAATAATATATATACATATGTAGGTTTGTCTTATAAATATGTAATTGTTTCATAGATCGGGTGCAACTTACTTTATGATCGTCCCTCGTATTTTACTCACTGTCAAGCAGTCTTGAAAGCATCCATTTTTTTGAAAAGGAGTAGTCAAATGAGTGGTTACATGAGTGTAAAAATGATAAAAAATACATCTGAATAAAAAAAAATTATTTTAAAAGTATTTTAGTTGTCTTAAACAAAAATTTATGATTGTAATATTAATCTCTGTGGCTATTATATAATAAAATCTAATAATCGTATTAGGTAGTATGACGATGCTAACAAAACTGTACATTACCGCTATTTAAATTATATTGAACATGATATATTAATCAGCTCGGAAGTCCTGAAAGTTGCATAATTTTAAAATAAGTACAGTACTGAAATGACAACTCATGCATCTGAAACACAAAAAAACATATTTTATAAATCTCAAACAATAATCAATTAGAATATTAATTAACTAAATGGATGTTTTCCAATAAAATCTTATAATTGTAAATCACATGTATAAACCAACAAAAAATATAGAACTAACTTACTGAGAAAAATGATTACTACCGTTATGGAATTAACACGTAACGTCATTTATTAGTCACATCGAACAGCTCTTTGAAATAGGATGAATTTATTACTAAGCAAACATTTTTAAATCTAACAGATGTACCTGAAAACAAAAAAAAAAATTATTTGTCAGAAAAATGATCTTGTTGAGATTATTGAAACAGTAGTTATATTATCTAATAATTATCATAAAAAATTATTATTACCTTTTAGAAAATATGGTGATGGTGAATAATTATCACAAACATTTTCTTGAATTTTAGGAGCTGCAGTAGAATCAGGCTGTACATTTGAAGGGCTGATCGTATATTTGTATCCTAGCAACATTCTTTTTAACAACGTTCACTTTACTAGGCCCTTCAACTAAACACACACACAATAGAACAAAAGAATTATGTTAAACAAATATTTGTTGTAATTTTTTTAATCGTTTAATAAAAAAAACACATCTGAAGCACCATTCAAAACATAATGGTATAATTAATCACTACAAATTATAAACATGATAAAAAATACAAAACCCTATTTATTAATCAAATAAAAAGAAAATTACTATTTGTCAAAAATAAATATTTCATATCTTGAAATATAAAAACAACAATTACACAGTATTGTTCAAAATCTACAAATGCAGAATTCAATTGAAAATATACTATCTAATAGAACTGGAGATGTAAATCATGCACTGATAAAATGAGCTACTTATGACAGTATTTATACCGCCATAAGAGTAGTATTTACTATTGGTTTTTTTTGTTATTTAATTGGTTTTCCGCTATTCTACATTCGTTTGTGTGTTTTTACATTTTTTCAAATTAATTTAACATTGGGCTATTATCTAGTAAAATCTATCTAGCAATCATGCAACTATAAACTGTTAGAATGTTAGAATACCAGACGATGCTAAAAACCTGTACGTTACGACTATGTAATAAATAATATACATGATACATTACCGAGAGTCCAGACGTTTTGAAAGTGAGATAACTATACAAAAGTAGATGGTATAAATGATAACTCATTCATCTGAAAAAAAAAATTTTTAATTGACTAAAACAAAAATTAATAAATTACATTAATTAAATTATATGGGTATCATCCAATAAAATGTAATAATCATATAATATGTATAATGTCAAAGAATATATGATGATGCTGAAAAAACTGAACGTTACCTCATTGTAATCCCTACTGTAAATGATTCAACAAGTCCGTCAAAAATTGAGTTACACCTTCTCGTCTGTTATACTTAAAGGAATAAATTAATATGTTCTGATGCAGCACTAGCTTTGTTGTTGTTTTCACCGTCCCCCAGCAGCAGTTCTGTACATCATTCAGTGTATATGCATTATCGTGTTTAACACATCGTGTACTCTAGAGGTTTTGTCGATACAGAACTGCGTTCGGTAGTCCGATTTTTGTAAGCAAATAATTACACTTGTGAAATTCCTCAGCAAATTGTTGAGATATACGATGAGAATAAATATCGTATACCCCACGATAATAAAAACCTGCAGAATATTCGGAAACGGGAGAACAAATGTGAGTGACGAGCTGGTGATAGGCATACATAAATTTTTTTTTTTAATGTTGGCCTCCTCTCACCCCTTATAGCCATTCCCAACCACCATGAATGTGTTTAGCATCCACAAGGAGAGTGTTCTTCGTGTTTTAGGATAACACTATCACCTTGAAGTGCTATGAATAAAGTCTTTGCCCACCCGTTCTTGCTTCTATCTAAGGAGCTTATCCGTTCGGATCCCTCCCGCTACATTGAAACACGCCGACCTACTTTTCCACAATACCGGCGTGTTAATCTGTTGAAGCGTTAACCTTCCCGGGGACAGCCTATCTGATCCAGACTCGCTTAGCACATGTCCTTCCCGCACTCCTCACAGGTTCATCATATGTCGAGGGTCACCATTGCTACCATCAGTAAGCACGAATTCCTCACTGATTCGTGTGGGTGGAGAGATCAAAATAGCCATAGTGTGAACCCCCCACGACTTACACGGTGCCAACTTACATCCCAATTTTTGGGATCCCTTAACAGAAACACGATGGGTTAATCGGAAACCGTGAATGAAATGATAATGAGTAACCGGCGCATTAGAATGGGAGAAATTGCCAGTGAAGATAACGTCTGTGAAAGTATTGTGTATGCGATTTCATTCACGATCACCTTGGTTACCCCAACATTTGTGCACAAATTGTGCCACATCTGTTGACCGACAACCACAAACGTCAACTTTTTGCATCAGCTCTTTTAGTTTAATCAACATTATTCCATGACTGGTCCACATGTTTTGAAAGAAATCCTCACAGAGGATTAGAGCTGGGTGCTACATTACACTATTTAAACTGCAACACAGAAATGGAGGTACAAAAATACAGGCAGTAAAATAATATATATACATATGTAGGTTTGTCTTATAAATATGTAATTGTTTCATAGATCGGGTGCAACTTACTTTATGATCGTCCCTCGTATTTTACTCACTGTCAAGCAGTCTTGAAAGCATCCATTTTTTTGAAAAGGAGTAGTCAAATGAGTGGTTACATGAGTGTAAAAATGATAAAAAATACATCTGAATCAAAAAAAAAAATTATTTTAAAAGTATTTTAGTTGTCTTAAACAAAAATTTATGATTGTAATATTAATCTCTGTGGCTATTATATAATAAAATCTAATAATCGTATTAGGTAGTATGACGATGCTAACAAAACTGTACATTACCGCTATTTAAATTATATTGAACATGATATATTAATCAGCTCGGAAGTCCTGAACGTTGCATAATTTAAAAATAAGTACAGTACTGAAATGACAACTCATGCATCTGAAACACAAAAAAACATATTTTATAAATCTCAAACAATAATCAATTAGAATATTAATTAACTAAATGGATGTTTTACAATAAAATCTTATAATTGTAAATCACATGTATAAACCAACAAAAAATATAGAACTAACTTACTGAGAAAAATGATTACTACCGTTATGGAATTAACACGTAACGTCATTTATTAGTCACATCGAACAGCTCTTTGAAATAGGATGACTTTATTACTAAGCAAACATTTTTAAATCTAACAGATGTACCTGAAAACAAAAAAAAAATTATTTGTCAGAAAAATGATCTTGTTGAGTTTATTGAAACAGTAGTTATATTATCTAATAATTATCATAAAAAATTATTATTACCTTTTAGAAAATATGGTGATGGTGAATAATTATCACAAACATTTTCTTGAATTTTAGGAGCTGCAGTAGAATCAGGCTGTACATTTGAAGGGCTGATCGTATATTTGTATCCTAGCAACATTCTTTTTAACAACGTTCACTTTACTAGGCCCTTCAACTAAACACACACACAATAGAACAAAAGAATTATGTTAAACAAATATTTGTTGTAATTTTTTTAATCGTTTAATAAAAAAAAACACATCTGAAGCACCATTCAAAACATAATGGTATAATTAATCACTACAAATTATAAACATGATAAAAAATACAAAACCCTATTTATTAATCAAATAAAAAGAAAATTACTATTTGTCAAAAATAAATATTTCATATCTATTAAATATAAAAACAACAATTACACAGTATTGTTCAAAATCTACAAATGCAGAATTCAATTGAAAATATACTATCTAATAGAACTGGAGATGTAAATCATGCACTGATAAAATGAGCTACTTATGACAGTATTTATACCGCCATAAGAGTAGTATTTACTATTGGTTTTTTTGTTATTTAATTGGTTTTCCGCTATTCTACATTCCTTTGTGTGTTTTTACATTTTTTCAAATTAATTTAACATTGGGCTATTATCTAATAAAATCTATCTAGCAATCATGCAACTATAAACTGTTAGAATGTTAGAATACCAGACGATGCTAAAAACCTGTACGTTACGACTATGTAATAAATAATATACATGATACATTACCGAGAGTCCAGACGTTTTGAAAGTGAGATAACTATACAAAAGTAGATGGTATAAATGATAACTCATCCATCTGAAAAAAAAAATTTTTAATTGACTAAAACAAAAATTAATAAATTACATTAATTAAATTATATGGGTATCATCCAATAAAATGTAATAATCATATAATATGTATAATGTCATAGAATATATGATGATGCTGAAAAAACTGAACGTTACCTCATAGTAATCCCTACTGTAAATGATTCAACAAGTCCGTCAAAAATTGAGTTACACCTTCTCGTCTGTTATACTGAAAGGAATAAATTAATGTGTTCTGATGCAGCACTAGCTTTGTTGTTGTTTTCACCGTCCCCCAGCAGCAGTATTGTACATCATTCAGTGTATATGCATTATCGTGTTTAACACATCGTGTACTCTAGAGGTTTTGTCGATACAGAACTGCGTTCGGTAGTCCGATTTTTGTAAGCAAATAATTACACTTGTGAAATTCCTCAGCAAATTGTTGAGATATACGATGAGAATAAATATCATATACCCCACGATAATAAAAACCTGCAGAATATTCGGAAACGGGAGAACAAATGTGAGTGACGAGCTGTTGATAGGCATACATAATTTTTTTTTTTAATGATGGCCTCCTCTCACCCCTTATAGCCATTCCCAACCTCCATGAATGTGTTAGCATCCACAAGGAGAGTGTTCTTCGTGTTTTAGGATAACACTATCACCTTGAAGTGCTATGAATAAAGTCTTTGCCCACCCTTTCTTGCTTCTATCTAAGGAGCTTATCCGTTCGGATTCCTCCCGCTACATTGAAACACGCCGACCTACTTTTCCACAATACCGGCGTGTTAATCTGTTGAAGCGTTAACCTTCCCGGGGACAGCCTATCTGATCCAGACTCGCTTAGCATATGTCCTTCCCGCACTCCTCACAGGTTCATCATATGTCGAGGGTCACCATTGCTACCATCAGTAAGCACGAATTCCTCACTGATTCGTGTAGGTGGAGAGATCAAAATAGCCATAGTGTGAACCCCCCACGACTTACACGGTGCCAACTTACATCCCAATTTTTGGGATCCCTTAACTGAAAACACGATCGGTTAATCGGAAACCGTGAATGAAATGATAATGAGTAACCGGCGCATTAAAATTGGAGAAATTGCCAGTGAAGATAACGTCTGTGAAAGTATTGTGTATGCGATTTCATTCACGATCAGCTTGGTTACCCCAACATTTGTGCACAAATTGTGCCACATCTGTTGACCGACAACCACAAACGTCAACTTTTTGCATCAGCTCTTTTATTTTAATCAACATTATTCCATGACTGGTCCACATGTTTTGAAAGAAATCCTCATACGGGATGAGAGCTGGGTGCTACATTACACTATTTAAACTGAAACGCAGAAATGGAGGTACAAAAATACAGGCAGTAAAATAATATATATACATATGTAGGTTTGTCTTATAAATATGTAATTGTTTCATAGATCGGGTGCAACTTACTTTATGATCGTCCCTCGTATTTTACTCACTGTCAAGCAGTCTTGAAAGCATCCATTTTTTTGAAAAGGAGTAGTCAAATGAGTGGTTACATGAGTGTAAAAATGATAAAAAATACATCTGAATAAAAAAAAAATTATTTTAAAAGTATTTTAGTTGTCTTAAACAAAAATTTATGATTGTAATATTAATCTCTGTGGCTATTATATAATAAAATCTAATAATCGTATTAGGTAGTATGACGATGCTAACAAAACTGTACATTACCGCTATTTAAATTATATTGAACATGATATATTAATCAGCTCGGAAGTCCTGAACGTTGCATAATTTAAAAATAAGTACAGTACTGAAATGACAACTCATGCATCTGAAACACAAAAAAACATATTTTATAAATCTCAAACAATAATCAATTAGAATATTAATTAACTAAATGGATGTTTTCCAATAAAATCTTATAATTGTAAATCACATGTATAAACCAACAAAAAATATAGAACTAACTTACTGAGAAAAATGATTACTACCGTTATGGAATTAACACGTAACGTCATTTATTAGTCACATCGAACAGCTCTTTGAAATAGGATGACTTTATTACTAAGCAAACATTTTTAAATCTAACAGATGTACCTGAAAACAAAAAAAAAATTATTTGTCAGAAAAATGATCTTGTTGAGTTTATTGAAACAGTAGTTATATTATCTAATAATTATCATAAAAAATTATTATTACCTTTTAGAAAATATGGTGATGGTGAATAATTATCACAAACATTTTCTTGAATTTTAGGAGCTGCAGTAGAATCAGGCTGTACATTTGAAGGGCTGATCGTATATTTGTATCCTAGCAACATTCTTTTTAACAACGTTCACTTTACTAGGCCCTTCAACTAAACACACACACAATAGAACAAAAGAATTATGTTAAACAAATATTTGTTGTAATTTTGTTAATCGTTTAATAAAAAAAAACACATCTGAAGCACCATTCAAAACATAATGGTATAATTAATCACTACAAATTATAAACATGATAAAAAATACAAAACCCTATTTATTAATCAAATAAAAAGAAAATTACTATTTGTCAAAAATAAATATTTCATATCTATTAAATATAAAAACAACAATTACACAGTATTGTTCAAAATCTACAAATGCAGAATTCAATTGAAAATATACTATCTAATAGAACTGGAGATGTAAATCATGCACTGATAAAATGAGCTACTTATGACAGTATTTATACCGCCATAAGAGTAGTATTTACTATTGGTTTTTTTGTTATTTAATTGGTTTTCCGCTATTCTACATTCCTTTGTGTGTTTTTACATTTTTTCAAATTAATTTAACATTGGGCTATTATCTAATAAAATCTATCTAGCAATCATGCAACTATAAACTGTTAGAATGTTAGAATACCAGACGATGCTAAAAACCTGTACGTTACGACTATGTAATAAATAATATACATGATACATTACCGAGAGTCCAGACGTTTTGAAAGTGAGATAACTATACAAAAGTAGATGGTATAAATGATAACTCATCCATCTGAAAAAAAAAATTTTTAATTGACTAAAACAAAAATTAATAAATTACATTAATTAAATTATATGGGTATCATCCAATAAAATGTAATAATCATATAATATGTATAATGTCATAGAATATATGATGATGCTGAAAAAACTGAACGTTACCTCATAGTAATCCCTACTGTAAATGATTCAACAAGTCCGTCAAAAATTGAGTTACACCTTCTCGTCTGTTATACTGAAAGGAATAAATTAATGTGTTCTGATGCAGCACTAGCTTTGTTGTTGTTTTCACCGTCCCCCAGCAGCAGTATTGTACATCATTCAGTGTATATGCATTATCGTGTTTAACACATCGTGTACTCTAGAGGTTTTGTCGATACAGAACTGCGTTCGGTAGTCCGATTTTTGTAAGCAAATAATTACACTTGTGAAATTCCTCAGCAAATTGTTGAGATATACGATGAGAATAAATATCATATACCCCACGATAATAAAAACCTGCAGAATATTCGGAAACGGGAGAACAAATGTGAGTGACGAGCTGTTGATAGGCATACATAATTTTTTTTTTTAATGATGGCCTCCTCTCACCCCTTATAGCCATTCCCAACCTCCATGAATGTGTTAGCATCCACAAGGAGAGTGTTCTTCGTGTTTTAGGATAACACTATCACCTTGAAGTGCTATGAATAAAGTCTTTGCCCACCCTTTCTTGCTTCTATCTAAGGAGCTTATCCGTTCGGATTCCTCCCGCTACATTGAAACACGCCGACCTACTTTTCCACAATACCGGCGTGTTAATCTGTTGAAGCGTTAACCTTCCCGGGGACAGCCTATCTGATCCAGACTCGCTTAGCATATGTCCTTCCCGCACTCCTCACAGGTTCATCATATGTCGAGGGTCACCATTGCTACCATCAGTAAGCACGAATTCCTCACTGATTCGTGTAGGTGGAGAGATCAAAATAGCCATAGTGTGAACCCCCCACGACTTACACGGTGCCAACTTACATCCCAATTTTTGGGATCCCTTAACTGAAAACACGATCGGTTAATCGGAAACCGTGAATGAAATGATAATGAGTAACCGGCGCATTAAAATTGGAGAAATTGCCAGTGAAGATAACGTCTGTGAAAGTATTGTGTATGCGATTTCATTCACGATCAGCTTGGTTACCCCAACATTTGTGCACAAATTGTGCCACATCTGTTGACCGACAACCACAAACGTCAACTTTTTGCATCAGCTCTTTTATTTTAATCAACATTATTCCATGACTGGTCCACATGTTTTGAAAGAAATCCTCATACGGGATGAGAGCTGGGTGCTACATTACACTATTTAAACTGAAACGCAGAAATGGAGGTACAAAAATACAGGCAGTAAAATAATATATATACATATGTAGGTTTGTCTTATAAATATGTAATTGTTTCATAGATCGGGTGCAACTTACTTTATGATCGTCCCTCGTATTTTACTCACTGTCAAGCAGTCTTGAAAGCATCCATTTTTTTGAAAAGGAGTAGTCAAATGAGTGGTTACATGAGTGTAAAAATGATAAAAAATACATCTGAATAAAAAAAAAATTATTTTAAAAGTATTTTAGTTGTCTTAAACAAAAATTTATGATTGTAATATTAATCTCTGTGGCTATTATATAATAAAATCTAATAATCGTATTAGGTAGTATGACGATGCTAACAAAACTGTACATTACCGCTATTTAAATTATATTGAACATGATATATTAATCAGCTCGGAAGTCCTGAAAGTTGCATAATTTTAAAATAAGTACAGTACTGAAATGACAACTCATGCATCTGAAACACAAAAAAACATATTTTATAAATCTCAAACAATAATCAATTAGAATATTAATTAACTAAATGGATGTTTTCCAATAAAATCTTATAATTGTAAATCACATGTATAAACCAACAAAAAATATAGAACTAACTTACTGAGAAAAATGATTACTACCGTTATGGAATTAACACGTAACGTCATTTATTAGTCACATCGAACAGCTCTTTGAAATAGGATGAATTTATTACTAAGCAAACATTTTTAAATCTAACAGATGTACCTGAAAACAAAAAAAAAAATTATTTGTCAGAAAAATGATCTTGTTGAGATTATTGAAACAGTAGTTATATTATCTAATAATTATCATAAAAAATTATTATTACCTTTTAGAAAATATGGTGATGGTGAATAATTATCACAAACATTTTCTTGAATTTTAGGAGCTGCAGTAGAATCAGGCTGTACATTTGAAGGGCTGATCGTATATTTGTATCCTAGCAACATTCTTTTTAACAACGTTCACTTTACTAGGCCCTTCAACTAAACACACACACAATAGAACAAAAGAATTATGTTAAACAAATATTTGTTGTAATTTTGTTAATCGTTTAATAAAAAAAAACACATTTGAAGCACCATTCAAAACATAATGGTATAATTAATCACTACAAATTATAAACATGATAAAAAATACAAAACCCTATTTATTAATCAAATAAAAAGAAAATTACTATTTGTCAAAAATAAATATTTCATATCTTGAAATATAAAAACAACAATTACACAGTATTGTTCAAAATCTACAAATGCAGAATTCAATTGAAAATATACTATCTAATAGAACTGGAGATGTAAATCATGCACTGATAAAATGAGCTACTTATGACAGTATTTATACCGCCATAAGAGTAGTATTTACTATTGGTTTTTTTTTGTTATTTAATTGGTTTTCCGCTATTCTACATTCGTTTGTGTGTTTTTACATTTTTTCAAATTAATTTAACATTGGGCTATTATCTAGTAAAATCTATCTAGCAATCATGCAACTATAAACTGTTAGA
This sequence comes from Lycorma delicatula, assembly GCF_047948215.1. Taxonomy (NCBI): domain Eukaryota; kingdom Metazoa; phylum Arthropoda; class Insecta; order Hemiptera; family Fulgoridae; genus Lycorma; species Lycorma delicatula. The sequence goes on from NC_134457.1 coordinate 915,982, forward strand.
ATGTTAGAATACCAGACGATGCTAAAATCCTGTACGTTACGACTATGTAATAAATAATATACATGATACATTACCGAGAGTCCAGACGTTTTGAAAGTGAGATAACTATACAAAAGTAGATGGTATAAATGATAACTCATTCATCTGAAAAAAAAAATTTTTAATTGACTAAAACAAAAATTAATAAATTACATTAATTAAATTATATGGGTATCATCCAATAAAATGTAATAATCATATAATATGTATAATGTCAAAGAATATATGATGATGCTGAAAAAACTGAACGTTACCTCATTGTAATCCCTACTGTAAATGATTCAACAAGTCCGTCAAAAATTGAGTTACACCTTCTCGTCTGTTATACTTAAAGGAATAAATTAATATGTTCTGATGCAGCACTAGCTTTGTTGTTGTTTTCACCGTCCCCCAGCAGCAGTTCTGTACATCATTCAGTGTATATGCAATATCGTGTTTAACACATCGTGTACTCTAGAGGTTTTGTCGATTACAGAACTGCGTTCGGTAGTCCGATTTTTGTAAGCAAATAATTACACTTGTGAAATTCCTCAGCAAATTGTTGAGATATACGATGAGAATAAATATCGTATACCCCACGATAATAAAAACCTGCAGAATATTCGGAAACGGGAGAACAAATGTGAGTGACGAGCTGGTGATAGGCATACATAAATTTTTTTTTTTAATGTTGGCCTCCTCTCACCCCTTATAGCCATTCCCAACCACCATGAATGTGTTTAGCATCCACAAGGAGAGTGTTCTTCGGGTTTTAGGATAACACTATCACCTTGAAGTGCTATGAATAAAGTCTTTGCCCAACCTTTCTTGCTTCTATCTAAGGAGCTTATCCGTCCGGATCCCTCCCGCTACATTGAAACACGCCGACCTACTTTTCCACAATACCGGCGTGTTAATCTGTTGAAGCGTTAACCTTCCCGGGGACAGCCTATCTGATCCAGACTTGCTTAGCACATGTCCTTCCCGCACTCCTCACAGGTTCATCATATGTCGAGGGTCACCATTGCTACCATCAGTAAGCACGAATTCCTCACTGATTCGTGTGGGTGGAGAGATCAAAATAGCCATAGTGTGAACCCCCCACGACTTACACGGTGCCAACTTACATCCCAATTTTTGGGATCCCTTAACTGAAAACACGATGGGTTAATCGGAAACCGTGAATGAAATGATAATGAGTAACCGGCGCATTAGAATGGGAGAAATTGCCAGTGAAGATAACGTCTGTGAAAGTATTGTGTATGCGATTTCATTCACGATCACCTTGGTTACCCCAACATTTGTGCACAAATTGTGCCACATCTGTTGACCGACAACCACAAACGTCAACTTTTTGCATCAGCTCTTTTAGTTTAATCAACATTATTCCATGACTGGTCCACATGTTTTGAAAGAAATCCTCATAGAGGATTAGAGCTGGGTGCTACATTACACTATTTAAACTGCAACACAGAAATGGAGGTACAAAAATACAGGCAGTAAAATAATATATATACATATGTAGGTTTGTCTTATAAATATGTAATTGTTTCATAGATCTGGTGCAACTTACTTTATGATTGTCCCTCGTATTTTACTCACTGTCAAGCAGTCTTGAAAGCATCCATTTTTTTGAAAAGGAGTAGTCAAATGAGTGGTTACATGAGTGTAAAAATGATAAAAAATACATCTGAATCAAAAAAAAAATTATTTTAAAAGTATTTTAGTTGTCTTAAACAAAAATTTATGATTGTAATATTAATCTCTGTGGCTATTATAAAATAAAATCTAATAATCGTATTAGGTAGTATGACGATGCTAACAAAACTGTACATTACCGCTATTTAAATTATATTGAACATGATATATTAATCAGCTCGGAAGTCCTGAAAGTTGCATAATTTTAAAATAAGTACAGTACTGAAATGACAACTCATGCATCTGAAACACAAAAAAACATATTTTATAAATCTCAAACAATAATCAATTAGAATATTAATTAACTAAATGGATGTTTTCCAATAAAATCTTATAATTGTAAATCACATGTATAAACCAACAAAAAATATAGAACTAACTTACTGAGAAAAATGATTACTACCGTTATGGAATTAACACGTAACGTCATTTATTAGTCACATCGAACAGCTCTTTGAAATAGGATGAATTTATTACTAAGCAAACATTTTTAAATCTAACAGATGTACCTGAAAACAAAAAAAAAATTATTTGTCAGAAAAATGATCTTGTTGAGATTATTGAAACAGTAGTTATATTATCTAATAATTATCATAAAAAATTATTATTACCTTTTAGAAAATATGGTGATGGTGAATAATTATCACAAACATTTTCTTGAATTTTAGGAGCTGCAGTAGAATCAGGCTGTACATTTGAAGGGCTGATCGTATATTTGTATCCTAGCAACATTCTTTTTAACAACGTTCACTTTACTAGGCCCTTCAACTAAACACACACACAATAGAACAAAAGAATTATGTTAAACAAATATTTGTTGTAATTTTTTTAATCGTTTAATAAAAAAAAACACATCTGAAGCACCATTCAAAACATAATGGTATAATTAATCACTACAAATTATAAACATGATAAAAAATACAAAACCCTATTTATTAATCAAATAAAAAGAAAATTACTATTTGTCAAAAATAAATATTTCATATCTATTAAATATAAAAACAACAATTACACAGTATTGTTCAAAATCTACAAATGCAGAATTCAATTGAAAATATACTATCTAATAGAACTGGAGATGTAAATCATGCACTGATAAAATGAGCTACTTATGACAGTATTTATACCGCCATAAGAGTACTATTTACTATTGGTTTTTTTGTTATTTAATTGGTTTTCCGCTATTCTACATTCCTTTGTGTGTTTTTACATTTTTTCAAATTAATTTAACATTGGGCTATTATCTAATAAAATCTATCTAGCAATCATGCAACTATAAACTGTTAGAATGTTAGAATACCAGACGATGCTAAAAACCTGTACGTTACGACTATGTAATAAATAATATACATGATACATTACCGAGAGTCCAGACGTTTTGAAAGTGAGATAACTATACAAAAGTAGATGGTATAAATGATAACTCATCCATCTGAAAAAAAAAAATTTCTATTGACTAAAACAAAAATTAATAAATTACATTAATTAAATTATATGGGTATCATCCAATAAAATGTAATAATCATATAATATGTATAATGTCATAGAATATATGATGATACTGAAAAAACTGAACGTTACCTCATAGTAATCCCTACTGTAAATGATTCATCAAGTCCGTCAAAAATTGAGTTACACCTTCTCGTCTGTTATACTGAAAGGAATAAATTAATGTGTTCTGATGCAGCACTAGCTTTGTTGTTGTTTTCACCGTCCCCCAGCAGCAGTATTGTACATCATTCAGTGTATATGCATTATCGTGTTTAACACATCGTGTACTCTAGAGGTTTTGTCGATACAGAACTGCGTTCGGTAGTCCGATTTTTGTAAGCAAATAATTACACTTGTGAAATTCCTCAGCAAATTGTTGAGATATACGATGAGAATAAATATCATATACCCCACGATAATAAAAACCTGCAGAATATTCGGAAACGGGAGAACAAATGTGAGTGACGAGCTGTTGATAGGCATACATAATTTTTTTTTTTTAATGATGGCCTCCTCTAACCCCTTATAGCCATTCCCAACCTCCATGAATGTGTTTAGCATCCACAAGGAGAGTGTTCTTCGTGTTTTAGGATAACACTATCACCTTGAAGTGCTATGAATAAAGTCTTTGCCCACCCTTTCTTGCTTCTATCTAAGGAGCTTATCCGTTCGGATCCCTCCCGCTACATTGAAACACGCCGACCTACTTTTCCACAATACCGGCGTGTTAATCTGTTGAAGCGTTAACCTTCCCGGGGACAGCCTATCTGATCCAGACTCGCTTAGCACATGTCCTTCCCGCACTCCTCACAGGTTCATCATATGTCGAGGGTCACCATTGCTACCATCAGTAAGCACGAATTCCTCACTGATTCGTGTGGGTGGAGAGATCAAAATAGCCATAGTGTGAACCCCCCACGACTTACACGGTGCCAACTTACATCCCAATTTTTGGGATCCCTTAACTGAAAACACGATGGGTTAATCGGAAACCGTGAATGAAATGATAATGAGTAACCGGCGCATTAGAATGGGAGAAATTGCCAGTGAAGATAACGTCTGTGAAAGTATTGTGTATGCGATTTCATTCACGATCACCTTGGTTACCCCAATATTTGTGCACAAATTGTGCCACATCTGTTGACCGACAACCACAAACGTCATCTTTTTGCATCTGCTCTTTTATTTTAATCAACATTATTCCATGACTGGTTCACATGTTTTGAAAGAAATCCTCATACGGGATGAGAGCTGGGTGCTACATTACACTATTTAAACTGCAACACAGAAATGGAGGTACAAAAATACAAGCAGTCAAATAATATATATATAAATATATATGTAGGTTTGTCTTATAAATATGTAATTGTTTCATAGTTCGGGTGCAACTTACTTTATGATCGTCCCTCGTATTTTACTCACTGTCAAGCAGTCTTGAAAGCATCCATTTTTTGGAAAGGAGTAGTTAAATGAGTGGTTAAATGAGTGTAAAAATGATAAAAATTACATCTGAAACAAAAAAAACTATTTTAAAAGTATTTCAGTTGTCTTAAACAAAAATTTATGATTGTAATATTAATCTCTGTGGCTATTATATAATAAAATCTAATAATCGTATTAGGTAGTATGACGATGCTAACAAAACTGTACATTACCGCTATTTAAATTATATTGAACATGATATATTAATCAGCTCGGAAGTCCTGAAAGTTGCATAATTTTAAAATAAGTACAGTACTTAAATGACAACTCATGCATCTGAAACACAAATAAACATATTTTATAAATCTCAAACCATAATCAATTAGAATATTAATTAACTAAATGGATGTTTTCCAATAAAATCTTATAATTGTAAATCACATGTATAAACCAACAAAAAATATAGAACTAACTTACTGAGAAAAATGTTTACTACCGTTATGGAATTAACACGTAACTTCATTTATTAGTCACATCGAACAGCTCTTTGAAATAGGATGAATTTATTTCTAAGCAAACATTTTTAAATCTAACAGATGTACCTGAAAACAAAAAAAAGATTTTTTGTCAGAAAAATGATCTTGTTGATATTATTGAAACAGTAGTTATATTATCTAATAATTATCATAAAAAAATTATTATTACCTTTTAGAAAATATGGTGATGATGGTGAATAATTATCACAAATATTTTCTTGAATTTTAGGACCTGCAGTAGAATCAGGCGGTACATTTGAAGGACTGATCGTATATTTGTATCCTAGCAACATTCTTTTAACAACGATCACTTTACTAGGCCCTTCAACTAAACACACACACAATAGAACAAAAGAATTATGTTAAACAACTATTTGTTGTAATTTTTTTAATCGTTTAATAAAAAAAAACACATCTGAAGCACCATTCAAAACATAATGGTATAATTAATCACTACAAATTATAAACATGATAAAAAATACAAAACCCTATTTATTAATCAAATAAAAAGAAAATTACTATTTGTCAAAAATAAATATTTCATATCTATTAAATATAAAAACAACAATTACACAGTATTGTTCAAAATATACAAATGCAGAATTCAATTGAAAATATACTATCTAATAGAACTGGAGATGTAAATCATGCACTGATAAAATGAGCTACTTATGACAGTATTTATACCGCCATAAGAGTAGTATTTACTATTGGTTTTTTTGTTATTTAATTGGTTTTTCGCTATTCTACATTCGTTTGTGTGTTTTTACATTTTTTCAAATTAATTTAACATTGGGCTATTATCTAGTAAAATCTATCTAGCAATCATGCAACTATAAACTGTTAGAATGTTAGAATACCAGACGATGCTAAAAACCTGTACGTTACGACTATGTAATAAATAATATACATGATACATTACCGAGAGTCCAGACGTTTTGAAAGTGAGATAACTATACAAAAGTAGATGGTATAAATGATAACTCATCCATCTGAAAAAAAAAATGTTTAATTGACTAAAACAAAAATTAATAAATTACATTAATTAAATAAATTATGTGGGTATCATCCAATAAAATGTAATAATCATATAACATGTATAATGTCATAGAATATATGATGATGCTGAAAAAACTGAACGTTACCTCATTGTAATCCCTACTGTAAATGATTCAACAAGTCCGTCAAAAATTTAGTTACACCTACTCGTCTGTTATACTGAAAGGAATAAATTAATGTGTTCTGATGCAGCACTAGCTTTGTTGTTGTTTTCACCATCCCCCAGCAGCAGTATTGTACATCATTCAGTGTATATGCATTATCGTGTTTAACACATCGTGTACTCTAGAGGTTTTGTCGATTACAGAACTGCGTTCGGTAGTCCGATTTTTGTAAGCAAATAATTACACTTGTGAAATTCCTCAGCAAATTGTTGAGATATACGATGAGAATAAATATCATATACCCCACGATAATAAAAACCTGCAGAATATTCGGAAACGGGAGAACAAATGTGAGTGACGAGCTGGTGATAGGCATACATAAATTTTTTTTTTTAATGATGGCCTCCTCTCACCGCTTATAGCCATTCCCAACCTCCATGAATGTGTTTAGCATCCACAAGGAGAGTGTTCTTCGTGTTTTAGGATAACACTATCACCTTGAAGTGCTATGAATAAAGTCTTTGCCCACCCTTTCTTGCTTCTATCTAAGGAGCTTATCCGTTCGGATCCCTCCCGCTACATTGAAACACGCCGACCTACTTTTCCACAATACCGGCGTGTTAATCTGTTGAAGCGTTAACCTTCCCGGGGACAGCCTATCTGATCCAGACTCGCTTAGCACATGTCCTTCCCGCACTCCTCACAGGTTCATCATATGTCGAGGGTCACCATTGCTACCATCAGTAAGCACGAATTCCTCACTGATTCGTGTGGGTGGAGAGATCAAAATAGCCATAGTGTGAACCCCCCACGACTTACACGGTGCCAACTTACATCCCAATTTTTGGGATCCCTTAACTGAAAACACGATGGGTTAATCGGAAACCGTGAATGAAATGATAATGAGTAACCGGCGCATTAGAATGGGAGAAATTGCCAGTGAAGATAACGTCTGTGAAAGTATTGTGTATGCGATTTCATTCACGATCACCTTGGTTACCCCAATATTTGTGCACAAATTGTGCCACATCTGTTGACCGACAACCACAAACGTCATTTTTTGCATCTGCTCTTTTATTTTAATCAACATTATTCCATGACTGGTTAACATGTTTTGAAAGAAATCCTCATACGGGATGAGAGCTGGGTGCTACATTACACTATTTAAACTGCAACACAGAAATGGAGGTACAAAAATACAGGCAGTCAAATAATATATATATATATGTAGGTTTGTCTTATAAATATGTAATTGTTTCATAGTTCGGGTGCAACTTACTTTATGATCGTCCCTCGTATTTTACTCACTGTCAAGCAGTCTTGAAAGCATCCATTTTTTGGAAAGGAGTAGTTAAATGAGTGGTTAAATGAGTGTAAAAATGATAAAAATTACATCTGAAACAAAAAAAAACTATTTTAAAAGTATTTCAGTTGTCTTAAACAAAAATTTATGATTGTAATATTAATCTCTGTGGCTATTATATAATAAAATCTAATAATCGTATTAGGTAGTATGACGATGCTAACAAAACTGTACATTACCGCTATTTAAATTATATTGAACATGATATATTAATCAGCTCGGAAGTCCTGAAAGTTGCATAATTTTAAAATAAGTACAGTACTTAAATGACAACTCATGCATCTGAAACACAAATAAACATATTTTATAATCTCAAACCATAATCAATTAGAATATCAATTAACTAAATGGATGTTTTCCAATAAAATCTTATAATTGTAAATCACATGTATAAACCAACAAAAAATATAGAACTAACTTACTGAGAAAAATGTTTACTACCGTTATGGAATTAACACGTAACTTCATTTATTAGTCACATCGAACAGCTCTTTGAAATAGGATGAATTTATTTCTAAGCAAACATTTTTAAATCTAACAGATGTACCTGAAAACAAAAAAAAGATTTTTTGTCAGAAAAATGATCTTGTTGATATTATTGAAACAGTAGTTATATTATCTAATAATTATCATAAAAAAATTATTATTACCTTTTAGAAAATATGGTGATGATGGTGAATAATTATCACAAACATTTTCTTGAATTTTAGGACCTGCAGTAGAATCAGGCTGTACATTTGAAGGGCTGATCGTATATTTGTATCCTAGCAACATTCTTTTTAACAACGTTCACTTTACTAGGCCCTTCAACTAAACACACACACAATAGAACAAAAGAATTATGTTAAACAAATATTTGTTGTAATTTTTTTAATCGTTTAATAAAAAAAAACACATCTGAAGCACCATTCAAAACATAATGGTATAATTAATCACTACAAATTATAAACATGATAAAAAATACAAAACCCTATTTATAAATCAAATAAAAAGAAAATTACTATTTTCAAAAATAAATATTTCATATCTATTAAATATAAAAACAACAATTACACAGTATTGTTCAAAATCTACAAATGCAGAATTCAATTGAAAATATACTATCTAATAGAACTGGAGATGTAAATCATGCACTGATAAAATGAGCTACTTATGACAGTATTTATACCGCCATAAGAGTAGTATTTACTATTGGTTTTTTTGTTATTTAATTGGTTTTCCGCTATTCTACATTCATTTGTGTGTTTTTACATTTTTTCAAATTAATTTAACATTGGGCTATTATCTAATAAAATCTATCTAGCAATCATGCAACTATAAACTGTTAGAATGTTAGAATACCAGACGATGCTAAGAACCTGTACGTTACGACTATGTAATAAATAATATACATGATACATTACCGAGAGTCCAGACGTTTTGAAAGTGAGATAACTATACAAAAGTAAATGGTATAAATGATAACTCATCTATCTGAAAAAAAAAAATTTTTAATTGACTAAAACAAAAATTAATAAATTACATTAATTAAATAAATTATGTGGGTATCATCCAATAAAATGTAATAATCATATAATATGTATAATGTCATAGAATATATGATGATGCTGAAAAAACTGAACGTTACCTCATTGTAATCCCTACTGTAAATGATTCAACAAGTCCGTCAAAAATTTAGTTACACCTACTCGTCTGTTATACTGAAAGGAATAAATTAATGTGTTCTGATGCAGCACTAGCTTTGTTGTTGTTTTCACCATCCCCCAGCAGCAGTATTGTACATCATTCAGTGTATATGCATTATCGTGTTTAACACATCGTGTACTCTAGAGGTTTTGTCGATTACAGAACTGCGTTCGGTAGTCCGATTTTTGTAAGCAAATAATTACACTTGTGAAATTCCTCAGCAAATTGTTGAGATATACGATGAGAATAAATATCATATACCCCACGATAATAAAAACCTGCAGAATATTCGGAAACGGGAGAACAAATGTGAGTGACGAGCTGGTGATAGGCATACATAAATTTTTTTTTTAATGATGGCCTCCTCTCACCCCTTATAGCCATTCCCAACCTCCATGAATGTGTTTAGCATCCACAAGGAGAGTGTTCTTCGTGTTTTAGGATAACACTATCACCTTGAACTGCTATGAATAAAGTCTTTGCCCACCCTTTCTTGCTTCTATCTAAGGAGCTTATCCGTTCGGATCCCTCCCGCTACATTGAAACACGCCGACCTACTTTTCCACAATACCGGCGTGTTAATCTGTTGAAGCGTTAACCTTCCCGGGGACAGCCTATCTGATCCAGACTCTCTTAGCACATGTCCTTCCCGCACTCCTCACAGGTTCATCATATGTCGAGGGTCACCATTGCTACCATCAGTAAGCACGAATTCCTCACTGATTCGTGTGGGTGGAGAGATCAAAATAGCCATAGTGTGAACCCCCCACGACTTACACGGTGCCAACTTACATCCCAATTTTTGGGATCCCTTAACTGAAAACACGATGGGTTAATCGGAAACCGTGAATGAAATGATAATGAGTAACCGGCGCATTAGAATGGGAGAAATTGCCAGTGAAGATAACGTCTGTGAAAGTATTGTGTATGCGATTTCATTCACGATCACCTTGGTTACCCCAATATTTGTGCACAAATTGTGCCACATCTGTTGACCGACAACCACAAACGTCATCTTTTTGCATCTGCTCTTTTATTTTAATCAACATTATTCCATGACTGGTTCACATGTTTTGAAAGAAATCCTCATACGGGATGAGAGCTGGGTGGTACATTACACTATTTAAACTGCAACACAGAAATGGAGGTACAAAAATACAGGCAGTCAAATAATATATATATATATGTAGGTTTGTCTTATAAATATGTAATTGTTTCATAGTTCGGGTGCAACTTACTTTATGATCGTCCCTCGTATTTTACTCACTGTCAAGCAGTCTTGAAAGCATCCATTTTTTGGAAAGGAGTAGTTAAATGAGTGTAAAAATGATAAAAATTACATCTGAAACAAAAAAAATTATTTTAAAAGTATTTTAGTTGTCTTAAACAAAAATTTATGATTGTAATATTAATCTCTGTGGCTATGATATAATAAAATCTAATAATCGTATTAGGTAGTATGACGATGCTAACAAAACTGTACATTACCGCTATTAAAATTATATTGAACATGATATAATAATCAGCTCGGAAGTCCTGAAAGTTGCATAATTTTAAAATAAGTACAGTACTTAAATGACAACTCATGCATCTGAAACACAAATAAACATATTTTATAAATCTCAAACCATAATCAATTAGAATATTAATTAACTAAATGGATGTTTTCCAATAAAATCTTATAATTGTAAATCACATGTATAAACCAACAAAAAATATAGAACTAACTTACTGAGAAAAATGTTTACTACCGTTATGGAATTAACACGTAACGTCATTTATTAGTCACATCGAACAGCTCTTTGAAATAGGATAAATTTATTTCTAAGCAAACATTTTTAAATCTAACAGATGTACCTGAAAACAAAAAAAAAGATTATTTGTCAGAAAAATGATCTTGTTGATATTATTGAAACAGTAGTTATATTATCTAATAATTATCATAAAAAAATTATTATTACCTTTTAGAAAATATGGTGATGATGGTGAATAATTATCACAAACATTTTCTTGAATTTTAGGACCTGAAGTAGAATCAGGCTGTACATTTGAAGGACTGATCGTATATTTGTATCCTAGCAACATTCTTTTAACAACGTTCACTTTACTAGGCCCTTCAACTAAACACACACACAATAGAACAAAAGAATTATGTTAAACAAATATTTGTTGTAATTTTTTTAATCGTTTAATAAAAAAAAACACATCTGAAGCACCATTCAAAACATAATGGTATAATTAATCACTACAAATTATAAACATGATAAAAAATACAAAACCCTATTTATTAATCAAATAAAAAGAAAATTACTATTTGTCAAAAATAAATATTTCATATCTTGAAATATAAAAACAACAATTACACAGTATTGTTCAAAATCTACAAATGCAGAATTCAATTGAAAATATACTATCTAATAGAACTGGAGATGTAAATCATGCACTGATAAAATGAGCTACTTATGACAGTATTTATACCGCCATAAGAGTAGTATTTACTATTGGTTTTTTTTGTTATTTAATTGGTTTTCCGCTATTCTACATTCGTTTGTGTGTTTTTACATTTTTTCAAATTAATTTAACATTGGGCTATTATCTAGTAAAATCTATCTAGCAATCATGCAACTATAAACTGTTAGAATGTTAGAATACCAGACGATGCTAAAAACCTGTACGTTACGACTATGTAATAAATAATATACATGATACATTACCGAGAGTCCAGACGTTTTGAAAGTGAGATAACTATACAAAAGTAGATGGTATAAATGATAACTCATCCATCTGAAAAAAAAAATTTTTAATTGACTAAAACAAAAATTAATAAATTACATTAATTAAATAAATTATGTGGGTATCATCCAATAAAATGTAATAATCATATAATATGTATAATGTCATAGAATATATGATGATGCTGAAAAAACTGAACGTTACCTCATTGTAATCCCTACTGTAAATGATTCAACAAGTCCGTCAAAAATTTAGTTACACCTACTCGTCTGTTATACTGAAAGGAATAAATTAATGTGTTCTGATGCAGCACTAGCTTTGTTGTTGTTTTCACCGTCCCCCAGCAGCAGTATTGTACATCATTCAGTGTATATGCATTATCGTGTTTAACACATCGTGTACTCTAGAGGTTTTGTCGATTACAGAACTGCGTTCGGTAGTCCGATTTTTGTAAGCAAATAATTACACTTGTGAAATTCCTCAGCAAATTGTTGAGATATACGATGAGAATAAATATCATATACCCCACGATAATAAAAACCTGCAGAATATTCGGAAACGGGAGAACAAATGTGAGTGACGAGCTGGTGATAGGCATACATAAATTTTTTTTTTAATGATGGCCTCCTCTCACCCCTTATAGCCATTCCCAACCTCCATGAATGTGTTTAGCATCCACAAGGAGAGTGTTCTTCGTGTTTTAGGATAACACTATCACCTTGAACTGCTATGAATAAAGTCTTTGCCCACCCTTTCTTGCTTCTATCTAAGGAGCTTATCCGTTCGGATCCCTCCCGCTACATTGAAACACGCCGACCTACTTTTCCACAATACCGGCGTGTTAATCTGTTGAAGCGTTAACCTTCCCGGGGACAGCCTATCTGATCCAGACTCTCTTAGCACATGTCCTTCCCGCACTCCTCACAGGTTCATCATATGTCGAGGGTCACCATTGCTACCATCAGTAAGCACGAATTCCTCACTGATTCGTGTGGGTGGAGAGATCAAAATAGCCATAGTGTGAACCCCCCACGACTTACACGGTGCCAACTTACATCCCAATTTTTGGGATCCCTTAACTGAAAACACGATGGGTTAATCGGAAACCGTGAATGAAATGATAATGAGTAACCGGCGCATTAGAATGGGAGAAATTGCCAGTGAAGATAACGTCTGTGAAAGTATTGTGTATGCGATTTCATTCACGATCACCTTGGTTACCCCAATATTTGTGCACAAATTGTGCCACATCTGTTGACCGACAACCACAAACGTCATCTTTTTGCATCTGCTCTTTTATTTTAATCAACATTATTCCATGACTGGTTCACATGTTTTGAAAGAAATCCTCATACGGGATGAGAGCTGGGTGGTACATTACACTATTTAAACTGCAACACAGAAATGGAGGTACAAAAATACAGGCAGTCAAATAATATATATATATATGTAGGTTTGTCTTATAAATATGTAATTGTTTCATAGTTCGGGTGCAACTTACTTTATGATCGTCCCTCGTATTTTACTCACTGTCAAGCAGTCTTGAAAGCATCCATTTTTTGGAAAGGAGTAGTTAAATGAGTGTAAAAATGATAAAAATTACATCTGAAACAAAAAAAATTATTTTAAAAGTATTTTAGTTGTCTTAAACAAAAATTTATGATTGTAATATTAATCTCTGTGGCTATGATATAATAAAATCTAATAATCGTATTAGGTAGTATGACGATGCTAACAAAACTGTACATTACCGCTATTAAAATTATATTGAACATGATATAATAATCAGCTCGGAAGTCCTGAAAGTTGCATAATTTTAAAATAAGTACAGTACTTAAATGACAACTCATGCATCTGAAACACAAATAAACATATTTTATAAATCTCAAACCATAATCAATTAGAATATTAATTAACTAAATGGATGTTTTCCAATAAAATCTTATAATTGTAAATCACATGTATAAACCAACAAAAAATATAGAACTAACTTACTGAGAAAAATGTTTACTACCGTTATGGAATTAACACGTAACGTCATTTATTAGTCACATCGAACAGCTCTTTGAAATAGGATAAATTTATTTCTAAGCAAACATTTTTAAATCTAACAGATGTACCTGAAAACAAAAAAAAAGATTATTTGTCAGAAAAATGATCTTGTTGATATTATTGAAACAGTAGTTATATTATCTAATAATTATCATAAAAAAATTATTATTACCTTTTAGAAAATATGGTGATGATGGTGAATAATTATCACAAACATTTTCTTGAATTTTAGGACCTGAAGTAGAATCAGGCTGTACATTTGAAGGACTGATCGTATATTTGTATCCTAGCAACATTCTTTTAACAACGTTCACTTTACTAGGCCCTTCAACTAAACACACACACAATAGAACAAAAGAATTATGTTAAACAAATATTTGTTGTAATTTTTTTAATCGTTTAATAAAAAAAAACACATCTGAAGCACCATTCAAAACATAATGGTATAATTAATCACTACAAATTATAAACATGATAAAAAATACAAAACCCTATTTATTAATCAAATAAAAAGAAAATTACTATTTGTCAAAAATAAATATTTCATATCTTGAAATATAAAAACAACAATTACACAGTATTGTTCAAAATCTACAAATGCAGAATTCAATTGAAAATATACTATCTAATAGAACTGGAGATGTAAATCATGCACTGATAAAATGAGCTACTTATGACAGTATTTATACCGCCATAAGAGTAGTATTTACTATTGGTTTTTTTTGTTATTTAATTGGTTTTCCGCTATTCTACATTCGTTTGTGTGTTTTTACATTTTTTCAAATTAATTTAACATTGGGCTATTATCTAGTAAAATCTATCTAGCAATCATGCAACTATAAACTGTTAGAATGTTAGAATACCAGACGATGCTAAAAACCTGTACGTTACGACTATGTAATAAATAATATACATGATACATTACCGAGAGTCCAGACGTTTTGAAAGTGAGATAACTATACAAAAGTAGATGGTATAAATGATAACTCATCCATCTGAAAAAAAAAATTTTTAATTGACTAAAACAAAAATTAATAAATTACATTAATTAAATTATATGGGTATCATCCAATAAAATGTAATAATCATATAATATGTATAATGTCATAGAATATATGATGATGCTGAAAAAACTGAACGTTACCTCATTGTAATCCCTACTGTAAATGATTCAACAAGTCCGTCAAAAATTGAGTTACACCTTCTCGTCTGTTATACTTAAAGGAATAAATTAATATGTTCTGATGCAGCACTAGCTTTGTTGTTGTTTTCACCGTCCCCCAGCAGCAGTTCTGTACATCATTCAGTGTATATGCAATATCGTGTTTAACACATCGTGTACTCTAGAGGTTTTGTCGATTACAGAACTGCGTTCGGTAGTCCGATTTTTGTAAGCAAATAATTACACTTGTGAAATTCCTCAGCAAATTGTTGAGATATACGATGAGAATAAATATCGTATACCCCACGATAATAAAAACCTGCAGAATATTCGGAAACGGGAGAACAAATGTGAGTGACGAGCTGGTGATAGGCATACATAATTTTTTTTTTTTAATGTTGGCCTCCTCTCACCCCTTATAGCCATTCCCAACCTCCATGAATGTGTTTAGCATCCACAAGGAGAGTGTTCTTCGTGTTTTAGGATAACACTATCACCTTGAAGTGCTATGAATAAAGTCTTTGCCAAACCTTTCTTGCTTCTATCTAAGGAGCTTATCCGTCCGGATCCCTCCCGCTACATTGAAACACGCCGACCTACTTTTCCACAATACCGGCGTGTTAATCTGTTGAAGCGTTAACCTTCCCGGGGACAGCCTATCTGATCCAGACTCGCTTAGCACATGTCCTTCCCGCACTCCTCACAGGTTCATCATATGTCGAGGGTCACCATTGCTACCATCAGTAAGCACGAATTCCTCACTGAATCGTGTGGGTGGAGAGATCAAAATAGCCATAGTGTGAACCCCCCACGACTTACACGGTGCCAACTTACATCCCAATTTTTGGGATCCCTTAACTCAAAACACGATGGGTTAATCGGAAACCGTGAATGAAATGATAATGAGTAACCGGCGCATTAAAATTGGAGAAATTGCCAGTGAAGATAACGTCTGTGAAAGTATTGTGTATGCGATTTCATTCACGATCAGCTTGGTTACCCCAACATTTGTGCACAAATTGTGCCACATCTGTTGACCGACAACCACAAACGTCAACTTTTTGCATCAGCTCTTTAATTTTAATCAACATTATTCCATGACTGGTCCACATGTTTTGAAAGAAATCCTCATAGGGGATTAGAGCTGGGTGCTACATTACACTATTTAAACTGAAACGCAGAAATGGAGGTACAAAAATACAGGCAGTAAAATAATATATTTACATATGTAGGTTTGTCTTATAAATATCTAATTGTTTCATAGATCGGGTGCAACTTACTTTATGATCGTCCCTCGTATTTTACTCACTGTCAAGCAGTCTTGAAAGCAAGAATTTTTTTGAAAAGGAGTAGTTAAATGAGTGTAAAAATGATAACAAATACATCTGATACAAAAAAAAATAATTTTAAAAGTATTTTAGTTGTCTTAAACAAAAATTTATGATTGTAATATTAATCTCTGTGGCTATTATATAATAAAATCTAATAATCGTATTAGGTAGTATGACGATGCTAACAAAACTGTACATTACCGCTATTTAAATTATATTGAACATGATATATAATTATCAGCTCGGAAGTCCTGAAAGTTGCATAATTGTAAAATAAGTACAGTACTTAAATGACAACTCATGCATCTGAAACACAAATAAACATATTTTATAAATTTCAAACCATAATCAATTAGAATATTAATTAACTAAATGGATGTTTTCCAATAAAATCTTATAATTGTAAATCACATGTATAAACCAACAAAAAATATAGAACTAACTTACTGAGAAAAATGTTTACTACCGTTATGGAATTAACACGTAACGTCATTTATTAGTCACATCGAACAGCTCTTTGAAATAGGATGAATTTATTTCTAAGCAAACATTTTTAAATCTAACAGATGTACCTGAAAACAAAAAAAAAGATTATTTGTCAGAAAAATGATCTTGTTGATATTATTGAAACAGTAGTTATATTATCTAATAATTATCATAAAAAAATTATTATTACCTTTTAGAAAATATGGTGATGATGGTGAATAATTATCACAAACATTTTCTTGAATTTTAGGACCTGCAGTAGAATCAGGCTGTACATTTGAAGGGCTGATCGTATATTTGTATCCTAGCAACATTCTTTTTAACAACGTTCACTTTACTAGGCCCTTCAACTAAACACACACACAATAGAACAAAAGAATTATGTTAAACAAATATTTGTTGTAATTTTTTTAATCGTTTAATAAAAAAAAACACATCTGAAGCACCATTCAAAACATAATGGTATAATTAATCACTACAAATTATAAACATGATAAAAAATACAAAACCCTATTTATTAATCAAATAAAAAGAAAATTACTATTTGTCAAAAATAAATATTTCATATCTATTAAATATAAAAACAACAATTACACAGTATTGTTCAAAATCTACAAATGCAGAATTCAATTGAAAATATACTATCTAATAGAACTGGAGATGTAAATCATGCACTGATAAAATGAGCTACTTATGACAGTATTTATACCGCCATAAGAGTAGTATTTACTATTGGTTTTTTTTTGTTATTTAATTGGTTTTCCGCTATTCTACATTCCTTTGTGTGTTTTTACATTTTTTCAAATTAATTTAACATTGGGCTATTATCTAATAAAATCTATCTAGCAATCATGCAACTATAAACTGTTAGAATGTTAGAATACCAGACGATGCTAAAAACCTGTACGTTACGACTATGTAATAAATAATATACATGATACATTACCGAGAGTCCAGACGTTTTGAAAGTGAGATAACTATACAAAAGTAGATGGTATAAATGATAACTCATCCATCTAAAAAAAAAAATTTTTAATTGACTAAAACAAAAATTAATAAATTACATTAATTAAATTATATGGGTATCATCCAATAAAATGTAATAATCATATAATATGTATAATGTCATAGAATATATGATGATGCTGAAAAAACTGAACGTTACCTCATTGTAATCCCTACTGTAAATGATCAACAAGTCCGTCAAAAATTGAGTTACACCTTCTCGTCTGTTATACTGAAATGAATAAATTAATGTGTTCTGATGCAGCACTAGCTTTGTTGTTGTTTTCACCGTCCCCCAGCAGCAGTTCTGTACATCATTCAGTGTATATGCATTATCGTGTTTAGCACACCGTGTCCCCTAGAGGTTTTGTCGATTACAGAACTGCGTTCGGTAGTCCGATTTTTGTAAGCAAATAATTACACTTGTGAAATTCCTCAGCAAATTGTTGAGATATACGATGAGAATAAATATCGTATACCCCACGATAATAAAAACCTGCAGAATATTCGGAAACGGGAGAACAAATGTGAGTGACGAGCTGGTGATAGGCATACATAATTTTTTTTTTTAATGATGGCCTCCTCTCACCCCTTATAGCCATTCCCAACCTCCATGAATGTGTTTAGCATCCACAAGGAGAGTGTTCTTCGTGTTTTAGGATAACACTATCACCTTGAAGTGCTATGAATAAAGTCTTTGCCCACCCTTTCTTGCTTCTATCTAAGGAGCTTATCCGTCCGGATCCCTCCCGCTACATTGAAACACGCCGACCTACTTTTTCACAATACCGGCGTGTTAATCTGTTGAAGCGTTAACCTTCCCGGGGACAGCCTATCTGATCCAGACTCGCTTAGCACATGTCCTTCCCGCACTCCTCACAGGTTCATTATATGTTTAGGGTCACCATTGCTACCATCTGTAAGCACGAATTCCTCACTGATTCGTGTGGGTGGAGAGATCAAAATAGCCATAGTGTGAACCCCCCACGACTTACACGGTGCCGACTTACAGGGTGCCAACTTACATCGCTATTATTTCGCTATTCTACATTCCTTTGTGCGTTTTAAAATTTTATCAATGTATCAACGTATTGAGTCTGTACGTAAATATGTACGTACAGACTCAAAAACATATACGTACACAACTGAAAAACAATCAGCCATAGAATGTTAAAATTTTCGATTTAGGACTGTTGTAACATCTAGTTGTGAACCATCCCTTTTGATTGCAATCGGCTGTACCAAAAGTGCTCAAAAAAGCCCAAAATCCGAAAAATCTTGATTTCAATTTTTTCTTAACTGTGGTATTAATTTCTCATTGGGAGCTTTTCAACGATATATCATAAGTGTTATTTATTCTTATTGGTTCCAGAGTTATACCCAAATGAAATATTTCAATTAATGAAATATTTGAATCTTACAAGGGGAAGGCACATCGGTTCAAATCCGTCTTAATCTCCTTTTTTAACTTTCTTTTTTTTCATTTAAATATATTGATATATTAATAATATATTAATCTCTGATCGAATCAAAATTACAATAAATAATAATTCAATAATAACAATAAAAAAACATGTAAAATTATGAGAAGTTATTAATGAAATAAAATTTTATGTACTTTTCATTTAAAAAACCGTGTGTATGCTATTTAATAGGCTTACAAGGAAGTCACGCAGTGTTCACATCAGATGTTTTATTTGAATAGCAAAACTTTGATAATAAACGCAAAACAAATCGATTTATTAATCGATCTGTATAGTTTATCGTTACATAATATAACATTTAATTGACATAATCCACCTCGATAAATTTTTCAAGTCGTTCTGTAGAATAACGCCGGCGAGAGTTTCTCCACACCGAAAGACTTATTTACTCTGACAAACTCGCAAATCGACATTTCAAAATGTTTAAAATTGTTTAAAATATTAAAAAAAATAATTTTTTATGAAATAAAGCTACATATAAACGAAGAAGTAGATGTTCTAATATATATTAGAACGACATTAATATATATTCTGAATATGAGCCAAAACGGACCATAAATACAATTTTTCGAAATAACACGATCCCAGCGCCACCTGCCGGATCCATTTTTTACAAAAATATTTCTTTTAACTTAACTAATATATATTCTGAATATGAGCTATAACGGGCCATAAATACAATTTTTCGAAATAACACGATCCCAGCGCCACCTACCGGATCCATATTTTACAAAAATATTTCGTATAATTTAACTAATATATATTCTGAATATGAGCTAAAACGAGCAGTAAATACAAATACAACGAGCCTACCGGATCCATTTTTTTGATAACGTAGACTAGAATAAAATGTTCAACATTTTAAATAAATTACGATTCAAATACAAAGATAGAAGAACAATTTCTAACATTTACAGGAACCAAACAGCAACAGTAATAATTGAAGAACATAAGAAAGAAGCCGTAATAAGAAAGGGAGTCCGACAAGGATGTTCCCTATGCCCGTTACATTATAATCTTTACAAGCAGTTAATGATATTAAAGAACAATTTAGATCCGGAGTAACAGTACAAGGTGAAAAGATAAAGATGCTACGATTTGCTGATGACATAGTAATTCTAGCCGAGAGTAAAGAGGATTTAGAAGAAACAATGAACGGCATGGATGAAGTCCTACGCAAGAACTATCGCGTGAAAATAAACAAGAACAAAACAAAAGTAATGAAATGTAGTAGAAATAACAATGATGGACCGCTGAATGTGAAAATAGGAGGAGAAAAGATTATGGAGGTAGAAGAATTTTGTTATTTGGGAAGTAGTATTACTAAAGATGGACGAAGCAGGAGCGATATAAAATGCCGAATAGCACAGGCGAAACGAGCCTTCAGTTAGATATATAATTTGTTTGCATCAAAAATTAATTTAAATGTCAGGAAAAGATTTTTGAAAGTATATGTTTGGAGCGTCGTTTTATATGGAAGTGAAACTTGGACGATCGGAGTATCTGAGAAGAAAAGATTAGAAGCTTTTGAAATGCGGTGCTATAGGAGAATGTTAAAAATTAGATGGGTGGATAAAGTGACAAATGAAGAGGTATTGCGGCAAATAGATGAAGAAAGAAGCATTTGGAAAAATATAGTTAAAAGAAGAGAGAGACTTATAGGCCACATATTAAGACATCCTGGAATAGTCGCTTTAATATTGGAGGGACAGGTAGAAGGAAAAAATTATCAGGCAGGCCACGTTTGGAATATGTAAAACAAATTGTTAGGGATGTAGGATGTCGGGGGTATACCGAAATGAAAAGACTAGCACTAGATAGAGAATCTTGGAGAGCTGCATCAAACCAGTCAAATGGCTGAAGTCAAAAAAAAAGTTACGAATATGTTATATTTAAGTATATAATTTCTATAAGTTTTCGAAAAAGTACAAATAGATTAATGAACGATTTGTTTTTATTTAAAATGAAGAAACGGTTACATCTTTTCATTTTTATCTTTGTCTAAAATTACATCTGTCTGTTTAATATAGAATTTTATTAACTCTTACATTATATTTGATAAAATCTTTTATAATGATGATCTGTTCTGAAATTTACATAGTAATCAGGTTTCAATTAATTAAAAGTTATAGAAATTTTGAAAAAAAAAAATTAGATAAACGATAGAAAACTTCTAAATAACATTATTATTGCGTTTATAAAGTGCTTTTTTTTTAATTATTAAAAAAATACTCATGAAATAAAATTAATAATTACTCATATTAAACAGAAGAAATAACAGTAAACAATGGTTTATGTTATGCCCAAATAAAAAATACTGAAATAACAATAAAAAATATTAATCTATTTTGTTTATTGAAGAATGACAAGTGATCATGTAATCTCAAATAAAGAGATTCAAATTATTGCTTTAACAGCATAAATTCTACCAGTCTTCTCAATAATTGGTAAAATAAGTCTCTGATATAAGTAATAATTTCATACTGCTGTTAAAAGTTTAGCAATTCAAACTGTAAATTTAACAAAATGAAACATTCAGTTTCATATCAAATAAGATTGTAGAGAAAATTTCAACTGCCTACAATGAATAATCTTGGATTATTTAAGGTAACACCCAATTTCATTCTGTTGCAACAACTTTAACAATTCTACTGTAAATATGATATGAAACATTCAGTTTCGCATCAAATAAAATTACAGGAAAAATTTCAACAGCTTACAATGAATAATCTTACATTATGTAAGGTAGCAGCCATTTAATTTCATCATCTTTTTTTAAAATTCAATCAAAATATAGAAAAAAAATGTTATAGAAATAAATAGTAAATATAGCGAAAAAACTGAAAATGTTGATACATAAAAATGTTTAATTACATTACTGTAATAGAAAAAAGAAAGAATGTTTCATCATGAAAGCACGGAACATTCTAGAAAAAACTATTTTTTATCAAACATATCATATTAATTTAAAATATAATACAAAATATATAATCATATAATTCAATCGATGCATATTTATATTAAAAATAGATAAAATATTAAATGAATTATTATACTTCATTGCATTTTATAATTTTGAACAAAGGCATGTGCCACGTTGTCGAGCAGTAAACATTTACGTTAAGGTTTTAATTAAATAATTCAATTTAAAATACTTAAAACTAGCATTTAATACTTATTCCTAGCATTAATATGTTGTATTCAATAAGCTTACCCTAATTTTAACTTAAACTCCTGGTCAGTTTACCATTTTATTTTAAAGTAACGACGGATTTGAAGTTAACTGCTCCGTAACTGCGACAACGAAGAGATACGTTAACCGACTAACGTCGAAAACAAGATCTTCCCTTAATTTTTTTCTTCTTTTTCTTTATTGAATATATAACCTTTAATTTTAATGAGTGAATAATTTTTATTTATATATGAATTTTTATTATAATTATAAGTGAATTGAATTTTTATTTATAATACTATTTTATTATAATTTATAAAAATAATGTAATCTTTATTTTTATAAAAACAATAAAAATAGTCATCAATAAAAACAACGTGATCAATGCAGCCGTAGTATATATGTATCAGTTTTCATTTGATCATATGTTCGGTCAAAGATAGGTTAGGAGAGATAGGTTAAATCAGTCGTAGTGAGTAAAAAAATTGAGAGAACGTTTAAAAAAACAATGGTTGTAGCAATATTTTAAGAAAATATTGTTTAATGGTTTTTTGGTTACTAATAATTAAATACGTCTATTACAATTTAACCAAATTTTATTAAATTTTAAGATTGAAAGGTCAGCCTATGTTCACGTTCGTTTTTAACAGTTTTATTTTCAGTTTTACTGTGTGTTGTTTTAATAGAAATAGATAATAAAAAAACAGTAATGAAATGTAACTAGTAGATTGTACTAAATGTTAACAAAATATATATATTAGAATTTCTACCCGGCTTCGCACGGGCTCTATTCATTAACTTTGTTATCTTTCTTTTACAGGAAAAATATTATTCTGTTGATGAATTTTTGGTAATACTAATCAAAAATATGAGTTTTCTGCATCCCGTTCAACGTGTACGTAAATATGTGCTCAAAACAATTTCCAATGTATATATATATATAATATAAAATATATATATATATATTTTATATTATATATATTTTATATTATATATATATATATATATATATATATATATATATATATATATAATATTATATAATTTCTTTTTATATTTGTTACTTATACTGACGTGATCTATATAATATAATGTACTATATTTCAATCAAAATAACGTTTTATTTTTCGTTTACATACACAAGTCTTTATGTATTGTTAAATTTTACTAAATATTCATAAAAAAGAATTTTTACTCGGCTTCGCACGGTTAGTTAATAAATAGAATTAGATACCTTCTTTTAATAGACAAATTTTTTTTTTTAATCGTCAGCATTGTATTATTGACTATGTTGAAGTTGATTTATTTAAAATTTTCTTTAAAACCTAGCCGGGAATCAAACCAGAGACTTTTCGGTTTTATAGCCGAGCATGCTTCTATCGAGTCTGTCTTTTAACATTTGTGTTTTTATAAAACAAATTATATGAAATCGATTAATTATAAAATTTTAAATCTTTACTCATTTAAGAAATTAAAAAATCGCTGCAGCAGTAGTCACATTCGTATAAAAGTATGGTTTCCATAAAATATACTGTTAATTCTACGGGAACTATTATACATAATCTTAACAAAATACGGCAATCCTGAAATAATTTTTCAACAGTTAAATATAGAAAAGCTAAATTCAGCAATAGGATTATGACACATAATTGTAAAGGGGATTGAAAAACAAAAATGTTTGCTTTACATAAAGCAATCAGGCAACGTGAAGTCTAATAAAAATGGCGGTCATTTAATGCCTTTTTTTAGAGATAATTAAAGAAATAATCTTCAGTACCTCTTACATAACTGTTCAACAATCAAAACTAAAACATAAATATACGAGTATAAAATAAAATTTAGTAAATGCTCCAATCTCAAAACGATTTAAATTTCGGTATTAGATTACCAAACACCCATGCTCTAAAAAGAAACAAGAATTTTGGGGTAAAAATTTCGGACTACAACAACCCTGTCAAAATGGTGGCCATTAAATATTTTCACAATTAGTTATAATACATCTACAGTAAATCACTAATAGCGTTCTCAAAAAATATTTTAAAAAAATTAAAAATACGCTTTTGTTTAAAGATGCATGAAAAAAATAAAAATAATTTTACTTTCATATTAAATCAAGAATAAATCTTTATAATAAACTCTTTGAATAAATTCAAATAACGTTTTTTATTGATAATGATGATCTTTACATCTGTTTTCTACTGACGGTAGTGATTTTACTTTTATGTGAACATTTATTTATAATAATACATATTGAAGGAATTTATTAACAAAATTTCGGGTCTCATGAGTTATACGACCCCCCACTATAAATATCCAATAAATAAATATCTGTCCATAAATATTTGTCCAATTACGGTTATGAGATAACCAAATAATATATATATATATATATAAAACCCACAAAACTTAACCTACCCTTGCTTCTCTCGCTAACCATGACTATCGAGCGAAGCGAGCGTAGGTAAGTTAGGTTAAATTGTATTTATACTTTTAGATTTATTTATTATATAAATTTATATATATATATATATATATATATATAGGTCGTATAACCTATGAGATCCAAAATTTCTTTTCCATTTATATCACGAATAATAAAAGGGCGCATGGGGCTCCATTTATTGTATTAATTATATTTTATAATCATTTCATTCATAATTTTCTATGTAATACAATGAAGGGCGCTCCATGCTTTTAATATTCGTGATAAAAACGTAATTTCTGAGAAAAATTTAAATTTAAAAAAAAATCTGGTTGGTGGGTTATGTAGTGATCTTGAATTTTAGTTAAATTGGTTGCAAATGAAGTGGTTGAGATGAAAATTACAATGAAAAGCATAATAATACTGGAAAAGAATTACTATCGTTCTAAAAGTGACCCGTTTAGACACATTTATTTTTCTGACTCAACAGAATATCTATTCCGGGAAAATCGTTTACATAAGGGTGTATGTTGGAATTTATTACGCTTAATGGGTGAAGGGAATAAAAAAAATATATTTACTTTTTCTCGTCGGTTTTTTAGTAAAAAAATTCGCTTCTTGTGAAAAAAAATTAAAATTTTTTGGTGTTTACGACGTTCGGAGTACTTATCGGCCTGATGAGAATTTTCTGTAAAATATACATAATTATTTTTTAGTATCTGTAAATATTTAAATGAAGTGAATAAAAAGCTTCTTTTTTCTTCTAATAATTACTACAGAAATTTTAATGCTACCTCAGATCAACCTGAAAAGTAAAATCATGTGCTGGGCGTTGTAAAATCGCTGAGTTAATGAATATGCGTAATCACAAAAATTATGTAGGTCTATCAGCGCTACGTATAAAAAACTTAATTTTTTCAACAAATAATCGGTTTCTCCCTGATGTAAATAAAGAAAAGGGTGAAGGATTAAATTCTTATCAGAAGATTAAAATATTTCTTTGACCCGGGGTTTCAAAGCTGCATCAGCGAAGATTGTAGCAGTAGTATAATATGTCCACATACGGCATCAATTCGACCTTGACCCCGTCATCAGAAAGCTGGAAAATTAAAGGGAGACCACCCCTCCACAATTACTTCCTGTTTTTCGTTAAATTTTCAAGCTGAAAGAGTGCATTCACTGTAAAATACGTATTAAAACACGGGTTTCAAATTTTAGTTCCCCAAAAATTAAGGGGGTCAAAGGTCAAAATGATGTATGTGGACGTATTTTTTTCAGGGATTTTCGATATATTAAATAATAACTTCTCATCAAAAAAATCAGTGGTGTTTTACTATTATATTTTCATTGAATCCACTCTTTCATCGTGAAATTTAACTGCAAACGCAAAAAAATGTGTTAAAATTATCTAACAGCTACTCAGGTTACAGCCTGTGACTCTTCGTTTGTCTCGTACTTTACTACTTTTTCACTGTTAATGGTGAGTAAGAAACTATATTTTCATAAATTAATAAACAATCCGCTATTGTATTAGGTGTAAAGTTCTCTTTCTGTTTCGGTTTTAATTTTCAAATCGATAACGCCTATTTTAACCGATTCATCTTGTCTCGAACAATCGATCGCGTACAACGGATATTTGTTTTTACAATCTGAAAACGTGTACGGCGAATCGATCTTTTTATAATATGATTTTTGAAAGTCTATAAACATCTTAAACATCATCGTTCGATTCCCTTCTAAATCCTCGTACGGATAACGATTTGAATTTATGAATACTTCAATATTTTTCACATTACACGAATCAAATTCTGACGCGTCCCTTGTAGCTTTATTTATCCTATCGGTTTGAAAACCCGCAATAACGTATCGCGGTTTGTCTAATTGTGATGATGTTTTCACGTTCCACGCCACAGATTTTGTTTGAGGAACTGTTGAATTTTCGAGAAAGTTCCCAAATTCTAAACGGCATACGCAACTCTTCGTTTTTCTTTATCGAGCGATTCCAATAGATATTGAGACCCCGCCTTTAAATACGGTATAACCCGTGCGATTTCTGTTATTTCTAGTGTAGATTTACGATATGAAACTCTAGCCGGTATCGGTTTCACATCATCTCGACTACGTTTCAAGAATAAAACTCCTGCCTATTGTTTACGATTATTTTTTTACAGGCTTCAGCGAAACCTATCGACATCGATAACGGTATACAAAAACTAAAATTACTATCGTAGTCGGTATCAATTTTATTTGTATCCTTAACCCATCCGCCTAATTCAGGTAATGGAATTAAAGAATTTGTCATTGAAATTGCGTTTTTCATTTTAGAGGTCACACCTGCATTTCCCGTTCTGGCCACTTCTTTCCCGTTTATTATATTTTGTATCTCGTCAAATAGAAAGGCGCCCGCGAAATTAACCAATTCTGATGTTGTTAAGTTTTTACCGTTTTCGCCTACAAGCTTCCCACAAATACGTAAAAAACTATCAGCCGGTTGATTTATTCTTATTCTAACCTTATCGACCGCTTTGTGAAATCGATTATATGTTAACAATTAATCTGAACGCGTGACTTTTTTCAAATCGTCTCCACATTTCTTTCGTATTTTTTCCGCCTAATTAAATCAGCAATTCCCAGATAAATTGATCGATCGAGACGATACACAACCCTCGCCACCCAGATCACCAGATCTTACGCCAATGGATTTTTGAGTATGGGGTTGGATGAAGTGTAATGTTTATAAATTGAAAGTAAATACCCGATAGAAGTTACTTGACCGTATTACTGATGCTTTTGTGACGTTAAAGAACAGCCCCGATGAACTAAAGCAACACGACCGATCCACAAACGTGAAAATTTTATAACATTTTTACAATAAATTTTCGAAAATTTATTGTAAATTTTATCAACTTTTTACGTTAAAAATCATTTTTCCGTTAAATGTAGCTTTGTATCGCTCTAAATAAAAGTTCATTTTATTTAATTGTTACTCGCTTTCTGTTTGCTTTATTTATACTATTCTCTTTAGAATTAAATTTCGTACAAGTTTTATCTGTTTATTGGCAATTTAAAAAAGATGTTAAAAGTTAGACTAAGAATGTCCGTTCTTCGACTACCGTTTTTTGCGTTTTTCTAAAAAGAACTACAGAAGTTACGGTTCTCGGACTCATTTTTTTTCAATTTTTCAGATTGAATTTCATATGAAACCATCAAATAGCTTACATTTTTGCGTCCCAAGAATTAATGTATGGCTTCATTTCACTGGAGGAGATGAAATACGAGCGAAATTTTTCGCTAGCCGTTAACTCGTTAACGCAGCGTTTCCGGACGTATGTTTACATGTACTTTTATTTTCCTGCCTAGCGCTGCAGTAGACATATACTGTAGAGGGAAAGTACGGCAATCTCTCCGATTTGGGCATATGCGGTTTTCACCGGATTTTTACGTTTTGACACCTAAGGAACCCGAAAAACCGGGTAGAAATTTTCCGAATCTTCGAATGTACTTGTACGTGTTTGGTTTACTTCTATATACGGGGCACTGATGCCGTTAAATTTTCAACTTAAAATGTCAAGGGGGTAAGCTTGCAACTAGGTCGCACTCAGTATCTCGAGATTTCCACTGATGAAGGTCTTATTTTTCTTAGGCCCATTTGCTACTTAAAAAATAATATTTCCAAAAAAGTTATCCAAAATCGCACCCCGCTCTAAAATATATTCTAAATAAACTAGCGACTAAGCGGGTTGGTGTGTCATTAGTATCCGTTCTCACCACAAGAACCGCTGATGTACAACTACTGTAGTCGTACTGAAGTCTTTTTCTGTTTAGCTCTGTCACTAACTATGTTGTAACGTCACAGGTGAGCGATAGAATTAATGATATTTTAAGTGGCTGCTAGTACCGCCACACCCGCGCGAATGAAATCAGGTATGCGCGGGCGTTTTAGTTAGAATCATTTAATTAAATAAAAAATACTATATTTAAATAAATTGATTAATATTTTTAATTAAGTTGTGTATGTTTGTGTAAAGCCGTGTATCAGAAAAAAGCCGCGTGACGGGAAAGTCCTACAACCATGTTGTCAGCTTTTATTTTTATTTTTACATGTAATGAATGAGCTGCTAAAATATCTACTTAACGTGATATATCATCCGTATTTTAACCAATATTATATGGTTTACGGTTATAATATTATTACACGGTCTATAATTATAAACCGCCAAAATATAGTAGACAAGTTGTACGTATCATATTAATTCCAATAATCAATTATCGTGGGATCCAGCATCTTCAGATTGTATTTAATTTATAATAATATTAAAATATGAAGATGCAGGATCGATTACTGCGAAAGAGAGAAAATCGATTATTGGAATATTTTAAGTGCAACTTTGGTTTTGGCGGTTTATATTTCTTAAAATGTTAAGTTTTATGAACACAATTGTCAATATATTAATAAATTATTAGAATTTCCGATAAAAAATATACGTATATTAAATGAAAACCTAACCACCAAAACTCAGTAACAGATAAACAAAAGCCTAAAAAACTTAACA
Source organism: Lycorma delicatula (assembly GCF_047948215.1). Taxonomy (NCBI): domain Eukaryota; kingdom Metazoa; phylum Arthropoda; class Insecta; order Hemiptera; family Fulgoridae; genus Lycorma; species Lycorma delicatula. Next base: position 945,759 of record NC_134457.1, read on the forward strand.
CCAAAATCGATCGCGGGATCCCGCATTATCGATTGGAATAAAATGTTATAATTACATTAATCAAATATTAAAAACCTAAAAATTTAGAAAAAACTTACATTACCAGTATTATAACACTAAAATTTGTTACGATGAAAACATAACTCCAGAACTATTACTGGAACGAGTAATAATTTGAGTATAAATCTAGGTTTTTTAAAATTTGTTTATGCAATTATATAATTGCATACCGGCTGATGATGCGGGATCCCGTAAAATCGATTTTGGTTAAGTTTTACTGTGTTTTAATGATTAGGTTATCAGTTAATATTGAATTTAATTAGCACACTAATCATTAGGTAATTATGTTAATCGATTATTTAAATTTTCAAAAAAAATAGTTATGTATATATATTATAGGGTGTCCAAGGAGGAATTGGCCAAACTTAAGGGACTGATTCGGGATATGAAACTAAACAAAAACATTCACATGAACAAGTACCTTGATTCACTTCATTTTGTAATTTTTCAATAAAAAATAATTATATACTTTAAGAACAAATTTAGATATTTTAATGAAATTTGATACACATATCCCAACTTAATTTCTATAAAATATTTAAGAGAGGAGTATACCTGAAAAAAAATGTTTTTCCTGTAAATCATATAAAGCTGATATTTTATAATGCGATTCCTGTAGGTAAATGAAATATTTTCATTATACATAATTAGCATTCAACCTCAACCGTTCCTTAAAAAATGTGTTTAAGTGAAAATGCAGGATGGAGATGGTCATAAATTAGAGTTCTCTTGCCCCATTATTAAATTTAGCGTTAAATAAGAGATAAAACCTCATTCTTTGATTCATAAGAGGTTTTTTGTGTTAAAATTTTTTTTGTCAAATTATAATTTTTTGGATAAAATTAAACATTTACTGAAACAGTAATTACACCGTTATTTTGAGCAGACTTTAGGCTTTCAGAAAAACAGGAAAAAGTTTGGCGGTTTTTGTAAATTTTCCTTAGATTAATGGGGATACTCCACCCTTAAGTTTTACCTTTGAAAATTCCAAATCGGTGGCCATTTACATTTTTTAATCGTTAATAGGTCTGCAAAGAGCTTTATCGAATAAAAGTAATTTATTGTACGTATTTTATTGAATTAAAATAATCATTATACAAATAGCGTTAGTTTTATCGAATTGTGTTTTATTAGATAAAATTTTAAGCATTTTATTATGAACAAAATGATTCCCCATTCGTTTAAATACATCGATAAAAAAGTTTGAGATATGGTTGAAATTGTTAAAGTGAACACAAAATTTATGCAGCCAAACATTTTGCGCCTATTTTTACCCCGAAAAATGTTGGTGGCAAATATCTCCTTCAACACTCTTATTATATGTTTAATATTTAAACTAGTTTTTATACTACCTGCTAGAATTACGTTTATTATAAAAATATTTTCGATTTTTTCAAATTCAGCTTCAAAATTAATATAACAAAAGAAAAGTGCAGTTGTATATTCAATAGCGGTTGAAGAAAGAACAAAAATAAATGGTAAAACATAATGAAATCCACCCTATAAAAAAATAAAAGAACATCATCATTAATTTATAAAACATAAAATAACAAACATTAAAATTTTTTTTTAAATTACGGGCGTGAATGTATGAAGGAATGGAAGTATTTACGGTTAATAAATTACAAATATAAAATGAAAAGTTTTACAAAATGTTTCAGCGATGGCTATGAGTTCCTAACATGATTGTTAAGTTTTCTAAATACATTCTGTTTTCTAAATATTTAGAATAATAATATTAGAATAATAAATATTTAGAATATAATATTTATATTTTCTGTTTTCTAAATACATCTTGTTTGTATTTTACAGCTGCATGTGAAAGTTAGTATTTCTTTTATTATAGATCTATCTAAAACATTAAATATCTAACACTTAATTCACCGATTAACACAATTAAACATGATAAACTAAAATATTAAAAATTATAACTCGCTTTCAAATTACATCAAAATCGTTCTTCTAAACCATTTTTTAGAGATACTTATATAAATAATTTACTGTAGAAGCTATCAAAGATTATTTTGTCTTGTCTAAATATTATATATAAATATTTATGTATATTTTAATGAGAAAATAATATATTTTTTCATTTAGTATCTTTTTTTTGTCATGAAACCAGTCATTTGACTGGTTTGATGCAGCTCTCCAAGATTCCCTATCTAGTGCTAGTCGTTTCATTACAGTATACCCTCTACATCCTACATCCGTAACAATTTGTTTTACATATTCCAAACGTGGCCTGCCTACACAATTTTTCCCTTCTACCTGTCCTTCCAATATTAAAGCAACTATTCCAGGATGCCTTAGTATGTGGCCTATAAGTCTGTCTCTTCTTTTAACTATATTTTTCCAAATGCTTCTTTCTTCATCTATTTGCCACAATACTTAATCATATAATATAATAATATTAATATTATAATATTAATATAACAATACATAATCATATCTTTTCTTTATAAATTTCATATTATTTTCATGTGTTTTTCATACTGTATATCTATAATACAATATGAATTGTATTTCATGATTTTATATAATTTGTTTTTAGTTGTAAAATTAATACAGTAACTGATTTTCCTTAAAATACTGGTAATTTTGCATGCCTGCTGTTTAATTTATATTATCAAAGTATATTTTAATTTAAACTATTTAATTCAAATCGCTAGTTAAATACAAGAAACTCAGAATTTATAAATACCTTACTTATTTAATGCCAACAACATAACCGTATTTGCGATAAGATCAAGAATCAATAAATTTAAAACGGCACTTTTTAAAACTGATAAAAAGATATGATTAATAGAAAGTAGTAAACTTAACAAACATTTAAATTAGTAATAAATAAACTGATAGATAATTGTAATAGCTTATCGATTAGATGCCCACATGCAGCTAGTACTTAGTACCTTTTTTTCTTTTTCCTGTTTAGCCTCCGGTAACTACCGTTTAGATAATTCTTCAGAGGATGAATGAGGATGATATGTATGAGTGTAAATGAAGTGTAGTCTTGTACATTCTCAGTTCGACCGTTCCTGAGATGTGTGTAACTAAGTTAATCAAACATTGATAAACACTGGCTTTAAATTTATCGGGTTACATTTTTACGGAAATGTTTCACTAAAAATAATATGAAAATAGATAAATCACATCTAAGAAATGACATCATTACACACTGTAATATTACATTGTGTTATTTTGCATGTAAAAAACCAAATTAAAATTTCAAGTTGTTAAGTAGATAACAGCGGAAGGTTTTTATAAATTCTATTTGTAATTAAACTGTACTGCAGTCAACTAAAAATCTGTTCTACAAATATACTGAATAGTCTTAAAAGATCGATTTAAAATTTCAAAGGTTTATTTTTTTAATTCCCAAGCAGCTAACATATGAAAAATCAGGTACAGTTAAACAGCTACTGACAGCTGCCTGTTGACATTAGCAATAGTTTTGAGAATACTCATGCGGGTTAACCGTAAAAATTTGATTGTGAAACTATAATAAAAAGTGATCATATACACATCTGGGAGATTTTAAACTAACCCTTGGAATATCTTTACTTATATAAATAACTAGGCGGAATAAAAAAAAAAATTAATTTTAACCACTGAAATCAGAACAAAATAATAATTACATAGTTTTAAATGAATTCCCTGTTTGTGAAAATTATAACAAGTGTAGTCACGACCATCTTTAATCTCAAAAATTAATCTGTACGCTTAATTGTTCATTAAGCGTTTGCTAAGCATTGTTCATTAAAAACGAACTTAAATATGTTAGATTCTTCATTTTATTTAATCTAATACAAAGCATATGCTAATGGCTTAACACCTACTGTGTAAAATTAAACAAAAAACAAATTGAAACAAAAAACTACTTATAAAAAATACAAAATAGGTAGTTTTAATTATTTTTTTTTGTCTTCAGTCATTTGACTGGTTTGATGCAGCTCTCCAAGATTCCCTATCTAGTGCTAGTCGTTTCATTTCAGTATATTTAATTGTTACTTCATTAAAACTAAAATCTCTGAATTACAATGTTAGAGGCAAAGACAGCATCTATTTGAAAGTTTTTTTTTAAGTTTTTTTTTTTTTTTTTGTCTTCAGTCATTTGACTGGTTTGATGCAGCTCTCCAAGATTCCCTATCTAGTGCTAGTCGTTTCATTTCAGTATACCCTCTACATCCTACATCCCCAACAATTTGTTTTACATACTCCAAACGTGGCCTGCCTACACAATTTTTCCCTTCTACCTGTCCTTCCAATATTAAAGCGACTATTCCAGGATGCCTTAGTATGTGGCCTATAAGTTTACAAAGAATAATTGGATATAACTTCAGTATTCAACAAAAAATATACAAATATAACTAACTATACTATGAGCAGAATATTTTAAACAGCATAAAGAAAATAAACAAAGTAACAGTGATTACATGGAAGACCATGTTATACAGCAGAATATTTTATAATCCAAAATAACAAAAAAAATTTATTTTTTAATAGAACGAACTGGATGACCTTAATGTAAAAATTAACCAATATAATGTATAAAAATGTTAATACACTTTTCTTCTCCTTAATCCCTGGAACATTTAATAAATAATTTTTTTCTACGTTTTTGTTTATGACAGCAAAAATATTAATTTAAAATGGTAACTTTAAACGACAAACTGAATGAAATTGCATAATAAATTTTTTTTTAAAAAACTTGAAAAAGTTTTCAACCTTCATCAGTAACTCAAGTCAAGCAGTCTTTCTGTAAAAATTTAACTTCTACAATGATAAACAAAACCAAATTGTAAGCAACTTCTTTTTTTTTAATCAGACTTCAAACTAAAGGTTGTCATAAAAGCATATGAATATGTGTTAAAGTATATATATTTTTTTATAGTAATTACACAATTTGGTTCAGTTTATTGATATGATAAGTTAAACATTTTAAATTAATAATGACTTTATTCAGATCAGTTATAATTGTACTCTTTACACCATCTCAGGAATAGGGAAGTGTGAAACCTTTTTATTCCTTCTGGAATTGTTGACAAATCATCTTTTATTAGATATTGTCTAATTCCACGCATATAAATATTAATATATTTTTCCCATTTAAGATCTTTTGAATTAAATGGAAAAATTTCTTTGTCTCTCTCAACTAATGAGTGCCATAATTCCTGTGTATTTTTATCAGAAAATTCCCATTGCCTTAAAGAGAAATATGAGATTACATCCATAAATTTGTCAATTTTTTCTGAAATTATTAATAACCTGAAATCAAATAAATAAAAACAAGTTAATCGATTAATTTAGGTATCAGGTTTTTAAATTTATTATTTGTTTATTATTGTGGTTTTTTATTATTATTACTGTTGTCACTACTATTGTTATTGATTTGTCTTATTTTATTTATGTTCTTAAATTAATAACTTATAATTATAGAATCATTTAAAATTTTTAATCTCTCAATATCTTGATCGCCGGGAACACGCAACAATATGTTTATTAGCCCGACGGGCTGGTCTAATGGTTAAATCATTGTCACAGATCAGTTATTTAATAGTTGATTTTTGAAGTCGAAGGTTCTGAGGTTCTAATCCTTATAATAGTTAATCTCTTTTATATTGATTTGAATGCTAGACAGTGAATATGGTATACTTTCGTGATTGGGGTTCAATTAACCACACGAGTCAGGAAAGGTCAGCCAGATTTTGTACAAGACTACATCTTATTTACATGATGTCATACATATCACCCTTATTTTAATTGGCCATGAGGGGGGGTTGTTTGTTGAAATCCCATAAATTAGAAGTAAAGACCCTGTTTTTTTATGTGGAATATACAATAACTTTATTAAACGGGTAATAAACATAGAAAACTTTTAAACAAAGCGTGTAGAGAATTTAATTCTATATGAAATAGTGTAAGATAAGTTGAATAAAACAAAAAAAGTTAGAACAATTTGAATTTTATTTAGAAACAGTACACTAGATCAAGTTTACTAGTGCATTATACATACCGATTTGTAATAAATGTTCAAAAATGAGCCCACCATTTTCAACACATTTTTTTGCATGCTTCTTTCTATACTGTTTTTGTTGCTCTTTTTGTTCTTCAGTTGTCCTTAAGCGACTCAGCTGCATCCATAATGTGGACAATTTATCCCTCACGAGAATGTATTTTTGTTTCATACAAAATCTTTTTTAATCATCCTCAGACGCAAAATTCTAACTGTGTTAGATCAGACTATCTTGGTCACCAGGAATGTGGATCTCCACAACCAATCCATTTTTCAGAGAAATGATGATTTAAGTGAGTTGAAACAGCATTAGAAAAGTGGGGAGGTGCACCATCGTGCTGGAAGTACACTTTGTGTCTCATTGGCAGAGTAACATCTTAGGTACACCTGAGGATGTAAATAGACCTCAGCATTAAGCGGCCAGGTTATATGAACAGTCAAAACAGCTGGTTATGAAAATGGTTGTACCATACACTGATGCTAATTCTGTGTTGAACATTGTTTTTCACCGTTCCATGAAGATGTACTTTTGCCTCTGTAAGCTCATTTCATAAGTTGTTGACACCATCTCAAGTGAAATTTGCTTCGTCAGCAAATAAAACATACTTGTAGAGTTGTCAATTTGTATTCCATCAGTTGTAGAACTGTATGTGAATCAGACCATCTCCTGGCTGTAGATGTTGAAGTGGTTGTTTATTATAAGAATAAAACTTGTTTTTTAAATGTCCTCCAAACCATCAAATGTGAAGCTCCGGTCCACTTAGAAAGGTGCCATACATGATGCCTGGACTGCAATGAATTGCTTCAATAATAATTTTATCAATAACAGCATCGTGTTGGTTAGATCATTTGTAGCTGATACGAATAATAGGTAGTGAACCAGTTTCCTGAAGATTGCGAAAATTCACGTTAATTGTTTTGATACTGCAATCCTGTGATTCAGAAAACGTATTTCATATTCTACAACAGCAGCTGTAGCATTACCATTACATTCACCCCATATCAGCGTATTTCTCTATTGTAAATAAGTATGGCATTACTTCAATGACAGACCAATTACATTCAAAGTGAAATTCACAGAAAGACTTCGATAACGATAGCGCAGTTTGCTGTACCCGATATACTTAATGTACCTCAAGAATGATTTAAAATCCAGTGTTGCATAATGTTGAACAGTTATTTTATTGGCAACTTTGAAATAATCTTTTAAATTTATTTTATTTCTGTCAATAGTTGTGTAATTTCCATTTTTTTTTTATTTTTTAACAGCAAATTTTTTTTTTCAAATTTTTCACATGCCCAAAAAATAATTTTTCTTTTTTGTTTATATTATGTAAAAACTTTTCTAAGAAATATAGTAATTCTATTACTTAGTAATAGTACCTAGTAATAGTAGTAATTCTATTACTTATAAATACCTTCCAAGCAAATGAACGTTCATAAATCCAGGAGAATGCTAATGTTGAATCTGAATACAAATGTATTTCATGAATATGTTTATTCAGAGCATTTATTACCTTCTCTAATAAATGTGAGAGTAGTAAAGAACCAGATAATTCAAACCTTGGTAGTGTTATTTGCTTTAAAGAAGTAGGTCTTGATTTGGAACAAAGTAAATTACACAAAATTGTTTGATTAGAAAATAAGAGTTTGAATGTACGACCGTAATCCTTTATGGAGGCATCTGAAAATCCATGTATTTAGATTGAATTAACCTCAGCATCATCGATGAATTTAATTGGACGAATCATCTTAATTAAATCAATTAAGTGCAACTGATTGTATAATTTACATCATTGAGGTAACATCATTGTGAGTAATCTATCATTCCAATTAATTTTAAGTTGCATTAAAGATAGCATAAAACATTTATGATAGAAAACAATAGGACCAATTAGACCTAATGGGTCAAATATTCCTGCAATAATAGTGAGAATAATTCTTTTAGTATCAATAGATTGAGTAAATGTGTCTGTAGAATTGTTCCATAAAATGCCTAAGATATGTAACTCATGTTCATGGGCTAAAGGAATAGAACAGTTGTGCTCAGGAGTAGCAATATTATGATTACACTGATAGGCAAAAAAAAAATTTTTTAATGTTTCTCCAAGTGTGATACCATTTCTTGAATTTCATTTTTGCATACAATACAGATCTGTAAATAGAATTTTTCTATCGCCCTTAGTTTTAAGTAAATTACGCTTCAAAAAAAAATGAAGGGAAAATATAGTTAAAATCTGTAAAATTTATAATTTTGCATGGCCATACATTCTAACATGGCTATGTTAGAATGATTTCACTGATGTTTTTCTGTTATAAATAGCCTCAAGCACATCCCAAATTAATATCCAACAGTAATCGACTAGCATGTTAGTATTCCATTTCCCTTTATAGACAGCTTTCCATCACCAAAATGTCTCTAGAAACATTCACTGTGTTCATCACTATCTCCAAGGTTGTCTGGGAAAAATTCCAAATATTAGTGGAGGAAATGTATTTTCAGACATATTATATACCATAGCTCTTATGAAGTAAAAGTTGATTAACAATATCATGGTAATTGTTGGATTTTTGTTTGCCGAGAAAAATTTTGCAAACGTCTTTAAATGAAGCCCAAGCTACACGTTCTACATTATTTAACATTGTGTTAAATACATCATCTTTGACCTCTCTCTTATTTGAGGACCAACAAATATTCCTTCTTTAAGTTTTCCTTCACTTGCATTCAGAAATTTCTGAATGCAACTATCCTTCTTCATTGCTTTTACAAAATTTTTCATTAGTCCTAGCTTGATCGGGTAGGAGGTAAAAATATTTTTTGGGTTTCAACTAAGGGCTCATGAATAATATTTTTCCCTTTTGGAGTTAAGTTATCTCATTTCTTCTACTCTTTGGTAACTAAATGTTTATCCCTAGCTTGGCTGTCCCGATCGCAAAGAAAACACATGTACTTGGTATAGTCTAACAAAATAGCTATAACTTTCAAATCACCACATATGTTCCAGCTATGTTTTTTATAATTTATTTGTTCAAGGACGTCTTCATCACATCGTATATCTCTTTCAAATTAATATCATAAGTGATTGGTATTGAAGGATATTTGTTACCGTTGTGTAGTAGAACCGCTTTTAAACTATACTTGTTTGACAAATCTATCAAAAGGTGCCAGTCCTCAGGTTTATGAGCTTGTCCTAAGTGCAACATAAGCTCATATATTTTTGCAATAAATCAAATTATTTTCATCAATAAGTACTGAAAATTTCTTTTTGCCGGCTTCAAAAGCCTGAAATTTTGTATTTTTTTGAAGTAAATTCCAACCTTGCAGTCTTAATCCTAACAGTTCAGCTTTTTTTTTTTTTGATGAATTTAAATCCCTAACTAAGTCATTTAATTACCTATTAATTAAAGGTTTAGTCACCTTGTGATATAAGAGTGGCTTATTTGAAGATAATTCAAAATCAAAATCATTGTTGCCCTTCAGTACTGCCTGATTCTTCATCGCTGCTTTCAAAACATACATCCACAGGTGGCTCAGGAACTGGAATAATTTCACTGTGAGGTACAGGTCTGATTGCAGATGGCAATGAAGGATATTTTACACATGTTTAGGTTTTTTAGAAATTCCAGACACATTTGTTAAAAAAAGTAACAATCGGTTGCATGATCCTTTGGTTCATGCCAAACCATAGGTATACAAAATGGCAAAGCCTTCTGTGTACGTTTCAGCCGTCCTCTTAAATATGAAGAACAGTTAATGCATATCATATGAGGAGTCATAATTACTAAATTTATCATTACCTAATTTAGAATCATTAATGTTATCAGTATAAACTAGTATGTTGTATTTTTGTTGACATAAATTATATAAGTTATTTGAGTAACATTGATTGTTACTATGACCTTTGTGAAAACATATGAGACAACTATTATTATCCTCAAAAATCTCTTCGTTCATCATTGGATAAATTTAAAGATTCTTTGCATTTTTTTAAATTTATGATTGCCATTACAAAATAAACATTGTTTAAAGTTAGATCTAGAATAATAACTAACATTGTTGTTTATGAATCTTGTTAACATTTAAATTAGGATGTTTGCAATGAGATTTAAATGCATTGTAATATTGTCCTTCAACATTTCCAATACTGAATTGTGAATTTATAGTACTCAAACTAAGATTTTCCAGGTTGTATCATCTGGTTTCAAGAAATTCTAAGAACTCTTGAAAGTTTGGACCACCCTTATTTGATAATCTTTCCTTCCGTAATCCAGCCGTGTTGTTAGAAATTGAATTGCAACGAATTTGAATATGTTAACTGGATGTTGTATTGCTTCAAGTGAGTTTAAAAATGAAGAAATATCATTAATGAATTTAGACTGAAGAGCTAATGATTCTCTTTTTAAAAAATGTATTTTTAAAATGCAATCTGTATTAAAATATAGTCATAAATTTTTTATCAAATGTTTTATTAATAAATTTAATGTGATTTTATCATTTTCATTGGTTAATGGAAGCTTTTTAATAATGGCTAATGCTTCATTTTAGCGGTGAATGTAAATAATTTAATTTTTGAACATTTGTTAAATCTTTTCAAGTGTGGATTGATTCATTAAATGTATTAAAAACTTGAGGCTATTCAAGAATGTCACCATTAAACAACGGTAAATTGAAAAGGTGTAATTGTAATTGTTTAGTAGCTGTGTCTACAGAATGTTCTTGATTATTTACTCTATGCTGACTATTTAAAAAATGTTGCAGCTTACATTCTATGTTGCATAATTTTTTCTTGATTTGTTCTTGACCTAAAGACAAACTATCATTATCAACATCCATTTCTAATTGTATCTGAATGGAATCATATTTGCGGTGCAAATTTTTGTAATTTGAGTACAGTATAGCTCTCATCTTGTGATGCGTCAAATTTATCCGCGAACGTTGCAATTCTTGTTACGAAAGCCTTAATTGATTTTCAATGTCTTAAAAATTGTTCTTTATCCATAATGATTACAATAACTAATATGGCCAAAAAAACTAAATAAAACTAAATTACACTAATAATATTATATAGATATTGGTGTTAACGTAAATTATGAACCTAGATCCAATGTAGTGAACAAAACTCCAAAATAATATTTTCATTCATTCATAATTTAATTATTATTATTGAATATGAAGATTGAATTTGCCAAATTGCAATGTATTTATATGTATTTCGCAATATGAGAACTTCACAAGTAGCTGATATTTCACATAATTATTTAATTATCCAGTCATATCCATATTTCTTAATTATCCGGCCCAGAGGACAAAAAATAATGTACAACAATTTCAGCCATGGAGCAATTCGTTGGATCTAAACTGTATATAATAAGTAATGCCAGATAACCAATTATTCATAATCACTTCCTTTATTTGCTTTCAAAATTTACACTTCATTTATTAAACATTGCAATGAGTTATAATAATTTATGTTTTTAGTTAAGTTCACATTTTAAGTATATATTAAATATGTCTAGCTAGAACAATAAAAATTTAGTAATGTTGCTTATACATGTTAAAATAATTCAATTTAACAATTAATCGGGTGTACAGATACTTACATGTTAGGAGCATTCAATAAAAAAGCTTCTTATTACATTTCCAAAAAGGAAAAAATTACAGAGAAATATTAATGCTACAAGAAAGTGAAATACTAGTGGGTTTAAATTCCCTTACATAACTGGTGTAGTATCTACATTGAAATTAAAACTCAAAATTTTAATAAATTATAATAATAGGCAAGATTACTTGAATGTTAACATCCATGCAGCATCTACTGCTGAAGGATGAGATAATTAATTGCCAGGATGAAGAATTTAGATTTGGACCCAAAATAGTATCAAGCAAGTTATGGTTAAATTTACTGAAGCTTGTTTGCTTGCTGGTATTCAGAAAGGTAAGAAATAGCACCATGATTACTAACATTATTTGAAACTCCTAACTCTAGGGAAAAAATATTATATAACAAGCAAACAAAAACACAACATTTAAGAGAAGTTTCAGATAAATGAAAAATTGTTTTCACATATTTATGCGAGTAAAACTAGACAAAGTTTCTACAATTACAATTTCATTAAGTCTATAGTTTCATTAACATTAAGTCTATGCACAGTATTTATTAAGAAAAAAAATAATACTTCATAATGTGCACAAATACATAAAGGACAACTTCAACACAACAGTTTTCGTTTTCTAGTATTAGTAAACGTTTAATCAGAAACAAGTTATTACTTTCACTGAAATATAATTATATTACTCAGTTGTTGTTCCTGCCTACATCAGTTTTAAACCCTGTGTTGGTAGGATATCTTAAGAAGAACCCCTCAATTCTTTCTTCTGATATGTTAAAGCAGCTCTAGTAAGAAACTAAGTGCTCATTGGAAGCTTTTTCAGAGTGAAGTAACAAATCATTAGGGTGGGTATTCCATTTTGATTGATCTACATTTGCAAATGTTTATAAAGAACCGCGTAAAAAAATTATTTGTTTTAACATTTTTAAGCTAATCTAGAGCAGCTTGATTTCCTCTATATTTGCTTTAAAGTAATAGTAACCTTTTATTTAACTTATTTTAGGCGTTACTGATGATACAAGTATTTGATTAGTTTCCGGTAATTACACAATCTAGAAATTGTACAATATAGAAAATTATATGGCAGTTGGTAAAAAGTAAATTCATATAATTTTTTTGTACATAATTTCTCAGTCTTCTTAAAAATATCTCAGTAAAAATGACTTCATCTCATTTAATGATTAAATAATACATATACTACTCAACCTGTACCCACTGAGTTGGTCTAGTGTTGAACTTATCATCGCAAATTAGCTGATTTTGATATCGAGAGTTCTAAGGTTCAAATCTTAGTAAAGGCAGAAGGCCTTTACTAAGATTTGAACCTTAGTTACTTTTATATGGATTTGAATATTATATTGTGAGACCAGTGTTCTTGGTGGTTGGGTTTCAATTAATTGCACATCTCAGGAATGGTCAACCTGAGACAGTGCAAGACTACACTTCATTTACACTCATACAAATCGTCTGAAGTAATGCTGTAACAGTGGTTCCGGAGGCTAAAAACAGAAAAAAAAAGAAAAACTACGCCTGTAATTCTAATTTTCCAGCCTTATATTGCACCCTCAATGAGATATTTTTAAAAATCTGTTCTTTGCAGTTCGCCTAAGTATGAAAGGAACATTTCATTTTCAAGTATTTATGTTGACATCACCAATGAATTGGATTTCATTTTTAATTATGATAACAATTATAATTTCATGATCGTACTACAGAAGATATAATAATTTGAGTATTTGTGATCAGAGCTGTTCTACCAAGATTAACTTAAAGAATATAAGCTGATAAAATTAAAAGCCATACTTACTTCATCATATATACTTACTTATGCTTGGTCGTACTACAACTACTGGTAACCCTTTACTACATCTTCTAACAATGTCTTCTGCTACTGCTTTAGTATATACATATGTATTAGGAATATCATCCAGCAGTCTGAAATAAAATAATTTTCATATTAAGTTCTACATATATATAAACCATAAAGATGTTAATCATATATAAAATCATGCCTCTCATTGTAGAGATGTTATCTTGAGTTAAATGATATAATATTGTATTACCACTTTTTTTTTAAATGTTAGCACTTGAGATGAAACTAGTATGCAGTCTTTCTGCACACTTTTGTATATCTTCATTCAGTTATAAAAGGTTGTAATAATACAGCAAACAGAAATATTAAGAAAAGTTTTAATTACCGTTTGGTAAAATGGGTATCTAAGAAATTTATCGGAACTAGTTTTGCTAAACTGATTTTTATAAAATGAATAAATAAATCTTTAAGATGGGGGATTGTCTTAAAGACTCTTTATTAACTGATTGTTTCAATTAATTATTTTGCTAGTATGCATTGTACAAAATACCATTTTATAAATTATACTTAAGAGAACATTTTAAGAATCTTCAGCTTTATTAGATATTAATATACTTTAAACGATTCAAGTCTCTATCTTCATTAAAAAATAAAACATGCTATTCTTTACTTTCAAAACATAGAACTAAAATGATTAAAGCCTATGAAAGTGTTAAAAAATTTATATATCTGCACCAAGAAAGTTCAGTTTCCCCCCATAATTATATGATATTTTTACAGTGTACTGATCTTGTATGTTCCAGTACATAACAGATTTTAAAATAAGAATGAAAAAATGATTTGGATCTTCATTCTATGGTAAACTCACATCTAATTTTTTTTTTCATAATCTGTATTATTCAAATATGATTACTAATTAAAATATTTGAATATGGAAAATAAACATTTTTGAATACTTATAATATAATAAACATTTAATGAATCATTACTTCCTTCTCTGAACACAATTCCATGCCTATTTTTGACAAGTAATCTTAAGGTATGTATACTGATAATGGTATATAATATAATAATGATCGTAATTCACCTTTTTTTTTGGCTTTTTTAAATATATTATTATAGATAAACACATCAATAATTTTGTATTAATTTCTCAAGCATGATTACTGCTGATATGTTTAATAAATTATTAAAAAAGTGAAATCCACCTTAACAGCAAATTAAATGTGTCTCTAGATCTTTCAGTTCCTTAGAACATCGTCAGGAAAATAAAATAATTTTATAAAATAGTCAAAAATTAAAATGATTAAGCAGTCATTATTCTCCTGACAGTGGTCTAAGGTAAATATCTAGAAAAACACATTTAATTTGCTGGTAAGGTGGATTTTCACTTTTTTAATAATTTTTTAGTACTAATGGATACAATCAATAAATAAAAAAGGTAATAAAATAAATCTTACAAAGTGTCAGATTTTTTAACTGTTGATTGTTAAGGCACTCTGTTAATGTTATTAATTTGTTGTCGTCAATGGTTGATATATAAAATTTCTCTTCAATTTTATTCAAGTGACAGTTAGAGTAGGCTGTTGATACATATACAAATGCCTAAAATGAAAATAAAAAAGAATTTGGTTTAATTAACAGCATCTGTTTAATTTGAAATGTAATTAACTTTTGCTATTTATATTTGCATGATAGTCATTGATGAAAATAGATTTTAAAAAATACACAGAATTAAATAAAATATGATTTCAAAACTCATTCTGGAACAATTTAAGTTTTTTGTAGTAATCTTTGGTGAACAGGAGCATATTTAAAACAGTAGGTTTTATTTTCTCATGATTTTAAACAACTGATTTTATTTTTCTTATATCTGTTTCCTACAAGTATTTTTATACAGTTATATAGTAATAATTTTTGTTAGTTGTTTTTTCATAGTTTGGAGTAAGGCCAGAAAAAGGTATTCATACAACTTTGGTAACGTTTCAAAATGCATTAATTTCCTCTTAAAAACAGGTAGAAATCTGTGCTATAAATCAAATTCGATTATTTATTAAATCAAGAATCTTCTCTGAAAAATGTTTAATAACATATCACCCTTGAAATTGACACAGCCTGACGACATGCTATCCTAAACACCCTCAAAGAATGGGGACTCAAGGGCATTATACTTGCTTTTATTAGGGGTTTCTTAAATGGTCGAACTCTCCATGTTTGTGTGGAGATTCTCTCTCAGGTAGCGTCAATGTGGAGAATGGAGTACCAATGAAGTGTATTAAGTGCCACGTTATTTTCTATAGCCATCAACAGTATTATTAAATGTGTGCAGACGCCTGTTTCATCTTCTTTATTTGTTGATGTTTTTGCTACATATATTGCGTCCTGTTCTACAGCCACAGCGAAGAGACTACAGAACACTGTAAAGCCTTGAGTCTTTGTCCAAGGCTTTACATTTTCACCTTAGAAAACAAAATGTGTAGTCTTTTCTTGTTTGCAGGACTCCTTTATTCTGCAAGTCTTTCTCTGTGGAGAGCTAATTGCTATCTCAACTGATGTCGGATTTTTAGATTTATTTTTGATAGCTGCCTTATGTGGGTCAAGCACATCAAAGAATTAAAAACGAGATGTTCCAAACTTTTAAATATGCTGGCAAGTCCTTAGGAATACCAATCGGGGTGCCATTCAGTCATGTATGTTGTGTTTTTATTATTCCTTAGTTAGTTCCCATTTGGATTATGGGTGTGTCGCTTACTCTTCAGTGCGTAATACCATGTTTAAAATGGTGGATGCTGTACATCATGCTTTCCTTCACTTGCTACAAGTGACTTTAGTTCAAGCCCTGTCATAAGCATCCATGTTGACTGTGGTGAGCCTTCACTTTGGGATAGACAGAACCAGGTTCTAGCATCTTATTTTACCCGTCTTAAGGGACAGCCAAATCACCCGACTTTAGACACAGTCCTTGGAAGTCCTTATTTTCAAAGGTATGAGGACCGTCCACGTTATACTGCCCCTGCAGATATTCGTACCAGATGTTTACTGCACCTTCTATTTTTCCAATATATGCGTGTTCATATCCTCCGTGGAGAATCAACCTTATAAATGTTATGTTTGACCTCATAATATACAATAAAGAATCAACACCAATTTTTTTCTTTCAGCAAGTGTTTCACCATATCTCCAAGACAAACCCAGACACAGCAGTATACACAGATGGATCGAAAAAGAACAATACCATTGGATGTGCATTTATTGTTAATGGCCGAACCTATATGTTTGGTCTACCTGGTATTACGGTAGTCTCTTTACTGCTAAATTATACACTATAATTAAGACTTTTAATATCATTAACCTTGAGTACTGTCATATCCTTATTTGGACTGGTGTAGTCCTCTCCAAGCCTTAGAAAATTTTTATTCCAGACATCCTACTGTCACCAAAATTTACAATGCAATCGCCGAGTTGAACCATCGCAACACACAAGTGAGTTTCTGCTGGATCCCTAGCCATGTAGGGATTCCGGGTAATGAAAGTGCAGATTTCACTACTAAAGATGCACGTAGTCAACCATCCTTCACTACCCATGTTACTGCATCCGACTTTATTAGCTTTGTAAAACTCACTTCATGCAAAGTGGCAGGATGACTGGACAGCTACAGTAAACTCCGGCACATTAAAGATTCTGTGTTGCCATGGAATTCCTCATACAGTAAAATTCATCGTGAGGAAGTGGTCCTCTGCTGACTGCGGATAGGCCATACAAGAGCTACTCACAGGTATCTGATATCAGCAGTATGCATATAATGTGACTGCCGCTTGACTGTGCACCACATCCTTGTGGATTTCGTGCGTTATGTGGCCTTACGTCGCAAATTTAAATTACCCAGCAACGACAAAGAAATTTTGAGCAGGATGTTTTTATTTTTTCTAAGTGTTTGTATTTTAAATACTTTTTAGTAGTCTTGTTTTATTTTTATACTCTTATGAATTTCATTTTTAATTTTTATTTTTTCTGTTATCCGTGTTTAATAATTTTAGTTTAAGTTTTTTATTTTATTTTTGTATTTCATATTTTAATTTAAGTTTTAATTTTGTTTTTAGATTTTTAGTGTATGCTTTGTATTTTGTTTTTATACTTTTGTTTTCCAAGTGATGATAACGTAAAAACATTTTTCACCCAAAAAAAAAGAAAAAATTATTTTAAGTGATTTTCATTAATGATTTTTAGTATCACAAGCTGAAGCTGTACAGGCCTGCTGTTTAAAGATGTTTTCGGTAAAGAAATTTAAAAGTGAGTAATTTTAAAGTGACTATTTTAAGTGGGTGAAAGAAATTTCATACCTATGTAACAGGGAAAGCGCTAAACAGAGCTTTGTTTTTACATAGTAGGTATTATCTTTAGAAGAACAAACATTGTTTGCTAAAAAATCAACAGCATATTCTGCAGTCATTTCAGTTACTGATAATACAGTTGATTAATCTTTGATTCAGATTGCATAACATAAACTTAAAGCTTAGGATTTTATGATTTTGAATACTGCATAACTGAATGAAAAGAAAAGATTCAGCCATAAATTCCCAGAAAGTGTTTTATTATTTTCCAATTTTCTTGCAGTTAAAAGCTTAGACATCGGCTTTACATAAATTAATGTGGAGATAAAACTGCACTTAAATCTGGAACATTATGTCAAATATACTTGAGGGAATTCATTGTGATAACTCATATGAGGCTGTTAGTATAATTACAAAGTATATTGGAATTTTAAATTTAAACAGTTGATCAGAAGGTTGTAAAAGTATATGGGATGGGTTTTTTTTATGTAGTGGAAATTAGTGAAGTAAATGGAAAAAAAAATATTGTAGGTTTGGAAATCAAATTATGAGAAATGTTTGTGAGTGAACTTAGACAGGTTTTTTTTTTAAATAGGATCCGTGATTAATGGTCTGAAACAGTAGAAAAAAAACCAAAATTCTGAATATAAAAGAAATCTGAATATAATCTGAATATAAAGAAATTATATATGAATAATGCAATTTATCACATCTTTAAATTTTTCAATTTCTTTGATAATATGAGCAAAACTTTAGTAATGGTAACATTAATTGGAACTGCTTGTTGCATTTGTTCATCAAATCTTACTGTTCCAGCCCGATGAATAATTATTGTTACATTTACTTGAAGCACCTTTTGATCTGTAATCGAAAGGCCCAACATAGGTTCAGTGCAGTCACCCAAAATTAATGATACTTTCTCAAACATAGATGGATCCACTTTTGAGAAAATCTGGAAAAAACCAAGTACAATCATAAAATGAAAATCAATGATCTTTATAAAAATACAAAAATGTTTGTGCATATTTGTGCAGTTCTCAACATCAGCAATAGTTGAGATAAGTACATAAACTCATGTTCCCTCAGTCATGGAATAATTTAATTTTTTTCGCATTAATACAATGTTGCCATTATTTTGCATCGGTAGGAAAATTTAATGAAATTAAAAAAAAACTGTTTTAATATTAAGTTTTATCACATTTAAAGCCCAAAAATTAATTGCTCTTAAATAAAATTATTTATCATTATATTTAGATTTTTTTTATTACTTCCAATTACTCTTTTAAAACATAAAAAGAACAATATCCTCCGTATACATTAAAAATTAAATCACCCACAGCTTCAATTTAGACTGAAAATATAGATTTTGTATTATCATCATAATAAGTATTCCTGATCTGAATGAAATTATTATTTGTTAACAGTTTACAGTATTTTGTAGTATTTTAATGTTGCTTATATTTTTGGAATTTTGCAATTAAAAAATTTATTGTACTATTTTAAGATTACAGATAATGCTGTTCTGTGGATGAGTACTGTTTATATTTCTGGCATGTGTGAAAGTTTACAAATATTGTGTTATTAAAATGTGTTACTGTTAAGAGGTATATAAACATACATTGATGAAGAAGAATTCCTTGGTTGACTAAAATGTGGTTTACACGAAGACCACAATGTTTAGTTAATTAAACTTAGACATTTTTTACTTCAAATTGAAAATAAGAAAATCATTTTTTAATTTTCTTTTGTAACCTTACATTTGGTGAGAGATTAAAGTTAAAATTTGTACGATGGAGTATCGTTAAGACACAATTTCCCAGATACGAATGTCGTGCGTAATTTTGATTTACATTTCTTGAAGTTAGTTTCTATATAGCAGCGGATGAATTGTCACAGAGATTCATATAGAAATTAAATTTTCTAACGTGAACATTATTACTTTGTATCTATCTACTCGACACAAAGGTAATTGAAAAACTGTCATTGTTTACATACAAATATTCGCATATACGTGGTCTCTTCAGATAGTAACCGAACTATCTTTTTTATTTTAATTATTAATTTTACAGATTATTGGTCCTTCTCCCTTCTGAGTACTCCCCTCCTCTATTTACACACTTTTCCCAGCGGTGTTTCTACTTCGCAAATTAGTCCTGGATAGCTTCATTTGAAATGACCTTTAAGGTCCGTGACGAATTGTCTATAGTCTCAAAATGGCGTCCTTTCATCGCCGATTTTAATTTCGAAAATAAGAAAAAAATCGCATGGATCCATTTCTGGCGAGTAGGAAGGCTGAGGAAGGACAGTAATCTAATTTTTGGCACAAAGTTAAGTCTACGGGCGCATTGTCATAGTGAAAGAACCACGAGTTCTCATCAGAACTCCGGTCTCGTTTTGCGGATATTTTCACGTAACCGTTGCAAAACACCTTGATATTGCGCCACGGTTCACTGTTTTACCTTGAGAAAAGAATTCAGAATGCACGATTCCATTAAAATAAAAACAAAGAGCATCACTTTGACATCGGATCGAGATTGCCTTGCTTTCCTGGGGCGTGGAGATTCTTTGTCAATCGATTGTGATGATCGAACGTTTGACTCGATGTCGTAGCCGTAAACCCTGCTTTCGTCTACCGTTATGATCCTTTGCGTGAATGTTTCATCGTCTTTGGTTTGTTCAAGAGGTTGCCGACAAACGTCTGCTCGATGTTCTTTCTGCTGTTTGGTCATCAAACGAGGAACAAACTTTGCTAACTCCATGCACGTTCAATTTTTCAGTCAAAATGTCGTGGCACGATCCGATCGAGATGCTAACCTCATATGCAAGTTCTTTGACAGTCATCGGCAATTTGCACCCGCCAGATTTGATTATCTGAACGCGGGTGTATCAGTTGAAGTCGAGGGTCATCTTCGATTGACTGATGACCACTTTTAAATCGTGAAAACCATTCGTACAGACTTCAAAAATAGTTATTCGTTGTTAATACTTTTACTTTATTCAATAAATAAAAATATCATTATTTCTAACTTTTAGTCTTATTATTTTTTGAAGTCGGCTTTTATTTTTTATAAATTATTTTATTTCACAATTTTTAGTGGTATCTATTCTCTCTCTCTCTCTCTCTCTCTCTCTATATATATATATATATATATATATATATATATATATATATATATAATTAAAATATGGGTTGGCCTACTAAACGCGCTACTCAAATGAGACAACAAAGGGAGAAAGGGAAAAATTGGAAACTGGAAATAGGAAAAAATCGAAAAAGGTAAAAGAGAAAAATGAAAAAAGGGGAAAAGGAAAGGTAATATGGTAAAAATGAAATGGTGGAGAGGGAAAGGTTAAATTTTGTGAAGTTCCGTAATGTTCATTTCGTTAATGTTTTATCAAACTTTCAATTGTGTTCATGTAATCTATATATATATATATATATATATATATATATATACATATATATACTCAAATCTTGCAATAGCGAAGCATTGCCGGATCTGCTAGTTTTATATAAAAATTAACTGTAACTATAATATTTATATGGCGTTTTAGAGGAAAGTAGCCAAGAAAAAAAAAATATATATATATATATTTGAATAGGTGATCAACGCAAGGAATCTCAGAAACTAAGTTTTATGAGAGACATTAAAAAAAACCTTCCCTACATTTTTCCCAGCAATAAAAATACAGTATTACCATTTTTTAAATATTCGCTCTTTTTCTTATACGGCGGCTATCTTCATTATTTCAAATAGAAACTTAATATTTTATTAAATATTTTAGTAAAAAATAGTATTTTAAGGTATTTTACTGTAAACGCACCTGTTGACGAAGCTACGGACTGATTATTATAAAATGGAATATGGCGGCCAACTTCATTATTTCAAACTGAACCAACATGTTTTTATTACAGTTTTGGGTATAAAATATCATTTTAAAAGATTTTTATTCTCGAGTATTTTTCTCTGAATACATTCCGTTACTGAGCTACAGGCTGACAATTGTGAACTTACAAAAATAATAAACAAAATTTTAACGCTAAATATTTATCAGCGGTTTTTGTATCGTTGAAAAAATCTGTACATCCATCACAACACATTGTCGATAAACAATTAAAGCCTTTACTGGAGAGCGAGTGCCTGCAGTTTTACTAATGGTAGCCGTTTGAAAATGTGTTATATAATTGATATTAAAATTCTGTTGTAATTTTTCCTTCTCATAAATAAATATAAAACCGCATTTTTCAAGGTAAAAGTCTTTTAATGTTACCTTTACTTAATTTTCCGATTAACTTAATTTTTGAAATTTGAAAACCAGACACGAATACATTAGGATTCCATTTTGCAAACGGCCACTACATTTAGTTTTACAGTAGTCATATTATTGCAATGGCAATGGGCTGGCAATGGCCATCAAAGATGTAGGCATTCGCTCTTCTGAAAATGTCATTAACAACTTTCAACAATGTGTCTAATGGATGTTGTGCAAAATTTTTAACAATGTAAAAAACAGCTGATAATTATTTAGCATTAAAATTTTATATATCGTTTTTGTAAATTTAAAATTATCAACCCGTAACTCCGTAATGGCCGCGTTTGGAGAAAAATACGAACGAATAAAAATATTTTAAATTACTTTGTACCCAAAAATACAATAATGTTTCTATTAACATGCAGTGTGGTTTCTATTTGAAATAATGAAGTTGACCACCATATTAGAAAAAGAGTGAGATTACTAAAATGGTAGTACTATATTTTTAATGTATGGAAATCTAGGGAAAGTTTTCTATATAAAGTTTCTTAAAAACTTAGTTTCTGAGATCCCAATGGTAGCCAACTTGCGTTGATGCATGCATATATATATATAAAATTTACTAACAGTCGTATAAATGTCGTATTGTAAGTAGCAACTTCCATTAAACGTATAATCACGCTATACACTGCGAATGATTTTTTTAAATTAAAAATTGCAATTGTCGATCATAAAAGAAAAAGGAGAACATTTGTCAGCTAGATATTAATGAAAATACATAAAATTATATGGGTTAACAAATGTCAAAATGTAGAGATTTCAACTGAATAAGATAAAAATTTAAAAAGCATAATGTTACAAAAGAAATTATATCGGTTGCACACGAACAGCTTAACGATTTTTCTGTATCCAAGATTAGTTAATCGGTTGATAACAGAAAATGCATTGTGTAAATTTTTACAAGGATTATAATGTACAAAGTAAATAACTAATAATTTTACCTATAATAAATTTAACTGGATCGTGGAAATTTGCTTGTTTGATGTTTTAACTCGTCAAACAAGTTAAAAAATTATGGTTTTTTTTTTCCGGTCGACTTATACCTTTTACTGTGACCTAAGAAAATTGGCTTTGGCAATAAAAATAATATTTTTTCAACTTATATTAATGTAATAAGGAATTAAATGGAAAAGTTATAAGGCTGAATATTATAGCATAATTTACACTCTTAAAATTATTACAGTTATTTTTAAACGTGCTAGATAATTTTTTTTTCTTATTTAAAAACAAAACCTATCCTCAAATAAATATTCCAATCGTTCTAATACTAAATAGATATTTCTTGATATATAAATATTTATTTGCGGTATACGTTAAAACATTATTATAAAAGCGTTACTATATTTCTTAAAATAAAAGATCGCTCGAAAAAATAGACGTAAAACATTGGAACCTTTCATCTGTTCTGTATAAAATAGATTTTTTTTTTATTTATCAGTCTTATTTTAATTACCGATGGTATAGAAATGCGAAAAAATGTGAAATGTTTGTTATCGAGTTACGGTTAGATAAAAATTTCGCCCGAATTTCAGTTTCCGCGGTGAAATGAATTCGTACTAACATTTTTAAGGGGTTATATAAGGGATGATTTACGAGATTTTATTTCTTGTATTTTTTTTCTATAAAACAGAAAAATTCGATGAAAAAACTCGTTTTTTACTTCCTTGTACGAAGTAAAGAAGGTATTGTGTCGCGAAAAATCTGGTTTTCAGATTTCAACAGAAATATCCATTTTGACTACTGAATTCATTTTGACTAGTTTCGGCATGACGTATGTGCGTACGTATTATGTATCTCGCATAACTCAAAACGGTTAACCGTAAGATGTTGAAAGTTTGAATTTAGGACAGGACGGTTGTAACATTTAGTTGTGCACCTCCTCTTTTGATTGGAATCGTCTGAACCAAAAGTGTCCAAAAAGACCCTCATTTTCAGCGATTAATGGTACTTATTTTCATTGCTTCCAGAGTTATTACCGTATAAAATTTTGATTAATGAAATATTTGCATCTTATAAGGGAAAGACATCTGTTCTAATCGACCATTTCCGAATTTTTTTTACATTATATTAATTTATTAATAATTATTAGCCTCTGGTTGTAAAAAAAAATCACAATAAATAATTCAATAATAGCGATAAAAAAAATATGAAAAAATCAGTAGTTATTAGTGAAATAAAATTTTATGTACTTTTAAAAATGCGTGTTTGTAATTTAATAGGCATACAAGGAAGTCACGTGGTGTCCACATCAGTTTTGGTGAAACATCTGACTATGTAATATTAATTGAAAATTATAACTTAGAGTCGTATTATTTTTATTTATACATTTGTTTCAATCTACTTGATAATAAATATCGTTATAAAACTTAGTAAAAAGCATAGTATTAAGACTTACATTTATCGGAAGAGTAATAAAAGGACTTTTACTCTTAATATTTCAGGTAACATACATAAATATTTGATGTTAATAAAAACTAATATATTAGCGACTGTGTAACTGTCAACTTTATAGAGTTGGAGGATTATATCCCTTTTTTTAAATGAAATAAGTTTAAATGAAGGGCAGCAAAAAATGTGTGTATGTAATTTAATAGACGTAAAACGAAGTCGTGTGGTGTCCACATCAGATTTTTTTTTAGGTTTGAAATACAATAACTTTGTTAAATGACTAATAAATGCGTAAATTTTATTATAAAAATTTGTTGAAGTATTAATTCTGAGAAAATTTATATAATGAAGTCTATAAAAAACAAAAAAAAATCAATTTTTATTATGAAAAACAAAACAGAACAAACCGTAACAGAAAATATGATATGAATTTAAAAAAAATTGCTCTTTTTAGAGCGATAAATTTAGACCTTTGAATCATCCAACCCTTAAAACAATAATCTAAGGGAGTAAGTTCTGATAATATAGGTTGCCAATTTATTACAATTTTATGACAACAATGAGTGCTATTGAAAATAATTTCGATGCATTCAATTAATGTTGCCGACCTAGCTTTCCAACGGTCTAAATTTATTGTTCTAAAAAGAACTGTTTTTAATTTTTTAATTCCTAGTTCCACGTAAAGGAAGTATTGTAATAGCGAAAAATTTCCTTTTCCAGATTTCAACGGAAATATCCATTTTGACTAGTTTCGGCGTGACGTCTGTACGTCTGTATCTCGCATAAAAACGATTAGCCGTAGATTGTTGAAATTTTGTATTTAGGACTGTTGTAACATCTAGTTGTGCACCTCCCCTCTTGACTGCAATCGACATTTAGAATAATTGAATGTTATATCGGTATTAACCATGTATATTATATCTGATTATGTAATATTAATTAAAAATTATAATATAGAATCGTATTATGTTTGGATTTTCTTAGCAAAATCTCCTAAAAATGTTGTATATTTTTTTTATCGTTTTATTTAATTATTTGACAAAACAATACAATGCGGGTACTAACTGTACATTTTTGAATCGTATTCAATTTAAAGCGATTTTTGGAAATTATTTTATTAATTACCGTTGACATTTGAATTAAAATAATATATATATTTTTAAATATTTGTATTTACTAGAAAAATTATTTTCATTAATAATAAGAATGACTTGCAAATTATTAATTTCAAAATACTTACTTTATCCTTCAAATTTATATTTCTGTTTAAGGAAAATGTATGTATATTTCAAATGACATCTTTTTCTTTATGTTACGGGTAAGTGATTCTGGTCGTAGGAAAAGTATAGTACATAATTCGACTTGCAACACGTATTACGCACTCGTGAAAATACGTAAATTGTTTCACTAGTGCGTAATATGCTTCTTATAAATCTTGTTACGTAATATACTGTTCTAGATCCAGTATTATTCGTATCTTCGTGAGTTGCTGATTAAACATGTATCTTCTATTATTATTCAATTTTATTCACATACCTGCATTTTGTACCCTCTCTGATTACAAGTGTATACTTCACATGTATTATGAGGTTTACAGTAAAGGTTTGCAATTTGTTACCTTCATAAATTGATATATAGATCATCTTGGCTATTTAAAAAAAATTAATCAGAAATATTAAGAATTGTAAAAGCTTCTAATACAAATCATGTTATTGTTTTACGTGGAAGATATGAATTATTTAAAAGTATACCATTTTTTTAAACGACACACTTAACCCTTGTATCAATAAATTGTTTTTAATCGTGTCAAAACATTTTCAGTAATTCTGGCGACCATCTTCTAAGAATGGCATTCCTTTTCTTATTTTGGCATCGGCTGATGTTACTATTTTAGTTAAGTAGACATGTACATTGATGGCCTCTATGGCACGAGTGGTAGCATCTCGGCCTCTCATCTGGAGGTCCCAGGTTTGAATTTCAGTCAGGCATGGCATTTTCACAAGCTACAAAAATTATCATGCATCTCATCCTCTAAAGCAATGCCTAATGGTGGTCCTGGAGTTTAAAAAAAAAAAATTTACATTAAAATTCGATCAAAAAGTCTGCTGAATTTTTATTACATCTGCTTACTTAATGCATCATTGTAATATGTTTTTATATTAAATAATATTCAGGTGTATTAAGGTGTGGTTTTTTTTTTGTACAGGAGAATCATCATTCAATGAAGATGTTTGCAAAAGCAATTAAAAGGTTTATTTATAAAACCGATCTGACACGTACTCATAATTATATTTTTGGACGATCATGAACAAAAACATAGTAGGTTAATTGTTACTACTTACTGAAAAATTTCTTAGATGTATTTCATCTAAAAGACTATGTAAATGATTTTTCTCGTTTTTTAAGTAAAAAGCACTCCTAGCTAAGGACACCAAACATAATTCCCCTTGAACTGTAATAAATACAAAATTAATTAACTTCTTATTCTAAAAATAGAAGACAAGTCGGGTATAGACAGATGTATCAAATACAAATTCATAATTTTCAAAAGAAGCTGTATGCTTCTACAAAACATCACATTTTACCATTAATATGATGGAATTATCTATTCCAAAAATACGACCAAGTTTTAAAAAATTCTTCTCTTTCATGACAAATATCTAAAAAATAAAAATGTATTTTTTTTGGGCTGAAAGTCATTTTTTTCATATTTGAGTTAAAAAAAAAATTTTCCTCTGATTATTTTAAAAGATGTTCTACTGGCCAGACGATCTACAGAGTTGTGAAAATGTTTCAAGATAAAAAGAGAAAATATTTCAAGAAATGTAGGTACTCGTGTTTATCATATATTACGTAATCGACTGAGCAAACAATATTAAGATTTTTACAAGCGTATTAAATTATTATTTTATTTATTTATTTTTTAAAATTAACCCGTACATAAATAACGTCCTAATTTTAATTTATACTGGAATTATTTAACTAGCAATGAAACAGCGTAGGAGGCAATGTTATGCGCATGAGTATTTAACTATCGACTTTCTCTATCGAACTGGTATCCCGGCTGTAGCCCGCTGCAGTGATGAACCTAACGATTTTCCAGCCTACTTCTCGAATCCAACAGCATAGTAAAACGCGTACATGTCTTTTAAAACCGGGCAAGTAACAACATTAGCGAAGTGGACCTAATTACAATGCCATAATTTTCTGCTACAGTAACTAAATTATTCGTTAATTTATTCAAAATGTTAATTAATATGTTGTTAAATTTTCATTTAACTTTGATCAATTATTTGTATGCGTTTTGGAACAACACATGATATCTAGGTTATAATGAGTTTGTTTTATTCTCAAATCTGGAAACGTGAAAAATGGATGAAAAATAATAATAATAATTTTCATACTTTCAATCAGAAGATAATTTTTATTTTAATTGTACCCTACTTTCAAAGGTTAAATATCTCTTTTTAAATAATTTTTTTTTCGAATTTCATATTTATATATTACATTTTTTAAATAAAATTAACGCCGATCTTATCATAAAATTTAAAAATATATAATTAAACGAACTTCAAAAAGAAGCGGCACTGAACAACAATACTTCAGTAGTTCTTTAAATTTCGACTTTCAAATGAGAACTGAATCACCGTGATAATAAGTTAATGGTATTAAGTATTAATAGGTTAATTAATACATTTAGTAAAATTACTAAAGATGGACCTGGCAGGAGCTATATAAAATGCCGAATAGCACAAGCTAAACGAGCCTTCAGTAAGAAATATAATTTGTTTACATCAAAAATTAATTTAAATGTCAGGAAAAGATTTTTGAAAGTGTATGTTTGGAGTGTCGCTTTATATAGAAGTGAAACTTGGACAATCGGAGTATCTGAGAAGAAAAGATTAGAAGCTTTTGAAATGCGGTGCTATAGAAGAATGTTAAAAATCAGATGGGTGGATAAAGTGACAAATGAAAAGGTATTGCGGCAAATAGATGAAGAAAGAAGCGTTTGGAAAAATATAGTTAAAAGAAGAGACAGACTTATAGGCCACATACTAAGGCATACTGGAATAGTCGCTTTAATATTGGAAGGACAGGTAGAAGGGAAAAATTGTGTAGGCAGGCCACGTTTGGAGTATGTAAAACAAATTGTTGGGGATGTAGGATGTAGAGGGTATACTGAAATGAAACGACTAGCACTACTAGATAGGGAATCTTGGAGAGCTGCATCAAACCAGTCAAATGACCGAAGACAAAAAAAAAAAAAAAAAAAAAAATTAATACAGCAATAAGTATTATGATTTTATCTCTATTACGCTGTATGATTTCTTTTTGATTTTGATGCGTTTATTTTCTATAAAAATTCGAATTTTAAAAACCGTACCCAGAAGACATCCTTTTTTTGGTAGGCGTATTTTTTTAATTTTTAACAGATTTAAAACTTGTTTTCAAAAGATACTTACAGGTTGTGACTAAGTGTAATATGTAAAGTTATGATATGGAATGAAAGCCTTTATGGTTTCCACTCGATATTTTCATTAGTCTGTTATTTATAGATTTTTAAAGTTGAAACATAACATTTTCGGTAGTTTTTTGCGTCAATAATAAAAAGTTGTGTTCCAATCGGAAAAGGTTTTTATGAAAAGCGGTGGATCTTTCAAAAAGCTACAATATGAGTCGTAATAGATTAAAATCGCTTAATCAACGATCTAGAATACTTATATTATTGTGTCAAAAACGTTTTAGGCAAAATGTTCATTTTTAACATGTTTAAAACGTTTTGAAGAAAACATGTAGGTTTTTTCTTATAAACGTTTAAAATATCTCCTCCGGTTTGACCTTATCGATTTTCTGTTTCAATATTCGGAAAACATCTGGCATTTTTAAACGAATTTAACAAAAAACGTTTTCGTAGCCCCACTAGGAGCCGAGATAATTTTTTTTTTTTTAAAATCACGGCGATCATAATTATTAACATTAAGAGGTTAAACCGATGCTAAATTAAAGTTAAAGATTCAAAGTTTTCGCTAAAAAAACTTCGGTTGTGATCGAATGACTGACTAATCGATTCTTGACGAGTTTATAAAAGTAAAACGCGCAAACAGTTCTGCCGCTCCCGGTGATGCGTAGCGGTGGGGGAAGCAGCTCGCGAGAGCCGAGTGCGCGCAAAAAATTAACCTTTTAGGCTGAAATTTTGACCGCTTATTAAGGATTCAGATTTTCCAACATAATCAAAGCAATATGTATTTTTTTTTTTTTTTTTTTTTTCTTCAGTCATTTGACTGGTTTGATGCAGCTCTCCAAGATTCCCTATCTAGTGCTAGTCGTTTCATTCCAGCATACCCTCCACATCCTACATCCCTAACAATTTGTTTTACATATTCCAAACATGGCCTGCCTACACAATTTTTCCCTTCTACCTGTCCTTCCAAAATTAAAGCGACTATTCCAGGATGCCTTAGTATGTGGCCTATAAGTCTCTCTCTTCTTTTAACTATATTTTTCCAAATGCTTCTTTCTTCATCTATTTGCCGCAATACCTCCTCATTTGTCACTTTATCCACCCATCTGATTTTTAACATTCTCCTATAGCACCACATTTCAAAAGCTTCTAACCTTTTCTTCTCAGATACTCCGATTGTCCAAGGTTCACTTCCATATAAAGCGACACTCCAAACATACACTTTCAAAAATCTTTTCCTGACATTTAAATTAATTTTTGATGTAAACTACTTATTTTTCTTACTGAAGGCTCGTTTAGCTTGTGCTATTTGGCATTTTATATCGTTCCTGCTTCGTCCATCTTTAGTAATTCTACTTCCCAATTAACAAAATTCTTCTACCTCCGTAATCTTTTCTCCTCCTATTTTCACATTCAGTGGCCCATCTTTGTAATTTCTACTACATTTCATTACTATTGTTTTGTTCTTGTTTATTTTCATGCGATAGTTCTTGCGTAAGACTTCATCTATGCCGTTCATTGTTTCTTCTAAATCCTTTTTATTCTCGGCTAGAATTACTATATCATCAGCAAATCGTAGCATCGTTATCTTTTCACCTTGTACTGTTACTTCGAATCTAAATTGTTCTTTAACATCATTAACTGCTAGTTCCATGTAAAGATTAAAAAGTAACGGAGACAGGGAACACCCTTGTCGGACTCCCTTTCTTATTACGGCTTCTTTCTTATGTTCTTCAATTGCTACTGTTGCTGTTTGGTTCCTGTACGTGTTAACAATTGTTCTTCTATCTCTGTATTTGAACCCTAATTTTTTTTAAAATGCTGAACATTTTATTCCAGTCTACGTTATCGAATGCCTTTTCTAGGTCTATAAACGCCAAGTATGTTGGTTTGTTTTTCTTTAATCTTCCTTCTACTATTAATCTGAGGCCTAAAATTGCTTCCCTTGTCCCTATACTTTTCCTGAAACCAAATTGGTCTTCTCCTAACACTTCCTCCACTCTCCTCTCAATTCTTCTGTATACAATTCTAGTTAAGATTTTTGATGCATGACTAGTTAAACTAATTGTTCTGTATTCTTCACATTTATCTGCCCCTGCTTTCTTTGGTATCATGAATCATAAATATTACACACCAGTTTGTATAATCTATCAATCGCTTCCTCACCTGCACTGCGCAGTAATTCTACAGGTATTCCGTCTATTCCAGGAGCCTTTCTGCCATTTAAATCGTTTAATGCTCTCTTAAATTCAGATCTCAGTATTGTTTCTCCCATTTCATCCTCCTCAACTTCCTCTTCTTCCTCTATAACACCATTTTCTAATTCATTTCCTCCGTATAACTCTTCAATATATTTCACCCATCTATCGACTTTACCTTTCGTATTATATATTGGTGTACCATCTTTGTTTAACACATTATTAGATTTTAATTTATGTACCCCAAAATTTTCCTTAACTTTCCTGTATGCTCCGTCTATATGTATATTGTTGCAAAAGTTATTGTTTATTGATGCGTTAGGTTTTTTACGTGTTTTTTTGCAATTATCTTGGCAACAGATTATCGAATTTTAATATACTACGACTCACACTGCAGTTTTTGAAAGATCAGCAACTTTCCACGGAAATATTTTCGATAGGACTTCAACTTTTCATTATCGATGCGAAAACCCGCCAAAAATGTCATTTTTTCAACTTTAAACATCTATAAACAAGAAACTAATGAAAATCTCGAGCGAAAAATATAAAGGTTTTTATTGTCTATCGTTACTTTACATGTTACAACACTTAATCGCTATCTGCTTAAAGATTTTAAAATCTTATTTGCCAGGACTATAATTGTAGAACGTAACACGGTCTTTGTTACACCGATTTCAACATTTGTAAGCACGTACGTACGCGGTGCGGGTGTCTGAAAGTAACTTTCAACCGTCGAACAGGATTTTTATAATTATTATCAGCATGGTTTTTTTAATCTCGAAGGGAAGCGATGTTCGTCGGAGAAGAAAATAACATTTTATTCGCAAACGGCGGTCCACTCTTTTCAGCCGTTACAATATTTTTTTAATAAATTATTTTCCGCTTATTTTTTTATCGTTAAAAAATAATCGATTTACATAAAAATGATAGGATAAATACATTCTCCCCCCCCCCCCCCCCGAATAATTAATTAAAATACTCGGATTACACTGAAAGACGCTAATTAAAAATTGTAGTATCGTTATTTATTTTTCTGGATCTGGGTTCGGTTGGGATTTAATTAATTAAATTTCGGGAATTGTTCGCCTAAGAAAAACTATTAAAAAAAACCTATCTTTTAAGAAACAAAAAAAATCACAATAATTATTTTTATATCAAATCTTTTAAGGAGTATATGTTTCACACGACTAAGAAAATAGAAT
Source organism: Lycorma delicatula (assembly GCF_047948215.1). NCBI lineage: Eukaryota > Metazoa > Arthropoda > Insecta > Hemiptera > Fulgoridae > Lycorma > Lycorma delicatula. The sequence goes on from NC_134457.1 coordinate 978,151, forward strand.
AAGTGAAATGTATTTATATATCTACGCGTTTGTATGTCGTACCGAAACTGGTATGTGTAACTACTTACACTAGAAGTAGAGTAGGTCGTTGCCGGTAAAGTCAAGAACAACTTAACAAATACGATCGGTTCTCTTGTACGGTTAGTACAAAAGCAGTGACGCCAGTAAACAAATCGGGGCTTTTTACGTCAGCACGAATCGTAAACATACTATACGTATTTTTATCAGGAAAAAATATCGCGACTAAATTTATTGAAACGTCCAGTGGACTGTAGAAATGTCAATTTTCTCCGTCATAAAATACGGAATTTGCTTACGAAGAACGATATTGTTGTTCGGACGATAAACCGACACGAGTCTAAAACGTACGGTTACGTGAAGAAAAGTGAGGTATCGCATAAAGCGATCGAACTGTATTATTATTTTATTTATTTATTTCGGAAAGTCAACGGCTGCTTTGTCCGTTAGCTAATATTTTGTCGGAATGTAGATTTAACATTTTATTTTCTTACTATTACACGCGCATTAACACAAACATTTAAACCTTTTTTTTTTGCCCTACATCCCCGAGCCGGACATCCAATTAAGTATACTCGACTCGGGGACGTGTCCTTGCGTGAGCTGCTCCGGTCGGGTATGCATCAGTCCTGCATTTATAACGTTGTTTCTCCCATCGTCTGCACTCAAAAATAGTGTGTTCGGCATCGTCAACCGCATCGTCAACAGATCGGTGACTCTCTCCTCCCAAACCTATGCAGGTATTGTTCAAACGCACAATGTCCCGACATTAGTTGCGTTGTGCGGTAATCTAATTCACCATGAGAGCGATCTAGCCGAGCATCCAGGTCCGGGATAATTCTTCTTGTCCATGCGGCCACTGCTGAACCCGCCCATGTCACCTTCCATTGTTCTCGTATAATAGAACTGGCCTCATCTTTGGGTACACCGGACGCCCTTAGTTTTCGTCCTTTAATCTGCAATTCTATCGGGGGCACCGAAGAAAGCACTCACAGTGCATCGTACGATAACGTTCGGTACCCCGAAACTACCCCCAAAAGCGACTTCCTATGACTGCTAGTTAGTTTTCTTCTGTTGCGCTGGACATTAACCGCATCGGCCCATACCGAGGCGGCGTACTACAGAGACGACGTTATCGCCGAGGTGATAAGTCGCCTCTTCGACGCACGTGGAATTCCTTGTCCCGCAAAGAGACCTCGCATGGCACGGATTGTTGTTTCCACTCTGTCGCAGATCATGGCCGCATGACAGGAGTATTTGAGGTGTTTATCCGGTAACACCCCTAGATATTTAGCCATTTCGACCTCGACAATCGCCTCTCCTCTCAGGCGCAGATTTAATCTTCTGAGTATCCTCCTACCGGTGAAGAGGATACCCTTGCGTTTGGAAGGAGAGACCTACAAACTGTTGTTGACGAGCCATTCATTCACTATTTCTAAGGTAATATTCCCCGACTTTACATGGAACTAGCAGTTAATGATGTTAAAGAACAATTTAGATTCGTAGTAACAGTACAAGGTGAAAAGATAAATATGCTACGATTTGCAGACGATATAGTAATTCTAGCCGAGAGTAAAAAGGATTTAGAAGAAACAATGAACGGCATAGATAAAGTCCTACGCAAGAACTATCGCGTGAAAATAAACAAGAACAAAACAGAAGTAATGAAATGTAGTAGAAATAACAAAGATGGACCGCTGAATGTGAAAATAGGAGGAGAAAAGATTATGGAGGAAGAAGAATTTTGTTATTTGGGAAGTAGAATTACTAAAGATGGACGAAGCAAGAGCGATATAAAATGCCGAATAGCACAAGCGAAACGAGCCTTCAGTAAGAAATATAATTTGTTTACATCAAAAATTAATTTAAATGTCAAGAAAAGATTTTTGAAAGTGTATGTTTGGAGTGTCGCTTTATATGGAAGTGAAACTTGGACGATCGGAGTATCTGAGAAGAAAAGATTAGAAGCTTTTGAAATGCGGTGCTATAGGAGAATGTTAAAAATCAGATGGGTGGATAAAATGACAAATGAAGAGGTATTGCGGCAAATAGATGAAGAAAGAATCATTTGGAAAAATATAGTTAAAAGAAGAGATAGACTTATAGGCCACATACTAAGGCATCCTGGAATAGTCGCTTTGATATTGGAAGGACAGGTAGAAGGAAAAAATTGTGTAGGCAGGCCACGTTTGGAATATGTAAAACAAATTGATAAGGATGTAGGATGTAGAGGGTATACTGAAATGAAACGACTAGCACTAGATAGGGAATCTTGGAGAGCAGCATCAAACCAGTCAAATGACTGAAGACAAAACAAAAAAAAATTCAAAACTGTATATATGTAATTTAATAGTCGTACAAGGAAGTCATGTGGTGTTCACATCAGATTTTTCTTTTTATTCAAAAGATTTTGTTTACAGATACTGTTTTGGTGGTGCATTTTGAAGGGAAACTTTTACTTGTACTTAACTTTCCGTAAAGATAATACGATTGACAAAAAATAATTTACTTTCAAAAATACATATTTACAAAAAAAGACCCAAATATTCCCACCACTAAATTGCATTTTTATAAAATCTTTTCTTTCTATTCTCCGATAATAACAAATGAGAAATTTATTTACAAATTTTGGACTTGTTATTAAAAGAATAGATGTTAAATCTTCAATATATTGTTTTTTTTTCAAATTTCTGCAGTGATGTTTGGGAATGCGTAAAACTACTAAGATTTTTATATAATTTTACGAAAAACGGCATCCTTAAGAATTTGCCTTCATAATTAAAAACATATGCCACTTTAAAGTGAAAGAATTTTGCTTTCACCTGCCTGTTTTTTATTTACTTGAACATTTTTTTTTTTTTTTTTTGAGAGAGTTAAGACTTTTAAACGATTTCCTTGACCCGTGCACATATTTGACTTTTCTTTAATATATCTAAGATAATTTCTTAAATGATGTATCGATCGGCCATAATAAGTTCTACAGTAGCGTACAAATTATTCCGAACATGGGAATTTTTTGTTTTTTCTATGTTGTGGCTACACTGCTTGACCGCACTCATTCTTTAAGTTGTCTGCGTAATGTGAGATTATTGTTTGCTTATTTAGCATTTTCAAGTTATAAATAAAGTTTTTATGTTCATTTAATTTTTTTATAAAATCATATTTTTGTTGTGTGTTTTTAATATAATACGTATAATAATGGACATAACTCCAAGAAATTTTCAAAAATAATTTTTGTTGCTGAGAATACCACAGTACGGCAAATAGCTTCCAAATGTGATGTTGGACTAGGGACAGTGAATGTTATTTAACAAAAAAAATTAAAGAAACTTGTTTCTTTTCACTTCAAAGGGCCGAACATGAAAAACTACTCCGGATCTGTTATTAGTGAGAAAAATATTAATTTAATCTTAAATTATCTAACCCGCCGGGTCGGTCTAGCGGTGAACGCGTCTTCCCAAATCAGCTGATTTTTGGAAGTCGAAAGTTCCGGCGTTCAAGTCCTAGCAAAGTCAGTTATTTTTATACGGATTTGAATACTACATCGTAGATATCGGTGTTCTTTGGCGGTTGAGTTAATTAACCGCACATCTCAGGAATGGTCGAACCGAGACTGCACAAGATTACACTTCATTTACACTCGTACATTACATCCTCACTCATCCTTTGAAGTAATACCTGAACGGTAATTCCCGGAGGCTAAACAGGAAACAGAAAATATAAAATTATCTGCTGCGGGCATAAATCAAGAATTAGCACCCAGTGGAACACATTTACACGTGACGATTTTTGGACGCCGATTACTTGCACAAAAATGCAAAAAAAAAAAGACTCTTGTGAGCCAAAGCACATTCTAACTGGACCGAAGAAGACTAAAAATACGTTATATTTTCCGAGGAGTCACATCTTTATGTTCAGGAGCATACGTTAGAAAAGCATCAGATGAAAATAAATCACTGGCTCAGATCCAACAATCAGTTAAACATCCCCAGAAAAAATATTAAGGAGTTGTTTCACATTTAGAACAAGATTTTTGTTCATTACTTCCAGTAGATGTTACGTTGAAAAGCGATGGATATTTCAAGATTCTAAGGAAAGTTGTGATACAACTTCAAAACAGATTCCCACAAGGCAACGGAGTGTTGCATCAAGATTTGCCGCCGTGCCATACTGCCAAAAAAGTGGACGAAGTTTTTTGAAAAATGAAATATTAAAGTGTTCCTGTGGCTAGGCAACTCTCCATACTTAAACCGGATTGAAAATCTCTGGACGATAGTTAAAAATGAATTGTATCGCAAAGCTTAGCCTTATTAAAATGGTTTCACGATGAAATAAAGAAAAGTGCAGTTTACTCGTTGAATCGATGACGAACAGCACACGTGAGAAGTGATTGAAGACTATAGGAGAACATAACCAATTGTACAAGCGTGATTTTTTTCTAAATAAAGTTACTTTTTATAAAATAACATCTGGTTCGGATTAATTTGCACACTACTGTTTGTAATGTCTTATTATATCGTTACATGAAGTAATACGAGTAGCGGCTTTTATCCTAAATTATTATATTTGCATGTTGTAAAGTTTGTAATTTTAACGATAGTATAAAACCACTGAAAATTGTGCAATGGACTTAAAATATTTTAATCAGTTTAATTACCAGATCTTCACGGGTGACTATACGTTGCTAGATAAATTACACAAAAAAATATAAGTAAAAAAAAAAAAAGAATTGCGTGTTGTACCTAGCGAAGTTCTTCCCTTTTCCTTGTTCAACATAAAAATTAAGACGTATTTAAATAAAGATTAAAAATCACGCTTTCGTTTATATTTATAAATCTGCAATCGTTGCTAAAAATTGTAATTACTGTTCTTAAAAAGGAAATTAATTTTTTTTAACTCTACCGAATCCGGACAACGGAACTATTTTAGGTCAATTCAACATCATATTTCGGCTTACGAAAAGAACTTATACGCTTCGGTTGCTATTTTTAATAAATTATTGTATCATTTAACAATAATAAACCTTTCCTTCAATTTATTTAAAATACAACTAAAAGGATTTATTTTAATTAAAAAAATAATTACTCTACCCGTGAATTGTTAAATAACATTAAAAAAATTATTAATATTTTTGTATTCGTTCAACATGTTTGGAAAATGAGTGCTCAAATAATTATAAAAATACAAAAGAATATTTCCATTACTAAGTTATCTTAAAATTTAATTATATAGAATAATTCATAATTCACCAATCGTTAATGAAAATTATTTGAGCACATATTATCGTTATATCGCACATATATCATATTATCTCACATTATATCGTTGAACTAAAATGCAAAATTCATTTTTTTTTAAATTGTTTCGTTAGTATTACTTAAATAATAAAAAAGCTGACAACACAGTTGTAGGACTATCCCGTCACGTGGCGTTTTTGTGATGTACGACTTACACGCAACTCAATTTAAAATATTTCACTTAAATATTTTTCGTTTATTTAATTAGCGATTCTAACTAAACAGCGCGCGCATACAGTATATCATTCGCGCGGGTGTGGTAGTACTAGCGACCACGTTAAATACTTTTTTATTCTTTAAATATTATTCATTTGCTTAATTCTATCGCTCGCCTGTGACCTCACAATGTAGCAAACGACTTCAGCAGCTGTACGTCAGTGTTACACTAGCGCTCCTTGCGGTGAGAGGGAGTACTATTGACAGAGTTTTCCCTTTCAGTCGCTAGTTTATTTAGAGCATTCTTTGAAGCGAGGGTGCGATTTTTCAAAAACTTATATTTGAAAATATTATTTTTTAATCGTTAACAAATATATCCTAAGAAAAATATGACCTTTATTAGGCGAAATCTCGAGATACTGAGGATGACCTTGCTGTACAGCCTCACCTCCTTTACATTCTAAGTTGAAAATTTAACGGCATCAATGCCCCATATATATAGAAGTAATCTGACCGAATTTGGTCAAAATCGGTCGAGTAGTTCTGGAGATATAAGGTAATTTAGAGAGGGACGCCGAACATACACACGTGCATACGAACATCCGGAAAATTCCCATCCGGTTTTTTTGTTTTTTTTGGGTTCTTTAGGCGTCAAAACGTAATGATCCGGTGGAAATTGCACATGTCCAAATCGGACCGATTACAATACTTTCCCTTCTAAAGTTATAGCTCCGCCGCTAGACGGGAAAATAAAAATATTACCGTGAATTCCCTAAATATGACGGTCAACATAAAAATATATCATGATTATAGGTTAAATCGTAAATGTTATATTAAGGTGAACATTAGTAAACAAGCAGACGTGAAGTTTGATTTATGCAACCAAGATTTTTTTATTATTTTTCTAGGGACCACTAAATTTTGAAAATAATTAAAAGGTCCAATGGAAACGTAATTTTTTGTCAGGTCGCTTTACTTTCTTTGTCACATACGAATAGATTATATTAAGAAACAAAAGTTTTTTTTAAAAGATACTTTACTTCTCTTTATAACAAACGAAGCGATAAAGTTATAATATGATCTTCGAACCGGGTGGAAAGAAGGAGAAGGAAAATGCTGTTCGACAGAAAACCGGTATCGGTTTATTATTAAGGTAGAACACGTTTGTCTGATAGATTCAAATTTTTCTTTTTCGCCGTCATATAAATACAACAAGTAAAACTATTCATCTGCTATTCGTATTTTTGCATAAAAATCCCTTCCGATATGAGTCTTGAAATACTTCAGCCGTTGCAGGAGATGGAAGACGGAAACAATGAAAAAAGATTAAAAACAAATGAAATTAAAAATTATTATAAACTTCAGCTTAATGTTACACACTTTTACGCATACCAGTCCTAACTCGTTCGTACTTATCTCTAAAAAAATTATTAAAGGTAAAAATATGTAACAAATACATTTTAAGGTATCAATTATTCTACAAAATTGTTTATCTTAATTTTTTAAACTTCTGTTTTCGTTAAAAAAATTCGACATCTATTATTCTTTAGGGGGGTCGTCGAATTGCAGGGGTGGTCAAGTCATATTTTCGTCGAGTTGCACAGAAAATTTATTATATTCCCGTTCGCGCACGTCTTAATAAATGTTACTTTAAATCGACACATCTTTTTCTTAAAATATCTAATAAAAAATATTAAAATTATTTTATAAATAATAATAACCAAGTAAATTATCTGGCCTTCTATCTGATGTTATTCCAACGGTTTAAACAGGATGTCTTAGCGTTTAGTCGTTTAAGATATAAAACTGACTGATGAAAGATACATTTTAAAACCCGCCCGCATAAAAACTAAAGCGGCGTTACAGCCTTATAAAGTGATTTTATTTTTCCTATAAATAAGTTTTTTGTTTACTGTCTTCACAGATATTGTTTAAAATTTTTTTTCGTTAGATTTTTTTCTATACCGCAGTCTCTAAATCGGTCTGTAATAATAGAATAACAATCAAATCTACTTATTAACGATTTTCGGTTTTCATTTCTTCTAAGAATCCCGTTTTTAAAATGTACTTTATATTCGCATTTCTTGGCGCATTACTACTAATTCGAATGAATACCGTCTACCCATTTTTTATCGGATTTGAAAAAGTAAAAAAATATTTGGAAATGAATTAATCAAACGGTTGTAAAATTTTAAGTCAAACGGTTGTAGAATTACTGCGCAGTGCAGGTGAGGAAGCGATTGATAGATTATACAAACTGGTGTGTAATATTTATGAAAAGGGGGAATTTCCGTCAGACTTCAAAAAAAGTGTTATAGTCATGATGCCAAAGAAAGCAGGGGCAGATAAATGTGAAGAATACAGAACAATTAGTTTAACTAGTCGTGCATCAAAAATCTTAACTAGAATTCTATACAGAAGAATTGAGAGGAGAGTGGAAGAAGTGTTAGGAGAAGACCAGTTTGGTTTCGGGAAAAGTATAGGGACAAGGGAAGCAATTTTAGGCCTCAGATTAATAGTAGAAGAAAGATTAAAGAAAAACAAACCGACATACTTGGCGTTTATAGACCTAGAAAAGGCTTTCGATAACGTAGACTGGAATAAAATGTTCAGCATTTTAAAAAAATTAGGGTTCAAATACAGAGATAGAAGAACAATTGCTAACATGTACAGGAACCAAACAGCAACAGTAACAATTGAAGAACATAAGAAAGAAGCCGTAATAAGAAAGGGAGTCCGACAAGGATGTTCCCTATCTCCGTTACTTTTTAATCTTTACATGGAACTAGCAGTTAATGATGTTAAAGAACAATTTAGATTCGGAGTAACAGTACAAGGTGAAAAGATAAAGATGCTACGATTTGCTGATGATATAATAATTCTAGCCGAGAGTAAAAAGGATTTAGAAGAAACAATGAACGGCATAGATGAAGTCCTACGCAAGAATTATCGCGTATAATAAACAAGAACAAAACAAAAGTAATGAAACGTAGTAGAAATAACAATGATGGACTACTGAATGTGAAAATAGGAGGAGAAAAGATTATGGAGGTAGAAGAATTTTGTTATTTGGGAAGTAAAATTACTAAAGATGGACGAAGCAGGAGCGATATAAAATGCCGAATAGCACAAGCTAAACGAGCCTTCAGTAAAATAAGAAATATAATTTGAATACATCAAAAATTAATTTAAATGTCAGGAAAAGATTTTTGAAAGTGTATGTTTGGAGTGTCGCTTTATATGGAAGTGAAACTTGGACGATCGGAGTATCTGAGAAGAAAAGATTAGAAGCTTTTGAAATGCGGTGCTACAGGAGAATGTTAAAAATCAGACGGGTGGATAAAGTGACAAATGAAAAGATATTGCGGCAAATAGATGAAGAAAGAAGCATTTGGGAAAATATAGTTAAAAGAAGAGATAGACTTATAGGCCACATACTAAGGCATCCTGGAATAGTCGCTTTAATATTGGAAGGACAGGTAGAAGGAAAAAATTGTGTAGGCAGGAAACGTTTGGAATATGTAAAACAAATTGTTAGGGATGTAGGATGTAGGGGGTATACGAGATGAAACGACTAGCACTAGATAGGGAATCTTGGAGAGCTGCATCAAACCAGTCAAATGACTGAAAAAAAAAAAGTGAAACGATACACAAGAATTTGTATTCTTTTCGAAATCGATAATGACGCTCATAAAAACGGTGGACATTTTTTATTTTCGTTGTTGTATTTTTCTGTCAAATAACCACCGAATACGTTAACAAAACTCCTTCTTATAGATAATAACGAAGTTAAAGGAAGTAATGTTTGCAGACGTGAAAATTATCCTATTAAATTGTTTTCAAAAGAAAAACCGGCAATGAATCGCATAACTTTCCCGGCTAAGCACTCAAATTAAGCAAAAGTTGGATTTAAAATTTTTATCGAAATCGTACGTTATAAATATGAAAACAACATTTCACAAGTTCAAAGCCAAAACGATGTTAACGTTTGTAGATTCTTTGCTACGGCTTTCATGACATCTATATGTTTTGGAAAAAATTGGAAGGGGAAAGTTATGGTGGATAAAAAATTCAACATTCAGATAAAACATTAAACGAAAAAATGCTTTATGAATACCCAAAACCCTGAAATGTGTAAACTTTGACTGCTAGGAGAAAGAAAAAACACAACGTACGAATGTGTTAATATTTAGAACACTAAATATTAACCAAAAATATTCAATTTGCAGCCAGATTCAGTTACTTCTTCATCGAATTATTAAAAAAAAACAAAAAAAAACATGCGTTGTAATAAATTTTAATGTTATTGATTTAAAAAAAAATTGTTTTATTAAATATAAAATTGTTTGATTAAGATTAAATATTTTTATTTTAATCTTAATTTCAAGATGCTCAATAAAATAAAGTAATAACCAAACTTTTCACAGGCATCACAGTTTCCAAAAATATGTTTTCGACTTTTTGAAAATTTGGGGGTAATGCATTAGTAGGCTTTTTAAATTATTAAAATATTCACTAAAATTGATTTTAAATAGTCTTTTTTTTTTAATTGTTCAATTTTGTTTAAATTTGGAAGTTCCGCATGGGGGAGGTATTAAACTATTTTAGTGACTTTATTGTTTAACAAAATACGTTTTTAGCATTAAAAATTTGAATTTATGAAAAAAAAATTATTTTGAGGGCTTCTAGATAAAAATGGGGTAAAATTATTTTTCAAGAAAATAATCCCGAAGTGGTTATAATAAAATAAAATATAATGAATCCATGATAGTCATGAATTTCTTTACCTCTAACAAAACACGGCGCCACTGTTATGATCAAACATTTTTGTAAAGATTAAGAAAATATTATTTGTTACCGCAGACCGTTGGAGTGGGATGGACAAAACATTTTTATAGTACCTTGAGAAAAGCAGTTATTGGGAGTTTTTTTGCATGAAACTCCCAATAACCGCTTTTCTGAGCAGATATACCTAAAAAAAATATAGACATTTTTAGGGAGTGAGGTGAACATTAAATAAAGATTTTTGGTAATTTGTGATCATTATAAAAAAATTTAACTTTTGTAAGAAAACTTTTTTGTTAAAGTGCCCCAGCAAAAACGGTAATATGTACATACGATAAAATATTTTTGTTCGTACAGTTCAAGGTCATACGAGACGCTAGAATCAAACATCACATGTTCCAAAAAATTGAACATTTAGATGGCAGTGCTTTTCTTTAGTATTTGTATCGTAGAATCGGATTATGTTATTGACTACAATCGAAACTAGATGTTTCGTATGGAAAATAGAAGAGCCTAAAGTTGATAGTTAGCGCCAAGAGTAACAAGATCCAGCGAAACATGTTAGTTTTCACACCAGTTATACCGACAGGCAATCAATGTCGTCATTTCTGCTAATGAGTCATCGAGGCTATGTTGTTTTCTCCGTGTAGATTTTTATAATTACAAGTATTATTTCAAAAATTTATACACTACCTAAAGTTAATTAGATTAAAAATGGACTGTGTACCTCTGCACATTGGATCTTTGCGCTTTGTCAAAACTACTAGTTCCACAATTAATTTGTAAATAAAATCTAAACTAAAGAGAAATTGATGATTTTGATTACAGAATTGAAAATTTCAGTCCAAATTACCTTAGAATAGTGTAATTATATTTTTAATTTGCTTTAGAAAGCGTCTAAATTACTTTTTTGCGATTTCTAACAAATTAAGTTTTTGGAACATGCGATGTTTAATTTTAATGTACCTATCTGACGACACAAGTCGGTGAAGAGATGTTGCTTGGACATGTGAAGTTTCGCCTGTGCTACGCGGCATTTTATATCCCTCCTGCCTTGTCCGACTTTAGTAATTCTACTTCCTGAATAAGAAAATTCTTCTACCTCCGTAATATTTTTTCTTCCTATTTTTATATTCGGTGGTCCATCTACATTATTTTTACTACATTTCATTACTTTCGTTTTGTTCTCGTTTATTTTCACGCGATAGTTCTTGCGAAGGACTTCATTCATGCCGTTCAATGTTTCTTCTAAATCTTTTTTACTCTCGCCAACAGTTACTGTCATCAGTAAATCGTAACATCTTTATCTTTTCACCGTGTACTGTTACTCCGGATTTAAATTGTTCTTTAACATCGTTGTTCCTCTTCCTTTTCTTCAAGGAATAAGAAGACAAGAACTGGATTCAAGGCTCCACGAGAAGACCCGTACACTGTCCTTCAACACGTAGTACAATTTTATGAAAATTTGATCGGAAAGGCACTCGACTAAAGGTACATGTTTTCAGACTCAAACCTGCCACCGTCCCTGACAACTAAACTAAAGAGAGATCCATCAGATCCGGACCCATATGCACCCGCCTAGACGGGGGTTGTTGTTGTGACATTCTTCGCTTCATACAATCGGGTGCAAGCTAGCAGGTTAATTATCGCGCGAAGTTGCAGTTCACATACGCACATGAACAGGCGCTCCCCCAATCAACCAGCCATATGCTGCTGACTGCGCAACAATCCGTCATTCGCCGGAGACTATATAAGCAGCGACGCGGGAAGGCGAAAACATTCGCTCTCGGACCGCTAACAAGAGAAAGAAGATGAAAAAAGAAGAAAGAAGTACTCTGTCCGGCACAGCGCGGGATCTCCTGGTGGATGCCAACTTCCTCGTCGGACCAGCAAGCCTGATCGACCTGCCGAGAGAGCCGCTGGACGTTACATCACATTTCCACCCCAGCCTGCCAGACTTGGCCGCGCCTTGGCGGGCATCCCAACCGATGAGTCTAATCCGGCGACAAGCTATCGTAACATATATCTCTATAATCGAGAAAGTAAGAAGTAACCTGTTTTCTTTGGTTAAGAAGTAACCTTGTTCGAATCCCGGTCAGGCATGGCATTTTCACACACGCTACAAATCATTGATATCTCATCCTCTGAAGTAATGCTTAACTGTGGACTCGGAGGTTAAACAAAAAAAAAAAAAAAAGAAAAAAAAAACCTGTTTTCTTTGCAGGTCTTGGAAAAAATAGTTTCTTTGTTAAAAAATAACAAAAGAAGTCCGTTAAAAATCATAACGAAAACCTAATTTTTAAAATAATAAATTATTTGTGTTATAATAACTTATTTTATCGGGGCAATCTGGGCGTTAAATAATTAAATCTTTCCTTATTCTGTGTTTATTCTTTATTATAAAATAAATTATAATTATAAAATAAAATGTAGATGTGTTTAAAGTCCGTATTAATTATTTGAATACAAACACATACAATAATTACTACAAAATAATTCATAATTTAGAAGCCACCATTGAAAATTATTTTGAGCACATATTTATGTACACGGTGAACGGGATGCCGATAAAGAGAGTTTTTTTGTTTTTAATTTGTATTATTTAAAGATTCATCATTAATTATTTTTTAAATAAATTGACGGGATGGTTTTTCAAACGCTTCGGCAATTTATTAAAAATAGTAACGGAAATATTTTTCATAACTATTTTTCGTAAGCAGAATTTTGTGTTGAGATCCGTTGTCTTTTCTTTCTTTTTCCTGTTTAGCCTCCGGTAACTACCGTTTAGATAATACTTCAGAGGATGAATGAGGATATATATGATGAGTGTGAATGAAGTGTAGTCTTGTACAATCTCAGTTCGACCATTTCTGAGATGTGTGGTTAATTGAAACCCAACCACCAAAGAACACCGGTATTCACGATCTAGTATTCAAGTCCGTGTAAAAATAATTGACTTCACTAGGACTCGAACGCTCGAACTCTCGACTTCCAAATCAGCTGATTTGGGAAAACGCGTTCACCACTAGACCAACCCGATGGGTTGAGATCCGTTGTCTGATTTAGTAAAGGTGAACTTTGTTATTTTTTAAGATTGCGTATTAATAAATATAAACAGAAGTCCAAACAAACATACTTCACTTTCTAATTATATATCTGCATGAATCATACTTATGGAAGCCAGATAAAGATCTGACAGCCCATTTATGTACTCGTTCTGAATTTTTCAGGGACCACCCAGAATGAATGGTATTTTATTTTATTATATAATTGTTTATTTTATATATATATATATATATATGTAAGTGTAATAAATACTTAATAATTATGAAAAGCTTACCTCATTTAATAACGATTACGGCGCTTCAGAGCAAAATAGAACGGCTTGATTTCGTTACAAACGAAATCAATTTGATCGTCCCACACTGTCAACTTGTCATCTATAAATCGACGAGAAATTTCGCTTTGTGGGAAATAGGAATACTATACTTATCGTTAATGAAAATTCTACCCGCGTGATCAGGAATTTTACGTCTACCTGATAGTACAATGAAACGGTTTTATCCTTATTTAGAGTTATTTAGTTACGATCCATCCGGCTGAATAATCTTTTGAGCTGCTACCGTACAATTTTCAATCGCTTTTAAAATTATCTTCAGATATAAATACAGTTGTGTCGTCTGCGAAAAGGATTACAAAGAACGGTTGAAGAATTTAAGGTAGTTCACCGATAAATAAATTAAAAGAAAGGGACCAAAAACAGTTCCATAAGGCGCATCGCGTTATACAACTTGAAGTGCGGAAAATCCGGTACTTGCATTCTTATCTAAAGATGAAATTTCAACCGCTCCTTTACAGTCGGTAAAGTATGACTTTAACCAATTTCCAGCAGTTCCTGTGATATCGTAGCTACTAAATCTTTTCAACGGTAAAATAATGACGAATTCCGTTGCTTTATTGAGGGTGCAAAAAAATTGAAAAAGAAATTTCTTTGTCATCTTTAAAATATTTTCTTTAAAATTGGAAAATAGCTGTCTCAGTAAACAACCTTTTTTTAAAACTATCCTGAAAGTTTTTTAATACGGAATGCTTCACAAGAAAAATTAAAAGTAGATTTTTCATTTTGTTAAATATCGGTTTACCAATTAAGTAAAATTATTTTACGGGCTGTTAAATATTTGATAAACCTACGCAAGAACAGAATCTTCTTTCTTTCTATAAGAAAGAAGAATCCGTACTTTACTACTTTTCAACTGAACCCATCAAAAGGTGTACGTTCGGTTGAAACTTACTTCATAAAAAAATTTCAAATCTATCCCCATCACGGGTCTCCATAATTTTATTTCGATTTTAGATTATTATAATCGAATTCACGTTGTACTTATGATTCTAAAGATACCAGACTTATCGCAAAACCCCCGTCAGATCCCAGAATGCGGTTCTGTTGCGAAAAAATAAGTCGCGGGCGTTTTAAAATTCGTTTAATCGAACCGGTACTCGTTCGAATTATCATAAATAAGAGTTAAATTAACAACATATTAAGGAAATCTAAATTATTATCGCCGTCGGCATTTTTACGATGACTAAATTTTTACTTTCCGAAAATCTCGTGAGAAAGTTTTACTTTCATGTCAATAAAAAAAAAACGGAAGTCGACATTCAAGTTTTGTTTTATAAATTTTACGCAGAAAAGGCTAATGATGTAATGTTGGAAGTAAATTTTTTACGATAATTTTGTTTATTTTTTACGAGGAAGAAACTCGAACGTGAAGTAATACGGTGCTTAGTTTGTTTATAAATCTTGTAAACAATAAATTACCTTGTGTTTTTATAGTATATTTTTAATATTAACCAGAAGACTGCGGGTTCAGTGGCATGCAGGCGTTTAGTAACGAGTGCGCACGCTCAGATCATTACTCAGCATTTCAACTGTTGTAGATTTATGATTTGTGTCTGGAAGAAGAATAACGAACAAAGCTAATAATTTTAATTATACGTGTTAAAAAACAATAAATATATAAAAAGTAATTAAAGAAATCAAATAATATTTTCACTTCTTTTTACTAAGCACGATAAATTATTTTACCAAAACTATTTATCGGTTTATAGCCGTAAAAACTAATAATAATTTTAAAGCTATATTTCAATTTCTCAATTTAAATTATGATACGTTTCCAAAAAATGGTAGATTAAAACAATAAATAAACTTTTTATTATTATTATTATTTGTAAGAAGAAAAATAAGATAAAAATACAACCTGATTATCGTAATTTCATTATTTCATTTTCCCTAAATTTAAGAAGAAAGATTTGTCCATATTATAGCAGAATTTTTTACGGTATATTCAGAGCAAGAAATTTATCAATGGACTTTCCCCCTAAACTTATTTGTATTTTTTTTTTCTATTTTATGAAAAAAAGAATTAAAAATCTCATCGTTTAGTCTGTTTATCCGACCGTTTTATAATCACATCTACGCGTTAAAAAATCTACTACGTTGCGTACAATGTAATAAAAGAAATCTTGTCGACCGTTTTGTTCTGATTTATCAGTAATAGTTTTTTACGGAAGAACAATCAAAATAACAATTGATAAATCGGTACATCTTTTTCAAATAGAAAGTTCAGAAACGAAGAAAAAATAGTACAAACAAGGAAAATGTTATTTTAACAATTACTCGTATTTATTTCAAATTCTACGTTTAATTAAAGAGAAACGTTTTTTAAACTATAACAAATATGAAAATTGTTATCAGAATAAAATTTATTTAATATCGAATAGCAAGAAAGAATTATAATTTTATTCGGTTACTCGATTATCTTTTCTTGCGTTTACAGTTTATAATTCGGGGTAATAAACAAAGAGAGTTAAATATTCACGACGGTATCGTGAACAAGGGATCCACCACAATTAATATTTCTTAAGATCGGTCCTTACTGAATACAGTTTTTCATCGACATTTTCTATAGGTTTATATAGAAACAGACCTACATGTAAAATTTGTTAAAAAGCGTTTCCCACGAGCACGCGTGCGTAATGTTCGAGAAAAGTACAAAGCACTGAAATCGGGTTGTAATAAAATAGCATTACGGAAAAAAGATATATACGAGGTGTATGAGAAAAGTAATGAGACTGACTTTTTACTTACAAAAATTTTATTTTTTCAAACAACAACATTATCCCCTTCAAAATAGTTCCCTCGGGCAGCTATACATCGACGGAGTCGGTGTTCCCACTCCTGGTGGCAGCGCTGGAAGGCTTCAACCGTTAGGGCTTTTAAATGGTCGGTCACAGTCTTTTGAATGTTCTCCAGAGTTCCAAAATGACGTCCTTTTACGACACGTTTTAATTTAGGGAAAAGGAAAAAGTGACAAGGACTCAAATCAGGTGAATAGGGGGGGGGGGGTTTGGAACCGTAGGAATGCATTTTGAGGTTAAAAATTCCCTGATGGAAATGGCCGTGTGACTCGGGGCATTGTCATGATGAAACGTCCACTTGTCTGCAAAAACGTCCACTTGTCTGCAATGTATGGTCTCATACGAATCACTCTTTTCCTGAGCCTTTCAAGGATACCTTTGTAAAACACTTGGTCGACAGTTTGTCCTGGAGGAACAAATTCTTTACGCACGATACCCCTACTGTCAAAAAAGCAAATCGGCACGGTTTTGATTTGCTCATTCGACATTTTTTCGGTCGAGGAGATGACGAAATGTGCCACTCTTCGCTTTGCCGCTTTGCTTCAGGATCGTACTCAAATACGCGCATCCAGGATTCATCACCTGTGATCACACGATTGAAGAATTCTTGGTCATTATCAATCCTCTCAAGAAGACTAACGCACACGTTTCTTCGATCGTTCTTCTCTTCCGTTGTGAGGTTGTTCGCACCGATTTCGCACAAACCTTTCGCACGTCCAAATCGTCTATCAAAATATGATGAACCGTAAAAGAGTTTAAATTTAACTGTTCACTCCTCATCCTTATTGTTAAACTACGGTTTGATTTCACAAGAACCCTCACACGCTTGACGTTTTCGTCAGATTTTGAAGTTAAAGGTCTCCCTGAGCGAAGTTGATCTTCAACGTGTTCTCGGCCTTCCAAAAATGATTTGTGCCAGCGGAAAACTTGTGCTCTTGATAAGCAATGTTCCCCGTAGGCCTTTTTCAACTTTTCAAAGGTCACACTCGCGGATTCTCCAAGTTTAACACAAAACTTGATCGCACAACGTCGCTCTAAATTCCGATGCTCCGTTTTCGTAACACAAAAAAGCACAACTTCAGTGAATGCGCTGTCAAAAATAATGTTTTGGCTGAACGGAGTTGAAACTCGTACTGAGCATGTGGAAGGGATGAACAACCCGGTCTAGCACAGACCGGTAGACACAATGTTGCCAGATCGCTCGCAGTGTTATCAATCTCATTACTTTTCTCACATACCTCGTATCTTCATCTTTCAGTAAAAAGTTCCATCGTCGCTGACCAGGTTCCATATGAGAACCATCATATTTTAATATTGTACCTTTGAGAAAGATACAGATCCGACTTTAAATAAACTGATCTATTTGCGTTTAAAGTTTCAGTCTAAATTCTCGAAATAAGTATACGAACAAAACCAGATGCACAACTTTATTTTTTAGAAAAATAAATCCCGGTTGTGTATTACATTAAAGCTAAACCGGACCATTTTTTTCTTCGAATATCGCACAAACCCACGAGTAAATTTAATCGAGCACCTTCATTATTTTTACATGAATTAATTGTAAGGTGTAGACATATTGTAGTGTCAAAAGATATATCATCTGAAATTAAACGTAGAAAAATTAAATTAAGTAAATTCTCGTACCTTGAAACAATATTTTTTCGTTATGAAACTATCACACCTTAAGAGCTCCCATGATTGAGGCTAATTAAAAATTATATATGAAAAGTGTAGGATTATGACAAATCATTTTAAATGGTACTGAAAAAATAAATTGGCTTAAAATAATTGGCGGCTATTTCATGTGTTCGCAGCTAGTTTCACACGTTGTTTACAGTACTTTTCAATTAACAATTACAAAACACCGAAACACAAAAAAATACAAAATGCTCCTTCTCAAAATAAATTATTTCTCGACTTGGAAAATACATTTTTTTTAGATTATTTTCTCATTATTCTAGCTGTAAAAAAAGTACTTCATTTTGATTAAGGTTATCGTAGCTCGATGTGTTTTATATAAAAATTATTTTATTAATGCCCTTTGGAATGATATATCGCAACCCTACTCTTTCCATTTATAATTTTTGATTTGCCAACTCCTCCTTGGGATCACAGTAGGTACTCAGGTTGTAGGTACTCGAGGTATGAACCTTTAATAAATTTCATTTTTCTATGTTCATTGTTAAAAAGTCCCCGTAATGTATTAACATATATTTATATATATATATATATATATATATATATATATATATAAATTATATATCTATATTATTTATAATATATAATTTATATATATACAGAGTGTTTAGAAAGTGACGCAACCTTATGGGAAGATGAGTAGGTTACAATAGTTGTTGAAAGTGGCCTCCATTATGCGATTTACGTAATTGAATACGACGTTGCATGCTCTTAAACACATGATGTAACGTTTGTTGAGGAATTGCAGCGACACATCGCTCAATTTCTCTCTGCAATTCGGGAATGATGTAAGGATAAATTTTGTCAGCAACATTCTTACGGTATCCCTACAAGAAAAATCAAGAGGGAGTAAATCAGGAAACCGAGGGGACCACAATCCCTTCGAAATTACTTTTCCATGAAAACACTGATCCAAGACAGTCATAGTATTGTTGGCTGTATAAGCTGTAGCACTGACCTGCTGAAACCAGGTGTACTCTAGCCGATCTGCAGGTACAGTATTTTCAAATTGTTGCACCATTGTATCGCTCACTGGTCACGCTCACTGGTTGTACCGTGAAAGGATGTCATAAAGATTCGTCTAAGCGAGATTGCACACCAAACACCCACTTTTTGAACGTACAGAGGACACTCGTGCAGCTGATGTGAATTGTGAATTCATCTGAAATACGGGGATGGCTGAAATATAATGCACAGCCGGCTTATAACCCGCAGATGAAAAGAAATAGTCGAGTAAAATAAATTAGGCCTAAAAGTACATTTTATTTGCTACAAAACTTATATTCATTTTTCCACGAAATCACCACTATATACTTGTATTTTTCGCAACAGCGAGCCGATTTTCTAATTCCATCTATGAAGAATACCGATGGTCTTTCCTTGATTCACGACCTCACCGCGTCCTTCAGTTCATCATCCGTAGTCGAATAAATACTCTTAAAGTTCCTCTCTAATTACGAGCCAAATACGGCAAATACGGAGGATGTGGAAGAGGTTGAATTTTCAACCGCACAAGAGCCTCGGCGATTGTACGCGATGCGTATGGCAGAGCATTATCGCGTTACAGAATTGTTGGCTCTGTGGATTTTTGAACACGACACACACGTCTCTACGGTTTTTTAACGTCTGTATGTATTGCACAAAATTTACGGTCAACCACTTCCAGGTAATCAGTCGCGTACACGTGTTTGAAATCCAAGAACACTGTCAAGCGAATTTCCTTTGTATACAGTCGAGTTTTGAATTTAATTGATTGCGGGAACCATAGTGTCAGTATTCTACCATCAACTCTTTTTCTTTTGGGTCGTAATGATGCGTCCGAATTTCGTCTCCCGTCACAATACTGAAAGGAAGCTCATCTCCCCGTCACGATAACGTTTCACAAGTTGTTCACGACAATCCTTGCGTTGTTGTTTCCTCTTTTCTTTCAATTTCCGTGGCATCGACCGGAAAAAAACATTACGGTAGCCCGATTGTGCAATATGCGTCCCGTTCGTTCCTTCGATGTTCCTATTTGGGTGTCTTGCGTTGTTGCGTGATTCGATGGTGATGTAAAATCAATTCATCCACATCTTTTGGTGCGACTAACTGATCGCAAAAACCGGTCGACCGTTGTGAGAATCATGCTCAATACTCGCTTAACGCTTCTGATGCACGAAATTTTATCGCAAAACACCTATCGCAGGAACTTCGATAAACAGTTTTATCATCGTAAACCGCTTTTCGAAGACGATGAATGATATTTGGGTGTACTTTTTTCAGCAGTCAAAAATGCAATCTCTGCGCGTTCTTTTAGACTGCGTTGATATAACACGCTTATATGATTCCATAAAATGGCGACTGAGGGAATGAGAGGGGGTGGATCAACGAGTTTGGTGATGTTAGTAATACGGGGATGAAACTACAGGTGGCAGCATCTGTTGGCATTTTTACGGCATTTTTCTCCTATATAATTCCAGTGGACATTATCTTTCAGCCTCCCTTCGTAATTGTAGAGTTATAATTTAGCTTCATTCGGCGACTAATAGGTTTATGTATTATTACGTATATAATGGTAGGGTCATACATCGATTGTGCTAGTAAGTGAACTGTTCGTAATTTAAATGTAAACGAAACCTTCTTTTTCTATATCGTAAGTATAATGAATCTTGGCGTTTTTATAACAAGTATTTGGAAAATAAAATTTTGGGTAGGATAAGTCTATCGTATTACTGGATAATTTCATTTCGCTAAATCTTATTAAAATATGTTCTTCTATTTCAGGCTTTAGAAATACGTAAAAATATTTTGTAGTTAGATTGACATAATGAAAATTATTTGAGCGTAAAAAAATATTTATTTTTACGGATGTTAGTGTTGCTGGTATTACCGTTTGTGTTTTTAATGCGTATAATGTTTATTATTGTGTAAATTAAAGGTTTAAAAGTAGACGTAACAGTTAACTATTTAAAGTTAGACTAGTCTTTTAGTTGGAATATGTCCTTTTTTTATAAATAAATTGAAAATTGTCAATATCGAACGATACTTTAAATTATAATATTATTACCGAAATACATGAAAATAGATCTATCCGCTGTGAGATGATGATTTCATTATAATGTATCGTTAAGTTATTTTATACGATAATAATTTTCCGCTTAAATATGATTAAAAATCATTAAAAGTTTGTAAAACAACAAAGCCAATGATGATGATTATATCATTTGAAAAATACTGAAATATAAATCGAATGTATTATGCGACCAGTAAGACATTTTATTTAAAAAAATTTGGGAAAAGAAAAAAATGCCAATAGATTGGAAAAACGCCTTTTTCATTCATTACGCAATAAAGGGATAAATACGATTTAAACAATTTTTGAGGAATCTCACTTTTTCCGACAAGTATAAAATTTATATATCAAGTAAAGTTACCTACCTTTCTTAGCTTATCTTCGTCATAACTAAATCACATGTTGACGCGTTTCGGATAAATTCAGTACAGCGAGTACTGAAACGGAATATATCCGAAACGCGTCAACATGCGATTAAGTTATGACTAAGCTAAGCTAGGAAAGATAGGTAATTGTACGCGATATAAATGTTATGACGATCATAGCCGAAAAATTTATAATTTTATCAAAAGTATTATCAGATAGAATTAAAAGAGAATTAGGCGAATATCAAAACGGATTTCAACAGGTTGAAGTTGTGTTCAAAACTTTTTTACATAAAATTCATTTTACAATAACAAAAAATTATAAATCCAAAATATTTATTTTTGTGAACTCAAAAAAGTATACGGTAAAATGCATTACAGAATCTCTCGTTAAAATATTTAAAGAATTTAAGATCCATAATAAAAAAGTGCACGCTATAAAAGAATTAATAAAAGCATATTCTAAAGTTAAATTTTTAGGCTGAATTCCTAAAACATTCGAAATAAAAAGTGGAGCGAGACAAGGCGATGATCTCTCACCGATACTGTTCGATAGCGCAACGGAAAAAGTAATTCGAGAATGGAATAGGAAAATCCAAACTTACGAAAACAAAAATATAAAAACGGGGACAAAATCTAGATCTTTAAACGTACATTTTTAGCACTCGCTGACGATCTGGTAATTTTGGCAAAAGACGTCGAGAAGCGAAAATCAAAATTCAAGAATTATAAAAACGTACAAAGAAAATCGGCCTAAAAATTTCATAAGAAACACAAAACGTTTTTTCAAATAATAAAACTAGAAAGTAAACTACGCAAATTTCAGAAGAATCGATCAAAAGAGTTCAATAATATAAATATTTAGCTGAAATAATTACCTGGAATATTTTAGAGAAAGAAGGAATAAAAACCACAACACAAAAAATGGAACCGGTTCATCATCTTACATTAAAAATTTAAAATAAAAAAAATTCTTACCTGAAAACGCGAAATTAAGACGCCATAAAACATAGTTTTCGCGGAAGCGTTACTTAGTGCGCGAAGGCTACAGAATTCCTCAGGACAAAATCCACGACCCAAAATTCGAAATAAGCGAAATTTATAAATTAGGAAAATCAGAAGAAATTTTTATAAAACTTTGAAAAATATATCGTACAATAAGAAAATGACGATTCAAATTTTACGGTCATTTACACGTATAGATTAACAAGATAAATATTTCTTTTTCAATTTTTCGAAAAAAGGAAAACCAAAATAAACCGGTTCAACAAAAAATAAAATTATTAATTATTTCCAAACAAACAATTTTCGACAAAAAAATCTTTTAGAAAATTAGTGAATGAATGTAAATTTCCGCAGAAACAGAAAAAAAATCAGCGGATGGATGGAAGGAAAGAGAAAGAATGAACGAATTTTAGAAAAGAAAGAAATAAGGATTGCACATGCTCGATCCTTAGTAGGATAATGCAAAATAAATAATGATGGTGGCAGTGGAAGAGATTAAAAAAACTATTATAAATAATAGATCGAGTGGTGAAATAAATAAATTATATAAATAAAAATAACTTTATAAAACTTTAATAAAACTTAACTTAATATAACTTTAATAAAATAACTTTAAATGAAATAATATAATATATATGTCGATAAATGTTTTTTTTTTCTTTGCCTCCGGAACGATCATTAGGTATTGCTTCAGAGGTGAGATGAAATGACAACTTTGTAGCGTGTGGAAATTGCTAGCTTGACCGGGATTCGAACCCGGAACCTCCCGATGAAAGGCCGAGATGCTACCGCTCGCGCCACGAAGGCCAGCAGTAAATGTTTTATAAACAAGAATGAACTACAAACATTGATACTGTAAATAAAAGTAAGCAACGAACACGAAAAGATATTATCACTTTTATTATTTTGTGTTTTTTATATCCCATAATTAGTTAGTAATAACGTTCGTTTCAAAATGAATATCGGAGTTTTAAAATCACCTAATATTTATTAAGTTTTACTTACATTGATAAATTATACACGAAACGAAAGAACAACTCAAACAGTTTTTCCTGTAAGTGTTCCGTGTAAGCACTATTCGTCAAACGGCACACATCCAGCCGATAGGAGAATTCATCCCGTACTTTAATCATCAAATTTGGAGTAATCGATGCGACAGCTACTTCAATCCTGCGTCTCAAATCGGGTAGGTCGGCCGGTAACGATAGTACATGCACTTGATCCTTTAAAAACTACCAAAGAAAAAATCGGGCGGACGTGGAGGCCACGGTAAACAAGACTGGTTCCCGGCGACCGATCCAGCGGTCGGAGAGAATTTCATTCAAACGACCGTGTACAGAGTTATGCCAGC
Organism: Lycorma delicatula; assembly: GCF_047948215.1. NCBI lineage: Eukaryota > Metazoa > Arthropoda > Insecta > Hemiptera > Fulgoridae > Lycorma > Lycorma delicatula. Next base: position 1,002,076 of record NC_134457.1, read on the forward strand.
GAGGAGAAGTACCATCTTGTTGCCAAATAAATATCTGCCGTTCATATTGCGGTCGAGGAAACAGTCGTAGTTGAAACGTATCAGATAGCTCATTCCAGACACACTTGCTTCCGCGAAAAAGGACGACTCGTAAAATTGCCGTCTGAATGCGGCAAAAAAACATTCAGTTTTGGGGAAACGGTGATTTCAAATTTTTTATACGACCTACGAATGTTATTATAACTCGGGAATCACAACAGAACGCGCGTTCAACTGTAATTACAGATTCACAATTTGCTAACTGCAAAACGCAGAACGCTTTCTGTTGGAGGGTCGCCATCTTTGCTACTAGCGCTTGAAGGTAGTTGAAGTTGAAGGTACAGGGAACAGTTTATGAACGTTTGTATTGCACTTTCGTGTATATAATCGACGTACGTGAAACTTGGAAAATATTACGTAGCTTTAAAACCCCGCATCCGATAAATTTATACGTATAACATTATTATTACGTAAGCAACTGCGTAGCTTACAGTCATTGAAATTTTCAAAATTCCAGGAATGTTTCCAAACGAACAGTAGAAACTATTTGTGAGGAAAATTCATTATAACAAAACAATTTTTCGATAAAAGTAATTACAGAATTCTGAATTAATCCTTTTGTTTGATGATGATCTTTTTACACAAAATATACTTTTTTTTTGTAGATTCACCGCATAAGCTTTAAGCTCGTGCGTGGAATAAAAAATGAAGATTTTGTAACTTACTAAGAATGTTAATACCTGTAACGGATTCAAACCCGTTAACTACCGGATGAAAGACAGAGACGCAACCGATCGACGGTCGGCCGTTCAACACCGTGGTCGGTAATTTTTATATTTTAATTTCTTGGAACTTTATTACAGCTTAATTTACCCGTGGTAATGTCTATTTTTAAAATAAATCTAACAAAATTCCATTTTCGTGCGTAAATAGAATGTACCAGCACGAAAATATCCTGTGCAATTATCTAACATAATTTCTTTTTCGCTTGCATCTCAGTTAAATTTACGTATGATATAAATGCGATTAATTCTACATATCGTGGGCTAAGAAGAATCGACCTCATTTTTTTTTTTAATACTACTCAAGCATTTTTTCATATAGTTCTTTGTTTGAAAAATATATATATTTATTTTGATCAGAACAAAAAAGTACATCATTATATAGAACACATCAATATAAAATAAATTATTAATATAAAAAGAAATAAGATAAAAAAATAGATGTATTTAAAATCAATATTAATTATTTAACTAGAAACGCATGAATAAAGGCAAATATATTAAAGGCAATTTAAGGTAAATATATTAAACGTTAAAAATCCTTTAGTTGTATTTTAAATAAATCGGTGGGAAGATTTTTTAAAAATAGTTCGGACATTTATTAAAAACGATATAATAAGGCCGTTTTTAGTAAATAAAAGAATTACGTTATGTTACACGAAAATACATATATTGCTGTTTTTTTAACAATAAGTGTCCATTATTTTTAGCGTTTTTAATAAATATAAACGCTACATATATGGCTACACAATTCGTACTTACGGGCGCCAGATATGGCCTAACATAACATTATTTTTTTATCATAAAATCTAGTTCTGACTTCTTTGAGGGAGTCCCAAGAGAATTTTTTTTATATTTCAAATTATATTTACAATAGGTTTTCTAGATTAGAAGCCCTAAGTAAATTTCACGACATAATGTAGTTATAAAGGAGTTTCCCTTGAAAAACCTTAATTAATTACATTCTAAACATTAATAGTAAATTAAAGGTAGCATTTATAAGCGCTGACAATGTCCGGCTAGAAATGAACTAAAAATTTTACATAACGTCCGGTATTACGATTAAAACCGCAACGTAAAAATAATAATAATAACATTAGAAAAATAAATGACCGTAGATATAAACACAAATGCTTCGATTACGCGCAACTAAAGAAGAGAGGCCCCGTCCTGATTATATCTATTAGTATCCTAGGTCCGATACTCATACTCGCTTTAATCGTCTTACATCTTCACCGTTGTCTAAGAGATTAACAGCGAAATAATTTACGCGGTCGTTAAGTCTTATTTAGTACTTAGTCGCAAATCCATCGACTTCCTCTCGAACGCACGGTAACCCAAGTGATCGTGAATTTCGTGTCCAGTACGAACCGAGGCGTATGTATAATGCATCTCCAAATTTATACTGAAAAGCTGAAAAATTTCTATATTTTTGGTACTCGACGTTCGCTAGAGTTGGATTCCGTACGTCCAAACCGGTTTCAGAATTACTTTGTACAGAAGTACCTTGTTAGATAGGGATAGTCACGATAGCTCCCAAAATCTGATAACTAGTCGATTCCTTTTTTCCTTAATTCCATGGTAGAGGACAATCTAAGTGAAGGCCTAAATACCGTAGAATTCGGCTCGCGGGATGTAACCTCCATCTAAATGGATTCCTGGGCAGTCATCTCTTGCCGTCGCAAATATCATGCGAGTCGAACGTCACGAGTCCCAAGAGATGACATTATACTTTTACTTTCCCGTCTGGAGCTGTAGCTTTAGAAGAGAAAGAATTGTAATCGGTCCTATTTGGGAATATGCGGTTTTCACCGGATCTTTACGTTTTGACACCTAAGGAACCCAAAAAACCAGACGAGATTTACCAGATGTTAATGTTTTTGCGTACATGTTTGCGTTCGGTGTCGCACTCCTTATATCTCTGGAACTACTGGACCGATTTTGACTAAACTTCGTCACATTGCTTCTACATATGGGGCATTCGTGCCGTAAAATTTTCAACATAAAAGGTCAAGAGGATGAGGCTGTACAGCAAGGTCATCATCTCGAGATTTCGCTTAATTAAGGTCTTATTTTTCTTAGGGGCATTTGTTAACGATTAAAAAATAATTATATTTACAAAAAAATTTGCAAAATCGCACCCCCGCCCCAAAAAACTCTCTAAATAAATCAGCGGCTAAGCGGGTATACTGCGTCATTAGTAACCCCTCTCACCACAAGGAGCGCTTGTGTAGCATTGACGTATAGCTGTTGTAGTCGAGCGTTATGTTGTGACGTCACAGGTGAGCGGTAGAATTACGTAAATGAATTATGATACTTAAAGATTTTAATAATAATAAAAAAGGAATTTAAAAAGGCCGCTTGTACTGCCACACCCGCGCCAATGAAATACGGTATGCGCGCGCGGTTTAGTTATAATCATTGAATTAAACAAACAAAAAATTAATCTTGTTTAACATGGCCTGTTGATATGTAGAATTATAAGTTATAAAACCGCTTACCATCAATTACGGTAGTAATATACGTTCTTGCGCATTCAGAAAATTATTTTCATTTACAGGAACATACGGTAGTTAGTAATATTTACTTCGCATATTAATTAAGTTATATAAATAAAATGTATAAATATAACAAGTGATTGTCAAAATTACTAAAATCAAGGCATACGTAATTCCTCTTGTCAGTACGGTAGTCTCAATTGGTATGTTATGTTAACGTAATGAACATAATTCTGAAACCGCTAGAACGTGTATTACTACCGATGTGTTGGTATAATTCTATAAAAAAAATATATTATATTTAAATAAAATGATAAATATTTTAAATTTGTGTGTATGTGTAAGCCGTGCATCAGAAAAAAGCCGCGTGACGAGAAAGTCCTACAACTGTGTTGTCAGATTTTTTTTCGAGAATAACTGTAGGCATAATAAATATTTAATAACGATGAAAATCTTAGCCTTTCAGAGGAAATTACATATTATGGACATTTGTTATCGACAAATCATTACAGGTAGTGATTTACGATGAAATATTTGATTCACGCCTATAAATAACAATAATCCATAATCATTCCACAAGGTCAAGCTCGATCGGTGTGAGAAGATCAAAGAAAACGATTTAATTTTAGAGTAAATTACTGGATCGCGTCGTCAATCGAAACGTCACTGTGAAGTATACTTACGTTTGTATCCCACGTAATTTTCAAAAATGTATCACCTTAATCGTGATATAGGTCTTATATTTTAAATGCCCTTTTATCCGATGTTTTCTTTTCAACGCTGTACTTATGTAACGTACAGTTCGATATCGACAAGTAAAAGGAATATTTTTAATTTTTCAAAATTTAATGAATTTTATCGGCTTTGTTGTGTAATATTTATAAAAAAGGGGAAGTTCCGTCAGACTTCGAAAAGATGATACCAAAGAAAGCAGGAGCAGATAAATGTGAAGAATACAGAACAATTAGCTTAACTAGCCGTGCATCAAAAATCTTAACTAGAATTCTGTACAGAAGAATTGAGAGGAGAGTGGAAGAAGTATTAGGAGAAGACCAATTTGGTTTCAGGAAAAGTAGAGGGGCAAGGGAAGCAATTTTAGGCCTCAGATTAACAGTTGAAGAAAAATTAAAGAAAAGCAAACCGACATACTTGGCATTTATAAACCTAGAAAAGGCATTCGATAACCTAGACTGGAATAAAATGTTCATCATTTAAAAAAAAATTAGGATTCAAATACAGAGGTAGAAGAACAATTGCTAACATTTACAGGTACCAAACACCAACAGTAATAATTGAAGAACATAAGAAAGAAGCCGTAATAAGAAAGAGAGTCCGACAAGAATGTTCCCTATCCCCGTTAGTTTTTAATCTTACATAGAACTAGCAGTTAATGATGTTAATGAACAATTTAGATTCGGAATAACAGTACAAGGTGAAAAGATTTGCTGATGATATAGTAATTCTAGCTGAGAGTAAAAAAGATATAGAAGAAACAATGAACGGCAGGGATGAAGTCCTACGCAAAAACTACCGCATGAAAATAAACAAGAACAAAACTACAGTAATGAAATGTAGTAAAAAGTAACGAAGTTAGACCACTGAACGTGAAAATAGAAGGAGAAAAAATTATGGAGGTAGAAGAAATTTTTTTATTTGGGAAGTAGAATTACTAGAAATGGACGAAGCAGGAGCGATATAGAATGCCGAATAGCACAGGCTAAACGACCCTTATGTAAGAAATATAATTTGTTTACATCAAAAATTAATTTAAACGTCAGGAAAAGATTTTTGAAGGTATATGTTTGGAGCGTCGTCGCTTTATATGGAAGTGAAACTTGGACGATGGAAGTACCTGAGAAGAAAAGATTAGAAGCTTTTGAAATGCCGTACTATATGAGAATGCTAAAAATCAGGTGGGTGGATAAAGTGACAAATGAAGAGGTGTTGCGGCAAATAGATGAAGAAAGAAGCATTTGGAAAAATATAGCCAAAAGAAGAAAGGCCACATATTAAGGCATCCTGGAATAGTCGCTTTAATATTGAAGGGAGAGATAGAAGGAAAAAATTGTGCAGGCAGGCAACGTTTGGAATATGTAAAACAAAATGTTAGGGATGTAGGATGTAGGAGGTATACCGAAATGAAACGACTAGCACTAGATAGCGAATCTTGGAGAGCTGCATCAAACCAGTCAAATGACTGAAGACAAAAAAAATCGGCTTTAATGAGTGGAGTGTAGTAGATAAACAAACGCGGTTTTGTAAAAGTGAATAGAGCGGACGTTAGGCAAGCAAACGATGAGAAAGGTTAGAGGAAGAAGAAGGTAGCGGATGGATATTATTACGTTCGACTAATATTAAGTGGTAGGGAGAAAGAACCGACGACCTGTATTCCCGGTTTTACTGTTCCTATGTCGTGTCACGGATCGTGCAACAATCGTACACTGGGTCAGTGCGTCATTACAGTGTCAGTGGAGCGTCCCAAAGAACGGGCTAACTTCAGGCATGTCCTTCATGACTCTACCTTCGGTATGTAAACAAACTAGTCACATTATTCATTCGTTAAAATCAATAGTAGATTAGTTCACAGAGTTGATAACTGCACCGTTTTAACTTTAATTTTTTTAAAAACTGTAAACATCCATGAAAAACATTCACGATAAAACTTCGGGTAAAATATTTAACATTTTATACGATTTAATTTATTCCCGTGAACGTAATTTTATTTTTTGTAAAATAAAATTTTTTTTTTAAATATATATATTATTTTTAAGATTAATTTTGTAAGTCTGGTTTAAAAAGAAATAAGTTGAAGCCAGAGAACAAAAGGTGTGACCGCAGTTTTTAAATAATGAAAACAGGAACGAACAGCTATCGATTATTGGCAGTTTAAAATAAATTTAAGTAAAATTTAAATACTTAGATGTTACTACTTGTGTTTTTTTACAGTTTAAAAAAATCTGTTTTACAAGAAAATACCTTTTATTATGCTCCGTTACCATTTTTAATAAATTACGGAACTATTTAATTAATTTTTCCATCAATCTACTTAAAATACAATTAAAAATGTTATTTTTAATATTCAAATTTAAAAAAATATTAATATTTTTATCTGCGTTGTAGCACATTTACACGTGCCGTACGTGACCTATAAAATGTGTTATTATTATGTAACGATCAGAATAACGGTTTTTTTTACGATTAATTTACCATATTCGCTAAAAGCTAGTGCACGGGAATACGAAATAGAAATTTTGTAGATGAAGAAAACTGCGAAACCCTGAACGGCATTCGAACCTGGGACCTCCAGATGAAAGCCCGAAACGCTACGGAGATCGGAGTTTTATCTATTTATACAAAAAGAGAGAAGTTCTCAATTTAACCGTTTTATATATATATATATATGAGTGTATTTAAGCCTTAATCTTTAACAGATTATATATTTTCATTTTGTAGGGGTCAAAGCCCCTTTTGGTGATCCAGTTGTGTTTTTTTAATATAACTTATGAGGAAGCATTTTTTAAAAAAATAATTGTATTAATCGCAAAGACAATTTGAATATATCCGGGACATATTAGCCTAACTTCAGGAGACTATTCACGACATGAAAATGAGCAAAACATATCCATATCGACATAACTCCTATTTTAGTTTGTTTTCCTTCTGAACGCCATGTTGTGATTTTCAACAAAAAAATTATTTCTAAGGAACGGGTAAACCTACTTTAATTAAATTTGCAAATCTAAGATTAGTGTTTTGCTCTACAAAATAAAAGATTTTGAATATGTCACCTTCAAAGGTTTCAAAATGACGCCCGTCATAATTTTTTAATCTTCAATATCTTTGTATTTGTTTGATCGAATGTTTACTTGTTATAAAATTTATAAAGCGTTTTATTTTGAAAAAAAATGAACCTGATTTGTAAAAATCCATCGGCAAACAATCGAGTTATTGCAAAAAATAAATCCGACGGTTTTTTTTCCCGGAGGCTAGGCAGAAAAAGAAAGAAAGACAATAAACCCGGCAGTTCGCTTACGCATCGTAATGTTTTGCCTGTTTTTATTTCCTCCCCTAAATGTAATGAATATTATTAATAACAAATAATAATAGTAAATTAAATGTCAACTGAGAATAATTTTTTTTCGTTTTTTATTTTTCGAGGGCAATATTAGACAAAAAGTAAAATATGAAAATAAAGTAGATTTCAGAAAAGCGCCCTAATAGTAGAATAAAAAAATAATTTCAGTTCTTCATATTTTAAGTTAAGATCAATACGTTACTTTTAATTCGACACCCGTTTTTAAACGATAAAACTTAGATAAGTTTTTTTTTTTTTTTTTTTTTGTTTTTTTAAACTCCGATTTATTTCTTTTTTACAGTCCTATTTATTTTTATGTTTAATATTAACTTAGCGAATAATTTTTGTTGTTCGAGAAACTTTAGTTAAAACAACTGATGAAACGTGACAAACACTAAAATTAAAAATTAAACCTAATCAGACATAAAACAATTAAAGTTTTACTAGGGATCGGCTTCACGATTAAATAAAGTTACGTAATTTGCGAATAGCTCGAATCCAAAAAACGTTTAAAACCTGTCGCATCCTAATCGACATGAAACAAGTTCTTCGAATCCTCACGGAATTTCTCCCGTTGTAAAGCACAACTAAATTTCTTCATTATATAAACTCTATTGAATCTTTAACCGATATTCCTACTAGAAGTGTATTAATTTTGTCTCGTATTTGTTTATTGCACTAATACATTTGCGGCGCGTTAGTGCAATCGATTTTAAAATCGGTAATACATGTTGATGATGAGAAAACGAAGCGGCTATTACGTGAGAATTCGACAACAATTTACAGTACTCTTTTATTCCTGCAAAGGTGTTGTTACCGGTAAAATTACTATTGATTTATACAGCTGCTGTTCAGTCATACGCCTAGAAGCTCTATCTTAATTCTGTTCATTTACCTTTCCGCATCAACAGTAGCACATTTTTTTTAATATAAATTCTATTTTATACCGATGGAAAGTTTTAGAATATAGAAGATACATTTACGCTTTTTGAGAACTGTAAAAAGTAATAAATTTATTTTACTTTATACGATTTCAACGATATCAAATTTATCGTAAAACGCCGGAATTTTTTTATATGAAAAACGTCACTGGCGTTTTAAAATTTTTTTAATCAAACTGTTACTCGGCACAGTCAAAACAAAACTGGATGAAAATCATGTTACAATATACATTTTTTATAGCCGTCGACGATATTTTTTTAGGTGAATAAATTTGGTTTTCCCAAAAGTCTTTTGAAAAACCGTTTATTTTTTTTCTACTTCTACGCCGATGAAAAGAAAACGGAAAAGGACACGCAAGTGTTGTTTTATTCATAAAATATAGATGATTTTTAATGATGCAATTACACTTTTTTTATATTTTTACTTTCCCGTCTAGATAGCGCTATAGCAGAGGCTTAGCTCTAGAAGGGAAAGTAATGTAATCGATCCGATTTCGGTACATACGATTTTCAAGATCTTGACGTTTTGACATCTAAGGAACTCAAAAAACCGGATGGAAATTTTCTGGATGTTCTATATACGTGTATGTTCGGCGTTGGCCTCTAAATCTTCAGAACTACTGGACCGATTTTGATCAAAGTCGGTCAGATTAGTTCTATATACGGGGAATTGATGCCGTTAAATTTTCAACTTAAAAGGTCCAGGGAGTGAGGCTGTAGAGCAAGGTCACCCTCAGTGTCTCGAGATTTTCCCTCATTAAGGTCATATTTTTTTAAGCACATTTATTAACTGTTAAAAATTAACGATATTTGCAAAAAAAACCTTTTGCAAAATCCCATCCCCAACCCAAAAATGCTCTAAATAAAGTAGCGGGTATATTACGTCAGTAGTACCTTGTCTCACCACAAGGAGCGCTAGTGTAGCATAGAAGTACAGCTGTTGTAGTCGTCTGATATGTTGTGACGTCGCATTTGAGCGGTACAATTAAATAAATAATATTTAAAGCGTAAAAGTAAGTCGGTCTGGCCGGGTCTCGAACTCAATCGCCCGCTCGACTCGATACCTAATGTGTTAAACCTCGCGGCTACACCAGTCTGCCAACCGTACAAGCGAAACTTGTTTTATGCAAGTGATAAAATTAGTTTAGTTAGTGCCGACCGTCGCCGCAAGAACCGCCACACCCGCGCGAATGAAATACAATATGCGCGCGCGCTTTAGTTATAATCATTGAATTAAATAAACGAAAAAATATTATATTTTAATAAAACGATAAATATTTTTAATTTAGTTGTGTGTGTACGCCGTGCATCAGAAACCCACAGTTGTAGCCGCGTGACGGGAAAGTCCTATAACTGTGTTGTCAGCTTTTTTTTTTTTTTTTGATGACATAAGCACCCGTCAAGTTGTTCGGGCGGTAAGTATAATGTACATTACTTTAAGACCATTCTATATATATTCTAAGGATTTATTAATAAATATCCATCGTGTTTTAATTAAAAACTAGCAGTAAGCCGACCGGCATCGTGGATCAAGGTCGGGAAGTTTAAGTAACTTATACGTATATAAAAATAAGAAAATATTAATTTTTCTTTTATTAAAATGAAATTTATTTAAAACCGTTATATTAACAAATAAATAATCCTTAATAACAGTAATTAATCCTTAGTAACAAAGTATATATCCTTAAAACTTTTAATACGTTTAAAAAAAATGTGGAAGTATCGTTTGAATTTATTATATTTATTTACGATTAATCTATATTAATTTATGGATATTTTACAAATGTATCGAGATTCTTAGCGGAATAACTTATTTTCCAGTTTGAAATGCACGACCGGATTTTTACTAAAGGCTTGAGTAGTTTATGAGTTAAATATAGGTGAAGTTGTGAAAGCAGTAAGGAATTCAAAAAATCTTTTTTGTATGGAATAATCATATTATTTAAGAGAATGGTGAAAGTTTTTAAAAAGTTTTAATAAATATTAACTCGGCGTTCTACCAAACAAATATTAAAATTAATTTAAAACCCTCGTTAACAATTACAGGTAATTTACTAACCGTTAATGTCGATAAATTAACGGTTAGTAAATTAAATCTTAAACTACCTCCAAAAAAGTCGTAATTAAAAAAAAGAATTGAAAAATAGTTATTTATTTTTATCGACAATCTTTCTGAAATCGGTTTATTACTTTATATGTATATAAATAAATAGATATTTATTTTACTTATTTTGATTTTATTTTTACAAACTAATAAACTGTTTCTTCAAATCGGTAGATAATAATTCATTATGTAGATCGCATCGGTACCGGGTAAATATACTGCACCACAAATAAAAGGTGCTTCAGAGTTTGCCTGAATAGATTAAACGAATCGAGCGACAAGGTAGTTAATTATTACTAGAAAAAAGGCGGGCCTATTGCCCGCCAAAAAAATGTTACAACGTTTACGTTTCATTACACGTGATTTTCTTAAGTGTTGTTGCCAATTGTAAACAAATAATAATTAATTTAATTATTAATTACGCGTATTAATAAGAATTATTAATATTTGATCTACATTTAACTATAAATTATAAATAAATAATATTTACCTAATAAATTCTAATTTATACGGCGTAAATAAAATAATAAATTATTACCAATTACATAAATAAAATTAATAAAAAAATAAAAATAATCGACGATTAGAAATTAAATTAAATAATCTATAAATTAATTGACAACGAAGGCTGTAAAATATATCTGTTTCTTGAGTTGTGATTTTTTAACACATGAAGCGCCTCATTAAAAAAAAAGAGCACAGAGAGCGGGAGATAGTCGGCTGCGCGCAGCCGCCCGGCGCACCACGAGTCCGCCAATAGCAGCTACAATAAAACTTTGAGGGCATACAGTAAACAAACCGACGCACCGTACTATTTTATCGTCGAGAAATAAAAAATTGATCCGATTAAAATCAACATTAATTATTTAAAATCGAAATAAACAATGAAATAATATTAAGGTAAATATCTGGTTAATTAAGGTATATTAAGGTATAATATTACAAAATAATTCATAATTAAGAAAGAGTTTATGAAAATTATTTGAGTACTTATTTACGTTCGTACACGTTGAAATGAATATAAAAATTCCGGAAATTTTTAAATTATATTTTAATTAGTATTATTTAAAAATTCATCGTCAGAATTAATATCGTTTCAGTAAAAGAAAATCTTTTAACTGTAATTTTAAGTAGTCCGGTAATTTACGAGAAACAAAACGGAAGCGTAAAAAGGCCTTTTCTCGTGAGCCGAATTATTATGTTGATTTAAACAAAACCTGTTCCGTCGATCGGTTTCTTGGAAACGGATATAAATTATAATCTTTTTTATCTTATTCTTACGCATTAATATAAAAACAAGAACATTAGATATATATATACATTATTCGTATTTATAGACGCCAAAAAGTGATTTGTCATACCCCATTTATTGACGAAGATATCATACTAATCTAACGGTAAAAATGGTCGTAAGAACATCGCCAACAAAACTAAAAACGTAACTACCCTGATGCGAGACTAAGAGCGGTCTCTTAAAAATAATAAGGATATAATTTTGAAAATTATAAAAAAAACTATATCGAAGACAGGAGGAATTTCGTAGTACAGTATTGATAAATAATTTAAAGAAACATTTTGTCGTACGCAAAACACGGTTTGTCGTACTCGATGACAGTAGCACCTATATACTACGTATAAACATATATGTATATACGTATATATGTGTGTATATATATATATATATATATATATATATATATATATATATAGTAAGTCAATTTTGCCAAACGCCAACAAGATTAAAGATTTCGTTATTTAAAATCCTAAATAAGTAGACTAGATGAACAAAATTACTGCTCACAGTTAATGAAATTATTTCAGACGTTCTCAATAAATCTCCATATGAAACACCGATCAAAGGTATCTGTAATCTTCCTAACATCTATGTACCTACTCGAACGCGGACGCCACATATTCTAAATGGGATCCGATTAAAACGAGTCTAGTAGCTTTTAAATAACCGTTCAATAGTGAAACAATAAAAAACAAAAAATAAAATTTATTAAATGCACCTACTTCAAAAATATCTATTGAGATATGAGACCTGATTTCTGGTCATAAAAACAAAAACACTTAACCTATTTAATTCTACGAGTCGTTCTCTTCAAAGTAGGCCCTCTTATGATGTAACACAATTATCCTAACGATATGTCCGTTGTCGGAATCTTTTCTCCAAGTCATTTTTACTGAATACCGTGTTCTCTTGTCGCATTTCTTTTACATCTTCTCTTTTTTTCAAATTTGTTTCCTTTAAGCGGAATTTTAAGTGTAGGAGAACAAATAATCGCAGGGACCGCGTCCGGTGAGTAAGAAGCCTGCTGAAGTCATTGGATCCCGTGTTTTTCTAAGCATCTCTAGAATTGCGATGGGGCTAGAGCGTTGTCGTGATGGATTTTCGCGACGATCTTTTTTAATCGTTTTTAGCAGGAGCATTTCTTAAATTTCATTTTTTTTTAATTGTATCTGTTATTGAATATCTGTTATTGAGTCACGCGCTCTATAATTACAAAACGCTATGTAAGATATAATTCAAATCCGTTTTCTAGACCTAACTAAGCAGGGAGTTTAAATTTTACTGAAACAAGATAGTCTTTTTTATCGTTAAAATTAAGGCAAACATAAGCCTAGATAAAAGTAAGATAAGAAATCAAGGAGACGACGTAAAAAGATTATTATCGAACGTGTGACTTAATGTCTGATGATATACGGTAAGATGGTTTTTTTACCTGATTTGATAATAAAAAAATGAATGAATGAAAAATAATGTAAAAAACTGTTTTGAAGATGAAATAAAATCTATTTCATAAATTAATTTTTAACTCGACCTCGACTCGAATGAATTTATTTCTATTTCTGTTTTTAATTCGTTTTTTTATGTAATGAAAGAGTAGGGACATCAACAGCCCGATGGAAATCGGTAGCGTATGAAAATACGCCACGCCTGAACAGGATTCGAACCGTGACCTCAGCACGAAATGCCGAGACGCTAAAAAAAAAAAAGTTGAAATGTGGGATAAAAACATTCTCTAGAAATGCGAGCTATTATTATTTTTTACCCAATTTTTTCGAAATGTCAATAAAAAATGTTTAAAAATCAAAACGATAATAAAAAACAATTATAACAATCCAAAAATAAGAAATAATGACGACAAAAAGAGAAACATTTTTGTATCCTCGATGTAATTTTCGTTAAAAAAAGTTATGTGGAAAACTGATAACGGAACGGTGCCACCAGATGATCTTCCTTTGAAAAAAAAAAATTGGTCTAATTTAATGAAGAGCAAGGCTTGAATAATTTTTTTTAGCGGCTCAGCATTTCGTGCCGAGGTCACGGGTTCGAATCCCGGTCAAGCACGGTATATTTTCTTCATACGCTACGGATTTCCACCGAGCCGATAATCATAGCTATTGATGCCTGCTCTTTCATAACAAAAAAAGAAATAGAAATAAATTCATTCGAGGTAAGTTGAGACCTAATTTTATTAAAATCTGTTAAAAAATAAATAAATAAAAAGAACAATAAATTCTTCCTCTGATAATCCGATTGTAGACAGAGATTTCAAAATTACTGTATGATTATTAAAGTTTCTTTTCTTGTTCAAATTAAAAGATAAACGAGTAATATAAAAAATAAAGATTGCATCTCCTATTGGTCTAATTTAATGAAGAGCAAGGCTTGAATAATTTTTTTTAACGGCTGGGCATTTCGATTTTGTTTTTTTTTAAATCAGTCGATCATTTAAACCTTCTTTTTTTTAACCTCCGGGTTCACCGTTAGGCATGCTTCAGAGGATGAGATGAATGATTTGTAGTAGCGCGTGTGAAAATGCTATGCCTGACCGAGATTCGAACCCGGGACCTCCGGATGAAGGTCGGGACGTTACCACTCGCGCCACGGAAGCCGGCCGACCATTTAAACCTAAAAAATTGATATGTAATAAAATATGTATAATTCGAAAAAAAAAAACAAAAATGACAAAATTTCCGCTATTCCGTTTGAAATCGTGTTTAAATAGAAGTATCATTTTGTTAATAGTAAAATTCACTAAGATTCTATTTAACAAACTAGTTTAATGAGTTACACAGATTTTAAAATATTTATATAATTAAATTAAGACGGCCGCTCTTTTTTAATATGAAAACTTAAGTCAATCTTGTTTGTTTATTTCGTAAAGTATTTAAAATTACATCAAAATATTTCAATCAATTTTTTTGAGATATGAATTTCTACGAAAAAACACAGTCGGTCGGAGAACGAAACGTTTTGAATAAGAGACATTTTTCAATTTTGAAATCGTCTGTATATTTTACTTTTCGTACATAATATCGCTGAGAAATAATACAGAACAAATATTTTTTTTTGAAAATCGACTTTTCAATCTACTTTATTTACCCTACTAAAACGGTTTAAATAATTTTGATTTTTCAATTCGGATAAGACAGGATTTATCATCCGGTATGTTTTCTTCCAGTCATATAACCGTTATAGTTTTCGGAATTAAGGCGAATCTTTTGAAACCAATTTCATTAAAATCGGAGCGGCTATTCCTGTGTTATAGGAGCAAAAAGATACCACCAAACGCCTTACTGTAATACTAAAATATTAACGCCTTTACTCTCCCCAGATATCAGCTAATATATTGTAATTACATTTAATAAAATGTGTCTTTTTAAAATACATTTTTCAACAAAATTTATAGAAAAAAAAACAATTTAAATTCAATTTAGCACCAATTAAAATACGATCCAAGTTACACCTATGCAAGCTTAAACGTATGTGTAGACCTTATTTAGTTATGTATAGAAGAGAGAACTGTAGTAACATCAGCACTTATAGGGTATTTTATTAATAAATTAAATATTCTAAATTTATGTATATATATATATATATTACTATCAAAACTTTAATTTTTACATATTCATAATATTTCTCAATTAATTTTGATTTTTAATAATAAAAGTTGTAGTTTTTTCATTTTATATAAACTTTATTACACGAATTTTCTCAGAATTAAATTCTCTACCAGTTTTGATAATAAAATTTACGCATTTATCAGTCATTAAGAAAATTATTAAAATGGAATAAAATGTTTCAGCATTTTAAAAAAATTAGGGTTCAAATACAGAGATAGAAGAACAATTGCTAACATGTACAGGAACCAAACAGCAACAGTAGCAATTGAAGAACATAAGAAAGAAGCCATAATAAGAAAGGGAGTCCGACAAGGATGTTCTCTATCTCCGTTACTTTTTAATCTTTACATGGAACTAGCAGTTAATGATGTTAAAGAACAATTTAGATTCGGAGTAACAGTACAAGGTGAAAAGATAAAGATGCTACGATTTGCTGATGATATAGTAATTCTAGCCGAGAATAAAAAGGATTTAGAAGAAACAATGAACGGCATAGATGAAGTCCTACGCAAGAATTATCGCGTGAAAATAAACAAGAACAAAACAAAAGTAATGAAATGTAGTAGAAATAACAAAGATGGACCGCTGAATGTGAAAATAGGAGGAGAAAAGATTATGGAGGTAGAAGAATTTTGTTATTTGGGAAGTAGAATTACTAAAGATGGACGAAGCAGGAGCGATATAAAATGCCGAATAACACAAGCGAAACGAGCCTTCAATCAGAAATATAAGTTGTTTACATCAAAAATTAATTTAAATGTCAGGAAAAGATTTTTGAAAGTGTATGTTTGGAGTGTCGCTTTAAATGGAAGTGAAACTTGGACGATCGGAGTATCTGAGAAGAAAAGATTAGAAGCTTTTGAAATGTGGTGCTATAGGAAAATGTTAAAAATCAGACGGGTGGATAAAGTGACAAATGAAGAGGTATTGCGGCAAATAGATGAAGAAAGAAGCATTTGGAAAAATATAGTTAAAAGAAGAGACAGACTTATAGGCCACATACTGAGGCATCCTGGAATAGTCGCTTTAATATTGGAAGGACAGGTAGAAGGGAAAAATTGTGTAGGCAGGCCACGTTTGGAATATGTAAAACAAATTGTTAGGGATGTAGGATGTAAAGGGTATACTGAAATGAAACGACTAGCACTAGATATGGAATCTTGGAGAGCTGCATCAAACCAGTCAAATGACTGAAGACAAAAAAATAAAAAAAAAAAAGAAAATTATTGTTCTTCGTAAAAAAATTGTGTTTTTCGTCACACGTTTTTTTTTTATTGTACGTTGAATATCATGCAAATTTCAAGATTCTTTTCTGGAACCTGTTTTATTCGATTTTTCAGGTCAAAAAATCATAAGTTTACCCCTTAAACAAGCCTAAGAATTTCAGTACGACTTCATTTCATCAGGTGTAATGAAATGCGGACAAATTTTTTCGCTAGCCCTAACTCGATAGCAAAGCGTTTTCGGACGTATATTTATAAGATTCAAGCTCTAGAATCGGCTCCTAAATTATTTCTTGAAACGCTTTTACATAAGCGATAGATACCGAGGATTCTAATTAAACCTTAGTCATTTTCACGTGTTAAAAAGAGATATATATTATTACATATATTATTTTATACATACAGTTTTATATATGTATAAAGCTGTAAAACTATACAGGCTGCAGTTTAAGCAAGGTGTATAATCACCTAAAGAATAAATACAAAATGTTTCAGAAACTTTCTGCTACATTTTATAGGCCTGTTTTTCTCATATAAAAATAATGAAGAAGGCGCATCTAAATTTACCTTCGGAAAGGCTTTGTTTTCGAATTACGGTTTGTCCAACATTCCGCCGAAAATTCTATTCTGAAGATCAAATAATTTGGACTAGTTGATAAGAATGATTAAGCAATATTAGCGATTTTGTATTCAATTTTACATGAAGATTTTTAAAAAATAGGTCCCACAATTGTATCTCCAATGGTTTCCAAGAAAATTGTTGTAAAGCCCGGGGAATCGAAATGTGCGGTTTTTAGGTTCGACTTAAATTAACATTATTAAAATGCCAATAATTAAATAAATCTTAAGGACGAAATTTGTAGAGAATTAAATTCTGAGAAACTGTATTTAATTACACGATAAAAAATCGTGCAATCGTATATTTTTTTAAAAAAGAATTCATTTTATTAAATCAAACGCGACAAAAAGATTTGGAAATTTTTTTAAATCTTCATTTAAAATAAAAACATAAGAAACTACTAATTTCGATTTACGATTTATATTCGTAGCATTTTATTGTAGCATTATTTGAACTACTTTAGAACAGAAATCTGAGCAAAATCTTTTGCTCGCCGTAACTGGAAAATAAAGCGTTTCCTAATTAATATTTACGCCAACGTTTTTCATTATTTTAATAAAAGAAATACTTTATAAAATATGACAAATTTTCTTAACCACCCGCTATATATTTGTCACAGATTTACCTAAACTAATATAAAAATAATTAATTTTTTTGACGTTAAAAAAAAAATCATAAAAATTAGTTAATATAAAAACGACAACAATATTAATCCTAAAAATTATATTTTAAAACCACCAAACAAACTAATTAATTGAAAAATAAAAATGAAAAAGAAAACGCGCATAAATAATCCAGTTAGCAAAAAATGTAGTTAGTTCAAAGAATGTAACTTAATATGTACGAGTAAAAAAGTAAATTAACTGAAAATTTTCCTTCTTTCAATTAAATTCTCTTCTAATATGACCATCATCATACTTAAGCGCGCGCGCGCGCGCGCGTGTGAAATAATAAATTTAATTAATAACTGTGAAACAAAAAACTTATTTATGATTTGCCTAATTAAATTATTGAAGTAGAAAATATTAAATATATATCTCTACATATATCATCGGTTTAGAAATAATTTTTTCCTGTTTTAATCATAATTTTAGTTCAATTAAAATCGTTTTAATCGTTCGAATTATATCGTATTATCTACCGCTAACTCGAACGTCTTTATTATCTGTATGTTTTATTTAGCTGAAAAACAAGATAAAGTAAAAAGGTTTATTAAATCAAACAAGCGATTGATAATCTTAATGCACAGTCTTAACGCGTAACTTCTGAGTAACGCGAAAAGAAAAAATAAAAACCTTTGTAAACCGTAAGATAGAGATAACCATCACAAAACCTCTTCTAGTCGTTTTATCTTAATCTAACGTCCTACTTTTTGAATCACCGTCTCTCCGTGCACCGTGTTCTTATTTTTTTACTTCCTCTAAAGTTTCTTGTAGAAATAAATTTAATTCGGGATCTCTAAGATTTTTTATTAAAATATTTCGCTAAAAACTTCAACGTTTTTCCGGTTCATATTAAATATATAGAACATAATCGACTTTTCTAACTTTTATACTATAACACCGAAAGATCTCAACGAGTGTAAATTTTTGTTTATACAATTTACTCGTACTAATAGTTATCGCATTCATCGATTTCTCTTTGCTTCGGTTCGATAATAATATATTTCATATTTAAAAATATGCAGCCGCATTCCACGCCGGACAATTTCTTTTCACCCGGTTCTATACGACTTCGTTTAAATAGCACACTAATTCTAACGGTAAGTCTATATCATCATTAGTAAATGAATCTTAATTTATCCGTGCGATTATATGATTAACAAATGTGTTACTTTGAAAAAAATATATATATATATTTACAATTTATCCTAATCATATAAAAATCAGATCATTTTGAGGTAACAGTATTTGTCGTTTTATTTTTTGTGAGGTCATCACTATTTAGCAAATATTTAAGATGTAGTGCGGACCATTTTTGAAACTATATATCAAAAACATTAAATGGACTCCTACTTTAGTACGGATTTTGTAATTTTAAGGTTTTTATATTAAAATTATTGCTTTTTAATACCCTTTAAAGTGATGTACGTAAACACTACAACTTCTATTTAAAATTTTTGAGTCGCCCTAATTGGATCCTCTAAGTCCTCGTGATACGGTGGTCATACAGAAAATCAGATCGTTTCAAGGGAGGTAGGAATAATTACAAGAATTTATTTTTTGTTTTACTGATAAAATGTTATTTATGTCAGTGATTCTCAATCTTTTTAGGACCGTGATCCTCGAAAAGTAAAAAAAAAATAGAATGTAAGGAATATTTAGGGACCCTCTTCCGACTTCAATCTGATGAAACTTAATTAAAACCACTTAGCTGTGTGTGTGTGTGTGTGTGTGTGTGTGTGTGTGTGTGTGTGTATATATATACACGAGGTGTGTGAGAAAAGTAACGAGACTGACTTTTTACGTACCAAAGTTTTTATTTTTTTCAAACAACAATATTATCCCCTTCAAAGTAGTTCCCTCGGGCAGCTATACACCGGCGGAGTCATTGTTCCCACTCCTGGTAGCAACGCTGGAAGGCTTCAACCGGTAGGGCTTTTAACTGGTCGGTCACATTCTTTTGAATGTTCTCCAGAGTTCCAAAATGACGTCCTTTTAAGACACGTTTCAATCTCGGGAAAAGGAAAAACTCAAAAGGACTCAAATCAGGTGAATAGGGAGCTTGAGGAACCGTAGGAATGTGTTTTGAGGTCAAAATTTCCCTGATGGAAACGGCCGTGTGACACGGGGCATTGTCATGATGAAGCATCCTCTTGTCTGCAATGTCTGGTCTCACACGAATCACTCTTTTCCTGAGCCTTTCAAGGACACCTTTTTTAAAACACTTGGTCGACAGTTTGTACTGGAGGAACAAATTCTTTATGCGCGATACCCCTACTGTCAAAAAAGCAAATCGGCACGGTTTTGATCTTCGATTTGCTCATTCGACATATTTTCGGTCGAGGAGATGACGGAGTGTGCCACTCTTCGCACTGCCGCTTCGTTTCAGGATCGTACTAAAATATCCAGGATTCATCACCTGTGATCACACGATTGAAGAATTCTTGGTCTTTGTCAATCCTCTCAAGATCAACGGACACGTTTCTTCGATCGTCCTTCTGTTCCTTTGTGAGGTTTTTCGGCACCGATTTCGCACAAACCTTTCGCACGTCCAAATCGTCTGTCAAAATTTGATGTACGGTGAAAGCGTTTAAATTTACTTGTTCACTCATCATCCTTATTGTTAAACGACGGTCTGACCTCGCAAGAACCCTCACACGTTCAACGTTTTCGTCAGATTTTGAAGTTGAAGATCTCCCTGAGCGAAGTCGGACTTCAACGTGTTCTCGGCCTTCCAAAAATGATTTGTGCCGGCGAAAAACTTGTATTCTTGATAAGAAATGTTCCCCGTAGGCTTGTTTCAACTTTTCAAAGGTCACACTCGCGGATTCCCCAAGTTTAACACAAAACTTGATCGCACAACGTCGCTCTAAATTCCGATGGTCCATTTTCGTAACACACAACTTCACTGATGGCGCTGTAAAAAATAATGTGTTGGCTGAACGGAGAAGAAACTCGTACTGAGCATGTGGAAGAGATGAACATACCGGTCTACCACAGACCGGTAGACACAGCGTTGCCATATCGCTTTCAGTGTTACTAATCTCATTACTTTTCTCACAAAACTCGTATATACAGCAATGGATGTAAACGTGGACGTAGAAAGTGTAAAAATCATAAGCGATTTACAGGTTCCAATTTGGTGTGAACGTGATCCTTGTAATTTGGTCTGCTTGCATAGTATTTGCTGTTAGAGCGTCATATTTGAACGCAAAAAAATTCAGTCGGCGGAGTATTTCCCGGAAGATTTACATGATTTCTCGAAGAAACGAATACTGGATCCATTTAGTGAAAACGTTGTTACAGCTACTAAATGACCGGTTGAGAGTCAGGACCGCCTCATAAAAAAATGTCTGCCGATAAAACGTTACAACTATAACTCGTATCTGACCAGTTTGATACGTTTTGGCTTACTCGTCGAAGTGAATATGGACATTTAGTCGCAGAGAATTGAAAGTATTAACTCCTTTTGCCACGTGTTTACCTTTGTGAGAAGGTTTTTTCGTCAACTGTTACGTCAATATAGGAATCGTTTTTTATCACTTGAAAACGATTTGTTTTGTGTGTTTCTATCATAAATCCGGGTATGGAGGAACTTTTAAATGAAAAACAAACGCAACCGTCACAATTTATTTTCTTTACACGTGTACTTGTAAATACACAACGTGTACTTACATATTGCACTTACACAATGTAAGTACAAATATATGTAAAATGTTTATAATAATTCTTTACTTCCTTGTACGAAGTAAAGGAAATGATCGCGAAAAATTTCGGTTTCCAAATTTCAACAGAAATATCCATTTTGATTAGTTTCGGCGTAACTCTGTACATATGTACATACGCACGTACGTATGTATCTCGCATAACTTAAAAACGATAGCCGTAGTATGTTGAAATTTTTGATTTAGGACTGGTGTAAATTCTAGCTGTGCACCTCCTCTTTGATGTCCAAAAAAGCCCAAAATCCAAAAATATCTGGATTTTGTACTTTTTCTTAACTGCAGTAATAAGCTCTCACTGAAGCTTTTCAAAGATATATCATAAGCGGTACTTATTTTCATCGGTCCCAGAGTTACAGCCAAAGAAAATTTTAATTAATAAAATACTTGGATCTTACAAGAGAAGGCGGTTCGAATCAGACTTCATCTTCTTTTCTTTTTTTTAGCTTTCTTTTTAATTTAAAAAAATGGATTTATTAATAATTATTAACCTCTCATTGTAAAAAATTTTACCAAGAATAATAATTCAACAATAACAACAACAACAAATATCAGAAGTTGTTAATGAAATAAAATTTTATGTACTTATAATTTAAAAAAAAAAGAAAGTAAATGTAATTAATAGGCGTACAAGGAAATCATCTGTTGTCCACATCATAGTTTTTACTTAAAAATAATTTCATTATTGTTTGCGTGTAAAGTTGTAGGTTAATTCTGCGACCCGCTTACATATTACCGCGACACCGACACCCGTAAAGGTCCCGACCACAAGGCTGAGAAACGCACATCTCAGGAACGGTCGACCTACGACTGTACAGGACTACACTTCATTTACATTCATACATATCATCCTCTGAAAGATAGAGGTTGAGAAACGCCGATTTAAGGTTTCCATACTTTATAAATAGACACAAGTACGTAAGTGCATATAAATTATATACACTGGTTACATGTGCATACGTGCGCGCGCGCACACACAATCACTATTATATATATTTATATATATATATATATATATATATATATATATATATATATATATATATAATAGTGATTACCCGCGGCTTCGCACTTAACTTGTAGTTTGAGTTCCTTAACGCCCATTTGTTTGACTTTCAGTGTCGCCAGCTCTGAATTTTCTTGAAGTGCAGATTCAGATTTTTTGTATCCTATAGGTCTCTTTGTTAAAAAAGAAAGAAAATTTTTAAAAATTCATCGAATCCCTTCAGCATTTTTTGCGTTGTGTTAGAGTAATAAACTACTACGGATTTCTTTGGCCTACCAAGAAATCCCTAAAATCAGTTCCTCGTTTAATTCTTAGAGCAGAATATCTACGTGTACTTTCAACTGTTGTTATCTTTAAAATTTATAGTTTTGAAATATAATTACCGATCTAAACACAACTATCCAAGTTATTCAAGTTTTGTTTTTAAAGTTATTAGTTTTGTTTTAAGTTATTCAAGTTTTTTAAGTTTTATCGAACTTTGAGTTTTTAGTCTCCGGAAATCATCATTAATTTCTTTTTTCAATACATCATTACGTAATTTTTCACTTTATTTTGTTTCTGCCTACTACTATCTGCTTCTTTCCCTGTTATTAATAAAAACGATATTCCACACTATTAACGTTAAATTTTACCTTCATTTACTTAATTAAGATTTTTTATTTTTTACACGATTTTCTTTTATTACAACTATTTATTATTTTCATACTGTTAAATTAGACATCCGTTACTGTTTTCGATCGTTTATGTATTTTTTTTTATTTTTTATTTTTTTTGAGTTCATCTATAAATTCTAATATATATATATTTTATTTTTTTATTTATTATTATTCATATTTTTCTAAACCATTTAAGTCTCCTGCAATGTGGGAACAGAGTATATCATTTTTCAAAGCCATCGATTCATTTGATCAACAATATTTACCATTACAAATAAATAAACGGCGGAATCGCTCGGCCGATGCAAATAGGTAAAAACGTATTATCGGTTATGAGCCGGATTCGAACCGAATACTTTGGAATAGAAACCGATTATTTATCGCAGAGTTGTCCCTGATATTCTTATAAAACGTAGAAAAATTATCTTGAGGAAAATATAGTATAACGGCTTACGCCCGGTTATAACCGCTTCCTTTTTTACGATGAGATATTAATTTTTCAGTATATTAATGTGAAAAATGACTATTAAAATTTGTCTGAAATTTTATATTTAATTCAGGATGTAAATAAAATAAAAACGGTACTGTATTACGACTAATAATAATCATAATAATATTAAAATAAATTAGTTTTATATCTAGTTCATTAACTTGTACCATATTATAGTCTAATTAATAATTTTACAGTTATAATTTGACATTTAATGTTTTTTTCTCATTTTAATGTTTTCAACCGTCAAAATTAATGACAAGTGTAGTACAGTTATGCATTATATAGAAGAAGAAAAAAGAAACGATAATTACGGAAAGGGGTGTTATAGACCGTTAAAATACTTATAATTTTCCAAGAAGTTCATCGGTACACTAAATATTAAAAGTATATTGTTGATAATGGGTCATAAAAATATCGGCGGAACGGAAGAGCTGCACAGAAAGCTTTAGCAGTCCTTAATTGCTTTTATTCAATGATTTGAAGGAAATATACAAAATACGATGCGACCGAGATAAGGTATAATTTATATACCTAGAAGTAAATAATTATTAGTTTTTTTAATCGGCTTCAAAAAATAACATCGACTCGACTTCATTTTTCTTTTTTCTTGCATTAATTTGTCAAGACTTCCTTTTTATCGAACGAAACGACTTCCAACTATTATTATTTTTATTTAGCCGAGAAGGTTCCTAAGAACCTCGATAGAAAAAAAATCTCGATAGAAGAACCTTATTTCAAAAGATATATTATATTCCTTTGTAATAAACATCGATTTTACAAATTAATCTACACGGATAAACGATCTACAAGTAATAATTAATGAATCTTTCACCGATGGAGAATTCTGTTTGCTCCCTTAACCGTTCTGTTTTTATTCCTCTCCTTAAGAAAGGTTGGCCGTTTAATTTACAAAATTATAGCCGGACTTAGTTATTATCGGTTTTTTCTAATAAATTTGAAAAAAAATTATGAAAAATCGATTTTTAACTTTTCTTGGTATTAATAACAAACATTAAGCGTGGTTTTAGGAAAAAATTGTCTACTGACAAAATCATATCCTAGTTTTTGTGAATTCTTCGATTCCGTAGGTAACGAAAGGATTCGGTTTTCAATCGGTAATTTTTGAATTTTGTATCACATTTTTTTTTTTTACTGATGAAATACTTAGTTTCGGTACCACAGGATTTGTTTACACCGGGCCGGTCTAGCGGTTAACTAGTCGTCGCCGATCGGTTGTTTAACAGCTGATTTTCAAAATCGAAGTTTCTGAGGTTCAAACCCTTTTTCCTGTTTAGCCTCCGGTAACTACCGTTTAGATAATTCTTCAGAGGATGATCCTAGTAAAGGATAATCGCTTTTGTACATATTTGAATACTAGACAGCTGATACCGTTGTATTTTGGTGGTCGGGTATTCCTGTTTAGCAGGAGGCTTCACCCCCTAACCGGCTGGTACATATATATATATATATATATATATATATATATATATATATGTGTGGTACTTACGTATTAACGCCACCGCAGCTACAGCTGCTGTTTAGGTTATGTTGACTTCGTGTACTGACAAATCGTACGTATATCAAAATAACCTAATTAAACGTAACCTACGCTCGTTTCGCTCGCTAACCTCTTACGTATTAACGCCACCGCAGCTACACCTTTATTTAAAAACAAAGTAGTCAATCGGCAAGCGTAGGTTATATTTAGTTACATTATTTTGATATACGTATGATTTGTCAGTATACAAAGTCAACATATACGTACGAAATCAACATAACCTAAACAGCAGCTGTAGCTGCGGTCGCGTTAATACGTAAGTACCATATATATATATATATAAATGAAAGGCGGATTCAGTTTTTCCAGATTTAGTTAGAAGATATTTTAGCTGTAGATTTACCGTCGTGGCATACTGATGCATCTATACGCACCGGGTGTAGTTTAGGGCTTTAAAGTGGTGACAGGCGCGGGGTCCTCGATCTTCCGCGACTAGGTTTCTAGTTTAGTTCCTGAGGGCTACGCGGTAGCATTAGGTGTCAGATGTCTTCTTCGGAAGGTAAAATGTACTATCGGGGTGAATTTACTGATGTAGATATCCCTCGGGGCATCTGCATCGGTGGCATCTCACGAGGCCGGACTGAGCACTGTGGAAAGTGATCAGTTTGAGGGCAAGAAGATGTCCTCCGTTAAAGCCATTGCCGGCAAGAAACCGAGGGGGTAGTGTAGCGACCTGACACGCTACGAGGTGGGATCTTCTCCCCTCGGGGGGGCATCCCAACGAGGCTTATTACTGTGAGATGTAAAAAGTCTGAGGGCGACTGACGACTCCCGTAAAGCCCAACAAGACAATGAACGGGGGGGGGGGGCGACCGGAACGTCAACGTCACTAGGCGGATGTCTTCCCCTACGGGGTTGGAATGTAGATTTACCGTTTTAATGAATGACTAAAATAACAAAAAAAAGTCTACGTTAAGGTTTTGGAAACATTTTGATACTGAAAAGATGATATTAAAAAAAAAATTAAAATCGTAATGTAAAATGTATTTTTAATACAGTTTACATCAAAAATTAATTTAAATGTCAGGAAAAGATTTTTGAAAGTGTATGTTTGGAGTGTCGCTTTATATGGAAGTGAAACTTGGACAATCGCAGTATCTGAGAAGAAAAGGTTAGAAGCTTTTGAAATGTGGTGCTATAGGAGAATGTTAAAAATCAGATGGGTGGATAAAGTGACAAATGAGGAGGTATTGCGGCAAATAGATGAAGAAAGAAGCATTTTGAAAAATATAGTTAAAAGAAGAGACAGACTTATAGGCCACATACTAAGGC
The DNA here is from genome assembly GCF_047948215.1 of Lycorma delicatula. NCBI lineage: Eukaryota > Metazoa > Arthropoda > Insecta > Hemiptera > Fulgoridae > Lycorma > Lycorma delicatula. Next base: position 1,028,619 of record NC_134457.1, read on the forward strand.
ATCCTGGAATAGTCGCTTTAATTTTGGAAGGACAGGTAGAAGGGAAAAATTGTGTAGGCAGGCCACGTTTGGAATATGTAAAACAAATTGTTAGGGATGTAGGATGTAGAGGGTATACTGAAATGAAACGACTAGCACTAGATAGGGAATCTTGGAGAGCTGCATCAAACCAGTCAAAGGACTGAAGACAAAAAAAAAATATATATATTATTATTATTATTATGCTTTTACGGCCAACATGGGACCACTTAAGTCAATTTTAGTTGGATCTTTTCTGAGAAAAGCGTGTTATTTTACTCTTTCGAGCTGCCCAGTATTTCTTCATCCGTTCAGATCTTGCTTTCTTTTCTTCATCCGTAAACACCCTCTTCGTTGTATTTTGTAGTTTGTCTGTCTTTTGTTTAAATCTAATGCTTTTATCTTTTAGCTTTGTAATTTTTCCAGTTTTATTCTGTAGGTCAGTCAGGGAAATTCCCAATTCTTTCATATCTTCTCTAATTTCTTTGATCCATCCTACTTCTAGCTTTTGGAACCAATATATATATATATATATATATATATATATATATATATATATATATATATATATATATATATATATATATTTAAAATAGATTCTTAATAATAATCTGACGCCAAAAAAAATTATTTAATCAGAATATCGTGATTGAGTGTTAGGAAATCACATGTGACGTGATGCGTTTTGAATTATATATTTTATAATTTCTTCTGTAATGTAAGAATTAATTGTAATACCAATGTTACTATTTCCTTTATTTCTTCTTTTTTTTTTGTTATTATATAAAACTATTCAAATATTACTTGTCAAATTTAAATTTTAAGCTCAGTCGAAGCGCAAACTGGGGATTGATTGCTGGGCCAGCGATTGACTTCTTACTATGATGTCGTAAGGTAGACCATCCGCTCCCCCTATACGAGTACTATTTCAGAACTCCAGGTAGAACTAATACCAGCGTTCAAATCTTAGTAAAGGCAGTTACTTTTACACGGATTTGAACACTAGATCGTGGATACCGGTGTTCTTTGGTGGTCGGGTTTCAATTAACCACACATCTCAGAAACGGTCGAACTGAGAATGTACAAGACTACACACATACATATCATCCTCATTCATCTTCCAAACTAATACCTGAACGGTAATTCCCGGAGGCTAAACAGGAAAAAGAAAGGTAGAACTAATAGACAACTACGAAAAGCTCTAAACTTAAAAAGCTACGAAACTCGTTTTCTAAACTTTAACGAATAATTCATTTATAAGAAAGTTACTAACTTATTTCTACTTACCGTATAATTACTCGGTTTTTTTACTGAATATAATTTAGAAGTTTTTTAAACAATTACAATAATATCAAACAAAACTTGTTAAAACAGTATTCGTTTGTTTTCGGGTAACTTACCTTTTTAAATACAGAGTTTTAGTAAAGTATTGGAACTGTTAAATACAGTTTAACATTTTTTTTAAATATTAAAAATGTTAGAAATAAATGTTTAACATTTTTTTTTAAATGTTAAACATTTATTTCTACGTTTTACTTTTTCAAAGTTAAAAATAGAAAAATGAAATTTGACAATTCCTCTATCTCGAACCGATCTATTTTTCGGTATGATCACCGTAGCCCAAAACACCCGCGTACACTTCTTTAGGAAGACGACTCAGAAATATTAAATTTTAGAAATTTTAAAAATTGAATTGGACCGATCGTCAATATTATTTTAAAGGGTATTGAAAAACAAAATTTTGACGTAAAGAACTTCGGTGTACGACAATCGTAACCTAAAGTGACTACGATTTAATTTTTTTTTTTGTCTTCAGTCATTTGACTGGTTTGATGCAGCTCTCCAAGATTCCCTATCTAGTGCTAGTCGTTTCATTTCAGTATACCCTCTACATCCTACATCCCTAACAATTTGTTTTACATATTCCAAACGTGGCCTGCCTACACAATTTTTCCCTTCTACCTGTCCTTCCAAAATTAAAGCGACTATTCCAGGATGCCTTAGTATGTGGCCTATAAGTCTCTCTCTTCTTTTAACTATATTTTTCCAAATGCTTCTTTCTTCATCTATTTGCCGCAATACCTCCTCATTTGTCACTTTATCCACCCATCTGATTTTTAACATTCTCCTATAGCACCGCATTTCAAAGGTTCTAATCCTTTCTTTTCAGATACTCCGATTGTCCAAGTTTCACTTCCATATAAAGCGACACTCCAAACATATACTTTCAAAAATCTTTTCCTGACATTTAAATAAATTTTTGATGTAAACAACTTATATTTCTTACTGAAGGCTCGTTTAGCTTGTGCTATTCGGCATTTTATATCGCTCCTGCTTCGTCCATCTTTAGTAATTCTACTTCCCAAATAACAAAATTCTTCTACCTCCATAATCTTTTCTCCTCCTATTTTCACATTCAGCGGTCCATCTTTGTTATTTCTACTACATTTCATTACTTTTGTTTTGTTCTTGTTTATTTTCACGCGATAGTTCTTGCGTAGGACTTCATCTATGCCGTTCATTGTTTCTTCTAAATCCTTTTTACTCTCGGCTAGAATTACTATATCATCAGCAAATCGTAGCATCGTTATCTTTTCACCTTGTACTGTTACTTCGAATCTAAATTGTTCTTTAACATCATTAACTGCTAGTTCCATGTAAAGATTAAAAAGTAACGGAGACAGGGAACACCCTTGTCGGACTCCCTTTCTTATTACGGCTTCTTTCTTATGTTCTTCAATTGCTACTGTTGCTGTTTGGTTCCTGTACGTGTTAACAATTGTTCTTCTATCTCTGTATTTGAACCCTAATTTTTTTAAAATGCTGAACATTTTATTCCAGTCTACGTTATCGAATGCCTTTTCTAGGTCTATAAACGCCAAGTATGTTGGTTTGTTTTTCTTTAATCTTCCTTCTACTATTAATCTGAGGCCTAAAATTGCTTCCCTTGTCCCTATACTTTTCCTGAAACCAAATTGGTCTTCTCCTAACACTTCCTCCACTCTCCTCTCAATTCTTCTGTATACAATTCTAGTTAAGATTTTTGATGCATGACTAGTTAAACTAATTGTTCTGTATTCTTCACATTTATCTGCCCCTGATTTCTTTGGTATCATTATATAACACTTTTTTTGAAGTCTGACGGAAATTCCCCTTTTTCATAAATATTACACACCAGTTTGTATAATCTATCAATCGCCTCCTCCCCTGCACTGCGCAGTAATTCTACAGGTATTCCGTCTATTCCAGGAGCCTTTCTGCCATTTAAATCTTTTAATGCTCTCTTAAATTCAGATCTCAGTATTGTTTCTCCCATTTCATCCTCCTCAACTTCCTCTTCTTCCTCTATAAAACCATTTTCTAATTCATTTCCTCCGTATAACTCTTCAATATACGACTTAAATATTTTTAATGTTTCGTTTCTTTACCTCTTAATTAATTCCTCGACAGTAAAAACCGATAAAAAATAATTTATCAACCGCTGAAAATGATTTTTTTTTCGGTGTACTGTAGATTAATTTGGAAAACGAGCTGTGAGATACATTAAACGACCGCCATTTTTGATAGGATTGTTATTTCTGGAAGATTTTTAATCGACACTTTTGTTTATCAGTACCCTTTAAAACATTATAATCCTACCCGTTTCATATAAAACTTTTGACTTGTCTCTCATGAGACTTGGAAGTGTGGTGGTGTCATACCGAAAAATGGATCGCTTCGAGGTGAGAGCGTTTGCCGAATTTCGGTTTTTCTATATTTAACTGTTGAAAATTTACGTAAAGGGTTTCTATTCGGTTAGTCAGAAAAACTTTTTAACGGACTTCTTTCGAATCTGAATTATTTTATCTTATTTTTTCTTCCTTGTACGAAGTAAAGAAAACGATCGCAAAAGATTTCGGTTTCTAAATTTCAACGGAAATATCCATTTCACCAATCCTGAATCCATTTTAACTAGTTTCGGCGTAACGTCTGTACGTACGTGTATGTACGTATGTATATCGTCGTATAACTCAAAAACGATTAGCCGTAGGATGTTGAAATTTTTTATTTAGGACTGTTGTAACATGTAGTTGTGCACCTTCCAGTTTGATTGCAATTCAGTAAACCAAAACGTACAAAAAAGCCCAAAATCCAATTTTTTTGGTTTTTGGACTTTTCCTTAACTGCAACAATAAGCTTTCATTGAAAGCTTTTCAACGACGTTGCATGTGATACTTATTTTCATTTGTTCCAGAGTTATAGCCAAATAAAATTTTAATTAATGAAGTATTTGGATCTTAGGGAAGGGCACATCGGTTCGAATCAGACTTTATCTAATTTTTTTTTAACTTTTTTATAATTTAAATGTATTGATTTATTAATAATTAACCTCTCAATGTTAACAAATTTTTACGATAAATAATAATTTTATGTAGTTTTCATTTTATAAAAAAATATAAAAATGTAATTTAATAGGCATACAAGGAAGTCATGTATTGTGAACATCAGAATTTTTAAGTCTCAATTATACGAAATTATCGGATTACAAAAAAAAAAAAATGATATCGATATTATTTCTTGTTTACGTAAGTTTCATGAATAGATTTTTAACAGAAACGACAGATATATTTAACCGTTTAAAATACTGAGGTTTCTGTGATCTATCTATCAGTGCGACTGGAATTTTGTATGTTCCGATATTAAGTCAACACAAACAACTACCGTTACGGCATTATCTACGCTCATTACTTCACTTTTTTCCTTTTTTTTAACCTCCGAGACTACCGTTAGGTATTGCTTTAGAGGATGAAATGAATGAAATTTTTGTAGCGTGTGAAAATGCGCCATGTCTGACCGGGACTTGAACCCGGGGGCTCCGGATAAAAGGCCGAGACGCTACCACTCGCGTCACGGAGGTCGACTCATCACTTCACTTGAGAACCGATTTCGCACTTCGCTAATAATACCTAGGCAAATATTTTCTACTTAAGTAATTACGTTTTCACTCAAATTACAGATCGATTGTTATCAGATTATAAAAGAACAAGTCAAATTTTCATTCTGAACAACGAGATATACTTCCGGTCGACTATAATTTTAAAGTTTGAGCTCGGAACTGCAGTCGTAATATCGACACGGCTACTTCCATGAAATTAGAAACTCATAGATTAATCTTATCTTTACATTTAAGGATTTATGAATATTTTTTTTTAAACAACGCACTCGCATTTTCCGCTTTCCACTGTTGACTTATCGTTTCAATTTTTACTCGTTTTTCATTTTCGGTTTTTTCATTTAACGCGTCGTTGGGCGAGGGTACCCTTTACAAAACGCATAAGATCGATCCCCGACGAGCCCCTGATGATATACGTCATTGAATTTTCAAAATCCCCACCGGTTCCGATGTTATTCACTTTTTTTGAAATACTCGTCTTACAGGGTTCCTTACCCTGACTAAATTCCCTTCTTTTGATTCGACCTGAGCCCTCGAACAAAACGCCGTTCGTATTTTTAAAATATTCGCACCCGCTCCCGAGATATTCAGTTTCTTAGAAGTAATTTCTTAAGATTAAGAAAGCTTTCTTAAAATTACCTGAACGGCTTCAGACAATCAGAGGTAATTAACAACTGTACGTCTTAAAACTCAGATGAAAACGGTTTTCGAAGAATTCCCATTTCTATAGTACTCTCGCCCGTGGGAACTTGGGGATGTATTAGTCTCAAATCGAAAAATATACCGTTTCAATTAGGAGTAAATGTTAATTTTTTTTCTATCGGTAACACTTGAAAAAAGCTATTCAGGGGTTCTGAACTTTATTATCGATTTCTAATAAAATTTAATTTTTGAATTCTATTAATGTAATCAATTAGTTTCCGCTTGGTAATTATTTATAAACTATCTTCGTAGCGTGATCGCTGATGTACTAATGTATCTGAGATCTTTGAAACTGATATTACTATTTGAAAGATATAATCATTGTTTTTATAAAGATGTATATATCAAGACCTTTTTATTTTAACTAAAATCAAATAAAAGACTTTAGTGTATAAAAGAACAAAAAAAGAAAAGTAAACTTCAGTGCTGTCATTAGCGTACAAGATTTTTTCTGGTGATGCTGCCATACTTAATTTTCTTTATCCTATTCTGTTCATATAACACAGCATGTGATCTGTTTGCGTATTAATGTGTGAAGTGTTTTTGCTGTATTACTTTTTATTTTAGGGAAAACATTTATTGTATTTACTTTAAAATTTAAACATTCGAAATAAGATTTTCCCGGCTGCAGCTCTATTTCTTTTTATGAAACGTAATAATGCAATAACTGTAAAGAAAAAGCATCGCAATCGTCCAAAATTTTGGATATCGGAGTTTTTGCAAATGCTGACGTTTAAAGATCCCCTTAGTCCAAAAACACCCCAAGAAAAAAGTTATTGAAATTTCTGGAGGATATATATTCGTACTTATGCCGGTCTGTATTTTGACTAGTATTTCCGGATTGGCGGTATAAATTCTTCCAAAGAACTTAAAAAATGTCTACATACGAGGGACATTGATGGCAATCAATTTTGAACAAAACTTTCTTAGAAATCTACTACTCAGTAGTTTTCTCAAAATTTGAATCTGATTTTTATTTATTTTATAGCGATCGTAGAAAATCGATCTTTAGTACGATAAAAGTACTCATTAAGTTATCTAAAATTCCAAAGTTTTAAATCGATCGGATTTTGGGGTGGGGGATATTCAACAGTTTTTTGAAACGGTTTTCACCTCATAACTCGAAAATCCGTTGACCAAATAAGTTATGATTTGGCTATATATATGTATAACTATCGCCTGATTTTTGACCCCTTAGGATAGGGATGTATTATATTTTTTTCTTTTTTTAGTAAACTATTTTTTTTAGGCTTTATAAAGAACGCTGCACCCATCGGACCGACCGGTTGAAATATGTGGTTATTCCAGTTAATAAATTTTTAAATGTAAAGAAAAAAACCAAGGAACCCGAACGGCACCCTACTTAAAATATCATTTTTATTAACGTCACTAGTTTTTTTATAATCTCCGATACTTTATACCCTTTTCAAATCAATAACGAGGTAGCTGTCGAGCAAAGGTGTCAACTGCGATCGAATTTTTTCTAATCCTTTTGATCTTTTAGCGATGATCTTTTAAATGAAGTATAATTTTAACGATGAAAAAGTCATCCGGTTAAGAGTTTTAACCGGGACTAAAGGGTTTTAATAAGAATTTTGATTTTTTTTTCTCCGTTATACTTCAACGGTTTAGCATTTTTAATTTGAAAAAGTCACTTCATCAACGGAGTAAAATCGGCCTCAAATTCTTTTAATTCATTTTGAAATTTTTTTCAAAGTACTGGATAAATTAATTTATTAATATTTAAAAAGCCGACGACGTATTTGAAATAAAAATCTGTCAAGAATAAAGTAAGGAAAGTTATGCGATCCTTCGCCGGATTTTTTATTCTTTATTTGTTATTTGTTTTTTAATCGGCTTAAAACTGCTAAGAATAAATATTAAATACGTTAAAAAACAGCTTTGCTTAAGTATAATTTTATATATTAAAGAACAATGAAGTCGCTTATCGAGAAATAAATTTGAATAAAATGAATCTTTATCGGATATTATTATGTAAAAAGAAAATAAAATCGCGGTTCTTAAAGAATTAAGTAAAATGGATTTCCGACCGTAATATTGTAATTTGCCACAAAGAAATGAGAATAAATTATAAACTTCTAACCGCAAAGAATTTTTAAAAAATAAACTAAAATTTATAACGTTTTTACGGCTCGTATCTTATACTATATTAACAAAAATTGCGCGTATAACTCTCCATTGACGAACAAATTAATTCAACATTTATTTAAGAGTAAACTTTTCGATCCGATAACTAGATTTACGACGGATTATACCGTAGCGTGAAACAGTTGAAACATATTCGTGTAACGTTTAACGAATACCGCACGATAGGAAGGAGTAATCGTCCTTCACCTTTCACGGAACCGGATGACATTATACAAGAAGTTCATTAACCGACCGCCAATTATTTAACACTTAAGAACGACTGTATAATAGACTACTTTTTTTCTTCTTTCTTTTACCGCCGCTTTTCTAATCTTTGCCGGCAAATTATCCGAAATATAAACCCCGATTTCTCCCTCGATCTCTCCACTCGTTTAACTCTAACTTAAAACTTTAACAGAGTCAGCGACCCGCGTAGAGAAATCACCGTCCGAATTTCAATTACTTTTTTAAAGACGAACAACCGATCAGGTTATTATCGCCTGCAAAACTAATGCGATAGAACATGCCGCACGAAACGTGAAAAAAATTCAAAAAAACGTTATAAAGGTTATACATATATACAGAATATTAACAAAGAACGGCACCCCTTAATTAGGTGTTCGAAAGTTAAATATAGAATAATTAAGTTTATCAAATGCTTCTATCTCAAAACGATCTATTTTTCGATAAAAAAATAGAAAAATAAAAAGATTGGGGTGTGGGGCACCACAACTCAATCGTCCAGAAAAACCTCACGGGAAAACCTCAAGGTACAATTATAATACGTGATCATAAAGCGTACTGAACAGTAAAAAACAGTACCGATTTTAAAAAAACGCCAAGCTTGACGAAAATAGGGGCAATTTTGGTTTTCGCAGGTAGTTCTAGAAGTGGTCAACACTACCTCTTAAATAACTGTTCAATAACGAGACGATAAAAAATATAAATAATTTTTCTATCTCAAAACGATCTATTTTTCGATATGAGAACGCTACTTGGGGTATGTTTAGGTCAATTTTGAAACTTAGCTGTGAAAAATGGCCGCCGTTTTCGTTTGAGTTATAGCTTAATTTTTTTTACGTCAAAGATTGTTTTTTCGATAACCTGCACACCTGTCGCATTACAAGAAGATCGACTTCTCGTTATTTCATTTCGTTTCCTTTCGTTTCAGGACCATCACCTAGAGTTGATATTTTTGACAAAATTTCATAAAATAAACTACGGATGAAGCCGTTACTCGATGAAAATCCATCATAACAAAAGAAAATAAACAAAATGTGTTATTTGATTTTCACTGAATTTTTAAAGAAAACCACAAGAGCAAGTTCAGTACCAGCGCCTACCTGAGGTGTTATCAAATAATTTGTCACAATCCTACTCTTCCCGTTAAAATTTCTTAATCGCTCCTCATCGGATCTTAGAGTGTGCTAGTACTCTACACCGAAAAGTAGTTCGTTTTTAGGTAGAAACATTTGAAAATTTTCATCATTCGATGTTTTACAGTTCAAAAATTATTCAATGTTTCCCGTACTTTGTTAACAACCTGTATATAATTTTTTTTTTTTAATTTTTATTTTAGACGTTCTGAAAAGCATGTCTTATTTAATTAACTTGCGTGGAACAGTTATCATATGAACTAACAAAAACAAAATTTTAAGTCGATTGGATAACGGGAAGCGAGTAAAGATCTATTGAAAGACGAATATAATCAAATCTCTTGCTTAGAAGCGTTTATCATTTTTGTAAAAAAAAAAAAAAAAAAAACAAATTTGGTTACGTTAATAACCAGAGAAAAATAACTATTTTTAAAAATAAATAATAGAAATATACTTTAACATGGTATGTGTATCTGATTTTTTTTCGCTTTAGACATAAGAGATAAACATATTGAATATTATTTTTACCGACATTTCGAACAAAATTACGGCATTACATTCGGTCGCATGGTGGATATATATAATTATTTATTTATAGGCCCGTGTATAAAATTTTGTGGCGTAAACTTAAGTACCGTAAACCGTCATTCGAATGAAAAATATCACCGAGACGGTCATAAGAATCAAAACGATGTTATCTGCATCACGCGTTTCTTTAAAACGATTCCTGCGAAGTTCTGCGCAAGAAGACCGACTTCTCGTCGTTTCATTTCGTTTCTTTTTGCAAAAGTATCAACTCATCGTGGAACAAAGTAGATAAAGCTACTCGAATACGTCGAACAATATCGCTAACAATAGCTACCGCAGATAAAGAAACGTCAACGATCCCGACATGCAGCAGCATCATAGCAAACAACGGTTCCGACTTGTCCGGCTCAAATGTTTTCCATCTTAAATTATGCGTAATTCAAGAACAACTCGACCAATTCTTCATCGCCGGCCTCCGTGGCGCGAGTGGTGGCGTCTCGGCCTTTCATCCGGAGGTCCGCGGTTCGAATCTCGGTCAGGCATGGCATTTTCACACGTTATAACAATTTTCATTCATTTCATCCTCTGAAGTGATACCTAACGGTGCTCACGGAGGTTAGAAAAGAAAAAAACCATTCTTCATAAAATTTTCATACGCGCAACTTCAGATACACTACTACAACTTATCTAAATTTCAGTGAAATTGATGTAAAATTTTTGGAGATTTACGAGCCGCAAAACTTTATACATAGGCCTATAATAAACACACACACACACATATATATATACCTCCACCATGCGACCGAAAGTATTACCGTAATTGTCTTCGAAATGTCGGTAAAAATAATTGTTTTTATCTTTTACGTCTTTATTGAAAAAAACAATCAGATACACACACCGTGTTAAAAAATATTTCCATCATTTATTTTTAAAAAAAAGATATTTTTTTAATTCGGTGAATTACTTATATACGTTTTTTATATTTATTATTACGTACTATAGACCGTAAGGTATAAAATATACGATGACCTACCGAAGTAAGGTTCAGTTTCACTGAATTTTAGTTTACGATGTTACAGGTCGAGGCTAATGCAGTTAAAACGACTCGGATAGTCTGACGATCGATTCAAATAAATTAATGTGTACATATTTCACAATATTTTAAAAATTATCGTTCGTCCACGTCTATCGTTCTAAAGTACGTATCCAGTTAATTACAAGACTCGATATTTTTAAGTATTCATTATCGATATTTTTAAGTATTTATTTTTAAGTATAAATGTTTATAAGACGATATTAGGCTATAATAACTAATAGTAAAATCGCGGGAAACATATTAAGTTTCATACAGTACACGATTATATAAAGCAACAAATGCTAAATTACAAGTAAACTTAAATGGAATTTACAAAAGAATAATTCCGATCGTACTCTCGATTTCAGACGGTGTCTGCGGAAACAGGCCGCTAAAAAATCCAAGGATATTATTTAATATAACAAAAATATAAAAATTATAAACAAGGGTCACTAGTTCTATAACCGCCTTCGTCCTTGTCGGGCCTTGGCCGAGTCGTCGACTACCGTTAACGGGCCTAACGGTGTATGCTTCTGACCCGAGGTCCTGGGCGGCATTCCTTGCACCAACGCTAACTCTTTGCATCTATTTACTAGTTTGACTAGAAAAGCGCAGTATAAATATAAGATTAATTCACATCACCTCTTTTATCCTACTCGTAATTTATAAATTTTTATACAGCTACTTATTCAGTTACTTCTTCCGTATCTTTACGCTTTATATATATTCACATTTTATGAAAAACAAGCAGCCAAATAAAATAGTACGCAGGCACTGTTATGTTTATGACATCATAATGTTTATGCCTAGGGCGGCATAAGATGATATCATGCATTCCTTACAAACGACAGCTTAATATAAGTATATACTAGTATACTACGGTATATGAACGTAAAAGAACAATCTCCATTCTGTACGTAGAACCTTACCAAAACATTTATACGGTACACAACTTATCGCTCAAATGTCATAACTTACCTCATAAACCAGTGTCGGTAATTAACAATAATGAAAAAATTCGCACGGTAATATAGGGAGCGCGTATAACTTTTCACGGCTATATTTTTCGACGAACGTAATATGTAAAGTTTAAAACAAGAATGCATAAAAGAACAGATAAATACAAAATAAAAATAAAGATTACACGCCAGACGATCATCGAAATAAATTGTAAAATACGATCACGCACCGTAAACGAATTTCAAATAATTTTTACTGAAAATTTAAACCTTACAGTTCGTAAAATCTAAACCCCATTTCGATCATTAAACGTCTGTCATCGGGAATCATTATGGAAAAGAATATGTAAAAAAAAGTAAGCGATATAAAAAATACAAATAAAGAAATAATAAACTACACTTAAATAATAAATAGATTTCTTTACGAAAAGCGACCGTATTTCTAAATTAATCGATCGATCGTCAAATTCCTTACTTTTCTGTACCGCCTACTAATGATGATCGTTTAACGACTGAAATAACCAGAATAAATAAAAAATTAAAACTTCGTAAAAACTTTGCCAAGACTAAAAAAGTTATATAATTTCAAAACCATAAAAAAAACTTTACGCAAAATACTCGTCAAATGCATACGAACAGATTAATACTATCGTCGCAAAGATTGTACTAAAAATACATCGGACAAACCAGACGATCATTCTACTGCAATACAAAGAATACACAAGATTGCTACATACTGAATTAAAATTATCCTTTCCAAATCACTTCCTAAAAACGGGGCGTACATATATGCATATTAACCGAAAATTGCATATTTTACGGTTAACACATATATATAAATGTGTATTTAAATGTGTATTTATATTATTATTATTATGCTTTTACGGCCAACATGGGACCACTTAAGTCAATTTTAGTTGGATCTTTTCTGAGAAAAGCGTGTTATTTTACTCTTTCGAGCTGCCCGGTATTTCTTCATCCGTTCAGATCTTGCTTTCTTTTCTTCATCCGTAAACACCCTCTTCGTTGTATTTTGTAGTTTGTCTGTCTTTTGTTTAAATCTAATGCTCTTATCTTTTAGCTTTGTAATTTTTCCAGTTTTATTCTGTAGGTCGGTCAGGGAAATTCCCAATTCTTTCATATCTTCTCTAATTTCTTTGATCCATCCTACTTCTAGCTTTTGGAACCAGAGCTTTTCAATGATATTTCTTGACGGTCTTGTTTGCGGTGTCCTTATGAGATGACCGAAGAAAGAGATTCTTTTTTTCCGCATAGTATCAGTAACAGGCTCTATTTCTCGATACACCACCTCGTTTGGCACAATCCACCATCGGCCTTCTTTTTGGTGTTTTTTATCGATACACGTTCTGACAATTCTCCTCTCTATTTTCAGAATTTTTTCGATTCGGTTTTTCTGAGTGATTTTGAAAAGGGTCTCGCTTCCGTAGGTGACTTCTGGCTGTACTACAGTTTTATAATGTTTAAGTTTTGTTTTAGCAGAAAGGCATTTTTTGTTATATGTTGACCGAGTTAATTTTTGGGATTTAATCATTTTATTTGTCCTGTTTTGCCATGTCACTTTTTCATTTAAATTATAAGTTATTATTTCCCCTAGATATTTAAATTGTTTTACTATTTTAATTTTCTGATTGTTTACCGTAATGTGCTCTATTACCAGAGGATCTATGGCCATTAGTTCAGTTTTTTCGAAAGAGTGTATTTATATATATATATATAAATAATCTTCTATTCGATAAATTTGACGATATGAGATTTACAGACATAATAGATCCAATAAAAAAAATTAATTAAAAAAAAAATCATAAACAGCATAGATAATGAAATAAACTAACTATTTGACCAGATACTGAGATTTTTTTTTCAACCGCTTTAAGGCAAGTGCCATTAACACCGCCAGTTGCAACACTATTAAGAACTAAATTATACTTCTAAAAAAAGGAAGATTCTTTAAAAGTATATATATATATATATCAAAGTATTTAAAAAAAAGAGAATCGTAAATAAATTATTATTTCATCAAAGTTAAACTTAATTACTCTCTTCTTCATTAACGAAATTAAGATGTCCGTACCGGAAAGTAACAGCCGATATAATCAAACAAAGTCTGTTAATTCGACACCTCTCTTTAGCAACTTAAACCCTTCAGAAGAACTCAACATTGGCAAACAGCTGCAATTTCAAATAAAATTGTCTAGAGACAATTTTATTTGGCCCCTTTCTGGGCCCTTTATAGATAAAGGGGCCAGAATTCACAACAATTTACAGTCAATTTTTAATAAAATGTAATAAACAAACATTTTCCGAACGTGTCCGACGGAAAAATGTTTTTTTTTTTTTTTTTTTTACAATGCAGAAGTCAAAATAACTATTATAAATTATCGTGATGACAGCAGTCTTTTGGATACTGCATTACACATTACACGACTTGTATATGTACATTTGTTGGAAATCGATTAACGTAAAACCGATCGATTAACGTAATTCGATGAACGAGAAGACTATCTGACTTCCGCTTAACTGTATTAACATCGCCGGATTTTTTCTCCTTCCGTGTAATTATTGCATATTTTCGTCGACATTCGACGTCAAAAAGATTATTATACAAAAATAATACCATTATGGTATTGCATATTAATGAAATGTTTCAAATTCTTGAAAATAAATCGAACACTATAATATTATTTTTCTTAGAAACTCATCTAATTCGATTACGCACGACGATAATCCCGCACGTTATAATATCTACGCATCAAGTTTGCTATACACCAATCAGCCGATTTCGAAATCGAGAGTTCTAAGGTTCAAATCCTAGAAAAGGCGATTACTTTTATGCGGATTTGAATACTATATCGTGGATACTGGTGTTCTTTGGCGGTCGGGTTGCAATTAACAACACGTCTCAGGAACGGTTTACCTCAAACCGTATAGGACTATATTTCATTTACGTTCATACGTATGATCTTCATTCATCCTTTGAAGTAATACCTTACAGTGATTTCGGAGGCTAAACGGAAAAAGAGAGAGAAATTTTCTGTACATAGACGTAGACTGAACCTTCGTCTATAATTCGAATACGTAGAACGAGAACTTACCTTAAAAATGCAATCGAATGAAGCAAATAAAAAGTATCGATACGTAAAAGTTTTTATCGTTCGATAAAATAAATACTGAATTTGAAGGAAATAAATTTTTTAAGTAAATACTTGTCCGTTAAAGTATTCTAGTGTAGCGGTTCAGTATTTACGAATCGTTCCCCGTATTTACCGCTGTTTATTACTTATAGTAATTACATTACTCAGCGAAATGGTGACCGAAGTTCCAAATTTCAATAAGAAAACTCAGCAAGTTAGGTTTTACAATTAAACTATAAGCATACTTTTGTTTTAGGCTATTCGTCATTACAAAAGCCGGCAAAGGGTGGTATAAATTTCCTGCTTCCCTATGGAAGCCGGGAATTTATGCCATCGAATAATTACGATATCGTTATACTTCCTTCGGGACAGGGAAGCCATCGGAGTTTTAAATATTAACGACTATACTTTTTTTTCTAAAACGATCAAATAAATCGTGAAATGCAAACAGGAAATGATTTTGGATCTTTGATATTAGATAAAAAATTTAGTGAACGAATTTAGAAATCGATTTCTACAGTGCGCCTGTAGGTTCTAATGGCATTTCACTAGCCGGTACCAGAAATGGCGACGTTACCCGGTGTAAAAATGAATAGTAATGTATATTTAATTTATTTTTATTAAGTAATAATACCGTATATATTTCCCTTCTAAACAAACATTTTAATTAAATCTCGCTTTGTCGGATGATATAAAAAGAAAGTAATAAATGTAAAATAGATAGATTGTTTGTAGGGGTACAGACTGGAAATTACACGGTCTGATAATTTTACGCGTTTCACTTTGTTTTTAATCTCCACCGTTAGGCATTCTTCAGAGGATGAAGTTGAATGATTTGTAGCGTGCGTGAAAATTCCATGCCTGACCGGGATTCGAACCCGGGACCTCAGGATGAAAGGCCGAAACGCTACCGATCGCGCCACGGAGACCGGGTATGCGTTTCACTTTAAAAATTTATATCGTAACTGCTTATCAATATATTTAAATAAACGACGCGTCGTTTTGTTCACGATAGAAGACTTATCAATTTATCCGATAAAAGTAATATTTACGGAGTTATTAACGATTAAAAAAATTTAACGACCGCAGGTTTGAAAATTTCAACGGTAAAATTTTCAAGCTTAGATTATGTTAGGAATACATTTTACACCAAATTTCAGAGAAACATATCGACCGTTCTAAAGATATAGATCATACGTATATTAAAAAGGTCGGACTGAAAACCCATTTCCAGTCCGTCCAGGCGTTCTATTGGACGGTTTGGGCGGTTTTTATATTTTTCTCGGAACTACTCGCAAGTATATCATAAAGCGTCATCGGACACCAAACTTGAGTCTTCTCGGAGAATTCTTCAAAAAAGTCCTCATTTATTTCGGAATCGAGGAACTAACCGAAGTTATTGTGCACAGAAATATCTATAGAAGGTCATTCGATGCTCGATGACATAACTGCGGGCCATTCCTACCAGAAGAAAAAATAAATCAGCCCGATCCGTCAGTAGAACGTCTGGACGGACTGGAAATATGTTTTGTGGACTCATTTTACCTGCGGTAGGAAAGGAAAGAGAAAACAAAGGGGATTGCGGGTGAGATATATTGTAAATGGAATTTTTGTTAACCGATTTTAAAAAAATGTATAATATTAATTTGTAGTAGTAACGCTGTGAACCCACCGGGTTGGTCTAGTGGTTAACGCGTCTTCCCAAATCAGCTGATTTGGAAGTCGAAAGTTGCAGCGTTCAAGTCCTAGTAAAGCCAACTATTTTTACACGGACTTGAATACTAGATCGTGGATACCGGTGTTCTTTGGTGGTTGGGTTTCAATTAAACACACGTCTCAGGAATGGTCGAACTGAGAATGTACAAGACCAACACTTCATTTACACTCATACATATCATCCTCATTCATCCTCTGAAGAATTATCTAAACGGTAGTTACCGGAGGCTAAACAGGAAAAAGAAGAAGAAGTAGTAACGCTGTGGAGCAGAACGACTCCATAGTTATTAGAAAAGTAAAAATGGCGAATACAGGTAATAAAGCGAGATCCTAAATCAATTTCTTAATTTTGGCCAACGATTCCCAGGGCAACGCGTATAGTTATTGCCGCGGAAAAAAAATTGTGGTCAGAGGAATAATGAAGCGGAATAGAGGTTTGTCAGCACGGACGTTTTTAGCTTACTTTGATGTGCTGAACCAGTTCCTTAAGTTTGGCCAACATCTTCCGGAGCATCCTATCGGGGAAAAAACAAGAACAAGTAGATACCGTGATACTCTTTTCCGATGGGGTCGAAATCAGGCCAAAACCTTTCTTTTTTTTTTGTTTATTGTTTTTTTTTGTTTTTATTGTATTTTTTTTTTTGTTTTAAAATGGTGAAAACTACCCCTCCTCCTGTTTTAATTTTTCCCAAAATTTAATCCCTTAGTGTCCCATATATAATTTTTTTTTACATTTTCGAAGAATTTTTGTTGATTCAGTCGGGAGTTATTAATGCAAATACAAGTGCTTATGTAGGTAATGCACGTCACCTTCTGGTAATGCACTTCTATGAGTTTTTTTTTCAGTTTTATGGATCCACGGGGTCATGAAACGTCGACATTCGCGAAAAAATATGACACCGAAATTTTGTTCCGATCGCTAACCTCTTCCTTTGTATCCGTAGCTGCCACATAGCAGCAATAGAGCTATAGCCGGAAAACAAAATTGAAAAGGCATGATTAACGTGACTTCGACATCTCTCCATCCGCCTCGCTAACGACGCGTCAAATTTTATTCTTCGTCCATTCTTGTAATATACAATCCTAAAAGATGACGTTTAGCGTTTAGCAAAGAATAGCGGTACCTACTCTACTCTTCTCTAAAATTCTTCTACTTTCCGTACTTCTTAAACGGCAGTAGATTTTACCGATAAAGCCAAAGATTTCAATTTCTCCTTAGAAATTTAACGGTTTATCGATAGTAATTCGGCGCAATGATTCTCATACTATTTTTTTCATATTCTCATTATCATTTTCATTAATAAAAATAATTCTCTTTTTTTTTCTTTTTTTTTGACTTCAGTCATTTGACTGGTTTGATGCAGCTCTCCAAGATTCCCTATCTAGTGCTAGTCGTTTCATTTCAGTATACCCTCTACATCCTACATCCCTAACAATTTGTTTTACATACTCCAAACGTGGCCTGCCTACACAATTTTTTCCTTCTACCTGTCCTTCCAATATTAAAGCGACTATTCCAGGATGCCTTAGTATGTGGCCTATAAGTCTGTCTCTTCTTTTAACTATATTTTTCAAAATGCTTCTTTCTTCATCTATTTGCCGCAATACCTCCTCATTTGTCACTTTATCCACCCATCTGATTTTTAACATTCTCCTATAGCACCGCATTTCAAAAGCTTCTAATCTTTTCTTCTCAGATACTCCGATCGTCCAAGTTTCACTTCCATATAAAGCGACACTCCAAACGTACACTTTCAAAAATATTTTCCTGACGTTTACATTAATTTTTGATGTAAACAAATTATATTTCTTACTGAAGGCTCGTTTAGCTTGTGCTATTCGGCATTTTATATCGCTCCTGCTTCGTCCATCTTTAGTAATTTTACTTCCCAAATAACAAAATTCTTCTATCTCCATAATCTTTTCTCCTCCTATTTTCACATTCAGCGGTCCATCTTTGTTATTTCTACTACATTTCATTACTGTAGTTTTGTTCTTGTTTATTTTCATGCGATAGTTCTTGCGTAGGACTTCATCTATGCCGTTCATTGTTTCTTCTAAATCCTTTTTACTCTCGTCTAGAATTACTATATCAACAGAAAATCGTAGCATCTTTATCTTTTCACCTTGTACTGTTACTCCGAATCTAAATTGTTCTTTAACATCATTAACTGCTAGTTCCATGTAAAGATTAAAAAGTAACGGCGATAGGGAACATCCTTGTCGGACTCCCTTTCTTATTAGGGCTTCTTTCTTATGTTCTTCAATTGTTATTGTTGCTGTTTGGTTCCTGTACATGTTAGCAATTGTTTTTCTATCTCTGTATTTGAACCCTAATTTTTTTAAAATGCTGAACATTTTATTCCAGTCTACGTTATCAAAAGCCTTTTCTAGGTCTATAAACGCCAAGTATGTCGGTTTGTTTTTCTTTAATCTTCCTTCTACTATTAATCTGAGGCCTAAAATTGCTTCCCTTGTCCCTATACTTTTCCTGAAACCAAATTGGTCTTCTCCTAACACTTCCTCCACTCTCCTCTCAATTCTTCTGTATAGAATTCTAGTTAAGATTTTTGATGCACGACTAGTTAAACTAATTGTTCTGTATTCTTCACATTTATCTGCCCCTGCTTTCTTTGGTATCATAACTATAACACTTTTTTTGAAGTCTGATGGAAATTCCCCATTTTCATAAATATTACACACCAGTTTGTATAATCTATCAATCGCTTCCTCACCTGCACTGCGCAGTAATTCTACAGGTATTCCGTCTATTCCAGGAGCCTTTCTGCCATTTAAATCTTTTAATGCTCTCTTAAATAATTCTCGTAATTCATAAATTTTAGGTGTTCGCATTTCCATCATCAAACTTCAAATTGTAATGCATTTAAAACGTAATATTTTCCTACTTATAATCGGTGGTTCCATATTTATCATAATTTTAAAAATAATGCGCGTAAAAAACCGGTAAATAATAGAGTCGTTTGGAAAGATCTCAGCCTCACACCGAGATGACACAATATGACCGAATAACCACGAGACTTGTCAAGTATAATCCTTTAGACGGCTTGCTATAAAGATTCAGACGCGCGCGTTTAATTACTTGTTAGCGGCGAACGAGTAATATTTGACATTTTCTGAAAAATGGAAAATAGAAATTCGAACTGTTATAAAGTATTTTGTTTTAAAGTATTTAACCCGGAGGACATATACAAATAATTAGATTCCACTTTAACGGATTCTTTGCCCTTGTTTTCATCGGTAAAAAAGCGGGATACTGAATTTAAGCGCGGTCGTTCACCCGTTCAAGATGACGAACGCTTGCGACGTCAAAAAACGCTACTACCAAACAAATCGCCACAAAAATCCAAAATGCCGAATTAAATGATCGTCGAATGAAAAAATATGAGCTTTCTGACATCGCACAATTTCGAAAGACCATCTCCATTTCAATTTACATGAGTTTTTGGATATGAAAAAACTTTCCGTACGATGGCAGCCAAGTTCAAAAACATAATCTACCGAAAAATTCTCAAGACTGTTCAGGAAACGCACCGCTTAGTTACTTTAACTTTTATAACGATAGATGAAAAATGGATTTACCGTGATGCAGAAACCAAAGCTGAGTTCAAACGATGTGCGGGAGCCGGTTAAAATGCGCCGAAGAAAGCGAAAACGTTTACATCTGCAGGAAACATCATGACTAGTTTTTTTTTGGGATTCTCGTGGTGCGGTACTGGTAGACAACCTAAAAAAGAAAGAACCATCATCGGAGAGTATTACACTTTACTACTGAAGATAGCTATTCAGGCTAAACGTGCACACCAACCGAAAAGGAAGTGATCTTTCATCACGATAATGCGCCTGCTCACACGCCTCGGGTTTTCGCTGCAAAACTTCACGGTTTATGCTTCTACATACGCCGCATTCAACGGATTTTACTCCAACGATTACTTCTTTCCAAACCTGAATAAATGGAAGAAGATTCATTTCAAACGATGAGATCGAATGTCAAAAGTCAAAACGATCGTTTATTTTGCCGAGCTGGACAAATCGCATTACACTGAGAGTATTAAAAAGTCGGAAAGTTGTTTGTCTAAATCAGACGTGGCCAATACGCGGCCCGCCGGGCGATTTTATATTTCTATTGAAACTTTGGTTTCTCGTTATACGTATACAGAAAATATTAAATAAATTAAAATTTGCATGTGTCATTGTTAAAAGTTCCAGTTCTATATTTGATATCCACGAACGCAAAATTTTACTGAAATAATCGGTTTCGTTAGGCAACCACCGGTAATGTTCATCTGTAACTTGAATACGGTTATGCAATAAAGAACCGATCCACACATTTTTGCTCTTAGTAATGTAGTGGCTTGATGTCGATCGGCGAGCAGCGGGTTGTCCGTGAGGAACCGATGCGCTGTTATTTTGCGAGCAGAATGAGAAAAGTGTACGACAGGAACGCGAACGGAGAGCACGTGTGTCGCCCGCACAATTCATTTTAACTGTAATTTTAATCCTAATTTTTTTTTGTCTTTATTCATTTGACTGGTTTGATGCAGCTCTCCAAGATTCCCTATCTAGTGCTAGTCGTTTCATTTCAGTATACCCTCTACATCCTACATCCCTAACAATTTGTTTCACATATTGCAAACGTGGCCTGCCTACACAATTTTTTCCTTTTACCTGTCCTTCCAATATTAAAGCGACTATTCCAGGACGCCTTAGTATGTGGCCTATAAGTCTGTCTCTTCTTTTAAATATATTTTTCCAAGTGCTTCTTTCTTCATCTATTTGCCGCAATACCTCTTCATTTGTCACTTTATCCACCCATCTGATTTTTAACATTCTCCTATAGCACCGCATTTCAAAAGCTTAATCCTAATAATAAATATATATATCATGTTACAGTAATTGATGTTTAAAAAAACATTGGTTCCCTCTGAATAAAAGTGACATCTGAAGACATCAGATTTTTTTCCAAAGAAATTCTGAAATTAATTTAAGAGAATGCAAGTAAAATTAAAAATTAGTACTAATTTAATAAAATGTTAAATCGATAAAAGTTATAAATTTTTCAAGTGTCACGTGATCACTATTTGCATTAAGTTTAAAAAAGTTATTAAATATTGGTATTTATACATAATAATAGATTATTAAAAAACAAGAATACTAACTTTACTTAAAAAAGTATTTTTTTTTCCTCTGTATAACGTACCAATATTCTCCAACTAACATTTATTTGCAACTTTTTTTTAACATTTCAGCATGAATTTAAAGAAAAGAAAAGTTGTTGATAAAAACAGGAAATTTAATGATCTTGGTAAAAAGATTATTTTTTCACAATGAAGAATAATTTGTAGAGACAGTCGCCGTATTTAAGGAACATAACATTAAAAAGCATCATAAGACAAAATATATTGAATAAATTGATGTATAAAATAATTTTATTGATATAATAAACATTTAATTAACGAACAAATTTTTTTAAAGACGATTTATTATTTAAAAATATAAAGAAGTAATAAAATTTAATAATTATCTCTTTGATACAATGGCTCCCAGTAATAAGGGAAACGACAAATGTGGAGTAAATGCGATGATTATGATAATAATAAGTATAATTTTTGCATGGGTAAAGCCTCTGACGAAAAAACATCCAACATTACTCAGTAATTGACTGAGCCGATCAGAGACATCCAAATAATTAAACTTCGGTTATCTTATATCAAATGCATTTTTTAAATACGGTTTCAAAATCTGACATCATACTTATTTAATATTATAATTTTATTTATAAAATTCTACTTCATAAGACGTTTGTATAGTGTGACTGATAAGAATGCGATTTATAACATTTTACTCAGGACGCGACATTAACGAAGGTATTGTCATTAACTAGAGTCAAACGGCTCGAATTCCTTTAAAACGAAGGCTTAATAAAAAAAAACGTGCGTCGGTGCGTGGATACAACGATAGAAGCGAAGCTTCTTACGCAATATTATGTAAATTATTAATGGTTAAAAATAACGTATACGCAATACACACAAATGATAATTTTTTTTATTAATAAGAAATATGAACTAACAATGAAATACATATATTATAAAAAAATATTTATTTACGTAAAACATAGAAAAATTTAAACATAACATTGAAGTTTAATCGTTATTGTAAGTCGTAGCACGTGTTTACTATACCCTATGATCAGCTGTATTATATCACACGCGGTAGGCATAGTAGGATAATCAGATAAAAACCTGACGCTTTTTCTTGACGCTCATTTTTTCTCAGTTGATGCCCCGTCCCAAAGCCTGCATTAAGAAGCTTCGCTTCAAAAATAATAATTTAAAAATAAAAAAGGTCCGGTTAAAATTTATTAAAATATCAAATGTAAATAGTATATTTGGCTTTTGAAAAACATAAACGTTTGCAACGACAAATTTACCGTATTAAACGTCGTACAACTTGACCGGTGACTTTTACATGTCACCGTGTCGTAAAAAAAATCGTACAAAATATTTAATTACATTAACACAATCATAAATTTTTTCTCCATAATTTTTTAAAAACAAAACCTGGTTTTTTTTTAAAACATGTGATCTTTACCGTTTTTATTAATATTGAAAATAAAAAAAAAATATGCGCTTTTTAGATTATTTTCGGAAAGATAAATCTAATCAGCTACAAAAAAAAAAAAATAGCCAGCGGGGTTGTAAATTCATCATTCTAATCCTTATTTATCAATCTTCTTCGTTTAGTAAAGGTTCGATTAAAGAATTTTTAAAATACCTGTGACTTATTTTGTAAAAAATAAGTCGCATACCTGTGACTTATTTTTGTAAAAAAAGCGCATTCGGGGATCTAACGGATGTTTTGCGATGAATTTGTTATCGTTGGAATCGTTAATCCAACACAAGATTGAATTTTAATAATTTAAAATTGAAATGAAATGATTGAGTCTCGTGTTGGATGCAGATTTTTAAAGTATTTAATGAAGTAAAATGATGCGTGTGGAACGACAATTCTATCGATCAAGTACACGCAGTTCCAGCTTAAGTAGTAAAATACGACTTTTTTTTGCTTATTTGATTAGTAGCCTTATGAAATGTTTAATAAAGCATGAAGATACTTTTATTTTATTAGTAACTAGCCAGCCCGTCTAGCCAGAACTTGGACCCTCGGGGCTCAAGTCAGCCCAGGAGAATCGCGGAGCTGACTCCCCATGGCCGCAGAGCTCACTTCGCTCGCCACTCCCGATTTTCCAATGGGGAACGGCGCCCTTGACACCCGCAGAGCTTTCTTCGGTCGCCATTCCCATCTTCCCGGGGGCTGGCTCGACCCCCTGGACCCTCGCACTATACGTTATCAGGCACCCCGCACTAATAAATAATAATTACAGTAATCAGGCTTCATAGATACCTGAAAAAGAAACCAAGTTACAAAAGATAGAATCGCAGTAACTACGGTAACTAAAGTACACACACGTTTGACGACGAAAAATTCATAACTTATTTCTTCGTCCTGGTGATAGAAATATAATAATGAAGCAAAAAGATTAATCTATATTTTCCTTAATGAATATCTTTAATTCACAAGTTTACCCTCCTTTGGGACGAAGAAATAATGAATATTTTTAATATCACAACCTTCAAGGGAGGTAGAGTCTCTTTCCATTTCCATGGCTTAAAACCTTCCTTGACATAACACGAATGTATCCTGCCAATTTGAAAGTATTCGGTCGGTCGGTTCTCGCGTCATGCGATAACAAACAAACAGACAGACAGACTTTATATATATATATATATATATATATATACACGTTTCCGAATAACCATGATCTGTTAGATCGAGTTACAAAATTTAGCCATAAACCTACTAACAAATACCCCGTTTGAATTTTGAAAATCGGACGATTGTTTGCAAAGATAAATTATAAGAACACCCCAATGCACCTTCCAAACAGCGCCCCAGGAAGACCCCGTTTGCGGTAGATGGTGATGATCGGTCCAGCCTTTCACGAGATGCTCGCATACCTCAGCGCTCTAGCCTCACACGCAGTCCCCACGGAAAGCCCATTTTTGTTGAATATTTTTTTAATTTATTTAATATTATTTTATGTAACGTACGAGTAAATTTATATCTATTATTGTCGTAATATTATTCATTCGAATGATTCAGTTCAAACCTGGCTCACGCAATGATAGAAGCTCACAGTTCATTAATCTAGTCGGTCTCCGACGCGAGTGGTAGCGTCTCGGCCTTTCATCCGGAGGTCCCGGGTTCGAATCCCGGTCAGGCATGGCATTTTCCACACACGCTACGAATCATTCATTTCATCCTCTGAAGGAATACCTAACGGTGGTTCCGGAGGTTAAAAAAAAGTTCATTAATTCAATTCATTAAGTTTGTGTTTCAACCAGCAAATGTATACTACCAAATATATATAGATTTTTTTTTTTTGTTGAAATGAAATACATCTAAAAACCTTTTCAGTTATGCCAAGAAACATGGGTAAAAATTTGGCTGCGATCGATGGAGTGGTTTTTAGTTTAAAACGAACAAACAAAAACCCTCTTCGTCATCATATAATAGTGCTAGCTACAAAGGTGTGCCGTGAGCACGCCCTCCGCAGCTAGGCCGCCCGGATGGGTTGCCCTAGCGGGCGGCGTCTCGGAATGGGATTATTAGGTGTCCAAAACTGATTACGTCTTGTGTAAAAATGTTTTTTTTTTTTAATTATGAAAATTGATATAACGAAAGTTATACCACGTTAACTTGAACCAGTATTTATTTCGGTTCTGCCTGGCAGCTGATGAGCTGTGCGTCAGCGGGGGAGGTCCAGTCGAACGAACACATGATGTTCGACTGCCCAGCTCTTGGGAGAGTCAGAACTCTGGAACTTAAGAGGTCAAGGGGAAAATTGGCCACTCGTAAGCGGCCAGTCAATGTGGCGTGAGCCGTATTGTCGGACCGTGTGGGTCTTCCTTGATGCCGTTGGTTTATTCAACCGGCATCAGTAGTTTATTTAAGGGCAAGACTCCTATCTCACTGCCGTGGGAAGCTACCGGAGAGTTATGGCTGGCCATCAGCCAATTAAAGCTCCAAGCGCTTTAACATTGGTGGACAGGTACTTGCTGGCATTCAGCGACCAAGGCAAGGCAGCGAATTGCCGTCTTGACGTGATAAATTTCATTTATGGAATGGAATGGAATGCAAAGTTGGCAGGAGTTTATTACTCCCTACTTTATCGCAGAACCTGGACAGAGTCCCTTGCTGCTGGATCATTCTAATCGGGCTTGTTTTTTTAAAAGGGTTAATTTTAAATAGCGGGTCTAATTTTTTCAAGTTTTGTTTATTATTATTTAGTATTTTAAGGACGGATTTAATTGCATTCCAATCCGTTGTTAAACCGGCGTTATCGAACCCATTTTATGGGCCGACCGTGGAAGGCTAGGCTTATGAAACCTGTCCTCCCGACGCAATTCCCCTTCAGACCGTCCACTGAAGTCCTTTCGGTGCTAACGCTTCATAGGCTAGGAGGAATACGCCACAACGGGGCACTAACTATCAGGAGGGAGCAATGCGACCCCTACTCCGGAGGAGTCGCAATTGCTGGTTTAATTTCATTTACTTGTAAGTGTTAAAGGAAAGGTTGTGTAGAAGTTCTTCATCCACTTCTGTTATGGCTGCCTTTCAGGACGCATCTCTGCTGGGCTCTGTTCCGGACTCCAGTCCGTGTTGTTGGGACGAGTAGAGGATCTTCCCTCCTCTTCATCCTCTTCTTCTTCCGAAGACCTCTTCGTTCTTCTTTGGCCTGCACTTTCCAAGAATTGGTAGTAACCGAAGTTACATACCATTAACCTTGGAATTCCCGAAGGGCTGAACGGGGGAAAGTGCAGGTTTCTTCGTTCTTCTGTGCTGTCAGTGGCTGCTGGGCAGGTGACTGCTGGGCTCGTTCCCTCTTTCTTCTTTCTTGAAAGGAAAGGAAGGTAATAGGGAACTTACAGAATGGTGAAACCTATTCGCGATCGCGGTTTTGGGGCGCGATTTTCTTAGAAGAAGTAAACAGAAATTATTCACTCCACGCAACTATCAACCTTCAGACACACGTGTGTCCGAGAAGGGGCTGGGGGGACCGCGTGGCCGCAGTGAAGGAACCATTTGTCCTGCGGTGGCTGCTGGTATCTGCAACAAAAGAAGCAGAACACACACACACGAGAAAAAAAAAAAAAAAAAAAATTTTAATTTTTACTTTTCTTTGGACTGGCAGGACGAGAGGACGGAAAGGCCGTTTCCCAAGACGGCACGACGAGTCGTACCACATCCACGTTTCTGCCGTTTCTGAAACAAGAGAAACAGAACAAAACACACGCGGGAGAAAAAAAAAAATATTTAAAAATTTTGACGGCGTTTTTGTTTTTATGCGCGACTACCGTATTTGACGTCTTCAGACTATATAACTCGCGGAAATTAAGCACTCGCGACCCCGGAAACGCCTCTGACGCGCTATTCCGTTTGTGGCTCATGCGATATGGAGGCCCATATTATGGAGGCCTGGTTTGTCGATTCTCGGCTCCCGCACCGCACCATCACGGTGGTTCGTCCAGTACGGCGTGAGGCCGCTTCCTTACAACTGTCGGGGTTGGGTCCTCTCGGCAGATGTCCCGAAGATGACTGTGTTCGGACACAGCCGCTCTCCCGAACAGTCTGCGCGCCTGCGCCACCCCCACCTCGGACACGGATTGAAATCTCGCATCAGATCGGAGAGTGGCGTTCCTGACGAACCACGGAGCTCCAAAGATCGTCCGCAACGCGATGTTTTGGACGGCCTCGATCTTCTTTTGAAGCGAGGAGCTCAACACTGCCCCCCATGCCGGGTAAGCATATGTTAGAATCGGCAGTACGTACAGCCGAAAAATGAGAAGCTTAGTTGCCAGTGGGTACGGGCTGGCACTGTTCAGCACTGGTTATAGCGAGGCTCTGGCGGCCTTAGCCCTCCGGGTCGCATAATTTACATGTTCGCCGAAGGTAAGCTGCCTGTCCAACACCACCCCCAGGTACTTAACCGTTTTCTCAAAAGGGATTTTCTCCCCTGAGATTTCCAGCTCTCTGGTCGGTTTTCGTGTCTTGCATGTGAACATCAATTTCATTTATTGAATGTCATATATATTTTAGTATTTCACGGGATGCGTCTACCGTTTTAGAATATATGACAAGCGAGCGGTTGAGACACGTAAGCCAGTGGTGTATGGCACCGCGCTTAGTCCGCTCACGCTGTTAGGTAAGTTCTAGGAGCTATGTTAGAATACCGGTCGCTAAACTGTTTCGAGGTTCAGCAGCCGTTTGTGACACAGACATGCGGCCTTATGCTTTAGGGCGACCGAATGAGGTGGTGGCGGGAGAAATTCCAAGCACACCGAATAACGAAAGTTGAGTTAGAAATTTAAGTCTAGAAATTGATACTAACGAATCGTGATTTTCCGCTAGCGATCGGTACATTCCGGTGCTAAGCTAAGGGGGACGGACGCTTACAAATGCCCATAAATTCAAAAAATATCAATAAATACAGTAAGCTTTGCAAACGTTTATTATCACTTATTCGTACTCGTAAATACGATTTACTTCAGGTTACGTCGATAACGGTATGCGATATTGTTTTACACAGAAAAGGTTGATGAGTATAATAGTGTAATTAAATTTTTTCTACCGTTTTTTTTTTATAACAGTAACATGGTAAATTATAAGGCTATTAATATAACTGTATAATAAAAATCTGTTTTTTAAATTTGCTTCAATACGTTTTCTGTCATTCTTAAAGCACCATTCAATGGCATAGTTTAGTTTCAAGTTGTAGTCATTCACTGCTTAGCATTGAATGGTACAATAAAAATGATCATTCATACATCGTTCTTTTCAGTGAATAGCGGTGTTGTTTTTATACCACTATCGGCGTTTTTTTTTTTTTTTTCAGATTTATGTTTAGAATGCTGTCAAAAATTGTATTGGATTTGAAATTTTTTCGTACGTTTAGTAACTTCACACCCTAAATAACCCGCGCGAAGCTAAACGATTTTTGAAAATATTATGATACTCGTAATTCATGACATTTAGTTTGTTATGTGACGATAATAAATTCCCACAACGCAATAATAACCTAATAATTTTACTACATAAATCATTAGTTAAAACGAAACTAAAAAATTAAATAATTTTAAGAAGATAATTAACATCTTTTTCATAATAATTAATCATCTGACGTTCAATTAATATATAATTAGTAAAAACTAATAGGGTAGGTTTTTTTTTATATTTTATTGCTTCATCCGATTAAAATAAAAAAACGCAGTGAAACTATATTATTATAAAAAAAACTGGTAATTAATTTAAATATAGAAATAAAATAAAAAAACTTAAATCACGCATGCACATTACGAACAAGTAAATTATACTCGTAAATATAAGATTCTCATCTATATTTATCTGCGTATAAAAAAAATCTTCACAGGTCAAGAAAGACCGGTTTTTAGATTTCATTCGATCCCAAATAAACATAAAAACGTGTAAAATAATAAAAAATTAATAAAATAAACTAAGAAAAAATTGTAGCGCCGCGTGGAAAACGGATAGTCGAGATACTTCAAACGCTAGCTGTGAAAAAATATCCACCCGACATCTCACGCATTTTAGTAGTAATTATTTTATCTAAAGGGTACTCTTACAAAAATGCGGTAGTTAAATAATAACGAAATTCAGAAAAATGTGTGTTCTATACGGAAAGTAGAAGTACGACGTACTTCGACTATACGTTTTAGTCGACCAATACGGAGAACTTCATGACAACTTAAGATGTCAGGACGATTTGCATTATTGTTTTATCCGCTCGACCGATAAACAGAATACAAACTACAGAACAAATTCCAGCTTAACTTTTCAGAATTTTTCCATTAACCGTCCTCCGTAATGGAGCGGTAGCGTTTTAACCTTTCGTCTGGATTCGAATCTTCGTCAAACGTGGCATTTTCACCCGTTACAAACTCTCGGTTCAAAATTTCCACGCTCAACCTTCGACCGTTTATTTGGCGAATTAGAAAACGGGAATTTTAACATCTTCAAACGTTTGTTTTTTCGAGTACCTTCCTTCCTATTATTTTACGTTCGAAAAAATGCATCTCGTCTTTCTCAGGAAAGGCTTCTCTAAATACATTACGGTAATAATTCTTCTCTGTAACAAACCTTAATAAATTACCAGGGGGCTGAAAAAAAACGCGCACCGGAACGTAACGGGAGAGCAAAACGTAACCCTAAGCGTCAGGTACCGCCATCTTGCCTTAATTCATTCACCGACTACTAATATTCCAAAACCACGCCCCCTCATTTTTTGTCAATCATTCGTTATGGATTCGAGTACGCTTGCTATGTCGACGCGTCTAAAACAACATCCGGCGATCGAATTTTTTAACAGCAAAAACAGAGAACGCTAGCGACATTCATCGTCATCTAAAATCCATTTACGGTGATGATGAAATCGTCGATCGAAGCACTCTAAGTAGACGGGCGATAAAAATTCAGGTATCGAAAGCCGGTAAAACTACTACCGAAGATAAACCACGCATCGGTCGACCGATTTCCGTGACAATGAGATTCATCAAAAGAATCTGGACGAATCTACTCGTATTTAAAGCCGTATGATAACGCATCACATCACCACTCAGATAGGCGTACTGAAACAAGTAGGACGCATTATCGCGTGACCGGGCTACCGTAAAATCTGTTTTCAGGAGTGCGAGTGCCACGCAAACTCATAGAAAAGAACTAACAAAACGAAAGAAAAGTTGCTAACAACTTCTGAAAAGTTATTGTGACAAGGAAGATGACATCCTTTTCAATAATGTGACGGAAGACGAAACTCGGGTGCAGTATTATAATCCAGAGGAAAAAGAGCAGAGCGTGACTATGATTCACTTAAATCAAAAAAATATCTTGTTCCGTTCCATGTTGAGCCGATTGGTGCTGCACTCTATCATCTACTAGCGCTGGCCGGCGAGTTAGTCTCGTACGACTATTCGAGAGCCGGATCCCGCTCAGTGCGGTCATGATTTGTTTAATGTAATATTTCATTCGTAGTCTAATGTGACTACTTTTATTTAGTAGTTTAAAGTCTAATGCGGCTTGTAGTTTTTATTGATAATGTTCAACGGTATTATTCCGACTAATGAATGTGTCATTTATTCATCGATCTATTGTGACTTTATTTCTCGATATTCAAAAAATGTCTAATGTGACAGATTAAATTTAATTATTCAAGAAGAATAAGTTTTAGCTTATTTCATCACCTCAACCGTCATTTCAAAATACAGTCCACACTCGCTCTACAACGACAAATCCTTTCCAAAAAAAATCTTCTTGACATTTTTCTGGGATTTTAAACAAGTGTACGCGATTCAAAAAATAATAATAATAAAACTAAAGAATCCTAGAACAATAATTAATGTAACCGGTAATAACTTTTAAATAACTGCATCATGACCAAACGTAAATCTAAAAAAGGAAAAGAAAATATAATTTTCACTACGTTCAAAAACAGCGACGTACAAGAAATTAAAGGTACCTAGGGATTGAATCCGGGTCGACTGTAAATTCTTTGCGATACGCTGAGAAGTTAAAGCGATATGTATGTCGTGTCGACAATCCACGGACTCGATAATTCTTCAACGATAACGGTCGGCCGCACATAATGTGACGTTGAAATTTGAATACCACATCTTCTTACTCGTGCCCTGCGCTTCTCATTTCTTTCCGTAAGTAAAGAATCACCATATTAAACGTATTCATTTCATCACTGATGATGAATTGTACGAGAGTGAGATCGTGGGTCAAGTAAAGGCCGCTAGCATTCTTCATCGACGCTATGAGAATACTTGTTCACCGTCGGAAACCGTTTGAAGGTGCAAAGGGTGACTACGTAGAAAAATAAATGCACGTTTTTGCAGCAAATAGAATATAATTTTACGCTATATTTATACCGTTTGACCATCTCTTATCGTTTTCGAATTATGAGCGACTTAGCATTACATTTTAACAATTCTTCGTAATTAGTATGCGTATCTAAACCGTAGGAATCAGAAAGCTGAGTGTTAGATCCGCGGCAAAAGTTTGTCGCTAAAGATAGTTGATTGCAGAAGATTCTGCACGATAAAGAATTCATTATCGAAAATAACAACTATTTGAGAATAAAAGCATCTCTTGCCTTACATACTAGAAACGTTAGGAAAAAAACAGTTTACTATGGTCCTCACCGGATTCAATATATTAATAAACATCATCATTACGAGGCACCGTAATTTAGTTTAAAATTAATTTTAATGACGATTTTAATTTTAAAAATAGTTCAATTAATTTTTACGATGAAGCCTCTACCTTCACTAGTTTCATTATAAGGGGTAAATAAATTTGTTTTAAATATTCTATTATATAATTTGGTTTGGTTTGTCGTTATTAAAGTTTAAAATTTAAATCGATATAACAGTTTCTGAAAATTTTATTATACAAAATGTTGCAACAATTATAAAAAATAAAAAATAAAAATATTATAAATTTTAGGAATTATTAAAGGGGGTCACTGTTTCATGACTGTGTGCATGAACGCGTGATAAATGATGTTACTATTTAAAATGGAATGTAGTGCTTCAGCCATCACGCAGTTATTAGAAATATTTACTAGAAAAAAGAACGAGTAATAATTGTTTTCTCACTTCCATAATTACAACTTAAATAAAATATATTTTAAAAAAAACCACAATTATTAAATGAAAAAATTAATCGATTGCAACAATAAATCATTAATGCGATGTACTAGATCGTAAAATCAGGACTTGAAAAATTTCGATTTTCGGATCGATTATCTCGTCCCTAAACCATCTTCTTCCACTACTAACATACCTTCTTCGTTAATAGGTATAATAAGATCAAGTGCCAAACATTATCTAGATGTCATCTGTTGACCCAACCCGGCCCGGCTTCTGGCAACGTGTAAGGCAGCCGCTTCTTTACAAGCACGAACTCTCCATATATTGAGCCAAATTTCAAGTTTTATTGATCAGGCGACAAAAAGGTATTTATCAAAATACGTCAACACGCTTACGTACATCCTGCCGGAATTTTCCGCGGGAAGTTTTTGTGTTTGTCGGTCAGCGAGGATCACGAATACTTCGACTCTCGATTAGCTATCGCCGAGAAACAAATTCTGGATACCGAGGGTTTCGCTTTCGACAGATTAAATAGTTTTTTATTACTTGCAACAAAAATTACTCGGATCGTTACGATATGTAAGATCACAAGTAAAGAATTACGTACAAAATAATATTCTACACTTTAAGTAAACTTTTGAGGTAAGGGAACCACGGTGGTCCATACTTTCCCGTCCCCTTTACCGATCGTAACTAAAATGAAAAGGACATCGATGGACTATTCGTAAGCAAAATCTCATAAAAATTTGTTTATGCGGTTTGAAGATATCAAACAAGACGATAAAAAACAAAAATAAGCCCGAATGAAATCGCCCGAATACATAATCAAAAGAGTAAACTAATATAACCGAATCGTGTAATTATTACAAGAGTGTGACTTAAGTCCAGAAATTACAAAAAAGAAAAAAAGGGTTTCTTGCCCCTCTCATATATGGGGTTCGAATAAGTTTAATTAGCACTAGAAAGTATCGTAGATACCTCTCTGCCTTTTTTCTGTTCAGCCTCCAGAACCACAGTAAGGTATTATTACTTCAGAGGATGATATGAATGAATGAACTGTAGTCAGGTCGATCGTTCCTGAGACGTGTGGTTAATTGAAATCCGACCGTCAAAGAACACCGGTATCTACGACCTAGCATTCAAAAACATATAAAAGTAATTACCTTTACTAGGATTTGAACCTTAGAGCTCTCGACTTCGAAATTAACTGATTTGCGATAACGAGTTCACCACTATACCGACCCGGCGAGTTATCTTAGATATCTACCCACTCTTTGAGCAAAATTTTGAGATTCGGGAACCATAACATACGTATTCCCTGCTCCCCTAGATAAATTCTGACCAAAATTAGATGACACAATCTCTCATATGTACACAAAATATCGGACCAAATTTCATTCAAATCGGTCCTTCCAATCTGAGAATATCGAATAAAAAAACAGGCCGACTACGCACCATAAGTACATATGTCAAAACGTAATTTTTCAACGCTTAAATTGTGTTTTTTGGTTAGAGAGGATTATGAAACGTCAAAATATGAAAAACCCCGACATTAGAAATTTGAGGATTCGTATCCTCTCCATTATACGTTATACTACTGCATAGCTATAACTATAGATTCGGAAAAGTAAGATTTTTTTTGCCTGTATCTGGAAACATATTAATCCTGAATAAGGATAGTTTTATTACTTTTTCCAATCGTACATCTTCTTGTGCTAATTTAGAAAAATATTTCTCTAATTATTTATTATATAAACTCATTTTACAGATACTTTTTTTTCTGTTTTTTGATGATGAAATTTATTACAGAAACTCAAAGCATGTGAGCAGGAATATGAAATGTAATTTTTTCAGCGTATGAAAAATGCCATGCCTGACCGGGATTCGAACACGGGACCCCTGGATGAAAGGCCAACACGCTATCACTCGCGCCACGGAGATATTGCAATAAAATACATTACAGATATTATTAGAGACCGAATTATATGCATTTGCATATTAAGCCCATTTTCATATTAGATCGTGGATACCGGTGTTCTTTGGTGGTTGGGTTTCAATTAATCACACATCTCAGGTATGGTTGAACTGAGAATGTACAAGACTACACTTGATTCACACTTATATATATCATCCTCATTCATCCTCTGAAGTATTATCTAAACGGTAGTTACCGGAGGCTAAACAGAAAAAAGAAAGAAAAGAAAGGAACCCCATTTTCACCGGTTATTGCATATTTTTCTTAAAATCTACTGATGATGCATATTTTCGCTATATTTACAATATTTTTCGGTAGGGTACCTAGTTAATAAATGAAATCTTATGTTGTAGACGGCCAAGCGTATTAGCCGCACGGCTCTTAGAGCGCACTTAGCAGCCGCGCTTTCATCTTTACAGATGAAAGAGTGTTTATATTTCTCTCAGATGCTGCTCCCTATGTGATCAAGGCGGCCAAAGCTCTCAAAGTATTTTACCCCAATTTGATTCACGCTTTGCTCACGGAGTACATCGATTCGCTAAAGAAGGACGATCCACATTTGGGAATGTAAATAAACTGATTTCAACAACAAAGAAAGTGTTTCTTAAGGCACCTGCTCGCATTAAGGTCTATAAATAAAAACTGCCAAATGCGCCTTTACCTCCCGAACCGGTGTTAACTCGAAGGTGAACGTGGATTGAAGATATACTGTTTTACAACGAAAATTTCGAGGCCATCAAAGGTGTAGTAAACGACTTTGATAGTGCAGAGGCTATGGCAGTTTGCCGGTCCAAGGAAGCATTTAACGATTCTAGTATTAAAAAAAAAAAAAATACGGCTGTGATTAGCACTAGTTTTTCCCACATACCTGCGAATATTAAAAAACTTGAAACTCAACGTTTGGCGTTGACCGAATCTATTCAGTTAATGAATAAAATCCGCCAATTGAACTCCGCATTGCCAGAGGTATTTCCGTGTAAACTTAAAGAAAAATTTGAAAACATTTTGAATAACCCGCCTTTTGAACCTTTGTATCAAATCGATAGTTTTATTATTGGGACGGGTGAACTTTTTCCAGAAACAATAAGTGCTAACGTAGCACCCAAATTCAATTACTACCCAGTTACGTCAGTGGATGTGGAACGATCCTTTTCCACTTATTTATATTTTCAGCGATCGAAAACACGATCTTACTACCGAACATTTGGAACAGTACCTGATTGTTTACAAAAGTAATAAAATATTAAATAATTGTTAATTATCGAATTTATCGATGTGTTATTCAACTACTTATTAATTGTATGCCGATATTGAAATAAAAATTACTATTTTTTTATTATTCAAAGTTGCATATTTTGACACTTTTCATGCGTATTTGCGTGCACATTTCAAGCGTTTTATGTTGCAAATAATCCGGTCTCTAGTTATTATATTGATTTTTCTCGTACTACAAATAAAATATAATTACGTTTCTTAAAATGAATATTTGCACGTTATATTTTAACATTCCTCTTATTCCGTTTCTAATAATAATAATAAACACAAATTTTCTAAAACGCATTCATCTTCAAATCCTGTTACTAATAAAATTACTTGAAGAAAAAAAAAATAATGTCTTTGATTCCTTATGATTAACCGCTAAACTACTACCTTCAACAGCTACAAATATTATTTTTTTCTGTATCATTCGATCATCTCTCTAAGAGAATTCCCTATCATTATGATGCGCTTATTTCAAAAGATATCATTATTTTAATTTCCTTCCGGTTATTAATTCTATAAATATATAAAATAAAATTAGTTGTTGTTTTTTTTAAATTTATTTATTAAACCGGGTCTCTAGTCTTTCGCAAGGTTCGCTGCTAATTTTATATGATTATCCCTTAAAAAAGATAAATTTAAATTTATAGCGTAATATTTTACATACTTATTATTATTTAATTAAAACATACATTATAATTGTTATTTACGGTGCGTAACGAAGCGCGGGAACCGTTACATATCTTTAAAACAGAAAAATAAAATTAAGTTGATGCATCTATGTAAAAACAATCTATTTCTTCGATACGAAATCACCATAACCCCGAGCCTACATGGTGGCCGACCACAGAATTTTAAACGGAACGGGTAAGGATGTGATATAAGTCATTTTAAAGGACGTAAAATTTTATGCAAAAAAATTTCCGGCGACGAAAACCCAAACAAAAATAGCGGCAATTTAATAATTTTTACAGCTATTTTCAAAAGTGATCTACAGTACCTGTTAAATAACTGTTCGGCAGAGAGACTAATCTTATTTTGTCGGGTAAAACAATATTCCATAGTTAATTTTATATATTTCTAAATGTTTTAAATAGACTATATATAAGCTGTCGGAGACACAAGGGGAACATCTTGTGGAAGGAAACTGAATCGATAAGATGTAGCTATCGATCTGACTGTTTTTACACGACTGCCCAAAAAGAGTATAATGTATTAGGGTGTAGGTACAAGGTGTGTGAGAAAAGTAATGAGAATGACGTTTTACTTACCAAAGTTTTTGTTTTTTTCAAACAACAATATTATCCCCTTCAAAGTAGTTTCCTTCGGCAGCTATATACCGGCGGAGTCGTTGTTCCCACTCCTGGTAGCAGCGCCGGAAGGCTTCAACTGGAAGGGCTTTTAAGTGCTCGGTCACAATCTTTTGAATGTTCTCCAGAGTTCCAAAATTATGTCCTTTTAAGACATTTTTCAATTTCGGGAAAAGGAAAAAGTCACAAGGACTCAAATCGGGTGAATAGAGGGATTGACGAACCGCAGGAGTGCGGTTTTTAGGTCAAAAATTCCCCTGATGGAAATGGCCGTCTGACACGAGGCATTGTCACGATGAAGCATCCTCTTGTCTGCGATATCTGGTCTCACGCGAATTACTCTTTTCCTGAGCCTTTCAAGGACACCTTCGTAAAAGACTTGGTTGACAATTCGTCCTGGAGGACCAAATTCTTTATTCACGATATCCCTACTGTCAAAAAAGCAAATCGCACGGTTTTGATCTTTGATTTGCTCATTCCACATTTTTTCGGTCGAGGAGATGACGGAGTGTACCGCTCTTTGCTTTGCCGCTTCGTTTCAGGATTGTACTCAAATATCCAG
Organism: Lycorma delicatula; assembly: GCF_047948215.1. Taxonomy (NCBI): domain Eukaryota; kingdom Metazoa; phylum Arthropoda; class Insecta; order Hemiptera; family Fulgoridae; genus Lycorma; species Lycorma delicatula. The sequence continues at coordinate 1,066,082 of NC_134457.1, forward strand.
GATTCGTCACCTGAGATCACACGATTGAAGAATTCTTGGTCGTTGTCGATCCTTTCAAGAAGGATCCACAACAAGGTTTCAAGGACAAGGTTTCTTCGATCGTCCTTCTGTATCCGTTGTGAGGTTTTTCAGCACCGATTTCGCACCTGAGCCTCTGTCGCTGTGTGAGGTTGGTTTGAACTGAATGATTTGAATCAATGAAATGAATAACATTACAAAAATAATAGAATTACTCGTACATTTAGGTTAAATAAAATAAAGTAACATTAAATATAAATTTTTAAAAATTCAGTTTAATAATAATGAACTTCCCTTGTGGGCTACGTGTAAGGCTAGACTGGTGAGGTGAGCATCTCTTGAGAGGCTAGACCGATCATCACCATCACCGATAACAAACGAGGTGCCCCTGAGACGCTGTTTTGGGAGGTACAACGATAACAACAATAATCAATAAATATTAATCGTATAATACCTCTGCAAACAATCGTTCGATTTTCAAAATTCAAACGGGTATTTGCTATTATAATACAAAATGATGACGGAACCAAACCAGGACAAAATTTAACAGAAATAGTCAGAAAAATCGAGTGTCCTGCGCTACGCCGAGACCACTTTCAGCCCGGTAAGCTCCCACAAACGGTCTGCGTAGAGTCTGATGATAATACGATTAGAGGTAATGCTGTCGATATCTGATCAATATGTAAAATAATTATTATAATATGACCTGTTAAACAACTATCAAAAATATAGATTCAGTTGTGTCGTCTGCGATAAAGGTTACCAAACGGCTTAAGATTTTCAGGTAGATCATTAATAAACAATAAAACTGAGAACATTTCCCCGAGGCAATCCGCGTTCTATATCTTTATTTATTTTCCTAATGCCTACGTTGCATCTGTTCGACTAGTGAACAGTAAGAAACCTCTTCCGCGGCCCGATGAGATGAGGATGATAGTAAATGAGCTGTACTCTTGTATAGACTCAAGCTGACCTTCCTTCGAACTGAAACTGTACAAGACTGCACCTCATTTACATTCACACATATCATCCTCTGAAGTAATAACTTAACCGCTGTTCCGGAGATTAAACAGAAAAAAGAGAGATGACAATCCTCTATGCGACAATGTAAGCCTATCGTCATCATCAGACTAGGGTTTTTATCACCAAAAGCAGGGTGATTCAAGAATCTTATGGACAAAGAACAAATAATAATTTGATCTAGTAATTTAATTTAAAAAAATCCCTTTCGGCACGCCTTCCGGCGTGCCGAAAGGTGCCGCGGCGGGTAGATTTCACCGGTGCTAAGTAGGGGATATAAAAATGTCCACCTTAAAGTTAAGAAAAACTTCAAATTCACTCGATACGACAATGATTGCATGTGAAAAAAAGTTTCACATGTTTAGCATACGACAAGCCCCGTCTTTTTACAATTTCAAAAAGAGTTTGGTCATCCCTTGCCGTAAGGGTTGGTGACATCAAAACTTGGTTCAGATAAAAGCTTTTGGTAATGTTTAGAGGACTAACGTCCACTTTAAACCGATTCGATTCTGTGCCTGTTAATGGAGGTATGATTCTTTTTTGTCTTCGAAACCCCATTATTTCAAACCCCTGGGCCACTGGTTGGTGACACAAAAAACAATCTCCTTATATACGTTTTAGGACCTTATCCAAAGAATAGTAAAAACTTTAAACGAATTCGATATTTTACTTAATAAAAAAGTTATATCGATATTTTGTTTTTGTCATCCCTTGCCGTAAGGATTGATCATATCAAAAAAATTGTTTCAGATAAAGGTTTTAGGTAATTTTTAGAGGACTAACGACCACTTTAAACCGATTCGATACTGTGCCTATAAGGGAGTACGATATTTTTTTGTCTTAAAAATCTCATTTTTTCCAACGGTTGGTGACATCAAAAAACTTTACTTAGATAGGTTTTACGCCCTTATCCAAACAATAGTAGGAACTTTAAACCGATTCGATATTTTACTTAATAAGAAAGTTACAGCGATATTTTGTATTTTCGAAAAAGCTCCCCCATGGTCGTTAACGAACTTGACCGAGATTTTGGGACGAGTTATTTTTAAGGAACAATTTGAAAGTGATTTGCGCAAAATTACGGCAGTTATCGTGTTCACAAGAAAGTGAAATATATATATATATATAAACTTTTGAGTTGACAGTGGTTTTGGGATCTAGGGGATATGAAACGCGAAGATATGTCGAAATTTTCCGGAAGTCGAGTTATGGTACCATTACAATAGGTAGCTTTCTTATGAAATCTACCTAATATAAAACTCTCTTTTTAATATAATTAATAATAACAAATACGAATTATTAATATTATTTTGTCGTCGATTTCACAAACTGAATACTGTGAATAGATTTAATTTTTTTTTTTTTTTGAGTATTCGCTCAGAAGAAACGTATTTATTTCTTTTCGTTACTGTGGATTTGGGTTTGATCAAAACTTTAATCCAAATAACAGAAAACTACTCCTTTTTTATCTAAAAGCGTTGAAAATTGGATGAACTGGAATATTTTGAAATGAAGTAAAATACCATAGTCTCTAAAAAACATGCATTTTTACTGTTACATAGCTCTTTTTGTGACCTGCAATTGTTTATTCTTATATATATATATATATATATATATTTTTAATAATCAATCTCAAGTGTTTTTATATTTGGTACAATTCATACTTTTTATTTCGTAATAATTGGACGTACGTAAAAGTTGTAATCAGTAAAATTTTAATGGTTTTATAAACACAAGAAATGAAGAAAAGTTTACAACAGATTTACAGATGAAAGATAATACTTTAAATTCCTTCATGATGTACGTAGAGGTAGGTATCTGTGTCACGGTGTTTATCATTAGGCTTGTTTTTTCTTCTTTTTTTTATAAATCTTAGTTGTCAATGGTCGCCCGATGAATTGCAGTTGTAAAATCGACTAAAGAATTAACGTCGGTACAGAGGTCCGATAAACTTTCACACTTTCCCAATGACTTTCTTCGCGTAGCGGTAACCTAGAAAACAGAAGTATTAAACGAAGAACCGGCAACTGGTTTGCACTCGAACTTGAATCGGGCTTTAATCTGACTACGCGTAAAAAAATGTAATACGTTAATTACGCCTTACTTCAAGTTTAACGGTAATATTTCCATCTCCTTTTAATATTTCTATTTATACCGAATTCTTGCACCGATTGGAACAAACAATTATAGTATTATCTTTAGTCTAATAGGAATTACACAACCAGAAATTTAACCGCTAAAGAATGTTCGTAATCATTAAAATAATCGTTACTTTACAATAATGCATCGTAAGCGATTTAGTTTCCACTTTCAAGAATGCTTTTGGATGATATATGTGTACTTACACGCGCGCGCACACGCACACACTCACTCACACACACACACACACACACACACACACACACACACACACACACACACACACACACACACACACACACACACACACACACACACACACACACATGCAGATAGAGGGAGAGATATAAAGACAGGATCTCTTAAACGACTTTTAAAAGTTAAATACTTGAAAAACAGATGCAGAAAAATTTTGCTCCTACCTAAAAACGGTCTATTTTGTCGATATGAGTTCCCACGGAGGGCGATTGAAAAATTTTAAATGGAAATAATACGGTTGTGACCGATCACTTTAAAGGGTATTATAAAACAACAATTCTGATGTAAAAAAATTTCGGACTATAACAACCCTAACCAAAATGGCGGGTACCTTATTAAGCTCGTTTCAGAAGTAGCCTAAGGTATACCGAAAGCATTGGTTCCATACTCAAAAATATGGGATCATTTTGAGATAGGAGGCGGAAAGAGTTTTGGCGCAAGAATATTTTCTAAATTTCATTTTTCAATGTTTAACTGAGAAAACGTATTTAAGGTTTTCCATACTTTAACCTTATTAACACTGTGCCCGCGCGCGCGCGTGTGGGCGCGTAATGAGGAATTAACAAGGGTGAAATAATTGTCAATAAATAATAAAGAACGAAAGAAGATGGTGTAACATGCAGGAAGATTTCCGCATCGCGGGTAGCGGTAGGATTAGTGTTGGGTTAGAAAATAAATATTTTCTAGAGATCGATTCAAGTTAATTGAGATAGTTATTATTAAAAGTATAAAGAAACAGTTAGGTAAGACAAAATAGAATGACAGGCAAAATAGAAATGTAATTATAACAATAGTGTAGGCCCTATAACAAAAAAAAAATTTTAAACTGGAGCACACAGCATACAACGGTGCGTGGTCACAGAAAATACGACCGAAGAAAGAAGACCGATGAAACGCCGGTTAAGGTCCAAGGTGGGATCCTCTTTTCATCATTAAAGATGTACGCGCGCGCGCGCGCGCGTGTGTGGAAAATCCGTCATTTACGGGGCCATCATTCATTTTTCGATTTTAAAAGTAACTATGAAGCTGAGATTTGGCATATTTTTCCAAAGGAAAAAATATTTTAATTAAGAACCCCTTATATACCTTAATTAAGAACACCTTATATTCTTAATTTTAATTAGGAATATTTTAATATAGTGGATCTATATTAAATAAAAAGTTTGAAGAGGGTTGAATAAAATGGAAAATCCACTGGGCGCGGTGCTGCCATTAAACAGAAAGTCTTTCCTAACAAGTCTTTTTCTCGCTAATTCTTAAAGAGGTAAAAAGGTGTGGCAAGTTTTCAAAACCGGTATATATATATATATATATATATAAGCATGAATATCTAAAACTTTTTAATATTAAACATTTTTTAATTCGACAGTATAAATTTTGTTAAAAATGTATTAAAACCATCCTCAAAAAAGGGTTACACTCCCTTATCTTATTAACTGCCGGTTTTATTAGTAACTTGAAATTCAGAACGGTCGTTAACTGCAATACTATTAAAACATACCTCGATTTTCCTTTTAAACTGTCCGTAAAAGTGTACAGTCAGTAGTAAAGGGTGCATTTTATAGTTCCGTTATGCTTTAAAATCTAGTTTTCATGAATATAGAATTTGCTTCTGAAATTAAGCTCCATCGATATCTGAAAAAAAATTAACTTTCCGTTTAACCACCCCTAAAAGACGTAAAAGAGGTCACGACGGCTTTCCTAATTCAAGTGGAAATTTCTCATTCCTCAAATAAAAATTAAAATTCGTAACGTACTCTAGCTGTAATAATTTGTTTCGAGACTTTTCTTTAAAACCGATTTAAGCGACTGAAACCTAATATAAGGGTTCCATCACATACATCGAAAGTCTTGGAAATATTTAACAAAATCTCGATGAGAAAAACGACCCTTAACATATCAAATAACGGTTCGTGAGTTTCGTTCCCGGATCAGTCGACCTGAGAGAACATACTTCACTTTCTTTTACGGATAAAAAACGTTTTAGATCTCAAAACGACAAACTCAAATATTTACCAAACAATAAAAGAGTACATCTTTTAATCTTATCGGTACATAATAATAATAATATATATATATATAGATTATGTCATTATGAAATAAATAATAAAGACGGATTATTAAGGTAAAAAAAATAGATGTGTTTAAAGTCTTCTCTCCAATAAAAAATCACGATGCGTCGGTTTTTTGCTGTATGTGCTTGTACTTTTATTCTGAATGACGCGCACGAACGATTCATTCATTCGAACGATTTATATTTCTTGATACGAACGATTTATCAAAAATTATATTTGTATTTTGGAGATAAAAGAGAAAAACATGTGGGTTAGAACCGTGTTAGAAAATCAAAATTTAAAAGTCTTATACATATAAATGCAAAAGTTTGCCTGCAACAGCATCTCGGGAGAACCAGCCCACCGATCGCTTTCAAATTTTCAGAATAAATTCGTGTTATCCAAGGAAAGGTTTTAAGCCGCAGATCGAGACGGAAGTGAATTTTTGATTTACAGATATTCATTAAAGAATAAATTATCGTTTTACTTCATTATCGAATTTCTGCCACCGTGGCAGTAAAATGATTTCTTTAATGAATATCTGTAAAATATTTTAACAACCATGAAGGATAATCCATCACCGAGGGATGCGTAGGGATCCAGAAGACGAAGCTTCCTGTCTAGACGATCGGGCGAGTGAAGCGTGCCCTGACCGATTTGTCAATATTAATGTTTAAACACAAATATATAAAATAATGAAATGCAAATATAAGGAAAAAGAATTACAAATATGTGAAATACAAATATACAAAATTATGAAATACAAATACAGATATAAATATACAAATAAATGAAATAACATTAAGGTAAATAAATTAAATATAAAAAAAATTACTAAAAAACAATTCACGATTTAGAAACCGCTTTGAAAATTTGTGTTACTTAAAAATTCAAGAATAATATTATTTCCGTAAAAGAAAATCTTTCAATTATATTTCAAATAAACTGAAGGGAAAACTTTTTAATACGGTTGTTAATTTATTAAAACTAGAAACGGAAGCGTAATAAGGCCCTTTCTACTAAGCCGAAGTATTACGGTGAGTTACTCGTACAGGGAAACACCGGATATTAAATTACCATTATTTTTAGTAAAGATGCACGTTCAAGGATAAGTTAACGTTTCTAATTTTAAAATATAGATCATCGTGATTAATACTTACGGGCGCCAGATAATTATCTGATAGCTCATTTTTGTATCTTAAAAACTCTTTACACTTAAAAGGTGACGTTATACTTTTGACAGTGGCGGCTCGCATATAGACACTGTTCCCCCTATTCCCACTCGATATTATCGATAACATTAAACACGAGTACTTTTTTCTTTAATTCTTTATTTATACCGCTTGTACAATATATGTACAAGTCTTGATGCTTTATACTTACAATATTACAAGTTAAATCTTTATATTTGTACAATATATAAATCCTTAAGCTTAATGTCAGTAGTTATTCCCCAGTTTATGGAAAAGATACAAAAATCTTTGTACGGAACTGTGCGCTTCCCAGTTCCTTCCAGGGAGAGAGAGCACTGTCGCTATCGCAGTGCCGACCATGCATGCTGGTGGAGGTAGTTTTTTTTTTTACTCCGGGTGTATGCAACGTTCCTTAATCGTTCCCTTTTCTAGTTTAGTCGGTGGAAGGAATTTGAAAGCGGTTTAGTTGTTTTTTCAGCAGTGATCAGAAGACGGCGGAAATCAAGGGCTCTTTGATTGCCAACTATGTCCAAAAACACGCTGGAAGGGCGAAAGAGAAGGTAATTAGTAAAAACTAATTATGTATTTGTTTCTGTGTAAATGAAAATTTAAATGAAGCACCGTTAGACTATAGTGTTTTTAAACGGACATTTTACAGTTATCTAATAATACTAAAAAATATTATCTGTATTGACATTTTATCATTTATTCGGTACACGATTTTTAAACACAATGTGCTTAAAAACCTTGTACCGTATTCTTGAACGTGATAAAGTGTAGAATTAGATTATTATCCTGTTTCCAGCTATTCTATTTAATTCATTTTTGTTCGTTTTTTTTTCGTTATAAAAAACTTTAACCATGGCCTTGAAAAGGCCCAGAAAAAAATTTTCTGGAGCAGCATCCCCATTAATTTTAGCTACGAACCGCCACTGTCTTTTGAGAAGAATAGAAATATACGTAATAATTATTTAATAATGAAAACAAAGCTTAAACATTAGCTACTTCTGCTTGAAAAAATCGTGAGACATCGACTAGTATACTCGTATTATATAAATCGGCTTATTTGTTGATGTTGGGAAATATTTACCGAATTAATGTGAAATTTAGAACCGATTACATCCGAATTTTAAATTCTAAATAGATTCTAAACTTCATTTTGAAAAACTTCCCGAAACCTTCCGTTTTAGAATTAGATAAATTAGGGAAACTCTGTAAACTAATGTGCCGCGAAATAAATTACAAAAAAGTAAGAACCTTTTACGGTAAGCGGGTACCATTTTTTCTTTTTTTCTCAAAAATAACAATAAAAACGCAAATTTTTACATTTATATAAGAATAACCAAATACACCGACTACCAAATAAATTTTTCCGAAAAAGGATCAATTTTCTGTATTATCAATCAATCTTGAATTAGTCTTCTATACTTTTTTTTATTTCTACTCGTCAATTTTATTCAAACATAGGTCTTCCAAATATACCTGATAGAGGTCTTATATAAATTGCTTATAATTATTAATATAATCTAACCAAAGTTAACCTACGCTGGCTAACCTTTACTAATGAGGAGAGGTTACCGAGCGAAGCGAGCGTAGGTTAAGTCTGGTTAGATTATATTTATAATTTCTCTCCAAATACCCACTGATTTGGTGGAAAAAGAGTGCTCTTTTAATCAGATGCACGTATGTTTTACAACCTTTACCGATAATATTTTTTCTCGTCTGTTTTAACTGAAATTATATCTTCAAATATAAAGTTAAAATGTCACCGTTACAGTACTCAAAAGTCGCTTACGGTTCAAAATTTACATATCTGAATAAAAGTAGAACTTTATCAAGTACTATGCGACTTAACTGAAACTATTGCGATGAATACAGACCTGTTGTATTCTCTTTTAATAAACTCACTCTAGAAGGGCCTACTCGATATTTTCATCTTGCTACGACGTAACGCACGCTGAAAAAAACAATTATCCTTTGCCATCGGATCCGATGCCTGATGCGGTAACAATTGTCCATCGTACGAACAAGAAATTACCGTATTTTTTAACTTTGACGTTTTCACTTTCACATCGATCCTATCTCGCATCTGTGAAGAAAATAAAAAATTGATTACAATATAAGAAAAATAAACAGACAATTTTTTTTTATAAATTAAGAAAAACAACTTACATTCGTGGTCGCAGAATATTGTTAGCTTAGTGGTAAAACTGACCGAGTCAATTTTTTTTTTTTTTTTTTTAATAGCACTTTTTATCAAAATGTAATGTAAATGATGAGGTTTTAGTGGAAAAAATGTCCAAGTCCTACTCTACTACTAAGTCGACTAACAGCGCTTTATAAAACGATCAAGTCCTGATAACAAACCCACCGTGTTGGTCTAGAGTTGAACTCGTCATCGCAAATCAGCTTATTTCGAAGTCGAGAGTTCTAAGGTTCAAATCCTAGTAAAGGATGTTACTTTTACACGCATTTGAATACTAGATCGTGGATACCGATGTTCTTTGGCGGTCGGGTTTCAATTAATTACACATCTAAGGAACGGTCGATCTGAGACTGTACAAGACTACATTTCATTTTCATTCATCACATATCATCCTCATTCACCATCTTACGGCGGTTCCGGAGGCTAAACAGAAAAAGAAAGTCCTGATAAACAAATCCGCTGATAAATAAACATACTAAACTTTTTATACTGTAAAAAAGGTAAAATTGGACTCGGGTACATTTACTACTAAGCTGACGATGTATTAATTATTAATTTGGCAGATCACGTACTTTTTATACGCACTAAAAAGGTATAATGAAGAAAAAATTCTCGATAAGATTATGTTATACAGAATGTTCCAGAACGTATTAGGCGAATTTCAGGAACCGATTCAGGACACCAAAATGAACAAAAACGTTCGTATCGACATTAGTCTTATTTTGCTTTGTTTACTTCTGGACGCCATTTTGTATTTTCAACAAAAAGATTATTTCTCAGGAATCGGAAAACCTACTTTAATTAAATTTGCAAATCTAAGACTGGCCTCTTATTCTACAAAATAAAAAATTCTGAAAACGTCACTATCAAAACGGCGACCGTCTTAAGTTATTAATTTTCAATATCTTTGAAATTATTTGTCGATCAAATGTTTACTTATTACAAGATTTATTAAGAATTTTATTTTGAAAAAATGAAGGTAATTTGTAAAGATCCGTTAACGAACAATCGATTTATTGTAGACAATTAACCTGGCAGTACGCTTTCGCACTTAATAGAAGGCGATATTTTTTATTAATTTACAATTAATAATCATATTTATTACATTTAGAGGAGGAAATAAAAACAGGCAAAAAATTATCAACTTGCATTACAGTGCACAAACGTACTGCCAGGTTGATTGTCTCCAATAACTCGATTGTTCGTTAACGGATCTTTACAAATTACCTTCATTTTTTTCAAAATAAGATGCCTTATAAATTCTGCAATAAATAAACATTCGATCAAACAAATAATTATAAAGTTATTGAAGATAAAAAAGTCAAAATGTCCGCAATTTTGTAATTTTTGAAGGTGACTTTTCAAAATCTTTTATTTTGTAGAACAGGACACTGATCTTAGATTTCCCAAATTTAATTAATGTAGGTTTACCCGTTCCTAAGAAATAATTTTTTTGTTGAAAATCACAAAATGGCGCCCAGAAGGAAAACAAAGCGAAAAAGGACTTATGTCGATACGAAATTTTCTGCTTCCTAAATCGATCCCTGAATTCGTCTCGGAACACTCCGTATAATCTGTTATAAATCAAAGCGATCTATTCACACAGCTTTCCCGCCGATTCTAATCTGTGTCTCGGGGCGTCGATTTATTTTCTGACAATTATCTATAGAACCGTAAGTAAAATTATTTAAATATTAAAATAATCTTACCCCTAAACTTTTATTTCAACTAGGGTCAGCGATAAAATACGGTGCACAGCACCGAAGATCTGCTTGTTTACCGCAACAGAGATTTCAGTAATATCGGGAACTGCTTATATACAGACTCGACAAAGGTACTATTACCGGAGCTCAAGCCCGATAGTAATTCTTATTCTATAGAAAAAGCCTTAATAATCGGTTCATCAGGCGGTAGAAAAGCCAGAATCAGTCCAAAATTTCAGCAGGCGGTCCGTTTCTTTACCGAGAGCGACTCGATACTTTCCATCCGTTACTAACAGTAGATAAATGAACGATCTATTTTTTGTTATGCGACCACCACTTGCGGTGTGCTGTAGAAATAACATATGAAAAATATTAATATTTCAATAATTTGTAACCGCAGTTTAATACTTTTGTTATTAAAGTGCTATTTAATAAAAAATTTAAAAAAATATTATATCTCTCTCGTGGGGAAATAGCCTCAAAATTACTTTCTCTTTACTTATCTTTTATATCTGATCGATCTCACTCTCTGAATTCTCTATACAGTCACACCAACAATACCTTCTAAGCTCAATTCACTAGCAAAGACACTTCATCACTTAGTAACAACACATAACTTCAATCTCAAATCTGTATAACTTTCTTTTTTAATGAAATATAATGAAAATCAACAATTTACAAAGTATTTCTCATTTTTACAGTAATGTAGGTGATAAATATATATATATATATATATATATATATATAAATTGCAAGAATATAAATTTTTCCATCAATTTTTAAAAAAATTATAAACTATGATAAATTTTAGTAGAACAGTAGATATGTTACTTCTCAAATTGTTTAAAAAAAAGACGCGATTGAAACTTTCATCACAGTAACAAACAACGCAGAATACATTTTAGATGTATGGAGATTCATGCTCCACGTTTAATTATGTGTATTTGGGCAAATAAAAATCAAAGACAAAAAAAAATACTAAAGTTCATTCTTCGATGTATATAAACGCTCTAAAAATATTCTAATTAATTATTATTAATCGTTGCAGAGATTATAGAATATATTACGTGTGATAACAGACGCGCGCGGGCGCACGGTGTATTTAACAACTTAATTTAATTATCTTTTTTGTAGAACGGTAAGAAATATAGCGTCTACTTTAAATTTTACACGTTATTTTACTATTAAATATACACATACAGATGACTAATAAAGTACGACGGCCCTTAAATAAGTAAACGAAATAAAAATGAAATTTATGGAATATTCGTAACTCGAAACCTACGACCACCGCTTGAAATAAAGTATGAAAAATATTAAATGACAGCCGATTCGGCTAGGGTTGTCGTAGTCAGATTTCTGTATCGGATTTTTTTCAGTAGCTTTTAAAATGATATATTACAACCCCATCCTTTCCACTCAAAATGTTTTAATCGCTCCCCCCTGTAATTGCTAAATTAAACGGGTTTTATTAGTTAAATTAAATAAATCCAAAAGTGTGGAGATCTCCAGAGGAGTATTTGCTAAATATTATTTCTTTTGTATACGGGTCGTCGTACTTTATTAACCTTATATTCATTAATTAGACTGCACCGTATACAGTTTAGAACAAAAAATATAGCCGGCGTCTTGTGTTTTAAAGGTTATAAAACCCGGGTCGCTATGACCTACGGGATAGGTTTAAATTAATAATTACGCGTGTTTCATTCGCACACGTATGCAGTAAACATTCGTAAACCCACTCTTTCAAAATATCTATTAGTAAACCGATTTACATCGGTTGATATTCGGGCACTTTTTACGCCCCCCGCTTTTTTCGCATTTTTCACATAAAAATTACTTAATTTAGCACGTTTTATAATAATCGATAGATATACATTAGAGAAAACACGCTGTTTTATACCGGTCATTTTAAACATATTTTACATAATAGTCAAGGTTAGCGAGCGAAGCGAGCGTAAGTTAATGTCAAGTGAAGCGATAACGAATTGGAAAATATACCTAAGAGAGGTATGTGTGCTGATCATTTATTAAAAAAACCAAAGAAAGGTAGGCGATCCAGGAATGACAATAGAAATAGACGAGTCCTCGTTTTCAAAAAGAAAGTACAGTAAAGGCAGAATTCTTCCAAATCAGTGGGTATTTGCAGAGAAATTATAAATATAATCTAACCAAACTTAACCTTGACTAATTAACAGTAATATTTTGATTATTTAAATAAACTCAGAAATTATCGCAATTATTTAAATAAACAAAACATTACTGTTAATTAGTCAAGGTTAAGTTTGGTTAGATTATATTTATAATTATAACCGATACGCTTATATTTTTAATATTTAAAATATGTTAATATAGAGAATGCTTAAAATGACCGGTATAAAACAGCATGCATTAAGTAATTTTTATGTGAAAAAAGGCGAAAAAAGTGGGGGGCGTAAAGCAAAAAAGTACCGACATTCGAACACTAAGTTTAAAAAAAAAACGAAAAAAATTCTTCATTAAAAGTACTTACTACTTGTGATCGGTAAGTGGGAAACGGTTCGGCGCGAAAATAAAATCAAATGCTTCGATCGTTTTAATCATTCATTCTCAAAGTGGGCGATAACGCTCCCTTGTGAGCGCTATCGCTCACAAGGGAGCATTATCATACTGGGGGGGGGGGGAGTAGAAGGCCCATAGAAAATTGGGGGCGTTCAGGCGGTCTAGGAAGGCGATGGCTGATTAAAAAAAAAGGGTAAAAATTATGTTTTCTTGATATTTCAAACTAAAATTAAATACCTACTACAGTATAACAAAAATTAAAAGAACACCTATATTTTATGATAAAAAGTGATCGTATTCAAATTACTTTAACTTTGCAACCAAGAAGCTGAGAGTAAAAAAAATAGATTGAAGCTTGAATATTCTACTTTCTGACAGCATACTTCAGATATCAAAAATCATCAAATTACAAAAAAAAAATAAGCGAGAAATTGCCATCGTTTAAAATGTACGTTTCAATTGAAAAAGTAGGATATACCACGTTTAAAAACAATAATTACAATTGCTGTTTTTAAGAGCGCACTCACAATTGCAGTTGCAATTATTTTTTAACAGAGTTTAAACATTTTTGAGGCGCTAGAAAATGTTTGATTCTCAATGTGGGCGGTGGCCGAAAACGTTTGAGAATAAACGGTTTAAATCGATATTTGTATAACCCAGGCGGATTTGAATGTTTACTATTAAACAATTATTCTTACTTTTTCCTGTTTAGCCTCCGGGAATCACTGTTCAGGTGTTACTTCAGAGGATGAATGAGGACGGTATGAGTCTTGTACAGTCTCAGTTCGACCGTTCCTGAGACGTGTGGTTAACTGAAACCCGACTACCAAAGAACACAGGTATCCACGATCTAGTATTCAAATCCTTATAAAAATAACCGACTTTACTAGGAGTTGAACGCTGGAACTCTCTGATTTGGGAAGACGCGTTCTCCACTAGACCAACCCGGTGGATTACTATTAAACAAATAACATTTTATTTACTAACCCGATTCGATAATGTTATACTTCCTTTTTACTTAGATATAACGAAGTAATGATTGTATTTACTAAATAAAGTAAATAAAAATACCGATGAAATTTTTACGGTAGACCGATCGTTTCAGATAACATTTTCAAGTTTTCTCAAACATATAAATACGAATTTAATAATTCCATCCTCAAATTATTTTCGTTTAATATTTCCGTACTTACGTATTAAACAGAAACAGTATATTATTAACAAGATTTCTGAAAATTAAAAAAAAAAAAATACATATTTGAGCTAGTGTATTGTAACAGAAAGTATAAAGAAGTTGAAGTAAATAAAATAAAAAAGAGTAAAAACTTTTTTGTCAAATAAAGTAAAAAGAAAAAATGCAACGGAAGATTCAGGACACTTTCACTGATTTAATGATTAAACCGAATAGCCGATGAGATATGAAAATGAACGCGCGATAACATATGAAAGTCGAGCGCGATGTACTTTTCTTTTTTAATAATACCCGCTTAAATAAACATCCGCAAATAAAATTTAATCGTATTAAGTAGAAGTAAAACAGTTACACGTATATATATTGTGAAACATTAATAGAATTTAATACTTTAAATCTCTACTACGACCTTATAAAAAAATGTTTTATTCTAGTCAATTGCTAACATGTACAGGAACCAAACAGCAACAGTAACAATTGAAAACATAAGAAAGAAGCCGTAATAAGAAAGGGAGTCCGACAAGGATGTTCCCTATCTCCGTTACTTTTTAATCTTTACATGGAACTAGCAGTTAATGATGTTAAAGAACAATTTAGATTCGGAGTAACAGTACAAGGTGAAAAGATAAAGACGCTACGATTTGCTGATGATATAGTAATTCTAGCCGAGAGTAAAAAGGATTTAGAAGAAACAATGAACGGCATAGATGAAGTCCTACGCAAGAACTATCGCGTGAAAATAAACAAAAACAAAACAAAAGTAATGAAATGTAGTAGAAATAACAAAGATGGACCGCTGAATGTGAAAATAGGAGGAGAAAAGATTATGGAGGTAGAAGAATTTTGTTATTTGGGAAGTAAAATTACTAAAGATGGACGAAGCAGGAGCGATATAAAATGCCGAATAGCACAAGCTAAACGAGCCTTCAGTAAGAAATATAATTTGTTTACATCAAAAATTAATTTAAATGTCAGGAAAAGATTTTTGAAAGTGTATATTTGGAGTGTCGCTTTATATAGAAGTGAAACTTGGACGATCGGAGTATCTGAGAAGAAAAGATTAGAAGCTTTTGAAATGCGGTGCTATAGGGGAATTTTAAAAATCAGATGGGTGGATAAAGTGACAAATGAAGAGGTATTGCGGCAAATAGATGAAGAAAGAAGTATTTGAAAAAATATAGTTAAAAGAAGAGACAGACTTATAGGCCACATACTGAGGCATCCTGGAATAGTCGCTTTAATATTGGAGGGACAGGTAGAAGGAAAAAATTGTGTAGGCAGGCCACGTTTGGAATATGTAAAACAAATTGTTAGGGATGTAGGATGTAGAGGGTATACTGAAATGAAACGACTAGCACTAGATAGGGAATCTTGGAGAGCTGCATCAAACCAGTCAAATGACTGAAGACAAAAAATAAATTCTGGTCGGTCGAAAAGAATACATTATTTTTGGTTAATGATAATATTGCAGGAAAAAAAGATTAAAAAAAATGAAATTTTGATAGAAAGAAATAGGTATGGCGGTTATAATATACCAAAAAAATACGATACATTACGATGTGAAATTAAAAAAAAAATCTGACAACACATTTGTAGGACTTTCCCGTCACGCGGCTACAACTGTGGGTTTGCGATGCACGGCTTACACGCACGTCTTAATTTAAAATATTTATCGTTTTATTTAAAAAGAATATTTTTTCGTTTATTTCATTTAACGATTGTAACTAAAGCGCGCGCGCGCATACTGTATTTAATTAGCGCGGGTGTGGAGGTACTAGCGGCGACGGTCGGCACTAATTAAACTAATGTAATTTCACGACTTAAATAGAATAATAAATTTCGCTTGTTCGATCGACAGACCTATGTAGCCGCGAGGCTTAACGCGCCAGGTACTGAATCTACTGGGCGATCGAGTTCGAAACCCGACCAGACCGAGTTACTTCTTTACACAACTTAAATATTTAAATATTATAATTATAAGTTCCGCTTACCGACGATTGTAATTACGTTCAAGCTCTTTCGGAAATACTATTTTCCATCTTCAGGAACGTATGATGATCGAGTGTTATTTATAAATATTCACTTCGCGTAGTAAAAATTGAGAGAGTAAAATAAATTAAAATTTTTATAAATACAACAATGATACGATCCAAAATGCGCAAACTACGATTTGGAATACATCGATATGACTAATCGATCCTTTTCGATTAGAATTAAAGAACACATTACAAGTATACATGACGTCCCCGCCGTGTTGAAGTAACGAATGTGAAAAACTCAGCTTTTCAGGAGAGCTAAACAACGGTCTCGATGTTAAATTTAAAACAGGAATGTATATTTGTAATACTGACGTTAAGATTAGTCGTAAGCTGACGAATCTAGAATATGTGATTTTTCACATTCGTTACTTTAGCGTGGAGGTGACGATAAAGGAAACAAAGAATGTTCTACTTTTGCCAAACATATTCTGGAACACAATTACTTAGAGCCTAAACAACTTTATTAATATTTTTTAATACTCTCACTAATAAATTTTATAAAAAAATATTTTAGAAAAATTCTACATCTAATCGAATAACAACAAAGTGATCACACATCGCAGATTTTAAACAATAATTATTGGTTCTTATGTCGGCCAAATCGCATTTATACCAAGAGACAATTAAGTTTCTTCTATTGACAAGACGCATAAACGTCGACTTAATTTTATTACTATAACGATCGCTGTTGTATTTATATAAATTTTAGTTTATTTTACTCTCTCGGTTTTTACTACGCGAAATAAATATATAAATTATACTCGATCATCATATGTTCCTGAATTACTCGTAATTGTCGGTAAGCGGAACTTATAATTATGTCTTTTACGTATTACATATACCAACGGACCACGCTAAGTAAAATTAATCTAAACTTTAAATATTATTCATTTAATTCTACCGTTCACCTGTGACGTTACAATATAGCAGACGACAACAGCATTTTTTGGGACGGGTGCGATTTTGCAAAAAATCTTTTCGCAAATATTGTTGTTTTTTAATCGTTAACAAACGCGCCTAAGAAAAGTACGACCTGAATTACAGATTAGATCTTACATTTCACCTACTGAGGGTGACCTTGCTCCACAGCCTCTCACTTTTGACCTTTTAAATTGAAAATTTAACGGCATCCCCACCTATAGAAGTAATCTGTTTGATCAAAATCGGTCCAGTAGTTCTGAAGATATAAGATGATTTAGAGGCCGACAACGAACATACACGCGTACAACCGAACGTTAATTAACATTCGGAAAATTTTCATCCGGCTTTTTGAGTTCCTTAGGTGTGAAAACGTCAAGATCCGGTGAAAGCCGCACATGCCGAAATCGGACCGATTACAATTCTTTCTCTTTTAAAGCTTTAAAGATACGATATTATACTTCTGGTGAGAATATACAAAAGCATAACGACTATTTAATAATGACGAGAAGCTCATCGTTTTAATAAGACGCTTAAAAGCAAAAGAGTACGGCTTGATTTTATCGCAAATTAAATCGATTTTTCCATACCAACAGAAGTTTTCATCGTTAAATACCCAAACATTTTGATCTACAGACAGCATAAATATTATCTTTATCGTTAATGGAAATTCTATCCTCCCGATTAGCGACGTTACTCCGACCTGAGAAAATCAATGCGACGGTTTTATCTATGTTTTAAGTTAGTGTTTTTCTAATAAACCGTTTGCAAGTCCTTTTAAATAAATATCTTTTAATATTTAGCTGTGTCAGCTATGAAGAGGGTAACGACGAACGATTTAATGTCTTGAGGCAGAAGAAAAACAAAGCGACCGAGGACTCTTTCTCTGCGGAACTTCGCGTTCTATATCTTGGAAGTGGGGATCTACATTTTACATCTGTATTCTCATCAAACAACGAAATTTTATCTGCTTGTTAACGATTACAAATAACCTGTGTTAAGAGTAACGTATGACTTTGATTTGCAAACGGCTTCACCAATACCGTAGTCGCTGGGTATTTCCGTCGGTAAAAAATACGGGACTAATTCGTGCTTTATTGAGATAGCAAAAATTGAAAACGGAATCTTTTTGTTGTAGGTAAATTTAAAATATTTTTTTTAAAACCGGGAAACAGTCGTGTCGGAAATCAATCTGTTCCTAAACCATGCTGAAAGTTCGTTACGCTTTCCAAGAAATGTTAAAAATATTTTTTTTCAAACTACAGAGAATACGAACGATAATAAATTTAATAAATTAAATGGACAGGAGAGGCTTTCTTAAAAAGGGTCTTAAGGGGACAGGAAAGTACTCGGTCGATAATTAAATTTGTAAAAGGTACTACGTAATAGTAATAATAATGTCGAAGATAAAACCTAAGACTGCTTTTAGAATACCAGAATGAATTTTGTCAATACCTGGCGACGGTTTACAAATTACATTTAAAATACAAGTTTTAACTTTCTGGGTATCGACGGAAAGTAAAAATAACGAGTCGATCAGCAAAACCGTTCAAGGTTAACGGGATCGCTATGCGATCAGGAAACGAGACGACGGAAGCTAATCTTTTTGTATTTTTCGTGAAATTATCTATCTATTTTATTCCCAAATCCCGCTGTCATTGTAAACACGGAATTAAATTTATCGCTGGAATCGCCTGTTAAATTATTAGAATGTAATTTTTTGACGTTATGAATAACCGCAGCGTAAATACGTTAGTAATTTTTTAGGTAATTATGGAAGTTATTAGAAAAATTATACATAGATACCTCGCGGAGATTCCTTTCAGTAGCGGTAGACTTTACAATTTCTTTAGTAATCCGTGCGTATTTCTTTTTACGTTTACACAGTTCACTTTTCCTAAAATAAAAGCTGAAAAGAAGGCCTTCTAAAAAACCATTTAAAAACCGTTAAATTTTTCACGAAAGATAATATCGTTATTACTTTCCCGGGTTTTTAAATTTCTAATCGAATTTTTATCGATTATCCTTTTTAAAAATAAAAGTAATCGATATCTCGTCGCGTGCTTTTCATTAATAATTTATGTTATCGCAATTTGACAATCACGATCTGAAAAACGGTGATGCGCAAGATTCGAAAACGTTCTTGTAAAAATATTACGTTTAATATGCGTATATTTTATAACGCAGTAAACGTTTGACTTCGCGGTATAACGCGCTCCTTACGGGGACGGAGCGCTCTCGACGGTTACTCATCGAACGCCGCTACGGGAGCCTCGCTAACACGAGTACTAAGGAGAAGGGGAAGCCCACCACGGCTTCGGACAATTGGCGGTAATAGCGCCGCTTTTAGGAACACCAATTCCTGTATTCCTTCTGCATACGTATTCCTTTAAGAACGAGGGAAGCTTGCCTTATCACCAGTCTCTGCCGATATCCCGCGTTCCTTACAAGGATTCCGTCGCGATTCCGCTCGGGTCTGCGCTACCTACAGTCTTACGTGCAACGTTGTAAGTGTCGTAGGATCCTCGGATTCGCTGACGCAGATCGTAAAGCTGCTGCTTCCCACGCCCGGACGGGCTGTCGATCGTTATCCGACGCGGCGAGGAACAACTGGGGAGCCTCGCCGGCCTCCCAGACGCCCCCATCGGCAGGAGTACTTGACTCTCTTCAAGTAAACTTGTAAAAATATTGTAATTCTAGTCGGCTTGGAAACAGAAATATTTAATCCTGAAACATATGTAATACATTAATAAATAAATAGAGAATATAGGTGAAAAAATATTTTATTTTTCTTTATTTTCTCTCTCTTCTTTCGTTTATTGTTATCTATTAATTAAACCTTTTTTATTAAGAATTACCGAAGAAAGTTTTCAAAACGATCAAGAATAAAACAGAGAGTCGATCTCGTAATACTACCTCGCACGACGTTCGTTACACCAAACGAATTCGGTTGATCCGCATAGCCGTAAATTTAATAACGCAAACAGAATTTTTTACAAGATAAAGGGAACAGGATACAGTACAACGCTTATAATACCCGGTCACGTAAAGCTTTGTGTACCCGGAACATTAGCTTATTCTTTGTTCACTTCTGTGCGAACAAAAAAACGAATACATCCACAGTATAGAACAAATTATACCGGTTGACGGTTCTGTTATATCTTATAACAACTTTATTAAAAAAAAAGGTAGAACATTTTTTTTTTAATTTTTATAATAGAATATTTGAGAACAACAGTTCAACAAAAGGTAGATAGATATCGCTTTATAATTATTCTTCTTTCAGTAAATGAAAGAATTAATAAATGAGACTGTTTTCAACGATTATACGGTATAACTTTTCATTCCTTCTGTGAAAATTAGACGCTAGATCCAAAACGGGTTTCTTAATGCTGCTATTTCACAAAAAATAGCGATTTAACAAAACGAACGTAAACCAAAATGATAAATTAGTGCGTACGAGTAAGAAAATATAAATTTAAATAACGAGTCGCAAACAAACAAGAACGAGTTAAATGTAGTATAAAATTAAAGAGAAGATTATTTAAATGAAAATAGATGATGTGATGTTATGTGACACTACTGAAAGAATACAGATATAATAATTATTTTTAATGTGTTACTTCTCAAGAGAGTGTTACCGATGAAAATAAAGAAATACTAAAAACCTTCAAATTCTATAAGTAAACGTGTACATTACACTTCGCTTAAAAAGTGTAGAAGATCGATTTATTTATGAAGTAATCTAAATTAAAAAAAATCACAGAAACATTTTTTCTTCTATACCTCAATGAAGCGAATCTAAGTCGATTCTTAATACCGAGATCCGAAAATCATAATGAAAATATTGTTTAAAAAATATATTTATTTACTTTTTTTACAACGGTCTGATGTTTTATAATCTACCGTTGGATGACAACTAATTTTTGTTGCTTGTGAAAAAAAAAAACGTTTGCCAGACCGGGACTAGAACCACAAACCTCCGAAAGAATGGCAAAGACGCTACCAAGTTCAGCATAATATATCTATTTTAAATTCTTTTAATATTTACTTTCCCTGCTGAAATTGCACTGCTATAAAGAATAAGTTTAGCGATCGGTTAAAATTTTGGATATTAAGGTTTTTGTAAACGTTGATGTTTCAAGAACTCCTTAGTCCAACAACCGAAAAGAAAGGTTGTAGAAATTTTCAGAAGATACGTACGTAGTTGCCGTGTATTTTTATCAATATCTCCGGACTGGTCGGACATAAATTCTTTAAAACGTCTTAAAAAATGTCTACATACGGGGCGATGACGGCATGACAAAATTAAAAAGGGGTAAGGTTAGTTTTCTCTATTTTGTATTTTTGTTCAGTAATACTACCGTGAAAGTACTTATAGAGTTATTTAAAAGTGCAAAGTTTTAAGTTAATCAAATTTAGAGCTGGAAAGCTATTCAACATTCTTTCGAAATACTTGTTCCGAAGGTTTTACTTCATATCTCGAAAATCCGTCGACCAGAGAGGTTGAAATTTGGCACAAATATTTGACTGTATATAATCTACATTCAGTTTGATTTTTGTCAAGACACTGACAAAGACAAGAAGGCATCACAGTACCCAAATTCTTCTTGTAAACTATCAGTTTTTTTAGCCTTGTTCAATAACACTCAGGCTGACAACTGTCAAGTGATAATTACCCCTAAATAAACAAATAAATACACTTTATTTATAAAGTTTATCCTCAAAAAAACAAAAGGAGATAATGGGATCTGTACTTAAAATATCCATTTTTTTAACTATAATTTTCAAGACTTAAAATTCAACTCGATGAAGACAACATGTAACAATTAAAAAAATCAAGTCCCTCACCCGACTTAAGAATTAAAAATTTGTTTTGAATCTTTTATAACTTCTAATACTTTATACGATGTTGGTAATAAGTTGTGGCTGTTGTTAAAATAATACATTAATCTTTAGCCTTCGAGCAAGGGAGTCAAATAGGGACAAAATGTTTTTATAAGGATTTTTAATTATTTACTAGTTATTCTCTAAATACAGTATAATTTTGATAATGAAAAAGTCACTTGGTGAAAAGAGTCAGTTCAGACCTATAATTTTTAACTAAGAATTATTATTTTTTCTCGCCTCCAAAGTTTGTTTTTGCACGGATAAGCAGTTTTCCCTTCAAATATATTCATACAGTGTTATCTTCATATAATCTTCTACCGGAACTAATTAAATGCAATGCTCTTTATCTTCTAATATATTCCACACCTTAGTTTGATTTACACTGTCAGATGTCTTGGGAACCTCAGGGATTATATTGGCTGAGAATAGTTAAAAAATAAATTTCAATCGAATCACTGGAAACTTGACAAAAAACAATTTGAGATTTGTAGGAAAAAAATAAACAAGAAGTTACGAATTATAGTAACAAATTTAGTTTGAATATTGATACTTTGTTAAGAAAAATAAATTGAAATTTTTGTGAACGACACAACCTTCATCTGTTGATTATGTATGTTAATTAAAAAAGTAGGTAAAAACTTAAAAATAGAAATACGATTTAGTAATTGTTAATCTTGTAATATTTTTCAGTAATGAATTCTACAACAAGAAATCATATCGATTTCTCTTTCCACTTCAATATTTATTTTCACTTTCTACAAATTATTTTTATCTTGTATAAAAAAATAACTTATTTCCTCTCTTAATATATGTATTTATGCATAATTTTTAAGATCATTTTCATCGACAGGTTTATGTAAGTGTTTATACAGAAAAACATAAGACTAGCATTTAATGAAGTTAGTAAATCAAACAATTTTATGTAATCTACTACTATCATGCGCTGAATTATGAATTATTGGTGAATGATAATCATTAACTTAAAGAAATAAACTAATTCAAAACAAAACTTTTAAGACTAAATTTTTAATTCCTAGCACACTTTCTTCTAGAATCGTCTAGTTTGGGCGCTACCAAAAAAATCTCTAATACAGTTACCATTTTATTTGGCCCTTATTTTTTCTTGAACTGTTAAACCTGTTTTCTGATTAAAATTAAAGGTCAACAAACTTTACGGTTTGAACCGTACGATCGACTTTTATTTAAAAAACTTGTTTTAGATTAGTTTTAAACAGTCCGTTACACTTTGTTTATACAGTGCGTTGAAATTCATTGTGTATTTTAAAACGATCTAAAAAATTTTAACCGATTAAAGAAATTATCAGTACTGACACTCTTTGTAATTAACATGATAATTTTCTTTTTAAATTATATAGAAAACTATTAGGATTAAAAGTAGCTTGCATTGTGAGCAGGCTAAAATTTATTAAAAATTAAATTATATAACTCGCTGACCTAACATACAGCAATCTCTGAGTGACCTGCTTCCTAAACATTTATGTACACATGGTGTTGATTAAATCTTAAAATTAGAAGAATTGTTCTTTAAATCCCTGAAGGAAATAAATAACATCTCATTAATTTAAAAATAAAATCGTCATACCTGTTTCTAAGATGCTCAACAAATACTGGCACCGTAATAAGAAGGTAAAGAAACTTAATTATTGTATTAAACCAGGATATTGACAAATTTGTTTGAATTTACACTAATCAACCGCACTGTTCTAAACACTGAGTTTTACATTCCGTGCAAGATAATACTGCATGGATATTAGGTACTATTACCAAATGGTTGCAGGCAACCAGACATGAAAAACTAGTCGATGGCACAGCTGTTCCCAAGAATAAAAAGCATCCTATGATAATCAGCTTATTAGGGAAAGTGAAAAATGAATTTGATCATTGATTTCTTCATCAAGCCAAATATTCTGTCGTATAACAGCACGCCAAGCCCACATAAATGCAGATGAATTCAACCCAACTAATGAGATATTTGCTGTGTTTATTGCAACAGCTGGCTTTATAGTGAACATCATTATTCACATAGAAAGCAGTCCCGTTTGTACATTAGATGTTTTACATGTTTGTTGCTTTAAGATAATTAAAATCAATAAACTAACGTACCTTTTTCTCTGGAAAAAAATGCATTATATAAATTGTGTCCGATCAAAAAAATAAAATAATACTGCACAAGCTAGCAATCAAAATTTTTTTATATATAAAATATATGTTTAAAATAATGCCATGAGACTCTCAGTGTCATTCTGGCTGAACAGTTTTTAAACTAAAATTGGGTACTTCCTTTCACACAATACACTATCAGGGGACGTGAAAAGATGTCTTGCCTTTCTTTAAAGAATCCCTGTTCTTGATAATCTCTTTAATGACTAGAGGAAAAACAACTGGTTAAATCATATGTGGGCAGGTATAAAACTGCTGATGAATAAAAATACTAAGATTCCAATTCTTATCTGGTCAACAGATTAGATAGCAACTGCTTGGAATAGCTTCTGAGCACACCCTCAGATCTAATTCTCCTACCACTCCTTTTCATCATCCTTTACTGTTCTTCCAGTGATATTCTGTGAGTTTTTAGTCAATCGCTGGATCTATGCTAGGGATGTGGCGACCTATGGTTTTGCTATATCTTCTAAATTAGTATGTTTCGGTGCAGTTGGCTTTGTCTATGAAACAATATAGCTTGTGTTTCCTGTACATTAGCAGCTAAAAAAAAAAAAAAACAGTCTGGGGTTGTGTGTTTTTAAAATAAAACTGGAGCCTTCTTATCTGCTCCTTCTACAAACTGAGCTAAAATTTCAAACCGTACTCTTTTGCTGTAAAGGGCTTTACAAAACCAGTCTGCCAAACAAACAATCTCCAGTTTATTTTTTTTACAAAACTATATTTGTTTATCTATACTTTAGTCATTTAAGCCGATAAAATTCATTAAAAAAACTATTTAAGCTGATATAATTCATTAAATTTTGTAAAAATTCGAAATATTACTTCAGCTTGTTGATATTGAACTATACATTAAATATGTACAGCACTAAAAAAAGGAATCGAGTGAAAAGAAGTCTAAAATATAAGACCTATATCATAATTAACGATAAGTTTTTGAAAATTATAGAAGAGACAAACGTGTAGCTACCTCACAATAACATTTCGTTTGATGATGGGATCCAATAATTTACTCTGGAATAAAACTTTAATTTGTTCTTCTCACACAAATCGCCTTGATTTTATCAAGTGATTATGAATTATTGTTATTTATAATCATGAAATTAATAATTGATCATAAAGTTCATTACAAAACACTGATGCGGGTAAGCGCATATGTGAACCGTTCTAAAGCTTCCTTAATAAAACGCAACCTTGTCATCATTAATATTTATTACACTTACATTTATTACCGAATGAAATGTATTATCTGTTGGGAGCTCCCGCAAAAAGTTAAACAAAGTTTTCAAGATAAAAAATGGACTGTTAGTGTTAATCATTAAGACAAAATTAAAAATGTTAATTTATAAATGAGTTTATATTTACGAATGTGAAATCTCTGCTAAAAATAATTATCAGTTATTCTCAACAAAAAAAAAATTAAAAATATATATGTATATCCATCATTATTACCAAACTAGACCACAGTACTCTTCATACAACTTGATACAACACTTTGACTCACACAAAAGAACCTTTTTATGCTTCCAGCATTCTTTTTAATAAATTACCGACCGTTTAAAAAATCTTCCCACCAATTTATTTAAAATACAAGTACAATTACAAGATTTTTTTTTACAGAGAAAATATTACCTTGTCTATGAAATTTAAATAAACCGATCAAAGAATTAAACTACAGTTTGTATATCTCTATTCGAGTACATAAATTAGTGCCCGAATAATTTTCATCACCTTCTGAATAGTGATTTATTTTGTGGTTATTTTTATATTTACTACATTCATTCACGTGCAAGTATTTATCTTAATATTATTTTACGTGTTTATATTTTGAACAATTAATATAGACGCATCTATTTTTTATTTTATAATTAATTATGTATTTTCTACCACAGTTTCTCTTGATCCATCCAGGCAAATGCCGGGCCAGTTTCTTTTTCCTATTTACGGATTACCAAATCTACCCTCTCTTTTTTAAAATATATCGTTATACTATGTACAGATCAGAATAAAAGATTTATTTATAAGATCACGATACATATGTAGTCCAAAATCGTGGTTAAAATATAGTCTTAAGATGGAAATAAAAATTATAAAGTTGATTAAAAAAAACACATTTTTTCCTTCTGTAACAGGTTACAGCTGCGCTACTCATATTCACAGTTTCACGTATGGGATGGGCATCTCAAGGGGTAATAACTAACCATAATTCACAGAATAGAAACTCTATAGAAACTGAAACACAAGAAAATCCAGAGGGTTATTATGCGTTTATTGAATCATCCAAAATGGAGCCTCCACAAGTGAGACCACCTCCTTATTTCAAATCAAGTAGGCTCTGTCCAGGTATGTTCCAAAATTTCACTAATTATTAGCAATAATGAAAAAAATTTTTATCAGACTGATACGTAGAGTATGGATAATGAAAAAATATTATTATGTAAATTAGTGAATAAAACAGAATGCACTATTAGAATTTAGTAAGAATAGTCAATTCGAACATTAATAACATAATGATAAAAATGTTTAATAAAAAAATTTGTGAAATTAAATGTTAACATACAATGGAAGTGAAGCATTAGATTAATTTATTTTATTCTAACTGAATTGCAAAATGACATCCTTTAAAACGAATAAAAATAGAGATTTATTTGAAGCACTATTATTAAAATAGTTATCCATAAAAAAGAATGAATTGAAAATCAGTTAATATAGTTAACGAAGTCAAATCTGGAATCTCCAGAATCAAAACAGATTAAATAAACTTTATTAATTTGACTGTTATTTATAAAGAATGTTATTTCTTTTTATTTAATGTATTATTATGTTTAATAAAAAAAAATTACTTCCTGTTAATAAAATAACAGGAAGTAATTAACTTTTTCTTTTACTATTATGAAGCAAAACAATTTACAGCATCAAGTATGGAGAAATTTTTCAAAAGAAAAATCAACAAGTAAAAAAATTAACTACAAAGAAAAGAGAATTTATTCAGGAACTATTACAACTGAAAAATAAGTGCATATACCCAAATTTAAAGAAAATTTCAGAATTTTGTGACGATTAAGAACTAATCTTTACCGACTTTAAAAAAATGAACAGTTTTTTAATATGAAAGCGGAAAAAGAACTACTTTTGCAGTGTACAGAATAATATTTCAGTCTATGAGAAAGAACCTTACACAACTTCAGTTTATATTCTTGATTAATTACATGATATAAAAGACCTTCTGAATGATGTACTAAAAATTAAATTAAATTAATTAAATAAAACTAAAATTTATCCATATTCATTTAATATGCGCTTAAAAAAATTCTCAACTATTTATTTATCAATTAATGCGTTGAAATTAATAATTTTATAAATGATGTTAACATAGTCATACATTATAATTTCTTACAATTATTATTTTCGTTTATTAAAATGTAACATAACTTTTAACCTTGTAATATTGTTATGATAGAACCCCCTTAAACCTCCCAGGTAAATAATAGAGCAGTTTTTTTTGTTTTTTGTGGAGCATAATTAATTATTATTTTCTGATCTAAATAGAATAGTTATTTATTATGGAAGACTTAAGAATGAGAAGAAGGTTGTGGCGGTTATTCAAAAGATCTTGTTTTAATCCTTTGAAAGCAGATATTTCCATTTGTTATAAAAACCTCTGAGACTCATAATGTTGTTGCTTAAAAGAATGCGAGTCTATGCAATAGAAGCTGCTACATTAGGAGCAACTTAACTAAGTGGAGCAAAAACTAGGGAACTATTCCTTAAAAGAGAGTTAAAACTATTTTAGCAATTTTTGGAAGCACCAATTGACTACTTTCAAATGTCGAAAAAGTAACAAGAATTTTGAAATTTCGCGGGTTGTATTAATCTGATTCTCGGGTTTTTTGTGTTGTACTGGTAAACATGTCTGAAGAGTATCTGTACATTTTTAGCCATATTGGATGTTTAGTCTGTTGTCAGCTATCAAAAGGATCACAAGACATGTTATCCTTTTGATATGATCGGTGATTTTTTATTTGAATAAATAATGGGTCAGAGAATTTGTATTAAATTTTGCTATAAGAATGGAATAAAGTGTAGCAATGTTTTAAAAATGTTAAATATTGCTTTTAATGAGTCTGATATGAGTAAAGCAGGGATTTACGAGTGGTATAAGCGTTTCCAAGAAGGTCGTGAAGACGTTGAAGATGACAAGCGCCCCGGACATCCCAGCTCATCAACAACTGATGAAAACGTGTTAAAAGTGAAAGAAATGATTATGAATGATCGCTAAATCACAGTCAGAGAAGTCGCTGATGATGTTGGGATAAATACTGGCTCATGCCGTGAAATTTTTTCAGATGTTTTGGGCATGAAAAACGTGTGGCAACAAAATTTGTTGAATTTGAAACAAAAAAAGCAGCAAATGGAAGTTGCTCAGGATTCCCTAAATGAAGTCAACAACGATGCAGAACTACTGAAACATGTCATAACAGGTGATGAAACATGGGTTTACGGATATGATGTCGAAACTAAGCCTCAATTGTACCAGTGGAGGCATTCTGGATCACTAAGACCGAAAAAAGCTCGACAAGTACAGCCGAATATGAAGGTCACCATGTTCTTCGACTTTAGCGGCATAGTGCATCATGAGTTCTTGCCATAAGGTCAAACGATCAATAAGGATTAACGCAGTTCAATGCCGTTTGCGTGAAGCAATCCAAAAAATATGCTTGGATTTGTGGCAAAACAATTCGTGGCTTTTGCACCACAATAATGCGCCTACTCACACTTCATTGATTGTTTGTCACTTTTTAACCAAATACAACATTGTAATGAAACCCCAACTGCCATATTTGCCAGACATGGCCCTGTATGACTTTTTTTATTCCCAAAAATAAAGAGAATCTTAAAGGGCTGTCATTTTACTAGCATAGATGAGATTAAAAGCGAATAGCTGAAACAGCTAAACACTACTCCAAAGATCGAGTTCAAGAAGTGTTTCAGAGATTGGAAAAAGTGCTTGCATAAGTGTATAATATCTAATGGGAACTATTTTGAAGGGGGTAACATTAAAGTAGACGAATTAATAAAATTCTTTCCAAAAAACAAAAACTCTTGTTACTTTTTGAACACACCTAGTATACCATATTCTCTTTTATTCATATCTTAGCGACCATTCACTGGCATATTTTAACATTTATAACTCAATGTAGTGAGAGCAGTGAATTTTTTACGCAATTGATCTATACTGCAACTTTTAGCAATGTTTATAACTAGAAATCTGTTTGTCAACCTGTTTAGTCTCTACACTCCAAAAATTCTATAGTTTCATACGTGTGTGTCAGGTTTGTTCACCATGTTACTCGTATATCTTCTTTATACGTGGCTATGGCTTTTACTTCTTGTAAATTAAATTTACAGTGAAGTACAAAACATTACAGAATATCAGAATATTTTGCAACAGTTCCAAATTTTATTTGGTCAACAATTGCAATTCAGTCAACAATGTAAAATAGTAGAAGCCAAAAGCCAAGTTTTCATACCAGACAGTTCTTAATAAAATATCATTCATCAGAAAATACAAAAATAAAGTAAACAGGTACAATCATTTCATAACTTCAGGTAAAACTAAAGAGAGAAGGAAAACATAAAATATATGTAATACGTACATTAACATGATGCATTGATGTATAACAATTTTAAATGCAAGTATGGAAACAGGGCATGGTAATATAACAAGAGAGCTAAGAGTTTGTTTTTGAGTTTATTGCAACTTGATAATAGATCTGTTATCTGCTTCAATGGTAAAATTATATTCAAATTCCAGAGACACACATTACACAACAAAATTTGTCCTAAAAAAATATTGACTTAATATATATTTTTTGATATGAAAAAAATATAGTTTTCAGAACTGTACGTAGTTTTCAAGAAAACTGTTATAAAGTCCAAAAAATTTTATTCATAAGAAAAGTTTTTTAAGTTTAACAAAGAAAAATTCACAAAATTTAACAAAATCTATTTTTATAGAATACATATCCTGAAATTATTCATTTCTTCATGAGATATTCTATATTGTTGCGTGCCTGCGGCTCAATCAGGCTATTGAGAGGTTAACAAATGAAAATGTTTATATATTACAATTTATTAGTTAAAGAACACAAGTAAAACAATACAAATCAATAATAATAACAGATAAATAAAAGAAAGCTCACAATAATAATTAGAATAATGACAATAATAGCAACAGTAAACAATAATAATATTAAATGTCAATAACAAACAAATAATCATAAATGTTAATAGTAATAATAAACAGAGATTACAAACAAGACAGAATTTAATGTAATTGTCAGGATTTATTCACAGGTGGATAAATAATGAAAACCAGAATTCAGTCTCATTGACAAAAGACATTAGCATAACACTACATGGACATTAGGAACATAACACATAACACACAGCACATAACACTAGATCATTTAACCACTAGTCTTGTATTAACAACAATAGTACAATAGATAAGACAAGTATAAAGTTCTTTCACAACAAATACCTTTGCTTTTCACAAATAAAACTACCCTAACAATTTACAAATGAAATTTAGTACATTCACTTGTAGTCTTATAGTAACTCACAGAATCATTTCTTGTTTTCTTGTAGTGGAATTACTTGTGCCGTCACCTTAATCCACTGAATTTGCATAATAACTACTCTATTGTAGCACTTTCATCCCACAGACTGACATCATAATGTCTCGCTGGACTGATTCACAGAACTCACATCTCACTCTCCTCGCAAAACTGATTTTTAACTGGTCTTCCCCAGAGTATTTATACTCCTATCTTCTTTACCTGGCGGACCAGACCCAACTCAAAGTATGAGAATGATCGATCAAGCCCTTTTGTTCCCATGCATTCCTAATCTAGGTCTGGTATATCTTCTCATGAAAGGACATCTGTTTATTGTGAGTCAGAGGGCAGTATTACAAAAGATGAATGTTAAACAGACCTGTTACCTTTACTAAAAGGGTTTCTTTTAGTCCTTTCTGGATTCCTCCAATTATTATATTTTCTACTACTTTCTTCTTAATTGGCAGGAATCTGTTATTCAGGTCCATTACACCGGTCTTGTTACAATATAATAAGTATATTTAATTTGTTCACAAAAATGTATTCAAAAATCTTTATAATGAAAGAAATTTATGATAATATAAAAAATGTACAATATTTTACAATTTCAGGAGTAAGTATAATATTTTACAATATTTCATTTATAATTTCAGGAGTAAGTAAATCTCATATCAAAACTCTTAACAACCTGTGCGGTGATCTGAACAAAGGATTTATTCCAATGAATCCAATGAGGCAAAATATATTTGGAACTCCTTATCCATTGTAAGTAAATAAAGAAATTTCAATAACTGAAAACACTTAGAAAGAAAATCTAGTGATATAATGAAAAAATAAATTAATGTATTTATCAAAACTGAATTAGATGTTATGAGATAGTTTTAAGAATTAAAACTTTAGTCGGCTTTCATTAGCATCAAAGAAAATATAGTCTTTTTGAGACATAATACAGTCTAACAGTTTAGTTGCAAAGTACATCCTGAAATCCAATAATAAAAACTTTATCTTGCTTTATAAGCACATTATGGAACATCACAGTCTTTCATTGCATTACACATTAGTCCTGATTACCTGCTACAGCAAATAGCATATTTTCACTTTCATAATTTTAGAAATATTTCTGCCTGACTTTAATAAAGAAGAATATCTTCTGGATTAATTGATGAAACAGTGAAAAATTATGGACTTTGAATCGGGATTAAAGATGATGGCAAAAAAAATATTTGTAATCTGTGGAATGCATTGTCCATGAATGGCTTTGATCCCTTAATCGATAAAAAAGTCATTAACACAACTAGAGATAACAAAAAGAAGAAAAATTAGAGAGAGTATTATGTTTAGTCTTGAACCAGCGGGTTTAAGACTAATAAATTGAGATATTTATCGATTTATACTTATATATAAGTATACTTATAAGCATATGTATATACTATAAATTAGGACTATGTATATACTGAATTAGGACTGACCAATATAGAAACAGCTACATTGTTACATATTAATATAAAACATCAGCTGTTAACAAGACTAGCTGAATATAGACAAATTCATTTATTTTATAATGAGTAAGAACTATATAGATTATATATTTATTTACTTTTATAAATAATAAGGACAAGATGAAACATGAGTCGTAACATATACTGCCCGTCAAAAAAAAATAAGATGATTTTTTTTTATATAAAACAATGAAATATGGCAAATAATAACATTAATAATCATTGATTTGCATCACAATAAGTTATGTAGATGATTGGTTATTTTATTTTAACATTATAATTGTGAATGAATTATACAATTTGTAGATAATAAGTACATAATATAACCTACAATATTGTATTTTAACAATAATAACAAATATTAGTTTATGTAATTACTAAAAATCTTACTTTACATGACTTCACTAATTATGCTTATCACACAAGTAACAATAGTGTAACTAAATTAATAAATAAGAAATTATCAGTTTAAAATTATATTCACAAGTATTAAAATAATTGTTACAATCATGTAATAAATAATAGTTACAGTGCTCAAAATATCTAAATTTGGTTTACCAACCATATTTTCTTGTATATTTTAACAGTATAAATATATATATTGATCAAAGTTAATGATCTGAATATTTCCAAATATACCTATCATCATATAGATCTAGGATTTCTTTTAATGTGTTGTTCATGTGTATAGAGTGAAGATGTATCCAATGGCCGTTATATAACCCGTGCCATTAATAAATGGTACCAGTGATAATAAATTATCACTGGTGTCTATTGCACCTAATACATATATAAATAAGTATAATGTATATGTATTTGACCTAACTTCTTGATTAGATGATTTTTGGTTATTATTGGTAATAATCGAAAATCATCACAGCAACTGTTATAATTTACTTTCTATAGTACATAAATCTTCTTCGACTTGTTCACGATCCAATGATAAAACAGCATGGTCAAAATTCATTACAAGTTTTGACTGAATGGTCATATTTGCCTTCTAAATCAAGAAGAGTCCTTACCTTAATTTGCAAGGTGTGAATATCACCTTGTGAAAAATCACATTTATCAGTAAATATGCCTATTCTAGTTATAGAGGCCTATTGGCTGACCCTCTATGTCTTATTAATTGCTCTTTATCCATTATAATATTAATAGCATAAATTAACTATGTAAATTAAATGTTATTACATTAATGATAAAACAATATAATTTAAATGTAAGATAAATTAAAAATGATATTACATAATGATGATGTAGATATAAATTGTTGCGAGCCCTTTTATCGTATGAAATTTGTTGGATATGAAGATTCATCAAATATGCAATCAGCATTATGAAATGCAATTTTATATTTTTTGTCATATCGTGTGATTAATAATTCTAATGCAATTATATAATTTTCATTTGTTATTGGCAGATTTTTAATGATAGCTAAAGCTTCATCCTTCAAAGAAGAATGTAAGTAATGTAACTTTTGAATATTGGTTAGATCATTTCTAGTATGTATCAAATCATTAAATATATTAAAATAATACCTTCAATCTAAAACATTACCTCTAAGTAAAGATATATTAATGGTTTCCATTGGCACTGTTTCCTGTATTCACTTGCGTGTTTCAAGTGATTACAAATTAGGAAGACAGAAAACTATGTAATCTTTGATTACATAGTTTTGTAATCATTACATATGGGATGATACAGCAACATCCAAAATAATGAAGATATTATAAAAGGGCACAAAGTACAATATTCTATATATTAAAAATGGCATTAAAACAGGAAAGCTTGGGTACACTGTTTTACACGTGTAGTCATAGATTTCTTAAAAAAACATTTTTCATAAAATTATCAATAATTTTAATTATATTTTTATTTAATACTCTCACATTAAAATCTGATTACTCAACATCTATAATCTCTCAAGACTTCCATCCTATTTCAGTATTTCAAAGCATAGTTTTTAATATTTTAGTATTTTAAAACTTAAAAATATTTCAATGCAACAAGCTATGTGAGGTAAATACATATTACTTTATGTTGAAGATACTTACATTTCTGCCATGATTCATATAAGAATCATTATTGCATTTTTATCAAGCAACCACATAACATTACTGAAGTAATAATTTCATTAAAGTATTACTTTTAATAGTATTTTATTTCAAATTTTAAGATAAGTATAGCAGAGCAATTTTAACAAGGCGCTTTTTACTCTACTTACAGCCATACATTTGCTTCCCTCCACAAGCACCTTGCTATAACTGCTCGGCTATATCTGTTTAATCACAAGCTTTATCTTGTAGTTATATTTTTATTTAATAGTATTCTCTCTATGGTGTCAGTATATCTTAACCAGTATTACTTACTTAAAAACTATAATTTTTTCTATATAGATTATTTTTTGTTCATAAATTTAGTGATATTATTAAAAATAAAACACTGGAGTTCCTAAGTAGAGCACTTCCTATATTGCAAAGAGATGAAACATTACCAAAAGTAGCAAAGTATCAACAAGCAAGTGAACAACCTTTCTACCATGATATGGAGCCAATGTCTGGAACCTCGTAAGTTATTTAAATAATCTCAATATAATATTCTGTAATAAATATATTTTAATAATAAAGAACCCAAGCGCCTGTCATAAATTTCAAAAGATCTGTATAATTTAGAGCATAAAAAAATTATGAGGGCATCACATGACTTCCTTGTATGCCTATTAAATTATATATACACATTATTTTTAATATGAAAAGTACATAAAATTTTATTTCATTAACTTCTGATATTTTTTTTTATTGTTATTATTGAATTATTAATAGTAAAAAAAAGTGTTTACTATATCAGAGGTTAATAATTATTAATAAATCAATATATTTAAATTTAAGAAAAAATTATAAAAAAAGGAAGGAGATGAAGTCTGATTCAAACCGTTGTGCGTTCCCCTTCTAATATCCAAATATTTCATTAATTAAAATATTATTTCACTATAACTCTGAAACCAATGTGAAAATATCTACCACTTAAGATATATTGTTGAAAAGCTCTCAATGAGGGCTTATGACCGCAGTTAAGAAAAAGTCCAAAATCCAAATATTTTTGGATTTTGAGCTTTTTTGGACACTTTTGGTTCAGTCGACTGAAATCAAAAGGGAAGGTGCACAATTAGATGTTAAGACTGTCCTAAATCCAAAATTTCAACATCCTACGGCTAATTGTTCTTGAGTTATGTGAGATACATACATACAAATTTACAGACATCACGCCGAAACTAGCCAATCAGGGATGGTCAAAATGGATATTTCCATTGAAATCTGAAAATCAAATTTTTTATAATTACAATAATTCCTTTATTTCATACAAGGAAGGAATGCTAACAGATTTAAACCTGGGAAAATTAAAATTTAACTCAGAGGTGCTACCAATCTGCTTCAGAGTTTAGGAATTCAGTTCTATTCATAATTTATTTCCATTGTAACAATATTTAATACCTGCACCTAGAAAAAATACAGAAGATAAGAGCATGTAGAGCTTGTACCACCCAGACAAAACAATGGTAATAAGTGTATCACCAGACCACAATCTTAATCACCATCTTGTCAGAGGCAATCATTTTGTGGGTTAATTCCCATCCTCATTCTTTTTCTTCAAAAAATGCCATATGAAATGGGTTTACCACCGCCTTCATTCCACCTGCGATATTATACTGAAATCTTCTGTAGAGTTAACTACAGAAGATTAGCTGCTTCTGAACTTCACTGGGTATCCTTTGCCATCGCTATTCTTCCTTTTATTTCCATTGTCATCATAGTTCCTAAATATCTGTAATTTTTTAGGTTTTTTATTCTTTCTACATTTGTCCTTACCACTAACTCCTTTTTGTTGTTACTTTCATTTAGTTTAGCTTATATTTATTTTCATTACATTCTCTTTCATTTCTTTCTTCAAGTAAGTTAACAATCTTTGAAGCACTTGTGCACCAGCAGCTAGAATTATATCAGCAAACCTTATAGATCTTATTTTTTGTCCACCTATATTTATTCCTTCTCAGCTTTCTTCTAATAAATTCCTTACCACATCTTCAATGTAAATGTGAAATAAAGAAGGAACATCCTTGCCCAACACCTTGACCTTCATACACCCACTTAGTCACATTCTTGTTTACTTTAATTGCTCCAGTTTGTCTCATGTTTAATTCTAACTATCCTTTTGTCCATTCAGCTTTTTTCTCTTGAAGAATCTTAATTTGTTCCCATTTGACTATCAAATGTCTTTTCTAAATCTATGAAACATAGACTCCTCTCTCTTTCTCTCTGGATATTTTGCTCCAATCATCCTTACTAGTTCAATTCCATCTCTGGTTTCTTTTGCTTTCCTGAAGCCAAACTCTTTCTCCCCTGCGTTCTCTTTTATTATTCTTACCAACATCTAGTTTAGAATATTTTTCTCTGACTGATAAATCAATCACCAGAGAAGCTTGTATGTGAGAATATGAGTATGGAAATTTACGGTGCAATAAAAATGCCATGCTGACTGGGATTTGAACCCAGGACCTTTAGATGAAAGGCCAAGACGCTGCCACCCTTTTTACTATGGCCTTTTTCATTCTCATCTAGGTCTATCACCATTTTCATTTTCCTTTTTTCTTTCTTTAATCGCTTAAGCTAGTATTTCTTCCATTGTTTTCTCATCTAATTTCTTTAGTTTTTTTAAACTACCATTCCATCTTTTAACTACTTTTGCTTTCTCTACTTTCTGAAGCTATTCTTATTTTGGTAGCACATGATCACTACTGAGATCTGCACCTGATAATCTGATGAATTTCAGAACAATATTCCCATACCTTTCATCTACTAAGATATGGTCTATTTGACAGCAAACTTTCTCCCCGTATATCTCCTCCTTTTATGATTTTTGAACCAAGTATTGTTTATAAATAATTTTTTTTTTCTTGGTAAAATTCTACTAATCTGTTCCCCCTTCCATTCCTTACCCCTAAGCCAAATTTTCCTACCACACCTACATCTTCTATAACCAATAACAATCTTCACCTTCTATAACGCAACATTCCATCAGTACATTATGGCAGTCCTTTTCAGATTTTATTATATCATCAAAATTCTCAAACATCTCTACAGTATCTTCTTCCAATTGAGATCATTGGGACCATTTGAGATCAAAACAGGACCACACCAAGGCGATAGACTCTCATCACTATTATTCAACTGCGCTCTAGAAATGTAATGACTCAAAAAATGCCCCCAAAAGTGAAAATAGGCCGAAAAATCAAAACAAACTGCCTTAGTTTCACCAACTTGGCACTGCTAACAAACTACATCGATGATGTTAAATCACAGATATTAGAACTTCAAAACATTGCAAATAAACCTGCCTCAAAATATCACTTGCAAAGACAGAAATTATGCTCTAAAAACCAACACGATTAAAAGAAGAAAACATAAATGGTAATAAAATCAAAATAGTAACCCGATTTAAATACCTCAGAGAAAAGTTTTTTTAACCTAAATTAAAAAATCTCAATCCAAATAAAAAGAAACAAACTAGCTAAAGCTCAAAAATTAACCTGGCACATTTACAATAAAAAATGTTTATCAGTAAATGTAAAAATAAGACACTGCAACACAGTTACAAAACCAGAAGCCACTTATGCATCAGAAACTCTTTCATCTGAACAATCAAAGACAGACTCCAGAAAATCAAAAAGAAAAATTGGAAGAACCTGTATCAATAAAAAGTACCAGAAAGACGGGCAGTGGTGAATCATGTCTGACAAAGTCGAGTACAAAGAATTAGAACCCATCACTGATACCATGCATAAGAGGAGACTAGGATTCTTTGGACATATCATGAGGCTGAAAGATTCAAAACTTCTGAAACAGCTAGTATAGTGTAATCTCGACTCGAAAAACACCAAGACAGGATGCAGATGGATCAGAGAAATAAGAGAGGGATCTGAAGGAAATTGGCATTACACCAGAGGGCACCAAAGATAAGATAAAATTAAACAAGAAATTTGAAGCCAACTGTGAAGAACATTTTCGTTATTACTGTCATAGCCTAAAATTTTTATATCATTTTTTTTCTTTTGCAATACCCTTTAAAATGATGTCTCAGAAACCTACGTTTTTCATTTAAAATGTTTGAGTTGCTTTCCCTATGGGTGAAGTGGTCTAACAAAAAATATATCATTTCAGAATAGGTACATTTGCTAAATTTCATTTTTCCATGTTTAACAGTTGAAAAGTTATTTAAGTATTTCCATACTTCATGAAAATTCTCTATGTATTGTTTTTATTATATATGAATATAATAGCTATTTGAAACAGCTGAGATGTTAAAAGCAACACGATTTTTTTAGGTTCCTTTCTGAGGTACTTCAAACACCCACAGTCACCATATCAGAAGATCTTTGACATGATTCGTACTAAATTTTATTTATCTTCTGAGAATATTCTATTGATAAAACCTTCCCAAGGGTGAATGCTTGCAGATAATAATTTTGAAAGATATCATGTTGTGTTACACAATTTACAAATGAATAAGTACTTCACTATACTAAGCTAAGTTCATCATTAAAAAAAATACAATTATAATTAGTATTAGAAATTATAATTATTTAATACAAATTATCACAATTATTTAACTAATAACTGTTAATTAAATTATTATAATTATTGCAATAATTAATTCTTTTTATTTAGAAACAAAAATTCATAACTCAGAAATTAAACTTTTCCAAGGCATTATTCAATTTCTTAAGATAGTTGAAATATAAACATGAGAATCAGTTCATGTAGAAACGCTTCTCAGTCAGTTTTTCCAATAACTTATTCGACTACCTTTGTCACAGGAAGTTGTAGCACTTCCACACTCAAATTAAACATGGGTTACTCGTATCGTGAGTGATAACACTACTGCAATAATCGTCACGTCTTTTGTTAAAAAGAATTTCCTGTACTAAGGATAACAAAATTACCTAACAATTTTTTTAATTGTTTCATTTCAAGACTGAGCCATCAGCAGGAAGAAGGTCATGCTAACCATTTTTTTTGGCTTTATTGGAAGACTTCATGGAAAAAGGGACTGCAATCAACAGCCCGAGTTAAAATCAATTGTTGGAAAACAAGCAGAAGCCAACAATTTGCAACAAACACTGAGGTCTATTGTTGGAGAGGGTATTGTTGCTGCTGCATGACAATGCCCTTCCCCATACGCTTGCCGTACCATTCAAACCATCAACAAGCTGAATCTAGAGTTGCTGGAACACCCTCCTTACAGCCAAGGTCTGCTCCCTGCTCCCTCTGAAATCTGTTTGGGCCACTCAGGAATGTTTTGCAAGGTCGTCAATTTTCCACAGACTTAGATGCGAGAAAGCAGTGCAAAAGTTGCTTCACGACCAACCAAAAACCTTCTTCTTATAAGTAATATGTAAGCTTATGGACGGCTGGACCAAATTCTTTGATAAGAAGGTGACTATGTAGAAAAATTGTGCACATATTGAACCCCTATCTTTGTGTAAATAATTTTTACAATGAAAAGTATAAATAATTTTTGATTCGGACTTGTGCAAGAGATTTTTATATATTTCTTGTTTATCATCCTACACCCTCATAATTTCTGACAAGCTCAATTGATAATTACATCAGTTTTATGCAGCATCTATATATTATATGCATTTATGCTGTATTAACCAATTCAAATAAAAAGAATATTTGTTCATTATACAGTCTAACAATTTTTTTTTAAATGTTTTATTTTTTTAATTGCAGGACTGTTCACAGAATTAAGAGAGAAGAACCATCTGAAAATCAAGAACAACAACCAAGAGGGACCAGCGACTTTATTGATGGTCTTAATCTACTACGAAGTCTTTTTGCCGGTCAGATAAATGAGACACATAGGCAAGCAAGGAAATTTTGTGAGAACAGTGGAGGAGTGTAAGTATCCCAAAATAGTAACAATGGAAAACTTTGATTTTTGTTAAAAAATATTAAAATAAACCGGGTTATGACTTTTTATTCATTTTTTTAAAATTGTAAATATCTTTGATAACCAAATTTGTAAAAAATTCACCTGAAAAGAGAAAGTGAACATTTTATATAACTAATCGGTTAGTTGCATCTGCACAAATCAAATGCATCATGATACTGCAACTTCCTGGTCCAGATTTAGGTAAATGAAGTCTAATTAATCTGCATTAAATACCTATAAAACTATTACAGTCAAATTTAGGATAGTGATAATTTGTGAATGTAGATTGATATAACCCGATGACACACAATTATTGTAACAACAGACTGAATAAGGTTACTGATTCATTATGATGCAACCAATTAAATAACATTAGTAAAGGAAATAAACATAATTAACTTCACATTACATTATTTATTTTTAATTTTCAGAAATTTTGGAAGATCTAAGAGTAAAACATTCAGTAACTTACAGAATAAAAATATCAGATGCTCTAGTACAGTATATCAAATTTAAACTAATATGCACTGTTTAAACTAATATGCACTGTTACTGAAATTTTTGGAAAAATTAATATTTAAAAAATATCTACTTACTGTTAACATTTTTAAAAAATGGAAAGCTTTTATTATCATCATAAGATTATCTACACTAAGGCAAGTCTTGCATTTTCAGTTTATCTTTTACCATCCTAAGGCAAATTTTCAGTTTCTCTCTGCAGTGTAAGAAAATGCAATCATGAAAAATTGTTTCATTCAGTTTACCTAAAAATGATAAATTGAATCCACATCCTATAGTTTTCAGAAACTATAAAATGATTTCAAATATCTTTGGTTTTAATTACTAGCAAAGATAAGTATATATCAGCCCAGTTGCACTATCAAACAGTTATGCCAGCCATTTATTAAATAGTTATATTTTCTGTAAAAATATGAACACTTTCTCTTCTATCTTGCATCACGCCTGTCTCCATTCTCTTCTTGTATTTTCAGCAAAACTTTTGAATTTTTAATGCTCACATTTACTTTCATTTTGTCAATAATTTTTTATATTTTCTGACCTCTCTGCTTTCCACCTTCAACTGATGCTTCCAGTTCTGTCTTAATCAATCCTTCTCCTTTCATGAAATTTACTGGTCAAATAGCTTTCATATTCTAAATTGTTCTAATTAAGCTCCTATTTTTGTTCTCTCTCCTCATGAAGTCATTGTATTTCATTTAATTTTTTTCAACTCCCTCTATATTCATATTTTAAATCCCGCCAGCCTATACTTTTCCTATGCTTATTAGTCTACATTTCACATACATACAATAAATACGTTGAAAAAAAAACATACAATAAACGTTTTTAGCTCTGTTGACAAAAAACTACTTTATTTATCTACGAGTACACACTATCACTTTTCCTCAAGTCTGACTATTTTACTACATAATAGCAGTTTCTTTCTATTACATCCTTCCTTAACAGCTAAGAAAAGGCTACTGTTTTAATTCTTCATTTTTTTATATAAAATTCCTCAGCTTTTTGTCTCCTACCTCATTACTTATTTCTTCTAGAAATAAATTTATTAAAAAAACTGTTATATGAGGGACTGTTTTTTTTTTCAACTTCTGATGAGCTATAAAAAAAGACACATTGACATAACAAAATGATTTTATTATTAAAAGTTGAGTACTAACTAACTTATTTTTCTACATAATACACAAAAGGATTGAGGCATTTGTCGTATCGTGACACCAGCTTTCCAATCCCCTCTTCAACTAAGTTTGTTGCCAGTGAGCTAAGGTATGTCTTGACAGCCTCCTGAAGTTCTTTGTTGGTGGCAAAGTGTTGTCCACCCAACCGTGCCTTCAATTCTCGAAAGAGGTGAAAATTGCTAGGTGCTAGGTCTGGACTATATGGTAGATATCGAAAACTTCGTACTTGAATTGTTTGAGGAGGTCTTGTGTCACGTTGGCCCAGGCAATCGTGTATCAAAACCACATCGGACAAGAGCATGCCTCTTCATTTGTTCTGGATCACTCTGCAGGGGGCAACATAAAGGTTCTCAATAAACTTCCACCAACAAGACACTTTTATGGTCCCAAAAAATTGTAGCCCTTGTTTTCCTGTTATTCAGTGTCTGTTTGAACTTTTTCAGCTTGTTTGTAGAAGTGTGCATCCACTGCTTAGACTGTTCTTTGGTTTCTGGATTGCCACCACACTGGATTCAAGTCTCATCGACAATAACGACAAACTAAAAACTCTTTCCCCTCATTATCATGACGCGTAAGAAACATTAAGGCTGACACTATTTGCTGCACTTTGTGATCATCACTCAGCATTTTTGGAACCCAACGTGCACACAGTTTCTGGTATCCCAGGTCTTTAGACACATTGTATACAGAAAAGACCTTGAAATTTTTGGAATTCTACAGAAAGTTCATTTATCATAAACCTCAGTTTGTCGCGGACAAAATCATCAACACGCTCAACCTGGTGTACAGCAGTGACAGACTTGCATCCTTGCCTACCTTTATCGTGGACATCCATTCACCCTTCTTTAAATTTCCTACACCATTCCCGTGCACTAACATCACTCATAAAGTTTTCACCATATACTAGGATCACTCTGCAATGGATTTCATCAGCACTTATGTCCTTCTGCTTGCAGAAAACGTATCACACTTCATAACTCACACTTGGCAGAGTATCGATCATAGCAGCCATGTTCAATTGCCTATAGCTCAGCTAAGATTGATGCAATGGCAAAGGTTGTGGCAGCACGATCGCACAAAATGCAGACCTGGATCCTGCCTATCTCTTGCTTACTTAGATACATGATCGGAGGTTGAAAAAAAATAGACCTCGTAAAATCTTATTCAATCTGTTGTTTCAAAATGTATAGTTTTAAATAAGTGCGTATTCACATTTTAATAACATTAATATATTACTTGTTCCCTACATTTATATGATTACCGGTTCACACATTCCTTAAAACTAGTTATCAAATATTTTTACTTCAAGAAATAATTCCTAATTTATGTGGAATGCAATAGATTAATTAAAATGTAATACCGTTATTCAAAGAACACAAGTTGGGTAATAATAATCTTAAAGTTATCGGTGTGTTAAAAATAAAACAATAATCACTAGCTTTTTTTTATCAACAGGCTCTGCATGTTATACAAACTCATTCAAGGAGGAGCTATTTCAATGAATGGAATGGCAGAGAGAAGAGATGATGGCATTCCAGATAATATGCTACGTCGAGGGGATATTGGCAATACATTAACAGCAGATCGTGGACCTGAAATCAGTGGACCTCCAACTCCTTGCCCTGCTAAAGTTGAATATGCAACACCAGTATTTGCACGTAATTACCAAGGAATCTGGCGTTATGTAGTACAAATCCCGTATGAAGGATATTTTACACAGACAGTTGAACTTACTAGATGTTTGTAAGTATGTAAACCATAATAATTACGCATGAAAATGACACTTAAACGTGTTCTGTAACAAATATTTACTGTGCAAAACAAAACGGTTACTTACTTAATATAAGTCTATGTTTTGAAAAGAAAGGTGTCACATTTAATGGACTACTATGCCAAATTTTATTTTTTTAATTTTTTAAGATCAAAACTAATTTTTTTTTATATAGCATAAGAATATTTCTTTCATAGCCAAACTCAAATGCAGATGGCTCACATTACAAATTTTCATACTGCATTTCCTTCAAGTAAGTTGACATCACTAGGATCACAAAAACATTCAAATATTTCTAAAAAATTATTAAAAGACCAGTATTATTAGTAATCACAAATGATAATAATTATAACTAATATAAATTATAAACAAACGATGAATTTAAGTTTGATATGACGACATCTGAACTCCAAAGAAGTTGATGTAGTATGCATATGCTTAAAGGAGAGAGATGAAATAAGATAACTGAGATTAACTTTGATGATGAGTCGATATTTATTAAATGTAAATTTGCAATGAATGAAATACTTGCAACAATCAAACTTCACTCAACCAATTACCGCAACCTGGAAATTGTCTACCAGAAGTTGTGACAGTAAAAGGTACTTGGTTCAATATGGGCTTTAAAGAACGTAAAAAAAGAACTTTGATGCAGCTTTAAAAAAAACATCAGCGACTTATGAAATTTACAATTATTTATTTTGTGTATTTTATAAGATCAATCCTTATGCTGTATCATTTCTATATGAATTACTTATTTTGAATAAGTAGTCTATATGAATTACTTTATTTACTAATTACATAAGTTTGTATCATACCAACAAGCATGTATTTTGAATTTTTTTTCTAATGTACATATTTGAAGGAGGGTGCTTAAAACATCTTACTTCCAACACTTATTTGAAAACAAGTTTTTTCATTTTCCTTTCATTTTAAAAGATCGTACTATCTTTCATAAAAGTGATCTGTGTACATTTTAATTTTTTTTTATTAGACAAATTTTACAGAAACAAAGAATCATAATTAAGAATTTAATTTCTCAAACACGATTGTACTA
Organism: Lycorma delicatula; assembly: GCF_047948215.1. Lineage (NCBI taxonomy): Eukaryota > Metazoa > Arthropoda > Insecta > Hemiptera > Fulgoridae > Lycorma > Lycorma delicatula. The sequence continues at coordinate 1,111,070 of NC_134457.1, forward strand.
ACTTAAAAACTGAATACAAATTGCAATATGTTTCTTTATTACTCATTATATAAAGTAACTAAAACTTTCAGCAAAGGAAATTCCCAAGATGATAATATAAACATTACCTACCAATTTCAGTAATGATCACATTTATCCAACCACGGCTATACTTTAATTTCATAAATAAATATATTCATTACTTATTTCACAGTATCTTTTTTAAAGTAAAGTATGATAATTCTCAAACTCTTTAGTATCTTTTTAGCTTTCGATCCCTCCTCTCATGTCTGAGGGCTGTTGATCCGATTCATATCCTGCTGACAATTTCCCACCACAGCTCACGGTCCTCAACCATTCATAAGATGCGCCTAATGTTTCTCCTGTCACCTCTTCAATTTGGTCCAGCCATCTTTTTGGCATTTTTCCGCATTACCGTTCAGCTTTAATAACCCTCTAAGCTCCATATTCTAAACTTGTATCCTTTTTCTTAATGATAATTTTCAAATTAATTTTTAAAAACAAATAATATTTACTCTAAGGTCAAAGATGAAATTATCCACAATAAAAATTACTTTTGGATTTTATTCAGAGAGAACAAATGAAAACCAAACCGCTATAAACTAAAGAAAGTTGATTTAAGATCTTATGAATAAAATATATACATAAATTAAATTAATTTCTGTATTTACATCAGTAAATGTTCATATATTTTAACAAAATATGTTTGAAGTAAATGCCCTGTGCAGCAATGCATTTTGTGCTCAGGTCAGTTCATGATTATATCGAACGAGGGTCACCTCGTAGAAAACAATGTTGTCAATGCCATCAGACTTCTTTTGAATATTCACCTTCAGTTCATCAATAGTGCGGGGAATCGATTCATAAACTCTACCTTCAAGTAGCCCCAAAAGAAAAAATTACAGCTGCCATCTACTGACAGTTCAATCTGTAAAAGCCACATAAACATATTCTAGTGAATCGTTTGAGCTATGACACGCTGCTTCATTGTGTTTGAAAAAGCGTATTCTTTTTCATAATCTGTTAACTAAGCAAACAGAATTCTTCAAAAATTGTACGGTTCACTTCTATTTTGACAAACTGATCAAAAAATATTGCCCTGTTATACAATTACCAGAAATAGCACATCATACACAAGACTTTCTCATCCTGAAATGGATGCTCAAATATCATGTGAGGATTTTCAGATATAAAATATACCATCAGATCTACCTATTCATTGTCAATGTTTTTGAAAACCCAGTCACAATAATTAAGAAGTTTCCATTTCTCTATTATATTAAGTTGTTGCATAGTCATTACATGATAACGTTTTAAAATTACATCATGAAGAATCTTACAGCAAGATGTTTTGTTTTCACTGCTTTGTTGTGATAACATATGTATAGATTTTTTCAAACTGGCAGAAATTCTTCTTTGAATATCAGCTGCAGCCTCTGTCCTAATAGAAGGCAACCTACTTCTTTATGTATTTGAAACTGATCCCTGTTATACACAAAGTTTTACTGAATCGTGTACGCTACCCTTTGCTGGTATAGTGACATTCAGAAATTTTTTCACAGATATTAGATGTGTTTCTAGAAGGGTCCAGAACGTACATAAATTTCCACTATAACAATCCTTTTCCTAGGCAAATAAAACGTTTTAGAAAATCAATTGCAAAAAATGAAACTACACACTTAGAAGTATGAATAGTTTACAACTGACAACAGTAGTAACCGTAGTAGTAGTAGTAGTAGTAGTAGTAGTAGTAACAGTAGTAACAAGCATCACTGTTACCTAAACAGTGATGCTTGCAACGATGGTAGCAGCATTAAAAATGACACTCAGGAAACTCCATATCAAACTGGCTCAGGTCAGTGTTTTGTTGTTTTCTGTATAAAAATATTAACCTTTTGAGCATTTTGCCAATATGGAGTTGTAGATTTATATCGGAAACGATTGCATACATATATCAATTCTGATCATATTTTGGTTTATGAGCAAATTATATTTTCAAATCGGAGATTTTTCAAAGACATTTTAGAAAATTTCAAATATCTAAAATCTGTGTTTAAGATAATTAAACGCATAAACTTTACAAAGAAAAAAAAACTACCATTAAATTTTGAAAAAAAAATTGATTTAATCTTTTATTTAAGGCAAACTAAATGTCACTATATGGAAGGAGGATGCTTATCATCTCCACGATGGGTAAGCCTTCTGGTGGCTGAAATTTTTTATCCAGAAGCAGTTTTACCAGCATCAAGTAATCGTAGGCCACCGCAACAACCACCTCGTACACCAGTTGCAGGAGATGATCCACCTCCTTTGAAGGATCCACTCAGTTATCAACAACAGCTGCACAAAAGAATCGGTGCAGCTGCTGCTGCTCCAGAACCTAATGCAAGACCAGTTCCTCAACAATTAACACCTCAAACATCAAAACCTGCACACTGCGATGGAATTGATGAAATAGGTTGTTTTCAGGTACAGTATTTTTTATTTTATTTTTTATTTTTTCCATTTCTTATGACTGCATAAGATAAATTTAGTCGGTCCATTATCCAAGTCAAGGGACTATTCAGGCCTTGCGGTCCTCCCACTCAGGAAAGTAGTACTAAAACAAATAAGTGCCATAATGCTGAATTTGTACCCCCCATAAATTTTTTGTGAAGTTTTTCTAATTAGCTAATATTTATTTTTTTAATATTTTCCTTTCTGATTTTTTTTTGTGAGGAATTTTATTTTAGGCATTAAACAAAATAAGGATATTTATTTTAACAATTTTCTTTGTATCATTTATTAGTACAACATATGTAGTAGTTTGTTATAAAAACAACAATATTATTATTATATAAATCCTTATTACTTTCAAAAACATTGTAATATTCAAATTTATAATTTGTATTGTATAAAATAGGTCAAAAGGCAGCATGAATTAATTTTTTTTCCAAATGTCTATCAATAAAACTGAATACCAAAAAACGATCAAGTTACTTCATTTCTACTGACAGTCTTTTATAATCCTCGGTTGATTTTTTAATCTTCCTACAAGAAACAATTGTGTAAATAACAATTATCTTTTTGCAATATTTGCCAACAACATTTAAACAAGAAAATCATGTTGCTAATTTAAAAAAATCTTACTTGTACTTAAATTTCTTATAAAGGTTTTCAGACAGGATCCTCTTCACGTAATCTACATTACCGCATCTGTGTGTCAGTGGTTGATCAATGATTTCATAACCATTGCTGTACATAACTTTTCTTCCCAAACATGGATCGTAGAGTTTCACAAACATTAAATTACTCACATGTTTTATAAGTGCTCTCAATCTTATGTCTGTAATTATCAGATTCATAGAACTAAAACCCCTTTCACATTCTACAGAACTACACGCTATTGTTTTTAATACTGTATTAACAATTTTTTTAACATTCTGTATTAACAATTAAGTCTGAAGGCATGTGACATTCACCGTTGCCAAGATTCTCTAAATGTATTGACTGTTTTCGGTAAAGAGAGTTGAAACAGCTTACATAATGACTATCTAACCAAATCCTAGTGGTATATTGGCTGTCCAGTCATCAGTCTCAAGATTCGTAATTCGGTAGCGATAATTGTTAATAATCTATGTTCCAAATTATTAATAACACTGGTTAATAATTGATCAGGCTTGATTATTATAATTTTCTTATGTGAATATAATTTTATTATTTAAAATTCATCTTTTCAACACCGGTTTCTGCTTCTAGCATTTTTGGTTCCTTTCTCTCTTTCATATTTTCTAATATACCTGATTGTTCTACAAATTTTTCTATTGGCTTTTACAACAGAAAAATTTCTTTGTTGAAGAGAAGTTGAAAGAAGCTCAAATAAAATGTCATGTCATGCTCAAATAAATGTTTTTGCCATTTGACAAAAAATGAGGTGAAGTTATCTGTTTGTGCAATCCATTGAACATACACTGATTATTTTTAGTTCCAATTTTATCTACACTTGCCAATTCAAAATGATGACACAGTGATTCATACTTTGTCCAAACAGAAGGTATTGTTCTAAAGGAACTTGCAACCCATCTCATGTTGAATACATGCCCAATCTTTTTTTATTTCTCGGTCAAGTTCCACTGCAGACTCTGTGATTTCTCTTTGGGTTTTTTGGTGATTTACTGTACAATGAGTAGAAATTGCCCAAAAAAACTGGACATTATTCATTCCTTGTACTTCATCTATTTTTTTTTTTTTTGTCTTCAGTCATTTGACTGGTTTGATGCAGCTCTCCAAGATTCCCTATCTAGTGCTAGTTGTTTCATTTCAGTATACCCTCTACATCCTACATCCCCAACAATTTGTTTTACATACTCCAAACGTGGCCTGCCTACACAATTTTTCCCTTCTACCTGTCCTTCCAATATTAAAGCGACTATTCCAGGATGCCTTAGTATGTGGCCTATAAGTCTGTCTCTTCTTTTAACTATATTTTTCCAAATGCTTCTTTCTTCATCTATTTGCCGCAATACCTCTTCATTTGTCACTTTATCCACCCATCTGATTTTTAACATTCTCCTATAGCACCACATTTCTTCTCAGATACTCCGATCGTCCAAGTTTCACTTCCATATAAAGCGACACTCCAAACATACACTTTCAAAAATCTTTTCCTGACATTTAAATTAATTTTTGATGTAAACAAATTATATTTCTTACTGAAGGCTCGTTTAGCTTGTGCTATTCGGCATTTTATATGGCTCCTGCTTCGTCCATCTTTAGTAATTTTACTTCCCAAATAACAAAATTCTTCTACCTCCATAATCTTTTCTCCTCCTATTTTCACATTCAGTGGTCCATCTTTGTTATTTCTACTACATTTCATTACTTTTGTTTTGTTCTTGTTTATTTTCATGCGATAATTCTTGCTTAGGACTTCATCTATGCCATTCATTGTTTCTTCTAAATCCTTTTTACTCTCGGCTAGAATTACTATATCATCAGCAAATCGTAGCATCTTTATCTTTTCACCTTGTACTGTTACTCCGAATCTAAATTGTTCTTTAACATCATTAACTGCTAGTTCCATGTAAAGATTAAAAAGTAACGGAGATAGGGAACATCCTTGTCGGACTCCCTTTCTTATTAGGGCTTCTTTCTTATGTTCCTCAATTGTTATTGTTGCTGTTTGGTTCCTGTACATGTTAGCAATTGTTCTTCTATCTCTGTATTTGAACCCTAATTTTTTTTAAATGCTGAACATTTTATTCCAGTCTACGTTATCGAAAGCCTTTTCTAGGTCTATAAACGCCAAGTATGTTGGTTCATCTATATAATCACCAATGGATAATTCCAATCGATGAAGGGATACCAAGTTATGGCTTTTGTAAACATTTCCAGTAACACCAGAATTTTTTCCAAGCATAATGCTTGCTCCATCACTAATAAATGTGATTAAATTATTTTTTAAATAGTTTTCATCAAATCCATGAGTTTGTAAGAAAGATAACAGTTCTTCAATTATAGTCTTTGCTGTTTGGTCTGATAGCTCGATTAAATCCAAAAATAAAAAATGTGAACCTTTTAACACATCGGTCTCACACTAATGCACAATTAAATTTGATTATATAAACAATTAAAGTTGATTTTCAACTGAGTGCAGTAGACTTATTTATTATTACAATATTTTTCCATTGATTTTTAATATATTTTGACAGATTCAAACTTTCACTTTTTCCCTGATTGCATCAAAAATTTTAGTGGAACTAAAACGCTAACGTTAACCGCATGGAATATTTGCAACATTAATTTCTTGTAATTGTAATAACTCAAAATGATCAGAATAGGGTCTATTATTTTTGGCAATATAATAAGCAGTTCTGAATAAGAAGAGAAGTTGAATCCCTACTAAAAATTCCAAGATGCCTCAGATTACATCCCAAATTAATAAACATGATAAAACTGACCCTCACAAACACTAAAAAATTAAATTCAGACGAACTCTAAGATTCATTTGAAATCAAAACAGGACTGTGCCAAGGTGACGGGCTCTCACTACTACTGTTAGAATTAATTACAATCTGGAAATGGTAATGAGGGAATGACTCAAAAAATGCCACCCAAAAATAGAAATAGGCCAAAAACTCAAAAAAAAATGCCTTGGTTTTGCCAATGATGTGGCATTGCTAAAGCACAAAAATTAACCTGGTACATCTACAATAAAAAAGTCTATCCATAAGCGCAAAGATAAGACACTACAACTCTTCCACCTGAATGAACAATCAAAAACCAACAGACTCCAGAAAATCGAAACAAGAATTCGAAGAACCTGCATCAACAAAAAGTACCAAAAAGATGGACAGTAGTGGATCATGCCAGACAGTCATACACAAAGAATTAGAAACCATCGCTGATACTGTGCATAAGAGGAGACTAGGATTCTTTGGACGCATCATGAAGATGCAAGAATCAAGACTACTGAAACAGCTGGTATAGCACAATCTTGACTCAAAAAATACTGAAACAGGATGCAGATGGATTAGAGAAATAAGAGAGGATCTGAAGGAAATTCACCTTACTCCAGAAGACACCAGAGACAGAATAAAATTAAACAAAATAATAAGGACAAAAACACTTGCTTCACCCTTACACGAAAGAAACTTACATCAACATTTTCAACACCAGAAAGGACATGGTGATTAAACATATGAAACTCTACTAGGAGAATCGCAAGGCCCGAACAGTCCCTTCGAAGAGACTTGGATTTTGGACTAACTAAAGTGATCCTATATGTTCATAAAAAATTATTAACAACCTATTAATTAAGCATAAAATGATTTACTTCTTAGTGTATTAATGGCAGTCATACAAACCAAAGTCACAGCTATTTCCACATAGCATTGGGCAGAAATAACAGAGTTAAGGCAGGGGTTAAGAGTTGGTGTCTGTAAATTTAAACTATAGAATGATACAGTATCATTCTATAGTTTACATTTATGCTGTTTTCTATAGTTTAGACATTGCTATGCTGTAAAAAGCATTTACAGTATAGCTATGATCCCAGAATATATTTTTATTTATTCAATTTCAAATTTTATAAACATAGTTTTACAATATATGCATGAAATCCCTATAGAAGTATACATAGACATCACACACATGGGTTGAGATATTACTATAATAAAAAGATTTAACAGACAAACTTAGTTTTAAGTTTATCTTAAAGTCTCCCATCTGAGATAAACATATACCATTATTCCTAATTATTTACATTTTTCTACTCCATTTTCTGGTCTTTAATATGAATACTTAAGTTTCACATACAGCTATTCTATTTTTATAAATACCAAAAGCCATGTATAGTCTTGTCTGCATTAAGAGATAGCCGATTAAAGCTTAACCAGTCACTCACTTTGCTTAAAGTTTCATTCATGTTATTTTGAGTCATTGACCGATTCTGATGCAAGCAAATTATAACTATGATATTAGCATATGAAAAAAAATATTCTTGTTCTAGTAATTTTAAAATTTTGATTTATAATAAGAACAGTAAAAATGACCTGAAGAACACCAGTTATGTCTAAAATGGATCTAATCACTTTAATAGATTTTGTTAAACACTTTCTATTTGTTAAATAACTTTTTATCAATTCAAGCGAATGACCTCTAATTCCATACATTGTAATTTTTCTAACAGTAATTTATGATTAACGCATCTAAAGCTCTGGCTAAGTCAAGAAATGTTGCTACGCACGACACTCCATCATTTAAATTATTATATATTATGTTTATAAATCTAACAAGAGTATTTTTGGATCCTTTATTTCTTAAGAAACCATATGATTCTCAGATAGTATCCTGCATTCTGTAACAGAATTGTATATTTTTTTACCTATTATTTTTTCAAGTACCCTAGCTGTTTGAAATTAACGAAATCGGTCTGTAATCTCTACCTACAATTTTATTACCCGATTAGATTTTATGACTGCAGTTTTTAGAGAAGCTGGCTGAGTGGCTTTTTCTATACATAAATTAAATTATATGTTCTAGGGGAACTGCTATGTAACGTACAGTTTTTTTCTATGTCAAAACATCAATGTCAACCATCCCACCTGAAATAGTTTCATTTTGCCTATTATCTCATTTTGACTTGAAGGATTTATAAAAATGTTTTTGCAATTAAACTTTGGTGTGTTCTGTCATTACAGTTTGTTGAGTTTTAATACTTTTCACCAGGTCAGATCAAACACAATTAAAGAATTTAATAAATTGTTCAGCCATTGGCTTTCGGCTTTCATTTTTTCATTATTTTCTAGAAAGAACTCTGGAATTTTGTTTTTATTTTTGCAACTGGCTTTCTTGTTTATTTTTTGATTTGTATAATCCATTTTATTATTTTATGATTTCTCTTAAGCTGTTTTATTTTACCTTCAGTTTTAGCTTTAAAAGTAACTTTGCCTAATACTTTAACAAAGTTTTTGTATTCTTTTTTCTATTTTTCGTTGTCTGATTCTTTTTTCCAAATCTTATAAAATATATGTATTCTTCTTTTTTTTAACTATATCACTTTTCCAATCTGGTTTGTGCGATTTGTTTCTAAGTTGTACTTTACAAATTTGTGTTTATTTTAAATAGGCATTGTTTACATCAATTTTCTCAGAATTAAATTTTCTACAACGTTAACCAGAGATTTTTATTTGTTCATTAGTAAATTAAGTTATTTTATTCAAAATCTAAAGAAAGTATTTTCCGACAAAACTGTTTCAGTTTTACCCTGTTTTTCTTAAAATCTAACTAAGATAGAGGTGTGGGATCACTTTTATTAAATTTCTTAGATCAAAAACCATAAGGAAGCACCAAATTTACCTCTCAATTTATACCCCAATAATTTTAGTATAGTTTAATTTTACAAAGAAAACAGAAAGCAGGGCTACATGTTTCACGAGCTGAAACTCACAAGTGAACCATTTTCTGACCTATGTTTATATGAATTTTTTTCTTATTTTTGGCTATAGAATCATCTCCCAAGAGACTGCTGTGAAATTTTGAATCACCTGTATATATCACAGAGTGCTTTGCATAGTTCTGCTGAAATAATTAACAGTCACAAACAATTAAGGAGAAACCTCTAAAGAATGGATTGACATTCATATACTATAAAAGATTTATTTTGATTTAAACAAGTCGACCTATAATTTCTAAAGTTTGCTTCCTTTCCATGTGAAATAACAAAATTTAAATTAAATGTCTGCATTGAGGTACTGATTAATCTGTAATTTTAAACTATCTGTCCTGGACCTTATAATTGTGATGCATTTAAAGACCTAAGGAAATTAAATATAAATTACACTTGTTTTCTCTGAGAATAATGTATAATGGAATTTACCGTACTGCCAATCCCTGTGACAAATAGAATGAAGATATCACACGTAACAAAAATGTCATTTGGATTTCTGTTGCCTTTCGGTCACACCAGTATGCGACCATATATTCAGATCGATAAGAAGCCTGCAGGAAATCACTTTACTTCTCACTTTCTCTATTCTCCCATGAGATTCTTGTTATTCATGAAGGTAACTATGTCGTTTTTGGAAGCGACTCGTGATTCATGTCAGGTCGACCGCTACAGTTATTGCGTGCACACTTTTTACATCATAAGAATAATTAAATATAAATTTCCCAAAATACAATAAAGGGAATTAAAAATAGTCAGAAATAATTCTTAAACGTATTCTTATTTTCACAGGTTCGTTTATATTACGACTGGTTCTTAGTTCCTGGAAGCTGTAAATGTTGGAGACCTGATTATTTTTCGCGGTATACTAGAAGAAAACCTAATTCTGTATCTTCAGCAGAGTTATAAAATAATATGATTATAAATATTTTAATGTTAAGAATATAAAGAATCATTAAATTAAACTAATTTCAGAAATATAAAAAATGTGAACAATATAAATGAAAAAAAATGTCTAAATAATATTACAGGACAAAAATATTAATTCAAAATAGGATAACATATTTAAGTATAAATATATTTTCCAAATTATATTTCATGCAAATGTTATTAATAGTAGAAAATTTAATTAAGATTCTATATTACAAGTTGTTGATAACAAAAATTACTTAAATAATCTTTTAGGAGTTTTTAGACGAATATCCACGACATACTAAAGATTGTGAACCATACACAAAAGGATTTGGTTTTATTAAGGATAATAAAACCAAATTATTAATAATATTATTATGAAGTAAAATTTTCTTTAAAATAAATTTTTCAATAAAAATTAAATTTTAATCTTTAAAGAGGATACAAAAAAATGGAAAGCTGATAGAGCAAATCACAAACAAAAAAGGACCAGGAACAATTTTATTTTTACGTTTTACCTAAATAATAAGAAATATTTCAAAATAAAAAGTACAATAATATTCAATAAAATATCATTCATTCACTTTTACGTTAATAACTTAAAAAATGGCAGATAAAATGCTAATTACATTTAAATTAGCATATTTATTCTTAATATATGCATGCAGGTAATACTACCAGTGACCATATTTCCATTTTATTTCCATGTTTGTTAGCATGCTTTATTTACACGCATTCTTTGTATCCATATTTAATATAATTTACACGCATTCTTTGTATCCATATTTAATATAATTTTTTGTCACTAAAATACGTATATAAATGGACACCCAAGGTCATAAAATAATCTTAAGAGGTCTGCATGTCAACTATAGATGAATGAGACACAAAGATCTAGAATCTTTTATTATTTCAAATTCAATTGATACATTCAAAAAAAAAAACAAAAGGAAAATTAATCTTATAAGGAATCTACCTAGAATAAATATATTGATTCACAATGGATGCAAATATAGTACTGCATTATTCAAATTTGATTTTTATGAATTTTGGTGTTAAATTTACGGCCTCTTAACAATAAAAAAAGATTCTATTAGTTATAATTTTTTTTTTTATAAATAATACTATCAAAGGTATAAATTAAAGAAAAACTTGGCACAAAAAATCTTAAATCCTTATTACTCTATTTAATCAAAATATTTCATTACCTCCTCTAAGATTAACAGAACAGTTATATAAAAATGAAAATGAAAAAATACAATACCTCTATACTTAATATTTAAGAACTTGTTCGATGCTGTTATTTATTATTATGCTAGATGAAGAAAACAGAATATCAAGTACTTACTTGTACCAGTATCTAAGTTTATGAACGCATGAAATTTATAATGCGATAGAATATTTTGTAATAAAGTACAAATTTGTGGTGATAAACATTAATAATCTACTTAAGAGATAATGTACATATGTAAATAATATTTATTTATTTATTTATTTTATACTTTTTATTACTACTGTATAATTTTATTTTAGTTTTTACAATTCAGAATAATGTAAATAATATTTATTTATTTTATACTTTTTATTACTACCGTATAATTTTATTTTAGTTTTTACAACTCAAATAACTGCTGTTAAAGCCACAACTACTAATACTAATGAACTGATGTATATTACTTTTTTTATTATAAATATAATTAATTTACTTTAAACTTATATAATGTTTATTGTATTTCATAGATTAAATAAATTATACAAAAATAATTTTGGTTTTTCCATTATGAATAATGCAATAGGAAGATCATCATACGATATCTAAATACATTCATTTTTACTTCAGACCCTAATTTAATGCATTAAACATTCTTTGAAAAGCTCTGTAAAGTAAAATTATTATAGCTTCCTTAACTGCGTTGCTGTTGGCTATCGATATGCAACTCTGTGCTTGACAGAAATGCAATATTAATGTCAGAAGACTGCATCTTTAATATATATTATCTCCTCAATTGTTCTCCTACAGTTACAAATACAAACTTTTTTACACTTCTACAGCAAAGAAGTTTATTCAGAAAATAAAATAAACATATTTTTATATAAAATAATTAATAACTAGGAAAAAGGCAAAAATTTTACTCAGTTTATGTTTCATTACAAATGATTTTGTTAAATGTTTTTGCCAGTTATAACTAAATAATGTTCATGAATTTAACGACTAACAATAACAAAAACTTTACAAACAAAAATCTTAAAAATTCTCAACATTTTTAGCTGTTTTTGAGTTGTGATTTTTTAACATAGCTCTAATACCCATGTTTTCCTTTTTAATTCCCAAAACACAAATAAGATTTTAGATAAATTGTTCATATCAAGAAGTATAAATCGTTTGAATGAATAAATTGTTCAAGAAGTATAAATAGTTCGAATGAATAAATCGTTGGTGCGCTGTGGATAACCGCCCGGCGCACCACCATTGGTCCGCTTTGTGCCAATAACAGCTAAAATAAAAATGTGAGCGCATATAACAAAAAAATAAACCCTTGCACCAAACTTTTTAATGGAGAGTAATATCATAATTAATTTATAATTTATTTACTTACTGCAAAGATAAAAAAATAAACAATGTCAAATTATGGTGAAATGTGGATAGAAAAATATGCTCAATCCAAATAGCAAGAGTGGTTTCATAGCACGAGAGTTGCACCTTTACAGCCCTTTATGTCGAATACTTTTTGATAAATAATTATAAATTATACATTCTTTGGAAAGTATAGTTTTTACTTCCTTGTATGAAGTAAAGGAAGTACTGTGATCGCGAAAAACTTTGGTTTTCAGGTTTCAACAGAAATATCCATTTTGACTAGGTTAGGTGTGATGTCTGTATTTATGTATGTATGTATATATGTATCTCGCATAACTCAAAAACGATTAGCCGTAGGATGTTTAAATTTTGGATTTTTTACTATTGTAACATCTAGTTGTGCACCTCACCTTTTGATTGCAATCAACTGAACCATAAGTGTCCAAAAAACCCAAAATCCCCAAAAATTTGGATTTTGAACTTTTTCTTAACTGCATAAGCCCTCATTGAGAGCTTTTCAACAATATATCATAAGTAGTACTTATTTTCATTGGTTTCACTTATATAGCCAAATAAAATTCTAATTAATAAAATATTTGGATCATAGGAAGACATATCGGTTCAAATCAGTTTTCACCTCCCTTTCTAATTTAAATATATTGATTTAATAATTCAATAATTTAATTATTAACCCATAATTGTAAAAAATTTTACAATAAATAAAAATTCCATAATAATAATAAGTTTAATAAGGTTTTCAGATTTCAACGGAAATATCCATTTTGACCAACCCTAAATCCATTTTGACTAGTTTCGGTATGACGTTTGTAGAACGGATGTATATATAGTTATGTAAATTAATAGTCAACATTTCCAAAACTTACAATTTTGCACCTGTATCTATAACAGTATAGCACTGAAATCTAAAGGATTAAAAAATACACTTACCTCACCAAAAAAACACATTTCAAAAATTTGAAAAATGACAGAAAATTTCATAAAATTGGTGTGTAAATCAGTCTTGGAATGAGTTCCCAATTCACTCCAAAACATCATAAAGAGGTCACAGAGATGGATTATAATAAATAACGCCAAAGGAATTCTGATCTACATAAAAGAATAGTTAATATGCTAATAAAATTTATTTGAATTCTTACACATTACAATACAAACAAGTCAACAGACTATACACACCAAAGAAATATCACTATAAAACTCAATGATCACTACACTGGCTTCTTACTCTCAGTTAAAATGCTATTATATAACGTCCAACATGCTGTTTCTGTGTAAAAGAACCAAATTTCTTTTAGCGATTAGATGATTTATAATTATTCAAGATTTTCATGGAACTACCAATCTTGGATCTGAAATTTTTAGCTTCTATTGCAATATTTAACTAATAATTTGGCTGTTCTACAATTTAGTTAGAGCTCTAAATATTTTCTCCTACTTTTCTCTTAAGTAATTACAGATAATACAATTATACACTTAAAAAATATATTACACCTTTACTATATCAGAAGATTTTGAGACCAAGGACGTAGCAGACAAAGATACGTTTTAACAAACTGTGATGGAATTCATCAGGCAATCATCTGCCTTCATTTATTAGCCTAAAAATTAAAATTCAGTAACTGATTTAAAGGTTACTGATGTATTGCATTTCATACTTATTAAACAGTAAGATAACAAATAACTATTAATAAAAATTTGTTAAATATCCCAAGATAAATCTTGTTCCTTTTTAAATAAATGTTTAATAAATTTGTAAACAGTAAACATAATTGTCCCTACATCCAAAAACAATATTATTTCCTTCGATAACAGGTGATGAAAATATTTCACCAGGCATGATATGAGATGATAAAATAGAGCCATCATTTAAATCAAGAATATTAATAATACCTTTTGTTGTACATACAGCGATTAACTTTTTATTTTTACCGTACACAAATGGTGTTGAAAAAATTGAAGACTCAAAGCACGTTTTCCAAATAACCTTTGGTTCAGAGTTAGTAGACAAACAATAAACATAATGATCATGGCAACCAAAAACAATCACGCTTTCATTATTCCGTTCGCATAATGTTAAAGAAGAAAATATATTTCCATCAACATTAAGTTTCCAACACTGCAACAAGAGAAAAAACAAATGGAAAATGACACTCAACACCAAACCACCGTTAATAGAACACAATCCTATAAAATCTTATAAACACTTATAAAGACTTTTACAAAAACTTTGCTGAAGTTAACGAATTAAGTTAAACCTAAATTAACATTTATTTAGCCAAATGATAAGTTTAGGTGAAGCCTAAAATGTTAAATTTAGTTTAAATACTCAACCGACACATCTACATGAATTAGATTTTTCTGATAAAAAATATAGTAAAATTAAACAGGACAAGAAATAAAAATATTAAAATAATATAAATATAAAAATTCTGTTAATTACATAAACATGAAAAAATAATTGAATAAAATACAAGGGGCAGCTGAAATATAATGCACACTAGAATGTAATGGAAGAATGAAATGTCACACAAAGCGAGACAGATGCTGTCATCTTGTAGTTTCATTCTTCTTCTACTACTATTACTACTAGCATTCCAAAATCTATTTAACAGTATGACATCTCATTTTCTGTTGTCAGTCGCCATAATTACAGAGTCAAATAAATGGTTTTTATGGCTGAAGGCTGAGTGGGTGGTTGCCGCACAAAACTCAGACAAAAGAACAAAAACGTTATTGTGATGAGGGAGATGACTTCCTTTTCAATACTGTGACAAGAGATGAGAATTAAGTGCATCATTACAACACGGGAGAAAAACGACAAAGCAGGGAACACTGGGATTACGGTAGCACAATCAAAAAAATTTAAAACACAATCCTCTACAACAAAAAAATTCTCTTGACAGTATTCTGGGATTTTAAATACCAGTACGTGACTCACTATCTGGAAACCGGGTTGACTGTAAATACTATGTAATATAAAGAGATGTGAATGCCATTGTTTGATAATCTGCAGATACGATAATTTTACAACATTATAATACTTGGCTACAGGCATCATGTGCAACAGCCAAGGCTCTTGTAAAGTTGAAATCTGATTCTATTCCATACCCTTAATACTCACCAGATTTGGATTGTATGAGATTTTCACTTTTTTTGCAATTAAAGAGGGAATATTAAGGGTATCCATTTCAATATGGATGATGAACTGAAGGAAGAGTGAAATTGAGGATCAAGGAAACACAGCTAGCATTCTTCACTGACAGCATGGGAGAACAGGTCCATAACTGACAGAAATGTGAACCGGTATACGGTAACTTCATGGAAAAATAAGTGAAAATTATTGTAGAAAATAAAATGTAATTTTAACCTATATCTGTTTCATTCGAGTATCTCATTTCATTTGCAAGTTAAAAGTGATCAGCACTCATATGTGTATCTCATAGTTCAATACAAAAAAAAAAAGTTAATACAAAGAAAACTGTTTTATAAAAATCACAGAAGACTTCAAAAATCTACTAAGTACAAGTAATTCAACTAAAATAAATGAAATAATAAATATTTACCATTCAATAATTAATATTTACATACATAAAATCAGTGGAAACAACTTTCCACTTAAATTTTTGTAGTTCAATTAATATTACTTTCTCAAGAATGGTTAGACTGAGACTGGAAAAATCGTTAGTCAAACTTAAATCAAATTACAGTTTATGGTAAGTAGAATGTTAAAAAATAAAATGAAAAACCCAAATGAAATCTGAATGTATATATAAAACTAATTTTGATCCCTCATACTTGAAATGAACACAACACAGTATTAATCTCATATATTCTTCAGGTCTTGGTTATCAGGAAAAAGTCATTTAATCCCAAAATCTGGGTGACCTGCAGTCAAAACCAATTTGGGTAAAAGTGCTTAAATTCTGAATAACATGCAAAAAGTCTTCACGTATATCAATTTGGTCGCTGTTAAGGTATTACCAAAGAAAACCAATACATTTCATAAACAAAACAATACCTATAATTTTTTAGTCAAATAAAATATATAAAAACACTTACTAATTTTCCTGAATTAATATTGAAACAATAAAGAGTACCAGTGACTTGGGCAAAAATAACATTATGACCAAATATCACCGGTGATGCAAATACAGGGGAAGACAGTTTATAACTCCATAAAAGAGTAGCAGTATCAGATGTTAATGCGATGCAAGTTCCATCTAATGAAGCTGTTATAATTTTTCTACTGTCAGTTACACAAGGAACTGAAGAAAAACTAGCACTACCTTTATAACACCATACTTGACTGCCAGTCTAAAAAAAATCAAAACAAATGATGTTAGTCTATAAAATAAAAAAAATGAAATAATACCACTGTTCTCTTCAATTTTAACTGTTAGAACAACTGCTTAAGTGAATAAGGCTTAAAAAACCATTGTTGTAGGTATATTTCCCACAAATAAAAGATCTATGTCGCTTGAAACTTCTATCTTCTGTATTTTTTGTCAAACAATAAACAATAATGTTTTATAACTTCATAATGGAAAGCAGTATTAATCAAACATAATTTAGATTACTGTGTAGAATATGCAACTGCTCATAAAACATCAGAAACTACATTTAATATTGATTTGATAATGCCATGACATAGTAGTGTTAAGCAATTCTTGTTCTGTGTTTTTATCTTGTTGTTTTTTTAACTATTATTTTTCTACACATCAAGCATTAGATAAAATATATAAATCTAAGTTTTACTTTTATTGTGTACACATTATTATCTGTAAAAATATTAAAAAAGTTTTGGCATAGATTATTAACAGCATCTGAACTTACTTTTTAATAAAACTGACCGTTTATTTTTAAATTCATTCAACAGACTTTCATTTCTTTTTTACATTTTACAGAAAAACATTAAATACATCTCAATAGTTCAATCTTAGTTTTTTCCCTAACTATTGTAACATGCATTAGGTTTTCATTTTAAGATTCCTTCTTTAAGCATAAAGGAAGCAACCTCTATTGACAATGTGGGTTTTTGTACTGAAACTTACAGAAGGTTCAGTTGTGTTGTTACTATGGCTTTAATTTCCCATTTTCACCGACTTGCTGAGGTAATGTAACCGCTGAAGACAGTTGGCAATGTTAGTTCCTTCTCTTAATATGTCAGTGAAGATATACATAAGTCCAGGATAACATCGTTAAGGATGACGAATTTAGACTAAGAACTCACATTATTGTAAGATTATGGCATTCAGAATAGTTTTTTATTTATTTTTTTTAACTTAAATGTTACATATGTAATTTTTTTTATTTCGTAGTAATAATATAAATTAAAATTTTTCATTATTGTAAAAATAACTACAGACAGATCGACTATGAACATCAGATTTATGATTAGCAGTAAGATGTAACATTCTTTGAAGTAATAAAACAAAGAAGAAAAGCACATATCCCTTATGAGAGTTCTGCTCACACAGAGCAACATTATTTCAACTGTCTAATCTGTTTGGGAGGTAACACTTCAAAATAGGTCTACTTTAAAGTGATCAAGGCTAGAGGAATATTTACTGCAAATTATACAAAACTCTGTTCATGAACATGAATCTATTAAATAGCACTTTGCAATAAAGTTGGTTGTCCAACTTAAAAGAGACCTCATCATCGCTTAGTTTAGTCTATAAATAATAGTTTACTGGCAAACACATAATAATTTACAGAAGGTGTTGAAAATTATGTCCATCTAAAAAAATCTATGAACTTGTCAATATGTTTGACCATGTTCCAGGCTACTCTTGTTGGCTGTATCCTGTTTATTTCCTGAATGGCACTGGTAATCTTTGTCTTCAATTCTTGCAGGGTATGTAGATTGCTACTATAAACAATTTTTTTTTAGTAACCCCACAAAAAGAAGTCAGAATTAGTCAGATCAGGGGATCTTGGTGGCCACAATTCCTTAGAAATGATTTTTCCACTAAAAAATTCTGTAGCATTTCCATAGTAGAACGAGCTGTTTGGTGAGTGGTGCTGTCCTGTTGCAACCAGCAATCACACTCATCTCTTAAAGTAAGGCTATGAACTGTTATGTAATTTCTTGGTAGACAGCAGCATACATAGTTTTTTCAAAAAACAAGAATCCTATTATTTGTCCCTTGAAACTGCACACCAAACACCTACTTTTTTGTGGGTGTAGGGGAAATTCAAAGAAAATGTGCGGGTTTTCAGTATCCCGGGTCCAGTAGTTCTGGCTAATAACATATCCACTAGGGTGAAACCACCCTTCATCTATGAAAGACATTCAATCAAAAATGCTAATATTGTCTCTAATAAAGTTCTTGAACTACTGACAGTAGTGAACCCTTTTAACATAATCAACATTAGTTAGCTCATGGAAAACCTGTATTCGATATGGATAACATTTCAGCATTCCCCTCGCTGCAGTGTGGCCTGAACCTAGTGAGATGTACTTTTCCTGGCTTAGTTGTCGCAAAGATTTAGAAGATCTTGTAACTGCCACTTTAATGTTTTGTATGACCTGCATCATAAAAACTGACCTGTGTCACACACATTTCTGGTCTAACACCAAACATATTTCACAAAATTTTTTAACTTACTTCTGAATAACACTTTTCACTGGTACTTCCTTTTCAAATTTCTCCCTGAACTTTCATCAACATGCAACATGAAATTTCGTTTAAATAAGTTTCCATCACAAATACAGGTTCTTCAACAGTTAACTACATTTCAACAAACAACAAGATTATGCAACCTTGTTCAAAAATCAAGCTTGACACAGACTGCCAATACTCAAATGTGCAGACAGTAAACAGTCCTTCCCATAACAGCTCCAGTTGTACCAACATCTTCTACTTTATTTTACCCATCTCACACTAATATATGCAAGTTAAGAAAAATATCTATTTAGTATAAACTCCTGAGTGATGGGGTTCTTTAAGTTGAACACCTGTATTTAAAAATTAAAATAAATCAATTGTATGGACACGATTGATCCCCAATCAATATACATTATTGATACTCTACCTCACTGAACCTCTGTTGTGAATAATGATAAGTTACATGGTTATTTTGTTAATTACATTTTATATGCAAAACCTGTTAGTGAGATTCACTGTTATAGATTATATTTCTCTTCATATTTTACTACACAAAAAATGTATTTTAACAAGTTACACAATTTTATAATAATACCATATCATAAATTTCTTCCTTTGGATAAAAAATTATTCTAATTTTTTCATTATCACCTATATAATTTTATATTTTCATAATTAAAGAATCTCTTTCAATCAACCGATTCCATTACATCAATTAGGTTGCATCAAATGATTTAATTATACATTTTTGTTTAATATAAAAAAATTATTAACATGTATATATATACATATATATATATATCACACACACATATATATATATATATATATATATATACTTGAACTATTTACTACTTTTATGTTTTTCTTTGTTTTATGTATCATGTGTCCAATAACTATTTTTTTCAGATTACTTGATCTACAACATTAAGAAGGGGAACACCCTTTTTCTACTTGAGTTGTGGCCGACCTTCCCTTTTTCTATTACTGTTGTTTTTCAGATCTACACCCAACTGAGGTTCTGCTGATAATTAATAAGTTATGATTTGGTGTAGCCTTCTGGACCAAACGATTTCAATTTGGTAGGCGGTGGGTTATTTTTGTTGGTCATATATTTTGTTAAGGGAGTTTCTGTACCATAATTTGATGAGATCATAGCTATAATCTCATTGGAGTTCTTCAGTATTCATTTACATGGTAAAAATCTGAAGCAACTCTTTACTCAAATTGTTGAATAACTTCTGAGCCTACTTATAGTTACACTACTTAGAGGAATCAAATATGACCAAATTCAGCAGCTCAAAACAGTAGAGTAAAATTCTCATCAGTTGAAAATACTGTCAACCACTGCCTACTTATAAGACATAGTGTCAAGTACTCTTACCAATGCCATAGTGCCATTTAATTCCCAGCAGGGCTTAGAATGTTTTGTATAAAATTTTTACAATTTTTTTACATCGGCTGTTCCTTTCAAGGTCAGGTAATCAAAGACATACAAACACCACAACAACTGCACAAAAATCTATAAGGTATGTTATTAATAGCATGCATGCACCAAAGGCAGAATTCAAGTCATTAAAAGTTGAAAAAGTATATTATTAGACCAAGCAGTTCCATATCTAATAATACTGAAAATTCAATACTATTCTAATAACTGATAAATTAAAGGCTACAAATAAAAGGTAATTTTTATTAATTTATTATTCACCAATTCAATAACCGTATCACTGATTTTTTTTTAATAATGCACACAATTGTCAAATAAAGTTCAGATGTGTACAATTTAATAATCTAAAAATAAAAGAGAACTGAAATTAACAATTGTAGTTAAAAGAATATAACTGTACATAATTTTAAATAGAATAAAAAATGAGGGATAATTACTTTCGAGCAGAGGCAATAAAGATTATGATCATATGAACCGAAGACAATATGGGAATTACTAGTTTTGACCGGTGAACTCTTCACCATACCTGATGTAGCAAAGGACCATATAATATCACCAGAATTAATGTCAACACAGTACAAATTTTTGTCATAACAACCTGCAACAAAATTCTCCATGAATACATATGTAGTGAACAAAATATAGTGAAATTATACAGACTATACTAAAGGTTTTTTTTTTTTTAATATTATAAACAAGCTGTAATGCCAAAATTAGATATGTCCAACTAAGATCTATGTTTTTTAACTAACTTCCTTTCAACACCTTTTATTTTTTTGTCTTACAAATCTAATCTCCAGTATCAGTTTTGTTACTTATTGAGGTAACCTCAAATATTAATACCATCCAAAATTCTTTTCCCCTAACACATCCAGCAGAACTGTTGTTTTAATGACCTTTAATTGACAATTCACACAATTCTACTCTTATTAGGTTATCTCAAATCTGCAGTAAACTCTACAACTATATTCATTTTTTTATTGACGTCATGTTTTTAAACAACTAATTATTAATAGTATGTAGATTGTGTTTGTATTAATTAGATTTGTAGATTGCTTTTTCCTTTAGAAAGACAGAATTATAAGAAATGGACTAAAGAGGAATTTAAATTCTTTCATAACTTTCCTTTCAAGGAAAATGAATAAGCATTACTATTCTTGAATCTTTTATACTAAGCACCTACTGCCACAGTTCTTAAAAGTTATTGAATGTGTAATAAATCAATTACTAACTATATTAGCAATTATACATTCTCAATCACTGAATATATATGCAAACAGTATTTTGTGTAATGTATTGATTGCAGCCTTTCATTCAGAGGTTTATAATTATCACCATCATGTTTGTTTAATAAATAAACTTAGTAATTTTTACATCGGTGTAAAATTAATTTTTGTAATTTTGTGTAATGATTCAGTGAGTGATTTTAAGAATGAATAAATGCGGTCACTACAGAGCGCATTATATTTAAAAATATAAATTTAAAAAGCATTTTTCTCTTCATTAAATACTTTACATTATGGCTGATTATAAGCATTATTTTTTTACTCTACGTAAATGAATTAACCTAACCTAATTGAAATACTAAAAAAAACCCACATAAGACTATCCCAATAATGTAAAATAATTCATTAACCGATTGCAACATTTCATTAACAAGATAAATGAATAATTTCATGTAATATACTCAAAATCTCATTTATATTCTAAAAATATGAATATTTTATAAATATAATAGTTTATTATGTTTGTCATTATTATAGAATTAGGATTGTAATTTTACAATTCATCGAGAAGGTACTGCAGAATATTTTCTAAATGTAATCCTTCAAAAAATATTGGTACCGGTAATTTTATTTTTTGTCTACCCAAGTTCTTTTGCATTATGTACTGTTATTATTCATGTACTTAAATTAACAATTTAAAATTTATATGAAATTCTAGAACAAAAATATAGCACAGCCTATGTTACGTCTGATAACAAGTGAAGACAGTGTTTTCCAATACACTGACTGTCATTTTGTCTCAGGATCATACTGGAAGATCTATATTTCATGACAAGTGATGAATTTTTGAAAAATGTCAATAAGTTGCTACAGCATGTCGGCGCAAATTTCATTTTATGTTCTTTTTGCTCCGGTGTGAGAACTCTGAAGAGTAAAATTGCACAAACTTTTTTCAAACTGAAATCCTCAAGCAAAGTTTTCCACGCAGTGACTCTGTAAATGTTCACAGCTGTAGCAATCACTCAAACACTAAAGTCAGCAATCTTCTTAAAGAATCTGGTTATTTTTTCACATTTTATTTGGTTCTGCAAGTGTAACTAGAGCATTCATCAACTTCCTGACGTGACACTTTTCCTGACCTGAATGAAACTTTTGTGCCATTCAAGCATTACACTGCAGTCTTCCCTATAAGCCTCAATAAACATTTGAAAACATTTCATTACTGTTTTGTCAATTTCTTAAAATTTAAATTCTGACACACAAAAGGAAACATAAGTGCTCTAAACAATGACTGACAAACAACTAAATGGTCAGGAATGTTAATGTTTATCATACAGTTTCAGCAAACCCAAGGTCTCTGCCAAGAGCTGATATCATTTCTACTTTCTGTTAAGGTAAATGCGTAGACTATTTATTTAATAGACACATTTAACACATTGGTAAGGATATCACATCAGTCCAATAAATATTCTTTGAAAAGCAAATCATTTATACAACTGAGTCTCTCATTATTATTCAACAATAAATGTTAATTATTACCATAATCATTTTAAACCTACTTTTATTTCTTACAATAATTTGATAATACAATTTTTTCCCCAAAATTAATTCCATTACAGTTCAAAATATATACATATATTTACAACAAAGGTGTATATATATATATATATATATATATATATATATATATATTTATTTATTTATAAATCCCCAATAAACAAATTTTCATAATTAGGAACTCTGGACATCTTTCACTGTATTAAGGAGGTTAGAGAAGAAATGTAGTGAAAGCCATCTAAACAAGCCTGATTTCAACGGTTAATCTGACATACCTGTAGCTTTAGTCTTTAAAGCTGTTAAGTTATGTACATATGTAATTAGATATGTATTTAAAGTTTTATTAAGACCATTATTGTGATTCATAATTTTTGTCTTTCAATCTTATTTTTCTAATCAAGCCACAACTTCCTCTTGTTGAATAAAAGTAAAATTTACATTATATTCTTTTCCTTGGACAAAAAAAAAATAGTTTTATTCATTCAAAATTTAAAGCCTTACTTAATGTAAAGAAAGCTGCACCATTTTTTCTAATCAATTTACAATTATTGGAAAATTAAATTTTTTTGTTCAAACCCTAGTTTTTGGCAGTGATGTGAATGTAAACTCACTTCTTATTGCAATAAACAGTACAAAAATAATTATAATATACAGCAATGTTAATTTAACAAGATTAGTAAAGGTTCAGTTCAACAAACTTAATGAAAGTGGCTAATGAATTCAAAATTAGGAAAACTTGCATAATGTGAATGCTTCTTTATCGATAGTACAATCTTTGCCTTGTGTCATCATCTAAACTATCAGCAATGAAAAAAGTAGCACTCTACTCACAATAAGCAGCTGATTAAAAAATAACAAATACAATGCACAATACTATCGATAAAATATTGTACCATAATGGAGCAGTAAATGATTTCTTAAATTAATAAGTGTTACCGTCGCAGCAGTCAAATCACATCAAACTAATACTTTTCAATAAATTCTTGTTAAAATGTTAAGTATTTAATGATTGATTTGATTAGGTTTTATTTTAATACTGATATTCAATATATCATTATTAGAAAATACTCTTTTGCATTACCCTGTGCAATCGCAAACAATATTTCATTTATTCATAAAATCACAAAAAAAGATTGAGTTATTTCTTGAAGACAAGAAGACAAAAATGTGAAGTGTTCAAATTGTTTTCAGAATTTTAACAAGCAAATAAAAGCCATTAGGAATAAATTTCTTATGATGATAACCCTAACAGATATAAGTCAGGAATGTTCGTCATTCAACCTACTTAGAGTCCCTATACTGAATCTACTACGATAATTATCAAGAGGAACAGTAATATAATTTAATCTCCCATAACAAAGTTAGTCCAAAACATCACATTCTTTTGCTCAGTACAGAGTCTGAACTTATCATTACTAGAGTCAAAGAAATGGAAATCTAAAGCTAGATTTCACTATGTGTGTTTACGATATATGTATGACATACCAGTCTATAAAATATACAATAAATTATAAAAAGATGGAATACTTAATATTGATATGAAATTAAAACAATAAATAACTTAATAAAATAATTACAAATCGCATACAGCTAGAAATGCAATAAAGAAACCACTCTGACCACAAAATTCATAAAAGATGTAGTTAAGTTACTATAATCTTACCAACATAATAATATCTGCCACACTCCGAGATTAACGCAGATGATTCAATTCTATCAGGCAGATTAGATAACGATATAACTTCTCCATCCTGAAGCTTGATAACAGCCATGTCACCTGAATGTGATCCGACTAAAACCAGTTGTTTTCCACTGAATCAAAAATGAAATTACAATAAACATAAAACAACATACGAGGGGCAACTAAAATGTAATGTACACTGGGATGTAATGGGAGAACAAAATGTTGCACAAAACAAGAGACGCTGTCATTTTGTAGTTTCAATCTATTTTACTAACACTCAAAAACTTACAGATCCACGCTCTGTTATTTTCTGTCAGTTGCCATTTTTATGTTGAAAAGTATGCTTGAAATGTCAATACATCGAAAATATGCAGCGATTGAATTTTTGACAGTAAAAAAATGAATGCTACTGACATTCACTTAAACAAGTATTGAAGATGAACTTTACAATGGTCAACCAGTTTTCGCGATTGATGAATCACACACCAAAAGGATTTAGATGAATCAAAATGACCGTCACATCGTGGCCATCACTCACATAACAACACATCACCACCTAGACAGACATATTAAAATAACGAGTAGGACATATTATTATAACAGAACTGGGCTACAGTAAAATCTCTTCACAGGATGCCATACAAACCCACAGAAATGGACAAGCAATAATGAAAAGAATGTTGTAAACAGTTTCTAAAATATTATTGTGACGAGATAGATGACTTCCTTTTCAATATTGTGACAGATGAAACTCAGGTGAATCATTACACCTCAGAAGAAAAATTGTAGAGCATGGAATATCGGTACTATGGTTTACTACAACTAAAAAATTTTGAAACAAGCCTCTGCAAAAAAAAAGATTCTTTTGACAGAAAATCTGGGATTCCAAACATGAGAACGTGACTGGCTATCTGGATGCAGAACGTGAGTGACTCTAAATTCCGTATAATACATAAGGCGTTAAAACAACCTTACAAGATGAATGTGTCATGTTGAATAACATACACAGCCAATAATTCTGTATCATGATAATTCTCAGCTACACACATCAAGTGCAACTGCCAAAGCTCTTGGGAAGTTGAAATGTGAACCTATTCTACACTCTTCATATTAACCAGATTTGGAGTCCTGTGATTTTTGTTTCTTTCTGCAGTAACGATGAATATTGGGGTTTTCATTTCATCATGATAATGAACTGAAGGACTCAGTAAGGTCATGAGTCAAGAAAAGACCATCAGCATTCTTCATTGATGATATAAGGAAACTAATTCTCCATTGGGAGAAATATGTAGCCGTAAATGATGACTATATGGAGAAAGATTATAATTTTTGTAGCAAATAAAATGTGCTTTTGTCATATCAACCATCCTTCATATATTATCAAAACGCTCATTAAATATAATTATAGCTCAGCCCAGTACTAAAACAGACTGCTACATCATATAACGATTATTAAATTATTACAAAGGAAGGGATATGGAATACAAATGTACAAGATGTAAGTATAAAATATAATAACACATCTTCTTAAAATATGCCCATTATAACTGCAGTGCAATGGTAAGAGCATTTTGCAATATGCAGCTAATTATATAAAAGGGATTTACATATATATATATATATATAAATGTATATAGTACACTAACAGTAAGTAATAAATAATGCATTGCATTCATGATAAAAAAAAACCATCATATAACGATTATTAAATTATTACAAAGGAAGGGATATGGAATACAAATGTACAAGATGTAAGTATAAAATATAATAACACATCTTCTTAAAATATGCCCATTATAACTGCAGTGCAATGGTAAGAGCATTTTGCAATATGCAGCTAATTATATAAAAGGGATTTACATATATATATATATATATATATATATATATATATATATATATATATATATATATAATGTATATAGTACACTAACAGTAAGTAATAAATAATGCATTGCATTCATGATAAAAAAAACCTGCATTAATCCCAAAGTCCATATATTAGAGAAACTAAACTTCATGAACATTATTGTTACTAGACAAATACTGACCAACAATTTACTATACTGTTTTACTTAACAAATTTTTATTCACCATCCATCTTTTCCTTATTCAAGATTCCTTCTACCATGTTATTGGTTCTACAGATAAATATGTGTATCTATATATAAATACATCTCCCTTCTAAATCCTTCTTGCTGAGGATATCAAGTTATTAATGTTAGAGTCTGTGCATCTTCAATGTTATACATTAATTTTCTTTTCGCTGAAATATTTCATATTATGATAATTTAACCCTTTGCAGGCAATGATGTTTTATGGCTGTAGGCAGAAGAAATTTTCAAAAAAAAAGTAACGGCAAAAACTATTTAAAGTAACTTAAAACATCCATTCATGCATAAAAATGGCACATACATTGTGTTTTTGCTGAATTCTGCCACTAATCTGGTTAAGGAACAAGTTTAATTATCTCACGAGAAAAAGCTTACATGAAAACAACACAAGTCTCACTGAGCAAACTAGAATTTACAAACTACAGGTCATGATTTTGGTTATGATTTACACTGAATTCTTTTGATGTAAAAGACACTGAATAATAATAGTAAAAGTAGTAACGTTGATGGTAATATAAAAACAGTAATTTTGAAGAGTGAGAGTTACATATTCAAGGTCATTGAACGCATCTGATAAGTGAAGTAAAATGGTTCCCAATCATGTTGTATCCGGAATTCCTGTCTCAAAATGATTGAAAGAACATCTCTTGGAATTTATATGTAACAATGTGAAGACAAATAGCCGGTTACATTCAGAGACCCATATATGGGTTTCCGCTCTCCAGCATAAATACAGATAGACCATATTTGGGTTTCCACCTGCGAACGGTTAATATTAAAAAATGCATAACTAAAAAATATAAACATAAAATCATCCATTCACACAAACATAAACAAATGCTACTGTACTCACATGATGACATTTAAGCAAAAAATTTCACAATTCTAAGGATTCATAAATCAGCAAACAAAACTATAAAAATTGCAAATATATTTGCCTTGTCCTTTCATATAAAAGCCTTGATTCTTTAATAAAAATTAGCTAAAACCTTTATGATGTCAGTCGCTCGATTCATATCTCTTCAGAAATTCTTAATACTAACTATATAACAATTTCTCAACAAGACACTTTTTTTTCATTTAATAATGAATGCTGAATAATAAGATAAACTGATTCAATTTTTACCTTTTGTAAGACACTAAAGTAGGAGAAGCATCTACACATTTTCTTAAATCATACTTCCATTTAACTTTTAAATTCACTTGCTTAATGTTCAAAAAATTGGATTCTTCTGTGGGATAAGACACAAATGATTTTCCTCTACATCTGATGCTTACAACACTACTATCATCGACTGAATCGCCCAGTTTTTGTTTTTTAGCACAACTTATTAAAATTTCCTCATCACATTTTTCTTCAATGAAAGTGCTATTAGACAATTTTTCTGATTTAGTTGTTCCAATATCTTCAGTTATGATTACCGGGGTAATGATGTTATTTTTTTCATTTTGGTCTTTATTCAAAATGAAAGTATCAGTATAACTGTTATCATTAATTGGGTCCTTTTCAAAACAATTTTCAATTAATAATTTATAACAATTTTGAAACGTGCTATTTTCTAGTAATTTACCAATAAAAATGCTCGGTACCCTTACAAACTGAGACAGTTCACTCACTAACTGAATGGCCGAAACTGAATTTCCTCCACTACTTAAAAATCCAACATCATACTTGAATTGCTGAAAATTTATGGATGAAGATGATGATGATGATGGTAATGAGTCATTCTCATATAAAACATGAGAAAACCCTTTTTCAAAAGAAATTAAATTTACACTTGTATTCTTCACCCAGACTTCTTTAAAAATTAATTCAATATCTTCTTTTGAAATGTCAGATGACTGATGTTTATTAATGCGTAATAAATCAAATTCTTTCTTTAACACTGATTTCAACAGGGTATAGTTCACTTTACCTGAAAAAGTCCACAACATTAGTAAACAATTTTTTTTTTTTAATTTTTTTCCCTACACAGAGTAAGCCTACACTGTAATACAACAGACACAAAAGCAAAAAACCTGAACATGTGAAATAAATGTTAAAAACTAACTTTAAAAGCTAATTTTTCTAAAATGATTATTACAAAAACTTAAAATATTAATAAATCTCCAATTAACAGCTCTGATGTAAAAAAAAGAGAACGAGTGCAAACAATTACGCTTTGCACATAGAATGTGACAATGTCATCTGTGAGAAGTCTTTGCAGACACAAACAGCTGTTTTGATATACACGTTCATCTGAATTCAAATTCTATCGATGAAAAATACTTAATTTAGAATTAACAATTCTGGAAGTAAATTTACTATTCTGTTGAGGGTAACGTAGAGACAATCCAATTTTAGTAGATATTTGCCTCAGACATATACTGAATAATCGAGATATGTATGAACTTATATCAAGAACTCCATTACTTATTGACAACATTCAACCAAGGTATATTCCAACTTGCACTGTTCCCATCCTCACGAACTATCAATGAACCATGATACAAGTGAATTGTTCACCGCTAAAAACTAGAGCCGTTCCTAGATATCTTGTTTGATGAGTTTTAAACATTTTTAAAAGAAACAATTAATGAAAACATTTACTTGCTTAAAAACAATAAAACAAACTTAATAAACAACAAAGACACAGAAAGTTGCATTAAAAACATGTCAATTGTTATATAACAGGAATGATCTACATTCACCTTTCAGACTGTGATGTCATTCTTATAATTTATTTATTGGCCATTCATTTAATGTAAGAGTTTTTTTTGCAAGGTCCGATTGGTCGCGAAATAAAAACCTCATGCAAAAATCGGATGAACCTTTGCGCAGCGTCTCTAGTATGGCCTTCAATCACGCCATATCACTTCGTTTAGTTCTGAACACACAGCTAGCATGTAAACATGTCTACAACAATGGCATCTCCTGCCAAGTGTGAAGTGCATGCGGTAATTCGATTTCTTCAGGCTGAGGGGTGTAATGCAACTGAAATTCATCGACGAATAAGTAATGTGTACGGTGAAACTTCAATGAGTGACAGCAAAGTGCGACAATGGTGCAGGAACTTTAAAGCAAGATGTACAGATGTTCATGATGCAGGCGGTCAGGGAAGGAAGCGAGTGTAAACCGATGATCTCGTTGAGCGAGTAAATCGAGAAAGCGAGGCAATTCGAGAAAATCGTCGGTTCACAATTTCTGTATTGAGTGATTAGTTTCCTGTAATTGTAAGGTCAGCTCTGAACACCATTGTGTATGAGACTTTAGTACCGCAAACTGTGTGCGGGATGGGTTCCCAAGATGCTGTCCGACCATCACAAAAGAATGACAATGGACACCTCCCTAACGTTTCTCCAGCGCTACCACAATGAAGGAGAAGATTTTTTGAATAAAATTGTCACAGGGGACAAGACATGGGTCCATTTCGAAACTGAAGAAACAAAAGAACAATCCAAACAGCGGATGCATTCTCATTCTCCCAGTAAACCAAAGAAGTTCAAGTGAACCTTCTCCAACAGAAAGTGTATGGTTACTGTGTTCTGGGACCGGAATGGAGTTCCCATGGTGGAATTCATGGAACGTGGCACGACCATCACTGCAGCCTCATACTGTGTAACTCTTCAACGTCTACGACAGGCAATTCAGAATAAGTGGAGAGGAATGTTGTCATCAGGCATTGTCTTACTCCATGACAATGCTCGGTCGCACACTGCAGCTGTAACAAAGAAGCTCCAACAGCGTTTTCATTGGGAAGTGTTTGATCACCCACCATACAGCCCAGACTTGGCTCCATCCGATTTTCACCTCTTTGCTCACATGAAACGCTGGCTAGAAGGACAACATTTTGGCACAGACATCGAGCTGCAGACCAGCGTAGAAACATGGCTGAAAACACAGGCGGCTCTGTTCTATGACGAGGGTATTGGAAAGTTGGTACCACGCTACAACAAATGTCTAAATCGGAGTGGCAACTATGTAGAGAAATAGCATAACTATGTAAGTACATGTTACAAATAAAGAATTTTTTATTTTCACTGTGGTTTTAATTTCGTGACTGATCGGACCTTGAAAAAAAAATAACCCTCGTAGATATATTTGTTTATTCACAGACTACTGATTACAATGCGATGAACCAATTTAAAAACTTCTTATATAACCAGACTCGATGTATTATATTTTACACTAACGATATGGTGAATAAGAATGGACATTTTAAACATTTTTCATCAGTTGTTCCATTAAACATACCTAAAAAATACTCTCTAAATCAATAAAAATTAAGAAGTAATGGTATATCCTATCATTACGCTTGAAAGAAATTCCATAAGGGAACTTAAATCAAGGCTTCCTAAATACTAATTATGAGTAAGGAATCTAAGAATAACTCAGGACAAAATAAAAACTTAAGAAAATAAATACAAATAATACTAAAAGAAATCTTTTCACGTAACAAATACTTATAAATCACAAAAAAGTTACATGAAAAACAATAATGAAATCTACATACACAACAGGAAAAAAATATATAATTCTCAAAGTCAATACAAATTAAAAAATTGATAGTCATAAGGAAGTTGCTTAGCACTTGAATTCTCAAAAATAAGCACTAGTCTCAAAAACTAAAAATGCAGATACGAAAAAAATTGTATTAGGCTTAAAATATGCTATTTATTACAAAGCTGTAAATATTGGAAATTTGTGTAACTTAAAATAATAAACCTGTTTAGTTCTTTCAAGTTTGTACACGTAACTAAGATTAATGAAGTAAGTAAAAACCTTTAAAAGCGACTAAATCATCATAGAGTTTCTAATTCTGTGGTGAAGAAGTGTATGGTTCAGCTGGTCCCTCACTTGTACATACTATAAAGTTTATTTTTAAGGAAAGTATCGTACTACAATCTTTTATTATATGTGAAGGTTTATAATAATTCAGTCTTGTATATGATGGAATTTTATGTAGTTCAATATGAATATAACCCACACTTCTACTACTGTCCTTAACACAGAAATCTTCCTTTTTTTTAATATTTCAAAGTTTTAAACAAATAATAATTTAATATAAATAAAATCTTAAATTGTATCTAACGCTAGGTACACATGAAGTTGCCACCTGATTTTGACTCATATTTAACAATTTTCATTTAAAATATTCATCACATGTAGTATTTAGATAATGTGACACTAAATAGAAATATATTTTAAAATAATTAAATTCAAGAAACTACTTTTTTGACAAAATGATTACCGTTGATGACTTTTATTTTCACATATCAAACTCAGTTTGCTGTCAACAAATTTTATGGAAACCTAATATCAAAAGATAGTTTTTTATAACT
Source organism: Lycorma delicatula (assembly GCF_047948215.1). Classification (NCBI taxonomy): domain Eukaryota; kingdom Metazoa; phylum Arthropoda; class Insecta; order Hemiptera; family Fulgoridae; genus Lycorma; species Lycorma delicatula. The sequence goes on from NC_134457.1 coordinate 1,143,465, forward strand.
TCTTTACTGATGATAGAATTTTTTGCTTTTTTAAATATTAAATACTAAGTTATAAACTTAGGGCTCCACTATCTGTAGCCATGAAGCAAGATCGTCCATGCAATGTGTTTTGATATAATATAATTCTCATTGGTCAACCATTTATTCAGCATCAGGTATGCAATTGTTACGGTGCAAGAGAGACTTAGAATGAGTGCTATGATACAAAGCCAACTGTGCTGATTGTGAAATACTCCAAACTGAGGATGAAATTAAGTTCATTATATTTTATTTATTTACGTGAAATAAAATGGCCCCAGTCCAACAGGTATTTTATCACAGTTTTACTTTTCCACCTTGTATTTATTTAAAAAAGGAAAGAAATGAAACATATAATTAAACAATGGAATTTCAGAAACTAATAGTTTTGCAACTCAGGATAAGTAAGTTTCTTCCATTGATCACCGATTCACTAAATGAAATGGCTTCTTTAAGAAATACTGAAAATATAAATATGAAGTATGCATAGTATCATGAAACAAAAAAAAATTGACACACAAACTCCAGATTTAATGTTGAATTTTAATATTGTACTTCTTACTTAAAAAAAAAAAAATTGATCGATTTCAAACACAAAATACTTATCTAAATTTAGATCAAAACCTACCGTGATTATTAAGTGGGATATCATCTATACATAATATGTGATCAGGAATTGATGCTGGATTAAGAATGTTTTTTAAATATGATCTGATACCAATCAAATGATCCCGATTTGACTCGCAGAGAACCACTAGCAGTACAAGTCCATATTTTTCATCCAACATGCAGGTACAACATTTAACATAATCACATGCTAATGTAAATTTTTCTATTTGAAGCAAACATACTCTATGACCCCATCTTTTAATAATGCTGTCTTTACGTCCTAAATAATGATATTCATTATTAGATACCTAATAAAAAAAAAAAAAATATTGAGCTATTAGAAAACTACATATATATATATATATATATATATATATATATATATATATATATATATATAATTGGAGATTTTTATTAATATAATATATATATATATATATATATATATCATAATTATGAAATAGTAGCCAAAAAGAGGTTCATCAAAACTAATCATACAATCAAACCAATGAAAATTCAACATATGTGTTTTTTACACACATTTCAGTATAAATAAAATGCTATTCAAACAGCTTGAAAGTAAATTACAGCAAAAGTTATAACTTTTCTCAAATCTGATTAACTCTTAAATTAGCACAGTGTAAGTTAAAAACTACATTTTTTAAAATAAAGTCCCTTTAGTAATTTCCACTAGTCAACCATTTATTCAGCATCAGGTACGCAATTGTTACGGTGCAAGAGAGACTTACAATGAGTGCTGTGATACAAAGCCAACTCTGCTGATTGTGAAATTCATGATGCATTGTTTTCTGTTAGCAAAAAAATACTGCAGCTACAACACAACTTTGTGAGGTTATGTGCCAAATTTTATGAGTGATAGTAAAGTTAGGAAATGAGAAAATGATGTCATATGTTTACAGAAGAATAAACAAATTTTCATAATGATGAACGTAGCAGTTTACCGACAAGGTAACAAGGGTTAATTAAGAAATACAGATGAATGTGAAAGTTTGTGACAATACGACTGATTTACAGTTACAGAATATTCTATTTGATTTCTAAACATTTCATGCTCAGCAATCTATATACTGACAGTGAAATCTAGGTAGAAGATTTCACTGTCAGTAAAATCTGTATAAAATGAGTGCTGAAAATGTTAATGAAGATACAAGAACTGAAACAACTGGCCTCAGTTCAACATTTTATGCAATTTTTAAAGAGGAAGTGATGGGCTATTTTACCACTTATTTACTGGATGAAACCTGGATTGGGTCTCAAGGGTTATACGACCACCACTATAAAAATATAAAATAAAATAAAAATAAATAAATTTTGTGTATGAGGTCCCAATTTTTTGGGAGGACCCAATCATATTAATCTAACCAAACAACCTAGCTTCATTCGCTAGTCAAGGTTATCAAGCGTAGGTTAAGTTTGGTTAGATTATATTTATAATTATATTTATTTATTATATAAATTTATTTTACAAAAACAAGCATGTACACATATTACAGGCCTTAATTTATGACGAGTGTATAGGCCTTTATCAGTGGATGATTATATTAAGATTTATAGTGGCGGTCATATAACCCATGAGATCCTCTGGATTTCTTACACAAATGTCAAGTCAAAACAATAAATCAATGCAACAGCAACAGCCACCACCTCTGAAATAAAAAGGGTTAAGCTAGCACCTTTTGTCCCAAAAATCAAGGCTACTGTTTTCCAGGAAAAGATGGGCACCTTGATATCCTCTACGTTATGGAAGCAAATATTAATGCAGAAATGAACTGTAAAACCTTGCAGAAACTTAGACAATGCTTTATTATAATAGGTTATGCTTTTGCACAATAATGTTCAAATTCACATGTCTCTTCAAGCTGATCAATTTTTTGAGAAAATATTTATCAGAAAATCTTTTACCACCAATTCTGTAGCCTCGATCTTGCACAAAGTTTCACAAACAAATTACCAATTAATTATTCATCCATTCAACAAACTAGCTTCATCAGTTTATAGAAAACCCACAATAAATAACATTACTATAAATATACATTCTAACTACCCACAATCACAAAAAATTAACATATAATATTTGACATAATTACATATCTATATGACATTTGGAGCTATTCATTACACAAAAAAATAAAAATAAACTAAAAAAGAAATAAATGAAATAAAACAAATAGTATTTAATGGTTTTATTGATAAAATTATAGAAAAAATTTATAAAAATAGACTAAAAAATACCACGATAATTATACAAAAATACAACAGCAGGAAAATAACACTAAGATCAATAATAATTGATACTTAAAATACAACTACACAAATAAAATAATAAAAAATATTACTAATGTAATGATAAAAATAAATATAAAAAACCACATAAATAATATGATTAGTAAACCATATAATAATATAAATAAATAATATAAACCAAACAAACACATAATGAAATATTTAAAAAATAAAAATAGAGAGGAACTAAGAAGAATATACAAAATTAAATGCAATGAATGTCATAATACAGTCAAACCTCTATATAACTAACCTCGATTTTACAAATTCTTTTATTGCACTGTGACATTTTAATAAAACTACATATAAATGAAATGTTGAAATACTGCAAAAAATATAAGTACATACAGTAATTTTTACAAAATGCTTTTTAAAAATGACATTAAATTTAGTATTTTGGACATCTCTGTGAGTTTAAGATAGTTATTCTTTTGATTTCTATATCTAAAATGTACCTGTATCCAAACAAAAAGTATTCTTGACAACAATCAAGAATGACAGGTTATTTTTATTGAACTGGTAAAGCGTAAATTCCCAAGATTCTCTTAAAACCCAGTAACAATAAAATTCTAACAAGAGATTTAAACACATGTTCTGCAGTTACTGTCTGCCTGTACATTAAAGTGGCGGAATTTCCTGAAATTCATTAACTAACACAGAGGCAGACCTTACTTGAGATATATATTTTTTATACAGTACGTATAACGTATTAGATTATTATGTAACTCATGTTATAAAAATATATAATTATATTTTTTTTCTATAGAAAAATTAAGAAAAATAACTGTACTTAATTTTAATTCATCATAAAACAAGATAAAACGTTCATATAAATAATTAGACTGGAAATTCTTGCTACACCTATATAACAAATTTTTTCCCGGGGATTCTCGATTTTGTTATACAGAGGTTCGACTGTATTTATATTGATAAAACCAACAGATCATTTAAAAAAGATTTACAGAACATTACACAGCAAACAAAAACTAAAAGAAAGGCATATCTAATGTAGCTGACAATTTTTTACTATGCAAACATGATATTATTAATACCAAAAATAATTTAAATGTTTTGGAAGTTAGTAATAATGATAAAAACATGAATATACTCAAAAAATATTATATTTCAAATAAAAATAAATGACATAAATAAATAAAAAATTATGAATCATCAGATCACATTCGAAGATGATGATATAATTAAAAACATAATAAAAATATAATCTAACGGTTGGCAATAAGGCAATAGAACAAAGGAAAACTATGCTTTAAATACTACATCATTCTAGTACTGGACAGTAGAATTTGCATATACATTCATAATAACTTTCAAAACTTTTATCTCAAAAACCTCATATATCAAAAACCCATTGATTAAGAATGTTGAAATTTGATACAAATATTTGGCTACGTATAAAAACAGATTAAATGAAATTTACAGTTGAAAAACAACCTACATGAAAAAACCTCAATCCAGATAAGAAACAAACCAGTTAAAGCACAAGAATTAAACTGGTACACCTACAGTAAAAATATCTAACCATAACACAAAAGTAAGTCAGTACAACAGTTACAAAACTGGAAGCTACATATTCAGCAGAAACACTTTTCCACTTGAATGAACAATCAAACACAGACAGACTCCAAAAAATCAAAAGAAGAAAAGACAGGCAATGGTAGATCATGCCCAACAAAGTCATGTACAAAGAGTTAAATCCCATTAGTGAAACAACGCATAAGAGGAGAGGCTAGGATTTTTCAGACACATCATGAGGATGCAAGATTTGAGACTACTAAAACTGCTGGTACAGTATAATCTTGACTCAAAAAACACTGAGACAGGATGCAGATTGATCAGAGAAATAAGAGAGGATCTGAAGGAAATTGACCTTACATCAGAAAACATCACAGACAAGATAAAATTTAACAAAAAAATCAGAACAAAAACACTCACAAGAAAGAAACTCACAACACAAACATTTTCAATACCAGAAAGGGCATGGAGATCAAAAAGTATGAGAAAGTATTTTTTTTTCTCTTTCTTTTCCTTACTCCCACATTGAACCCGCAATTAAGCATTCAACAGCATAGGAGGTGTCCTTTCTACTCTAACAGCCCTTCCCACCTACCGGCAGTATGTCCAGCATGGCAGGTCGGGCTGCCAGTCAGATCCTTATTTTATATTATATTAGTAAGCAACCCATTAGAGTACCCCACTTCCTGTGTAGTTTTAGCAGTGATCCTATATGAGGCTACCCAGCTTCCAATTGTCACTATTCAAAAACTACAACAAGGAGGCCCCGATCCCTCATCAAGAACGGCCCACCTCGGCGAACTGTCCTCTCCAGATCAAGGCTGCCCTCCTTAACTAAACACACACACGGTAAAACATGATCGAAGTCCCAACCGTCACGGGATTTTGTCTTTAATATTCTAGAAGCTAGCTTCTCCACATTTCCCCAGGCCTGTCTACTGGAAAGCATACAACCCATAGTACTCTCTGGAGTAAGCTAGGTCAAACCCAGCTCCTGTCGAACACTGTCCCAACTACAAGAGTGGTATACGGTGTGCTCCGGTGTGTCCTGTGATTCACAGTATCTACAAACAGAGGCAGCGCATTTACCAAACCGGCACAGGTACCCCTCAAACTCCACATGCCCGGTTAGCAGCTGGGAGAGGTAGAACCCCACCTCCCCAAAGTCAAGCTGAACCCCCAGATCAATGCTATGTATAATGCATCTTGTCCAATCTCCTGTAGAACCATTCAACCTGGGAGGACTGCAAGGTCGAAACAATCCCTTTGAAGAGACTTGGATAATGGACTGACTAAAGTGATCGTATGTAGTCATAAAAAATACAAAGATACAAAAAACTACCAAAACTTAGTAATTAGATAAGTTAAACTTACCACCATTAATTTCCAATAACTGGTTTTTGCCGTATCCTGCACCTTCAGTTGGTACTAATGTTGTAGTTGTTTTAATGTAATAGAATTAATAAAACATATTCTTTTAATAATTTGTCATTTTATTCTAAATTATTAAAGAATATGTTCTAATGTAATAGATACAGAATTTAATATCAACTGAAAATGCAGCATACTTCAAAAAGCAGTTATAAATTAAAATGGTAAGTTAACTTATCTAATTAGTATGTTTTGGTGCTTTATATTTCATATAATATTAAATTTTATTAACACATTGATATTAATGAATTATTTGAATATTTAAAAAAAAAAATTAATAAACATATATATATATATATATAAAACAACCAACATAGTTACACAAACAAGCAAAAATACCTTCACAATATCACCAGTTGATCTAAATACAGGAAACTGAAGATTCTCCAGTACTTCACCATCCAAGAGGCAGTATCGTGTGCTACTTCCTGAAATAATTAAAATATAGTTATCGTCTGAACAAACATACTTTACAATATAAGAAAACATAACATTTTTTGATTTTAAATATTAAGTAATCTACATTCAAATCAATGGAAAATTTCCTTTTAAATGTTTTTGTAAGCTTATTAATATCTTCAATGAAATACCTGGTAGCACTGTTGTTAGTTCCCATCTTTAAACGGTCAGAAAACCCTTTAAATGTGTTCCAATAATACACTTAACCTAAAGTTCTAAATTTCAGTTAAATTCACTCAACCTAAGTTCTATTAGTTCAAAATATGGCCAGATCAGAGGAGATCCCTTTTCACGCCACACTCACGATCTAAGCAAGAAAGCTGGGAAGATGGTTAAAAGCCTGACAATGCTACTGTTAATACTGGTGGGCCCCAGGCGTCTAAAAGGAGGCTGTATGGTGGGTGGCGTCATTGGTCCTGCTGTATGGCATCCTGGTATGGAGAAGAGTCATGTCTGTGCGTAAGACAGGAACCTCATGGAGTGTTTTCAACGTCACATGGCATTGAAGGTGGCGTCAGCATACGTCTCGGTCTCGACCACGTGGTGCTGCCACTTCAGCAGTTAGCAATGGCCCGAACATTGAATTTTCAAGGCGTTTCTAAGGAAGAGGACATCCCAACCCTGTAGGGGAAGACACTCGTCTTGTGGTTGCTTCCGGTTGCCACACCGAACACCCCCCTGTTCTTAGCCCTAATGGGCTTTAACAGGAGTCATCTTTCACCCTCTAACTTTTTACATCTCATAGTAATAAGCCAGGCCTCGTTAGGATGCCACTGATGTAAATGCCTTGGTAGACATTTACATCAGCGACTTATAAATTCAGCTTTTGCCTTAGCTGCAGGCCTCATCCAGACATTTTGAATGTCCTACATCGTTGCCCTCTGAACTAGCTAACCAAGTTCGTGGAAGCACAAACCCTGCACTTAGTCCAACATTTTATAGAGTCAATTCATGTATAAATATCTCGTAAATTTTGAGGCAATTGTATAATAACATACCACCAAAAATGTTGTTCGCAACAACAAAATTAAAAATTTATTCCTAGTTCCCTTAGTGAACTCAACTTCAGTTCATACCCCTGACTTGGTTTCATTATGGACTCTGGTATGGTCTGCCACGGAGAGGCGGACAAACTCCTACTTCCACTCAGCTCATCATGGAGTCCTGCATGACATTTACTTTTACTTACTACCATCGTCAAGATGCCTCTACATCTCACGGTTGCATGGGAATCCATGCCCTCGGCAGCGCAGTCACCATCATGCCGACAATGATGCTTGTTCATTCAAAAACTTCCCTCATCAAAATGACGCTACACCTCACGGCTGCATGGTTACCCATACCCTTGGCAGTGCAACCATCGTTCCGCCGACAGCTAACATTTCAATAATAATCGCCATTACTTTACTGACTAATTGTGGCTCGATGCCAACATGCCAACCTCTGGCCAATCAACTGTCCAGGCAGTCCCTACTCTACTTATACCCATTCAGTCATTCTGCTCAGGGCGAGGAAACAGAGGAAGCCAGCCATGATAGTCCATTCTCTGCGAGTCTTCCAGTTGACTCGCAGATGAAAAGACGAATTTACTCTCTCGAGCTCCCTAACAACTCTGGTACGTTTAGCCTCGTACCAGAGACAAACATAAAGGACATGATCTACAGAGTCATCGATCGTACAGTTTGGGCACAATCCCGAATCAGTCAAACCAAACCTGGCGAAAACTATTTCTAAAAGTACCATGTCCTGAAAGGAATTGAGTTGTGTACCGATTGGGGGAGACCACCTAATTGCTCACAGCTCCCTAACATTTGGAAATATACCATGCGTGTATAAACCAGTAGAAGAATAACCAACCAAGAGTCCTAACCTGCCAAGAGTCAAAACCTTGTTCTTCAATTTCTCACATATGCCCAGAAGTAAGAAAACCTCCCTTCTTAGAAACATACCATTTTCAACATTCCGTAGCTAAAATGTCAATGGATTTTATACCGGCAATCACAGAAACTGCCTCTCTCAAGACAGATCTGTAGCCTCTGAAAACAGCTAACAATAGAAGATGCTGGGCTCACAATAAAATGTCCATAAAACGTTACAATTGTAAATGATGAGCCCAGACGGGTACAGCGTACAACATTATGGCCTTGCTGATATCTTTGTAAAGAATACGCATGGTACGAAAATTCAACCCCCCCAATCAGGATGGATGACTCTATGAACACCAAAGAAGGCATCTATAACCTTCCTTGTAACAAACTGAAGGTGCTCCCTGAAATGAAACCATTCATCAAGGATGGCACCCAGATATATCTGAACAGCAGCATATCTAATCGGAAGGCCGTCCATCACAACCCACAGGTGACAGGTCACGACTAGACAACCTTTAAGAAACATCATAGTAGTTTTCTCTGCACTGAAAACCATCTTATGCTGAAGACTCCACAACCTTAGTACCTTGCATGCCTGTGTAAGCTTCATCTCAGCATGCGAGTTACCCTCGACCAGCAGCAACCTATCATCGGCATAAGCCACGATGCGTCAGCCACTGGGTATCCACAACCGTACGGAAGAGGACAATAGAACAGCTTATAAAGATTGGCAGGCTAGATGGGGTGCATCCATGAAGGGGAGGTGGATACATTGCCTCATAGCACATGTTGAGCCTTGTGTCAGTAGAAAATTTGGCAAAGTTAGTTTCTGTTAGTTTCTCTTAACCCAGTTTTCAACAGCCATGTAGTCTTTTGAGAATATTTATGCAGGCAGAGAATCCAAATTGCCCGTACTGTCAGGAACTGGATTCACCTGAACAAATGATATTCCGATGCCCGCAGTAGAACGGGGAATGCCGCGGGTGTATTGCAAGAATAGGGCAACTGCAGATAGAGACTACTGTGCAGAAGATGCTACAGAATAAGGCAAATTTCTACACCGTGGTAGGACTCATGACAGACATTCTGCAGAAGGACTAAGAGGCAAGAACCTTCCAGGATGATTGAGCAAAGAGAAGTCCTCTTACAGGCAGAAATAAACAACTGGAAAGTAAAGAGGTGAAGGACAGCCCTCTGTGGAGCCGTCGTTCGTCCGCGCTTGCTTGGATGGGCGATGGTGATGATGCACAGGGACTCTGGATCCCTGAGCTCAAAGGCACCCCTCCCAAGCTGTGATAATGCTTAATTGCAGGTCTGGCCATGGGAGGGGAGGATCAGTGAGGTAGGAGGTTTAGTCGGTTGGGTGCAGGCACACATACACACTCTAAAAACATCTTTCAGAACCTGTTAACGAGCTCAACACACAGTATGTAAATGGTATTCCTTTGACTCATCAAAAAAAAAAAGTTCTATAGTTCATTTAAAAAATACAAGAACACATCAAAAAACAAGCACAACAAAAACTGAATGCATTATTCTGTAAAAAATTTATGGAATTTCCTAATCTTTTTTAGGACAGGCACCATTAAAAAAATGCTACCAAATACTTCATTCTAAAGATGATTCTAACAGACTTTTCGAAAAAAGTTACATTACTTTGAAAATGAGTTGTTTGATACTTAATGATTTCCATGGGCAGTTTATGCAGCCATAACTGAATATGTTCTCCTTTTCAAAACTTAGGGTCATAACGTCAACAACAATAATAGTAGATATACATGTAATACAGCAGCTGAGTGACTGAGGAAGTCATTGATTAGTTCATAATTTTACTATTTATCATCAGGATTTGAAAGTTAACCAATATTCTACACCTGTTGTGTGCTTTCAATATTTATTTAATGCTATCCAATCAAGACGAAAATAATTCAAATGAATTACATTTAAGTTAATATATATATATAGGTAGTATTTGAAAAGTAAAGTAAGTAAATCCACATTAACAAATTTAACCAGTGTCTCATCACCTGCTACAGTGTAGATAAAGAATTCTAAAACTTTGTTATTAATGATGCCGATTTGTTGTTGAGATCAACATTGCTTTTAGTTCATCGATAGTATAGGGATTCTATTCTTCAAATAGCCCCAAAGAAAAAAATCACAACCATTGCTCAATTGATGAGTGACATATTGCTCTGTTTTGATTAAAGACGCCATACCTTTTTTACACGATCTGTTAAGCAAGCATAAAATTCTTTAAATAAAACTTCAAAGGTAAACTTTTGTATTGACAGTTCAATCAATAATATTGGCCCACCATACAATTACCAAAAACAGCATACCATATACCAATTTTCTCATTGTGAAATGTATACTCAAACATCTACTGAGGATTTTCAATATCCAATATCTGGTGATACACAACCAAAAACTGAAACTAATGAACTAAATAAATAGTTTACAAATGTAGAAGAAAATGATGTAAATGCGATACTAAAAAATACAAATAACTTAAATCTGCTGCTTTCGTTAACCCCACCCTCATAAAAAGCCTGTTTCTTAACCCAACAAATATTACTGAAGTATTAAATGTAATAAAAAATTTTTTAAATATCACCTGAAATAGATAGCTTTAATGCTTCTTGCTTAAAAGAAATAAGTAACTATATAGCAGAACCACTTGAACACATAATAAATAGATGTTTTATTGAAGGCTATTTCCCTACTAAATTTAAAATATCCAACATAATTGCAATATATAAATCTGGAGGTAAAAACAACCTGGAAAATTACAGACCTATAAGTCCGTTAAGTGACTTTTCCAAAATAATTGAAAAAATATTAAAAACTGAATAATAGTTTCTTGATAAAGATAATTTCATTCATAAAAATCAGTATGGTTTTCAATCTGGAGAATCAGCAAAAGATGTGGTTTTACATTTAACTAGAATAATTAACAACAATTTTAATAAAAATAATAAGACTATAGCAATATTCCTTGATTTAGCTAAGGTATTTTACAAAATACCTAACAAAATCTTAATACATAAACTAAATAACTTCAGTATACAAGGACCAGTAAAAGAACTGTTTGAAAACTACCTTAAGGGTAGAACTCAAATTCTGACTTTAAATAACATCAGTGATCACACAAAATCCTCACACTTCGAACTACCACAAGGTACTATTCTCTCGCTAATATTTTTTATGACAACAATCTTTTAAAACTGAACCTTCCTGATGGTATCATATTATCTTTCACTGATTACACGGCTTTGGTTTTTTCAGGCAAGATTTGGGATGAAGTATATGAGCGATACCCATGGATTACTTTTGGTAAAGTCTTGGTCTGGAAGCCATATTCTTACGCTCAACCTAAATAAGACGAAAAATATGTCATTCTCACCTGCTGAAACTGACAAACCCCCTCGTGAATTTAAAATAAAACTACACACATTTTCAGTAAATAACAGCGAATTGATAAACAGTAACTGCCATTGTCAGTCAATAGATGAAATTAAGTCAATAAAATATCTCAGAATAATATTGGACGATCATATGAAAAGGAATGTCCATGTACAGTAATTAACATCAAGATTAAAATACCTTATTCATACCTTTTACAAAATTAAAGATCTTGAAATAATAAGAATTATAAATTTTGCATATGCTTATTCACTTTTTCAATATGGAATTAAAATATGGAGAGGAACATATGATACCCATCTTAATAAAATATTTATGTTCCAGACATATTTAATTAGAGCAGCTCTTGGCAGACCACGGTTATATCCGGTACATGCTTATATCCGGTACACCCTTATTTGAAGAATTTGAAGTACCTACATTGAGACAAATATATGTCAAGAACGTCAAATTTAAATCAAGAAGAATCTTACTGCAACAACACTTTGTTATATAACTTAACATATAGATTTTTTTGGATTGGCAGAAATCCTTCTTTCAATATCGGCTATGGCATTTGGAGTCCCAACAGAAGGTCACCTATTTCATTTTTCTGATTGAAACCAATCCTGCTGTATGCTATTTTTTAATCAAATCACGTATGCTACTCTTTGCTAGGACAGTGACAATCAAAAAATTTTCCACGAATAATTGACAAGTTTCTTGAAAGAATAAAGCTTCCACTTTAGCAACCCTTTTCTTGAACAAATAAGCATTTTAGAAAACTATAACTGCAAAGAACGAAACTATACTACACCAAGCATAAATAATTTACAATAGATGAGAGTAGTAACTAAAATAATAATGGCACTAGTAGCAGCATTGACAGTATCATTGTTGAAAATGGCACTAAAATAGCTGCAGTTCAAGCCAGCTCAATTCAGTTTAAGTTTCCCACCCGGTTTAATAAAACAATATTTAATTTATTAACATATTTTATTGCAGTTTTTTTATTTTTAAAAATTCAAAAAGCTATTTTATATAATTTTACTATAAAACTGATCACTCTTCAAGTGAGGCATCCTCATGAAGTAAATTTGGCACACACATGAATAGTTGCACGAGGTTAAAGCTTTACTAGGTATTCTCATCGGATACACATTTACTAGGAAACTCGTCAACTACACATTTTCAGTATATTGTAGTTTTTAAAATACTAACAATTCTTTTTTTTTTAAATAATAATCTTATATATGTATATAGATTCCAGTACTGGACAGCAGAATTTGTGTATTCACACATAATAAAGTCAAAATTTATAAAAACAATTTATTTTAATGTAATTACAGAATTAAATATCAACTGAAGATGCAAGATCCTGTGAAAATTGTTTTTTTGGAAATAATATGGTAAGTTTAACATATCTATTTACTGTATTTTGGTGGTTTAAATTTCATTTAAGACATATACATATTTTTTCTAAAATCGATCCTTTCAGGAATCATATTCCTTTGCACTATACAAATTATATATATATATATATTATAAGACAAAATAATTGAGTAAAACTAAAATAAAATAATAAATTGTCATGGCAATTAGCAGTCCTGACTTCTTTTCCACTTGGACCCAGGAAATTTTATACTTGCTACTTTCGCTCTTTTTCTTCAGTGCAATTCTAATCATAAAAAAAGAAAACTTTGATAATTTTAAAAATATAATCTATACAAGTACTTAGAGAAGTGTTCAGTCATAATAAACCTCACATTAGAAGTCATGTTTTACTTTTTCCAGTACTTTCACAATAAAAATATTTATTTACTCTTTGGGTAGAAGTGTTGTTAAAATCAAAATTTTGTAAAAATTCACAGTAATTGAGCATTTATATAATCAGTAAATGTTCTAAAAAATGTATTTAATTATTAATGTCTTATTTGTTTCCTTTATAACTTCTATAAAGTCTCCAAACAATTTTTATAATGCTTATGAAAGAATAAATTCAGAAAAGAACAAACTAAGTAAACTAAAACTAAAATAAACTATGCATCAAATTTATAGAAACTAAGGACATGATCTAAAATTAGACTTCATATTTCATTGTACAAAGAATAAACTGATAAAGTTACTGAATCTGAAGTAAAAAATATTTTTTTTTTTTAAAAAGAATTATTTACAAAAATCTACCGATGAACATTTCTCCAACTCCATTAGAAATCTGTTCACCATCTTCTCCCTTTACTTGCAGAATAGTTTCTGTCAAAGGTTGACCCAAATTGCTACCATCATCACCAGGCTTGATTTGATGTATTGAAGCCCAACAAGATACTTCAGTGATACCATACAAACTAAATATTTTTGTATTATTATGCTCTGAACTAAAGCTTTTTATCACTTCCCAGCTTGGACAACATTCACCTCCTGGAACGTAATTAAACAATGAAAAATTCTGTGAAAGTAAAATTGTTTTATACACAAAACTATTTCTTAATTCAGTATATTAAAAAGGAATTTCTTGTTTTTAGTTGCACTACACTATAAAAAACACATGTTAGTGTGACAGGAAGGCATTAAGCATTAATGGGGATGAGTGTGAGAGAGAGAGAGTGAGGGGGTAATAATTTTCTCCTTAACAATACCTTATATGTTCGTTATGATAAGATATGTGTGCAATTTAATTTTTTTTCTGATATTAATTTACATTACTTGTTCTTTAGAAGGATTTTTAACTGCATGAAGGATCTCTATGAAAGGATCATCCATGACATGCTACCACAATTTGAAACAGCTAAATGCTAATACAAATGTTGCCTTCCAATACTTTAACAATATTTTTTTCACCATCATTTTGCACTTCCCCACAGCCATTCGAGGGTTGTGTACATACACTGCCTTCTAGGTTTATAAAATTATCTGTGACTGACTTTGAAATCTTGAAATCCAGCTTTTCAACTCGGTACAATTTGCTTGCTAAGAATCAGAATAAATAAAAAAAACCACAGTGCTATTTTAATGTTAATAAACTGTTATTTTGCCAAAGGATACAATAACAGCTTTGAAATAATTTGATAACGATTATTTTTATTTGTTGAAAAATTTTAACCAATATACGAGGGTAAGTCAATTATTATTCGCAATTTAGTTATATTTTTGTTTATGTTGGTAGTACTGTCATGTTGTGTAGATAACACACGCATGGTTTAATTGTTGTTATGTCTGTGCAGGTTTTATGCTGCTAGGTTAGTTCCATTATTGCTGCCCTGCTGTTAACCATGGCTGCTCCGCTTTCTGTTTGCACCAGAGAAGAGCAACGTTCAGTAATCCATTTTTTGTGGTCGGAAGGGGTATCAGGAGCTGAAATTAATCGAAGACTTTTGGGTACAGTATGGGAACAGTGTGTTGCCGCGAGTGTCTACGAAAGGATTGAAAAATTCAAAAATGGTCACACAAGTGTTACACGACAAAGGAGCCGAACGACCATTTACCGCCACAAATGAGGAAAACATTGAGCGTGCACGTGACATGGTTTTCTTATAAAGACTAGTAACTGTTGATGAAGTGGCACATCGTCTGTAAATTAGTCAAGGTTCTGCTTATGAAATCATCCACAACAGACTTGGGTTTCATAAAGTCTGTGCAAGATGGGTGCCAAAACAACTCGCAGAGTTGCATAAACAAACACGCTTGGACATCTGCCAAAAACATTTGGATCGCTTTGGTAACGAGCGGGACATCTTCTTAAGACAGAATCATCATCGGTGATGAAACATGGATCTATCATTATGAGCCGGAGAGTAAACGACAGAGTACAGAATGGAAACATCCAAATTCGCCCTGCAAAAAAAAATTCAAGACCCAACTGTCCACAGGAAAACTGATGTTTATGGTTTTTTGGGACTCACAAGGCCCAGTACTGGAACATTATGAGGAAAGGGGCACGACAGAAAACAGTGCGCGTTACAGTGAGATGCTTACTGCCACGCTGAAGCCTGCAATTCAAAGCAAACGCCGAGAACTGCTGTCGAAAGGTGTTGTGTTGTTGCATGACAATGCCCGTCCACACACTGCTGAAACGCTCCAGAAACTCAATTTTGAGCTCATCTTCTGTATAGTCCTGATCTTGCCCCTTCTGACTACCACTAGTTTGGTAAACTCAAAGAGGCATTAAGGGGCCGTCGATTTACCGTGGATGAAACAGTGAAAGAAGCGGTGCAATCCTGTCTTGCAGCTCAACCGAAAACCTTCTTTTATGAGGGCATCAGGAAGCATGTTCAACGACCAAATGCGTTGAAATGCAAGTAAACTATGTTGAAAAATGATGTACATATAAGTTTCCTATTTGTACTGCAATAAAATTTACAACTACATTGCAGATAATAATTGGCTTACCCTCGTACACTGTTGTGGAAATAAATCCAGAATTATATTTTAGCCAGAAAAACTGTTAACATCAGTTTTTTGAAAGGGCGACTATTATAACACAGTTGTGTTCTTATTTTAAATGTATTATACTTATTCTATCTGACAATGATATGTGCCGTTATCTCTAGCAATCACACAAAGTATTCTAACACATGTATAGAACAATCTTAGTTTACTGGTTATTCTAATAACCAGTAAATGACAATCAAGCTTAAATATTAAACCCCATATAAGAATAAGTTGTGTTCTACAATAAAGTATAATTAATAAATATGTTCAATATTAATGCTATCTATTAAGCCAAAGTGTTTTAATGCACAATTCCAAAACTAAATACATATATTAAATTAATTTAAAAAAAAATACATTTTTTTATTATTTTAAAGAGTTATATTTAATATATTTTATTTGAAATTAATCTGAAAGTTATTACAATAAAATGAAGTACACTAGAATTATCATAAAAATTAAAATTACCTGCAATAAATTATTTTTTTTAAATTCTATATATCAGTTAGATCATCACCTACTTTATATTACCAAATACCTCTTCCTAATTTAAAATATTTCTCCTTATCATTATTTTCCAAATATCTCCCTAGTTCTTCTAACCTCACACCTCTTTGCTACCAAGTCTCTCTCAATGACCTAAATCATAACCTTAATATAACTCTTTTTGTTATTTTTTTTTTATAATTGTTCTAGCAAAAGTTTAAAGTAGCAAAAATTAGAAGAATTGTACTTGATTTCCTGCATTAGAACCAATATCAAAGGTTTTTTATATATTTCTTTCACTTAGGACGTTAACGACCAAAAAGATTTTGTGTAACAAACATCATTGATAATTTACTTTAGAACCGAACAAGTTTTACATAATCTTTTTCTTTTTATTAAAATATTTACTAGGTGGGTGAGTAGACATGGAGCTGTACTGCAGTAGCAAAACCAGATTTCATTAATAAATAAGAGCAATTATTATCAGATTAAAAAAGTAAATAAAAAAGTTAGAAAAATATAAAGTAAATAATATGGAATTCCATTTTTTTAATAATTACAAAAATATTTTAAACCGTATAATTATAATATACACATACCTAAAGCTAAAACTTTTAACGTTGTATCATCATTCATTACTCTTTTACGAACAAAATCAACAGGCCAATTAAGAAATAATGATGGTGTAGTCTGTATAAATGTAATGTTATGGACACGCCGCTGTGTTTTTTTATCAGGAAAGAGAATATCTAAAACATTATATGCAGCAGCTTTTAACTCTCTTTTTATGATAAAAATTGTTGCTCCTGTAGTTAAAGCTAAAAATAATTCTATCACGCTCGGATCAAATGTAACCGGTGAAGAGAAGTATATTACATCTGAAGGAGTGATTCCAAACAGCTTGCTAAAAAAAAAAAATTAAACATCAATAAATAATAATAAATAAAACAACAATACAGATTATAACAGAATCTTCTACCTTATCTTTTAAGAAGTATAAGAGTAAAACTAAACTCTGTGTGTAAGAGTAAAACTAAACTGTGTAATCCCACAATTATTTTACCTTTTACCTCATCATAGAAAATGAATTTATCACAAACACATGAATCAAACAATCTTTGTCTTATGGCTGATGTTTCTTTTTTTAGTAAAATGTTTCAGCAGCAGTAGGATACATTAAATTGGGTGGGAAATCTATATTACAGGCCGATTTCACTTATGTAAACAATCCAAAACTGTCAGAAGAATCAGCAAAAGTTAGGTTATATCAATTCTTCCAAATCTCAAATTCTTCTACAAAATCACTTTCATTTTCAGAAGGGTTTGAATGCAGACATAACTCTTCATTAACTTCTATGAGAAATAATTAAAAATCTGAATAATTCCAGAAACATATTGGATTGTTCTTGGACATAAGGAAAACCTTTTATACTGTTATTTTTTTATACTTGAATTTGGTAGGATTAAAGATTTAGCACTGAAGTGGTTCAAATCGTAAGTGAAAGATCTGTTTGTAGAATACAGCATCACAAAAATTCCTGCCACTTTTAGATTCCATAACCTATTTTAAGACTAGTTATTTATTTATTTTCTTTTTTATTGATCTTTATCAGGAGAAATTTAAGGATTTGAAAGCATTTGTGGATGACACAGCTTTGGCTTTGCTTTGGTTAAATATAATACTTTCATAAAAGATGTTCAATAGTTCAATAAAAGATTTATAAGATGATATGCAATCTATCTGTTTCATTTGAGCACGTAATGTACAGTTGGTATTTAAATGCTGGTAAAATTAATACATGCATACACAGACTGATTAATTTACCATGATAATACACTTTACTAGTATGAGATATCTTTATAAGAGCGATGTACTAAAATATACTGCAATAATTTTTATCTGGGATATCTTGAGAGCCCACATTTGTAGCAAAAAAAATATTTTTTTTTGTTTTCAGAGAGTAAGTATTACCTTAACTAGATGTGTCCAGTTTTTATTTTAAGACAAATTAATTTTGAATTTATTAATTTGAAACTTGATTATGATCTTTCATGTCAGGAATACGTGTATGTGTGTGTGTGTATGTGAATGAGTGAGAGTGTGTGTATGTGTGTATATGTGTGTTTATGTATGTGTGCATGTGTGTGTGTGTGTGTGTGTGTGTGTGTGTGTGTGTGTGTGTGTGTGTGTGTGTGTGTGTGTGTGCGTGCGTGCATGCACAAGCATGTGTGTGTATATAGTTTATCTAATCATAAAATATAAAATATTTTTTCAGTAAAAATATACACAAATATATATATATATATATAAAACAAACAACTCCGATAACAAACATACGTTGATTTATTGGGTTAATAAGCAAAAATATAAAGCATTTACATCAGCTTTTTCCCATTACTTTTTTCTGCAAGTCTTTCCTCTGAAATATAAATACATACTACAACTGATAGCAATGTTCTAAAAAAATAATGGTAATCAGAAAAATTAATGGTGGATTACAGAACTAGTAATTATTATAATAAGACATTTCTAAATCTTTAATCAGATTACTGAAGTCAGACACCACATAACTTCCTTGTACGCCTATTGGATGCTGGTTATAAAACGGATAAGTGGACTGTATAATAAAATGACATTGTTTAAATGCAACTAAAAATTATGACACCTTTATTCTATTAGATTGACATGCCACGTCTACTTCACGAACCCAACTGAGCGGGCAACATACATAAAAAAGGAAGTGGGAGAACTCCTCACTACACCAGACACACAAACACGCACCACATGCATGTAAATACAGAAAAATATCCAACACGCCCTCCACCTTGAAAGAACACCTTCAAAAAATAAAATTAATAAAAGTAAGGACATGCTAAAAAATTAATTACATAAATGTCAGTAATAATACACGAGACTACATACACATTTTAAATATGTAAAATAAAAAAAAGTAAGTATGATAAAAAAAAAGTAAGATATGCACATAATACACAAGCAAATCATAATGTAACAATGAACTTATTGTTTTGATAATGGACATATTTTAGAAATTGATTTTTTAATGTTCCAGTTGAAGTTTTAAGTGCCACCACACGTATTTTTCCATCGTTTCCAGGATGTATGTTGATTACAATAGCCATTTTCCATTGGAGTAGAGGGAGGTTGTCCTCTTTGATAACAACCAAATCATTTCCTTGCAGATCTGGAATAAAGTTTTTCCATTTTGATCATTGCTGAAGATCTTTCAGGTACTCATTGGACCAACAAGAGCACAAGTGCTGCACTTGCTGAATCTGTTGCCAGTGATTAAGCCTATTTATAGGAAAGGTTGCAAATTAACTTCTGGAAGGCTGCTAAAGATATCACCTATTAGGAAGTGTGCCAGTGTTATAGGAAGAAGACAGAAGGGTCATCCAATATTGAAGTTAAGTGTTGGGAATTTATACATGCCTCAATTTGGGTCAGTAGGATGGTAAGCTCTACTATTGTCAGACTGTTAGTACCAATTACTCTTTTCATGTGATTCTTAACAAGTTTGACTGATGATTCCCAGAGTCCACCAAACTGTGGAGCATTGGGAGATTGAAAATGCCATTGAATACCTTCAATGGATGAAACTTCTGCAACACTTAATCAAAAATTTTCAGTTCTGAATAATTCCACTAGCTGAATCAGCTCTCTTTGGGCCACAACAAAATTTGTTCTGTTGTCAGAATATATTTCAGTAGGTTTGCCCCTCTCACGATGAAGTGTTTCAATGCTGAGATGAAAGAATCTAATGATAAATCTTCAGCCAACTCTAAATGAATAGCTTTAGTGCTAAAACAAATAATGATGTGTTACACTTCTGAGCTATGACTCCACGGTTTCTGGATAATTTTACCCAAAATGGTCTGCAATAATCAATCCCAGTGCTTACAAATGATCTAAGCCTTGGATTTACATATGATTTGGATAAGTTTCCCATTATCTGGGTGATCCCCTTGGAAATTGCTTTGAAACATTTTACACATTGATGAAATATTCTACAAACTAAGTTTTTCTCCAATAGGCCAATATTTTTGCCTAATCACGTTCAGTAGTGATTGTGGTCCATATGCACATTTTTGACATGGATGTGTCCAGGTTATCAGATCAATCAAGATGTGATTCTTTGGTAAAATGATGGGATTCCTTTGGTCAGAATGAAGGCTGGAATTTTGTAAATGACCTCAGACTCCTAGTATATCATTAACATCGAGATATGGATTTAATGGTTTTAGTTGACTAAAACCATTAAAACCATTTGTTTTGAATTCTTTTCAAGGATTTGAGATCACTGATTTCCTTGGAGAAGGCATTATCTTGTAGTAATTTCAATATCTTAGTTGCTGCCTTACTCAATTATTGTACAGAAAGTGGACCCTTGACATGAATCTTGTGGTTCTGATAATTGTTGATAAAACAAGAACAATATGCATATACTCTAATTAATATATACTATAGCTGCCTTCATAAAACTTGAATATTTACTGAAAACTGTATTATCAATCACAGGAGAATGAGAAGAAACTTGAACTTGACATTCAGGAATTTCGCTGGATATGTTTTCAGGAACATCCCAATGTGTGTTGCCTTCCATCAAACACTTTGGGTTGTGCCAATACAATTTTTTATCAACAGTTGATGAGGTAAAAATCATCTTGATAAGAAGTTAGCTGGATTTTCATTTGAAGGGACGTAATTCCATGACACGATGTTGGAGTTCTCTTGAAGTTTTGCGACTCTATTTGTAATGACTGTTGCCCAATGTGAAGATCGTGTTTTAAATCAAGCAAGTACAATTTTATAATCCATGTACAAATATATAGAGCTGATTTGAAGTAGTAATGAACTTGTGGTAATTTTCATTAGTTTGAATAAAAGTAACACACCACACAATTCTAACCTCGGTTATGATACCTTTTTTAATGGAGCTCATCTTTACATTGATGTAATTTACCGTGATCTTGTTTGATGCATCAATGGATTACAGATAAATACATGCAACATACGCAGATTCAGATGCATCTGAAAAACCATGTATTTGAACTTGACAAATTGTTCTGTCTTGTTTGTGAGGCATCTGGGAATTTCCAGAGTGGCCAATGACTGAATGGATTCTTGAAATGAATTCCATTTATTTAGCAGGTCCTTTGGAATCTCATCATCCCAACCAACCTTGCAAGACCATAGATTTTGCATAATACAACTAGGTTTTGCAATGATTACGACAGGCTCGAGTAATCCCAAAGGATCAAATATTCATCCTATCGCAGCTAAGATTGTTCGTTTTGTTGGTTTTGACTTTGGCTTTCCTTGTGGAATAAGAACTAAAATGCATCCTTCACAAGATTCCAAATTAGTCCCAAAGTTTTAACTCTAGGATCTTGATCGATGTTGTAATCAGTCTGACATACATCATCACACAGAATATTGGACACTAGTTCTTGATTATTTGCGCACCATTTTCTGAGGTCAAATCCTCCACGACTAGCAAAATCAATTAGATCTCTCTGAGGTTGTTTTGCTTCTTCAAGTGAAGATGCACCTATCATAAGATCATCCACATTAATGTCGTCTACCATTACAAGAGACGTCTTTAGAAATGTTTCCTTTCATCTAGAGCTAGTTGCTTTAAAGTTCTTGTTGCTAAGTAAAGTGCACTTGAAGTCACATACATCAAGGTTAACAACTTGTATGTTTTTATTTCTTCTTGAAGTTTTCATGCTATACAATTAACTGAAGATTTGTTTGAGAAGTATGGATTTCAATTTGCCTATACATCTTTTCTATGTCAGCCGTCATAGTATACTCATGAGTTCTGAATCTGATGATAATGCTGATTGAATCTGACTGCACCATAGGTCCAACAATGGATAAGTCATTTAGTGAAATCCCAGTTGTTGTCTTAGTGGAAGCGTCAGAAACTACTCTTACTTTCGTTGTGAATGAATCTTCCCATATAACACAATGGTGTGGAATGTAATATGATTTAGATCCTGCACCTTCTTCATCTGATATTTCTGTCATGTGTCCTAGGTTTTTGTATTCTCTCATGAAGTTTATATATTGTGATTTCAATTCAGCGTTTGAATTCAGAAGTTTCTGAAGCGAAAGAAGCCTTCGCACTGAAGTAGTTCTTGATTCACCAAGTAGGTTTACATCACCTTTCAGAGGGATCTTCACACAGTATCTTCCATTCATAGATCTTGTTGAATTACTTTCATACAATTCTTGACAAAGTTGTCATTTTCTGTAAATTGTTTTTTGATAGAGCTGCTGTCTTCTAATTCTAAACATTTTTTAATGTTTTCATTGATGTGATCTAAAGCAGATATATTGCATATATGTTAAAACTGTTGAATACTGATCGATAGATATTTTACTGGAAATTACCCAGTCAAATAGGATATTTTGAAATGTTGCATTTGATTTACTTGCTTTAATGTTTCCTTCACATAAAATAATGCTGCACCAAGAAGCATGTCAATATCACTTGGTTTGTGAAAATCTGGATCAGCCAGTAATCAAATTCTGCAGTAATTGCAAATTTGATTTTCTGATTTGAACAGTGGATAATTGTTGAGTGATGGTTGGTAAAACTACACACTCAATTTTTGCTGTGAATTCGTTCACTCTTGATTTAATAACACATTCCACGGAATGATTTGTAATGGTTGTGGCCTTGCTTATACGATTAATTTGTAACATGTTTTTCTTTGATAGTAGTCTTAAAAACTTAGCAGTTTATCAGTGATAAAATTTGACTGCAAACTGCTGTCAAGTAACACACGACAACAGTGAGAATTGCCACGTATAACTAACACTAAAACAATGGCTGTTGACAGCATGACAGCAGGGTTGGATTGTTTCAAACTAACATTTGTCATGGATACTACTGATTGTTGTGGAATTACCACTGGGGACGATTCATAGCCGCTGGCAGAAATCTCATTTTGTGTAACACTAGAATTAGGTCTGATGTAATGTAGTAAACTATTGTTTTTTCCACAATGTTTGCATGAGCCTGCTTGACAGACTACAGTTTTATGCCGACTGTTTAGACAGTTGAAGCACAGACCACGTTTTTTAACCTCAAAAGTTCATGGACAGGAATTGATAACATTTTGAAAGCTTACAAAAATAAATTGGGTGTTGTAGCTGATTATATAAAGAACAATTTTTTGTAGACACTGACAGTTTTCGGATAATGTATTTATTATTTTTAGTAAATGACTTAAATTTTGGTAGTTGCACTTTATTTTTGGTAATCGATTCAACCTCATAATTTTTGGTTGACAAAAAAATTTTTGGTTATAATTTTCTAAAGAAGATAAAATTTCAGCTGCTTCACCCTTTAAAGAACATCGGAGGTAATGAAATTTATGAATTTCTGACATTCTTTAGAATGAATGAGCGACACAAACGTGTCATGAAATGACACCCATTCTTCTTGGTTTCCTCTGAATGTGAGAAGTTTTAGGTCTGGAAGTTTAAATGACATGGATTGAGCTTTTTTGGTTTGATTTCACTGCTAAGTGGGGTTTCATATGATTTAAGAAGGTCTTGTGCTGCAGACATTAATAAAAAAAATTCAGACTCAATCTTCAATCTTAAAAATTTGTCATTTCTTCAATCTGACTCTTGGAGTCATCCTGTAATTCTATTTGTAGTTGAAGTTTACCAAACTCAAACCAATAACTTTCAATCTTGGCAAGTGTAATTTTTAATTGAGTAATTTCACTTAAATTTGATACAGCAGTGAAATATATTTTGAACCTTGTTAACTTAGCTTTAACTAAGTTACATTGTTTAATTAATTGCTTAATTTCAGTCATTTTTACAAATGAAACAAAAAAAATTAATATTATACAAATTAATTGTATAGTTGCGTACTGTATTTTTATTAGTATGAAATAATTTATCGAGACATATGATAAGGGATTGGACTGAATAATTTTATGACTATGTAGGCTAACTAAATAAACAAGAATAAATAATATGATTAAGCATTTAAAGAACAAAATCAAATTTGTGGTAGGGTAAAGTGTGTAATAAAAGAAATTTGGAATGCTGATTATGATTCACTGCAGGAATGTTTGGTAACAGATTACAAAAATACATGCTTTACTTATCTTGTTTACACAGCGATAATGCAACACCGGTCAGCTTATCTCCAACTGGAATGTAACAGCATTATGTTATGTGCGCACATATATGAGAGCAACAACAAAATTCGTTTCAGCAATAATAAAAACTGTCCGTAAATTTATACGTCTTAATAATTATAACTTGGACGCTTTAGAAAAAATCACAGAGTATACCGAACACAGCTTTGAAGAATTGTAAATTATTAATTGTCACAAATTTACAGTTTTGTTTGCACTTGAAAATAACAATTTGCTCATCTATTTCAGTAAAAACATATCCGGTCCAGAGGACCAATAGATGCTGGTTATAAAACGGATAAGTTGACTGTATAATAAAAAGACATTGTTTGAATGTAACTAAAAATTATGACACCTTATCGTATTAGATTGACACTATTGTATTAGACTGACACGCCATGTCCACTTCACGAACCCAACTGAGTGAGTAACACACATGAACAAGGGAGTGGGAGAACTCCCCACTACACCATATACACAAACACGTACCACAAGTATGCACATACAGAAAAATATCCCACACCAATAGGTATGTAATTTAATAAAATTACATACAATTTTTTAAAAATGAAAGGACATAAAATTTTATTTCGTTACTAATTTCTGATATCTTTTCATTTTTTTTTTTTTATTGTTATTGAATTATTATTTATCGTAAATTTCTTTTACAATCGAGGTTAATAATTGTTATTAATAAATCAATAATTTAAATTTTTTTAAATTTAATAAAAAAAAAATAAAAGGAAATGAAGAAGTCTGATTCGAACCAATGTGCCTTACTCCTTTAAGATCCAAATATTTCATTAATTAAAATCTTATTTGGCTATAACTCTGGAACCAAAGAAAATAAGTACAACTTATAACATTAAAAAGCTTTCAATGAGAACTTATTACTGAGTGTTAAGAAAAAGTCCAAGATTCAAATTTTTGAGATTTTGGGCTTTTTTGGACACTTTTGGTCCAGAAGGACCACTTTTGGTTGCAATTCAAAGGGGAGGAGCACAACAAGATGTTACAACAGTCCTAAATCCAATATTTCAACATCCTACTGCTAATCATTTTTGAGTTATGCGAGATATACACTCACATATGTATGTACAAACGTGAGGCTGAAACTAGTCAAAATGGATTCAGGGATGGTTAAAATGGATATTTTCATTGAATCTGAAAACAAAAATTTTACGTGATTACAAAACTTCCCTTTACTTTGTATAAGGAAGTAAAAAATTAATTTCTTGCGCCAAATATTTAATATACTTCCCCCTATTAAGATAAAAATCAACTTATTCATACAATGTTTAGAGAAAGAATAATGCTAAAAGAATGGCTTTTAATCTGTTAATAAATGTTGTTAAAAATTTTCAAGAAAAAATAAAACAGAAATTTTTTTGTAAAATACCTCTGGATGATTAATTGATTTAAGTTTTAACTTGGATTTGATTTAAAATGTATTTTGGTTCAGATTGTCCTTTCCTTTTTTTTTTATACAAGAATAATTATATTATTTCCATTATCTGGCAATAGTTTAATTTGCTGTCTATTTTCCCATTAATTATTCAATAAGCTAAATTATATTAACCACATATTGACTACTACCTTACCAACTAGCAGTTAATGTTTTTTTCCTATATGTTTAGCATTACTTATTTTCAAAAGTTGCATTTCATCATTTGTCTAATTTACTAGGTGTTCCATTCGTTTCCATATATTTTGTGTGGTTTGTAAGCAGGTGTTGGCAATGAATTTCCTAGAATTGGAATCAAAATTGTTATAAAAGATGTGCTACATTATTTTTACAAACAGAAAAGAAACAGCTTTTGAGCGTAATCTTGTTTTCCAATTTATTTCAATAACTTAGCGTAACTTTTAATTTCTATTTGTGAATTATACAGTGTTATATTGAATTGTATAAGTTACAGAGTTATTCATGTGAATAGAAAATTACAACCTGAAGAGTATAAACGGGAAGGGTTAATGTGAAGAAATAATTTAAAAACACTATTTATTCTAATAATTTAGAAAGACCGCACACTTAGTGGATGAAATCAGGAGGCTGCTGGTCATTTATAAATCTGACTAGCCTTACAAAATTAAAATCCATTCCACAAAAGTGGAAATTTAGACAGCTGAACAGTGAATAAACATAGCAGTTAGGTAATACTTTACTGGACTGAAACTTACATAATTAAAAAGCTGAAGATTAAACACCACACACTATTTTCACAAAATTCAAACAAACCTGAGAACGTAGACGTTAGGCAAAATACATTTTTCAGGCACTTGAACAATTTTTGGCACTCCAGTACTGCCAGAAGTTTGGATAGCGTAAAAGAACTGTTGAGGTCGATCAGTATTTACATTAATCAACTCTTTATGGATACCTGGAAATTAAAACTTACAAATTAAACAATTCCTGAATCGTGCAAACAATTTATAAATGAAAAACTGACTGAAAGATATTTACTGATTTGTAAAAATATGAGCTGCAATCAGAAAGTTATCCGACTGTGATGCAAACTAGCAAAAATAGTACACCACTGAGCTCCTAAGAGGACAAATGCCAATACCTCAAGAGTTATTATGACAACTGATATGAAAATGCAGAAGTAATGTAGGAGTTATGATAATGTTGTAACTCCTACATTATCATACCAATTAATGGGAAATGTTTTTCATGATGTGCACAGTTGTCTGCAAATTAAGTAACTGAAGCAATGTGCAGACATCAAATTTTTTGTGAAGCTCAGAAAATTACTTCAGAATTAATCATACTCCATCATTAAGCCTTGAAAATGATGTCCAAGCAAAACTTGAGAGAGATGATGAGAGAGAGAGAGAGAGAGAGATATTAATAACTCTCAATCACTTCAGATTTAAATTAACAGTTACACCATCTATATTTAAACAAATTTCCATTGCCCACAAAATGATGAAAATCTTTTTCCTCCTGGAACAATGAAGTATCATTATCAGCACCCACACACAGTATTAATATAGGAAACAATTAACACTTTAACAACAAACTTAAATAACAGCCAAATAAAAAAAAAAAATCAACTACTAAAAATATTAAAAATGTAACTTAAAATAACAAAATTACCATATTGCATATGCTAAATAGCATAAATATACAAAACACTTTATAATGTAATAATTCCTAGCTATTCACAGGTGTTCCATTCTGCACAAATAGGCTGAATAATGAAACTACAAAGAGCAAATACAAACTTATATGGCAAAAAGAGGGTTACATTCTTAAGTAACCCTAATTTCACAATAGCCAATCGTGAAAAACCTGCAATTACACTTTTAATCTTTTCTGCATTCTTCTTTATGAAGCAAATAGTTTATTCATTAAGATTAAACATTTTGCTACTGAAGCTATGCTTTCACCAGTTTTCAGTTCATCAAGGATGAATTTCCTAAATAGAGGAATAAGTTTTTTTTGTCATTCTTTTTATTGTTCACTTTGAACATTTTTGTTTAATAAAGATGGAGACCTTGTAACAACAACAAAAAATTAATAACCACAGCAGGCTTCTCAGAACTTAACTAAAACTGTGCACAAACCGAATGTATCCGCTCAATATCACAACTGCAACTTGTTGGTTGGTTGTTTTTACTATTTGTAGTGAACTTGAGAAAACGATTAATTAGTCCACATGCTAACTGTTGCAGTTTGCGAATGAATCAGTATTGGTGCCAAGATTGTTAACAGCAATGGAGAAGTGGCTAGCGGTACCTGTATTTTCTTTATCATCATAATTAGGCTATAATTAAAACGAAGATTTTCACAAAAATATACACATCACATAGGCGTAGTGTAAATTCATTATGTTCTACTATTATTAAATAAATGTTATATTTATTATTTAATAAATTATCCTGCTACGCTGGTTAACCTTTTCCCAAATACAGATGAAAATATTGTTTTCAAATGATAAAAAAAGTACATTAATAACAAAAGATTCCTTAGATACTATAATAAATGTTAATTTTTTAATGTAACTGCAGTTATACAACTAAAATTCACTCTTTAGAAAACTGGATCAGGCAACCACAAGTAAAATTGTGAATGCCAAACCCATGAATAACAAGAATTATTGTAATAATCAAATTTCAGAATATAGATAGATGCACCGCCTTAAGAAATAGCAAGGCATTAAACAAGTGTAAGAAGAAACAGTATAAGATGTTGTGTACGTGAATACGTTGTAATCTGCACAGTATTTGTGATGTGGTGACATGTATGTTGAAAAGGTTCAGCAGCTCAGTGTGTAATGGGAAGAAAAGCTGGATAGGCTAGGGCCACGGAAACACCAATCTCTAAACTCTTGAAGAGTAAGACTCCCCATCAGAGAAATGATGAATAAGAAGACGAATACAGAAAAGTCCAAGAAAGCAAAAAGGGTGGGCAGTACGTTGCCCAAAGAGTAATCAGGCAACAAGTGAGAAAATAGAAGAAAAATCCCTCAGTCTCATCTGACTCCAGTCCATGGAATTATCATATCTCCTGCCATAGCGCGTCCTTACAATAGATCAACTGTTAAATTTGGTCGAGGAACTCTGTAGAATTCCAGTAGTGATCCGTCAAACCACACTCCTAGAGATACCAAGTCCAGACAGATCTTGCAACAAACAGTATCACCATATGCCGTGTTATATCAACATGGCAGTGTGAAAAAGACTCACAAGATAGACGACAGCTTGAAGCAGGGACCTGCTATCTACATAATACTCCCGCTTACAGTGATGTTCATCAAGCAAGATAGCTGATAACAAACTGCCACCAACCGTCACCATGTCACCTTTTACAGCAATGAGGTCCCAGGTTCCAACATCCTTACTGGGTGTTAAACAGCCGCTCGCTGGCAACAAATGTATTCCTTCCTCTTCAGTTCTGAAGAGATAAACATGGCCACCGCATCATCTAAGTGAACTCGTCTATCATGAGTATAGCGACAACCCTGAATGATATTAGCAGCAGTCTCAGTTACTGGTACTGAACGACAGTTTGTATCTTTCCATCAAAAGTAAAACAATACTTAGTTGAAGTTTATTGTGATATTTATGTTACTTAAAATGCTGAAAACAGCATATAAAATATGACTGAAGATCAGTTTATAAGTAATTACCTAAAAAATAATCAGTTCAAATAAACATTTCAAACAGACCACCTCATCAGCTACTAGCCAACATTTTAACACATGAAACATATCTATGCATCAATACCACATACTTTGAATTGTACAGCCTGCTTGACAGATATTTTTTATAATATTAAAAGACTATCTTTCTTCAACAAAATGTTTTCAAACATATTCATTTCATACAATAATGATTTAGAATTCATTTTAACGATTTTTTTTTAATTTTATACAATAAACATCTGCAGTAGCTTCACAGCTATAAATACATTTTATATTTGTAACAGATCTACAACCATAAATAAAATCTGATAACAATGGTTTAATATTAAAAAATACAAACCAAAGATGTATTAAAAATTAAATTATAAATAATTAGATTTAATATTATTAATCAATTATATAATATTTAATGATAAGCAGAGCGTAACAAAAAAAGTACTTGACTATTCATTTTGGGATTCTGCATATCAAGGCGACACTAAATAAAGAGACAGAAAGAATAATCATAGTTTTGAAAACAAAATCCTAAGGAAGGTCTTTGGCCCCATAAATGAAAATAAAGTGGAGGAGCAAAAAAAAGGAGGATCAGGAGACTTGTATAAGAAGCTTGTCAGAGCAACCCAGGCGAGGAGCAGAAGAATTAGGTTATGTTTTACAAAGAAAAAGGGATTCCTCTTAGGAGAAGTAGGACTGAACAAACCAGAAGGAAGGAGACCTACAGGCAGAACAAGACAGAGACGGAGGACCAAGTTATAAAGGACCCGACTAAACTGAGGAGGATAGTTGAAAAGGCGGAGGACAGAGGAAGATGGTGGGAAATTGTTGGTGTGGCCCATTCCATCTTGAGCATCAATTGTCATAAATTATTTAATGTTTTTTTTAAATAAATAAAAAGACAGCTATTTTATAATGTAAATAATGTTTCACAAGTTAATTTATTTATAATCATTTTAACTAGACATTATTGGCCTTGATAGTAAGAAAAAAATTCAATTTTATTCAAAGTAATCAGTTTAATAGTGATGGAGATGAAATCTGGAAGAAAATTACATCATCAGTTTTCTGCAATAAGTAATTTGTTGGCTGATTTCCAAAAGTACAGTTTTTTTTATAATGAAAACCTTAACATTTTTCTTAGAAAACATATTTTTGTAAAACTAATGTTTTGAAAGAAATAATATATGAAAAATAGGTCACCATTTTACAATATATGAATGTTTGTAACAATCTTTTATTTATTTCAGGAATCTGATGTAAACAAGTGTATCATATATTACCACTCCTCAATCTGGTCTTGAGATATAAATATAACAAATTAACGGATAGAAGGAAATCGCCTTTATTTCATAAAACATTTTGTTTATTTTGAATGTGTTTTTTTTTGTTACAGCCTTTATAATATTTTATTTCAAATTTTTTTTTCAATATAAAATCACATACAGAAAGCTGTAAAAAGTTTTTACCCTTTTTATAAAAAGGGTAAAAACATGAACGCATATTTCATATAGTGTTGCTGAAGTAACTAATACCTGTAAAAATAAATTAAATACACAAATATGTAAACGGATTAAAATGTCAGACTTACTAACAACAAAAAATTATGTTGTTACTTGTTTCAATTACTTTTCTTTCACAAGTGAGTACATTGAAAGGTAAGATTAATAATTTAAGGAAAGATACTAGCATGTTATAAAAACAAAGAGTATGTAAAGAATTTAAAATTAAAATGTGGAACATGTGTAACACGACCGACAATTTAATAAGGAATAAACACATAATTGTTAATAAGATTTTAAAAGAAATGGATAGCAATCAAAAACACAAGCCTTAGAGAAATATTTTATATGAAGGAGGGCTGAAAAGTAAAGCACAGTTGATCATAACTCACAAGTAAAGAGATAGTCAAGTAAAACTGAAACGAAAAGAAGTGAAAAATCACAGAACGCTTTATCTGGCGAAAGTGGAGGATGTAGAATAGGTTCAAATTTCAAATACACAAAAGGCATGACTGTGGTTCATGAGCTGGCCGAGCATTATTGTGTTCCAGAATTGTCAGTTCCATGGACTGCTGAACAGGACAAACATGTTCCTACAGTATTTTAACATCTCTATATATTGTAAAGAATTTACAGTTGACCCGCCTTCAAGGCAGTCAGCCACATACACATGTTTGGAATCCCAGAACAATGTCAAAAGAATTTTTTTTTACAAAGGCTTGAATTTTTTGTATGTGGCAAGCCTTAATGCCATTATTCCATACTCTGCTGTTTCTCTTCTGTATCATTATGATGTAACCATATTTCATCTCCCGTCACAATATTGAAAATAAAATAAATTTTCCTCATCACAATAACATTTCAGAAGCTGTTTATAACATTCTTTTCGTGTTATTTATTTTTTACTGTAAGTTTGCATGGCAACCACACAAACAGATAGTGTCCTACTCATTCTTTCGTTCTGGGTGCAGTGCATTTTTGGGTAACGCAATAGTCATTTTGAATCAACTCATCCACCTAATTTTGATTCTTCTAATCAGTCAAAGAAACCAGTCTTATGTTTGTTTCATCCTCAATATTCACTTTACCAACTTCTGATGCATAAAATTTATCGTCTACCTACTCACATATCTTCAATTGACAATTTCATCAACATAAGCAGCTTTTAGATGATAATAAATGTCACTAACATTAATGTTTTTTATTTATAGATTCAACCGTTAAATGTTAACAGACACATTGATGTAGCAGGCATATTCAACTCGATAAAAATGGTGACCGACACAAAATGAGACAGCATGGGTCAATGAGTTTTGGAATGTTACTAGTATTGGAATAAAACTACAAGATGACTGTATCTGTTGCTTTGTGCAACAGTTTAATCTCCCATTATGGTCCAATTTGCATTACATTTCATCTGCCCCTTGTATAATGAAAACAAGGAAAAACACAGAATGGTAATAAACGTAGACCAAGATACACTGTATAAGATGGGAAAGTGCTAAATGCCAGATATCATTATGGCAACATCAATAGAATATACAATTAAAGAAAAAAGATTGTCCTTTTTTCTACATTAGATGTAAATAAGAATACAACTTTATATATTTATAACACAGTAAACATAACTTTTTGAATATTTTAAAATTAAACTTAATATTTTTAGTTATGACTTGGGACAGATAATATAGAACCGAGAACACAAACTGAAAATGCTTCTTCCTACCAACATACAATATTGGTTTTAGCAAATTCATAATTTTTTTTTTTTTTTTTGGTGGGCAAAAATCGAGTCGGAGCGTGGAATGTTAGAAGCTTAAAAAAGGTTGGTAGGCTAGAAAATTTAAAAAGGGAAATGGATAGGGTGAATGTGGATATAGTAGGAATTAGTGAGGTTCGGTGGGAAGAGGAAGGCGACTTTTGGTCAGGTGATTTTAGAGTAATTAACTCAGCGTCAAATAATGGGCAGGCAGGAGTAGGTTTCGTGATGAACAAGAAGATAGGGAGGAGAGTGGAGTATTTCAAAACGCATAGCGATAGAATCATTGTAATAAGGATAAAATCAAAACCTAAACCGACAACGATTGTTAACGTTTATATGCCTACAAGCGCCCATGATGATGATGAGGTAGAGTGTGTATACGAAGAGATTGATGAAGCAATTAAACACGTAAAGGGAGATGAAAATTTAATAATAGTTGGAGATTGGAATGCAAGCATTGGAAAAGGCAAGGAAGGAAATATAGTGGGTGAATACGGGCTGGGCAAAAGGAATGAAAGAGGGGACCGACTTATAGAGTTTTGCACGAAGTATAATTTAGTAATTGCCAACACCCAATTTAAAAATCATAATAGAAGAATATACACTTGGAAAAAGCCAGGCGATACTGGAAGGTATCAGATAGATTATATCATGGTTAAGCAAAGATTTAGAAATCAACTCGTTGACTGCAAAACTTACCCTGGAGCAGACATTGATAGCGACCATAATTTGGTGATAATGAAATGTAGATTGGGGTTTAAAAACCTGAAGAAAAGTTGTCAGATGAATCGGTGGAATTTAGAGAAGCTTGAGGAAGAGGAGGTAAAGAAGATTTTTGAGGAGGACATCGCAAGAGGTCTGAGTAAAAAAGATATGGTAGAAAATGTAGAAGAAGAATGGGAGAATGTTAAAAAGGAAATTCTTAAATCAGCAGAAGCAAACTTAGGCGGAATAAAGAGAACTGGTAGAAAACCTTGGGTTTCAGACGATATATTGCAGCTGATGGATGAACGTAGAAAATATAAGAATGCTAATGATGAAGAAAGTAAAAGGAACTATCGGCAATTAAGAAATGCTATAAATAGGAAATGCAAACTGGCGAAAGAAGAGTGGATTAAAGAAAAGTGTTCAGAAGTGGAAAGAGAAATGAACATTGGTAAAATTGACGGAGCATACAGGAAAGTTAAGGAAAATTTTGGGGTACATAAATTAAAATCTAATAATGTGTTAAACAAAGATGGTACACCAATATATAATACGAAAGGTAAAGTCGATAGATGGGTGGAATATATTGAAGAGTTATACGGAGGAAATGAATTAGAAAATGGTTTTATAGAGGAAGAAGTGGAAGTTGAGGAGGATGAAATGGGAGAAACAATACTGAGATCTGAATTTAAGAGAGCATTAAAAGATTTAAATGGCAGAAAGGCTCCTGGAATAGACGGAATACCTGTAGAATTACTGCGCAGTGCAGGTGAGGAAGCGATTGATAGATTATACAAACTGGTGTGTAATATTTATGAAAAAGGGGAGTTTCCGTCAGACTTCAAAAAAAGTGTTATAGTTATGATACCAAAGAAAGCAGGGGCAGATAAATGTGAAGAATACAGAACAATTAGTTTAACTAGTCATGCATCAAAAATCTTAACTAGAATTTTATACAGAAGAATTGAGAGGAGAGTGGAAGAAGTGTTAGGAGAAGACCAATTTGGTTTCAGGAAAAGTATAGGGACAAGGGAAGCAATTTTAGGCCTCAGATTAATAGTAGAAGGAAGATTAAAGAAAAACAAACCAACATACTTGGCGTTTATAGACCTAGAAAAGGCTTTCGATAACGTAGATTGGAATAAAATGTTCAGCATTTTAAAAAAATTAGGGTTCAAATACAGAGATAGAAGAACAATTGCTAACATGTACAGGAACCAAACAGCAACAATAACAATTGAAGAACATAAGAAAGAAGCCCTAATAAGAAAGGGAGTCCGACAAGGATGTTCCCTATCTCCGTTACTTTTTAATCTTTACATGGAACTAGCAGTTAATGATGTTAAAGAACAATTTAGATTCGGAGTAACAGTACAAGGTGAAAAGATAAAGATGCTACGATTTGCTGATGATATAGTAATTCTAGCCGAGAGTAAAAAGGATTTAGAAGAAACAATGAACGGCATAGATGAAGTCCTACGCAAGAACTATCGCATGAAAATAAACAAGAACAAAACAAAAGTAATGAAATGTAGTAGAAATAACAAAGATGGACCACTGAATGTGAAAATAGGAGGAGAAAAGATTATGGAGGTAGAAGAATTTTGTTATTTGGGAAGTAGAATTACTAAAGATGGACGAAGCAGGAGCGATATAAAATGCCGAATAGCACAAGCTAAACGAGCCTTCAGTAAGAAATATAATTTGTTTACATCAAAAATTAATTTAAATCTCAGGAAAAGATTTTTGAAAGTGTATGTTTGGAGTGTCGCTTTATATGGAAGTGAAACTTGGACAATCGGAGTATCTGAGAAGAAAAGATTAGAAGCTTTTGAAATGTGGTGCTATAGGAGAATGTTAAAAATCAGATGGGTGGATAAAGTGACAAATGAAGAGGTATTGCGGCAAATAGATGAAGAAAGAAGCATTTGGAAGAATATAGTTAAAAGAAGAGACAGACTTATAGGCCACATACTAAGGCATCCTGGAATAGTCGCTTTAATATTGGAAGGACAGGTAGAAGGGAAAAATTGTGTAGGCAGGCCACGTTTGGAGTATGTAAAACAAATTGTTAGGGATGTAGGATGTAGAGGGTATACTGAAATGAAACGACTAGCACTGGATAGGGAATCTTGGAGAGCTGCATCAAACCAGTCAAATGACTGAAGACAAAAAAAAAAAAAAAAAAAGGGCAAAAATCGCCTTCACATTATCGCCCAGTTGAAACATAATTTAAAAGGAAAAAGTAAAAAAAAAAAAATAAATAAAACATAAATTAAAGATAGATTAAAATTAAAACATATATAAAAAAACTAAAGGCTTAAAATCTAAAAACTAGCAACTAATATCATATAAGCTAAAAAAAAAAACTAACTTAAAACTACTATCACAGAAAAGATATCACTAGAACTTAAAACTAATATCACGTAAATATTACAACTAATATCACAGTCAACAGTAAAATAAAATTATATAAAACGAAAAACTAAAATATAAATAATTTAACAAAATCCAAAAGGAGTGTAAGGGCCCCTTCACAGAAAACAAAGATTAAATTTCTGAAAAAAACTACGACTAATCTAAAAACACTAAATGTAGGTATACATTATATTTTATTAAACATATTTATTTTTCGTAGGAATAACAGTACCTAATCTACCACAAACCTAGAATATGGCGAATGTTTCGAGATATTTTAAATTCGGGACGTAAGGCCATAACATACACAATCTGAAAGGATGTGGCACACAAATTCATAATTTGAACTGTTTGATAATTAGATAAGAATACTATAATTAATTCATAACTATACTTTTTTGCCATTACAACATTGTTTCCTCTTTAAATTGGAATTTGTATAGAATTTTTTTTACTGTCTAAATTAAATATAATAATTTTATTTATACATTTTTCAGATTTTATACAATATTTTCAAAATCAAAGAAAGCGGACCTGTATTGAATGTAGTATATATATAAAAACAACTTTTATTTTGTTCAGCGTTTTGAAAGTATTTTCATACACGTGTTAAATACAAAACATTTTGATAATCCGCTTCATGAAAACAAAAATACATTACCTGTCAAAAATTGACTAAAATATTGTTCCACATATTACAAATGAAACATACAATAAATAACAAATCTATTTTTAAAAAATAACCAAAAATCTTACCTATACACCAAATTTCAATTACTTCATCCATTAATTCACAACTTTTTAAATAATTAAATTCTTTAGAAAGATTGTTCAGTACCTTAGAATACTTTCTTTCAGTGATAATGAAACTTACTCTTATAGTAGTTATAAGGTTTTGCAATTGTTCACTTGAGCAGTTCACACCAATACATACAAAAGGACACTTGGACATCAGTACTCTGCATCAAAAATAATAAATTATATTATTATACACTACACAGTTTTATAAAATGTAAGTTATAACATATTCTATAATTAAACTTACATTTTTAGATTTTTTTACTTCTAAATACAAGGAATGGGCTGAAAGGTAAAATACAAACTTGGATATCATAAAAGTAAAAGAGCTTCATTTTTTAGTTGTTTATTATTATCTTAATAATATTAAAAATCAAACAAGCGTCGATCGATTATAGTCTGCATATTTAACTTACAACAAAGAGCCACTTAATTGGCACTTTGTTCCCATGTTCTAATGAAACATGAGATAAACATTAAATATGAGATGATTACTTTTTTGTTACATAAATGTTGCTTTTTTTTTAAAGGTTAGAGACTAAAAAGTAGGGATCGAAAATGTCAGTGTTACAAAAAAAAGTTTTAAGCTTCTGCATTAAATTAAAAAACATTCATCTTTATAACAGCAATAATTGTTTGTAAAGATTTTACTGCAATAAAAATATTCTCTTTCATAACGGAGGAAATAAAAAAATTTGACTAAAATTCAGTCAAACTGAATCCCACTTTCCCACTTTGCAACTGCCAACTCATAATATAATGACTTCCAGCAGAACTAAGTTGTCTTAAATTTTTTTTGAATAGTGAGGTAATATTTTTATTCAAAATGAAGTGAAGTGGTTCAGATTTAATTAACCCAGTTGTGGATGCTATTGTTATTCCACTAACACATTTAATTAATGAATCTTTCAGAGTATTCCTAGCCACCTTAAGACTGTTATTTCCAGTAGTATGAAAATAGGGGTAGTTGCGCCAAATCCAAGATAGCGGGTGGTAGCCATCTTGTGACGTCAGAAAGATGGCGGGGAGTTGCCATCTTGTGACGTGAGTGGCGCTAGTAGCCCCAGTGTTGCCAATGTGGTTATTAGTATTAAATAAGAATAGATTAAATGATATTTCAAAGGTTGGTAATATTGTTGATCAGCTGTAGTGGTGATTTGAGCGGTGGTGGTACTCCCAGTGTTGCCAACCTCAATGTTTGTATCGAATAAGGATAAATTAAGTAATATTTCAAAGGTTGGTGGTATTGTTGATCGGCTGTAGAGACGTGTTTGGTGGTAGAATAAATGAATAATATTTAAGGTGAAAAAAATGTGGATCGGCTAGGTTTCGAACCGGCGACGGTCGGTTCTTGGTTGTAGTTGACTGACGCCTTAGATCGTTCGGCTACGGCGGATAGCATCGGAGGGAGTGAAATTTTTCCTATGTAAATTGTTGATATTATTAATGTTGTTGTTGGTGGTGTCTGTAATCGCCGCTGCAGTCGCAGTAGTCGTGTTTTAACGTTACACTGGTCTGTATGTGTGTATGTGTGTATGTGTGTATGTGTGTATGTGTATGTGTGTGTGTGTGTGTGTGTGTGTGTGTGTGTGTGTGTGTGTGTGTGTGTGTGTGTGTATGTGTGTATATGTGTATATGTGTGTGTATGTGTATGTGTGTGTGAGAGATAGAGTGAGTGAGTGTGTGTGTGTGTGCGTGCGTGTGTAAGTTTAAAAATTTTAGCTTACCTAAATGATGTTCCGGGTTGTCGTGGCGATTGCACCGGGAGACGTCACTACAATGGAGAGGTTCTCGTCGTAGATTGTGCTCCGGGAGGCGGCGCCTGCGCTTGTGTTTGCCTGCGTGCGTCAGCGGAGCGACGCAGGATGTTTACCGTGCGAGATGAAGAGTCGACCGTCCGACGCGGTCTAAAGTCGACCAATCGCAGCGCTGGAATTTGAATCAACGCATGCGCACCAACCGTTAGTGTGTACGTGCGAACTGGATCGTCGATTCTAAGAATGGATGCGATAAGGAAAATTTTTTGATAATTATCGAGTCACTAATACAAACGAGTGATCGTGTGTATGGGTTTGCTGTTGTAACCAGTTAAATACAGTTGTGTATGGATATAAGCAAAAAACGTCGCGTGACTTCATCATTCGCAATCTGTTATTGAACGTGAATACATCGATCGCAGAGAGATCATTATCTTTTCACCAAAGTGCAATTTCATCTTAATTAGCAAGGTAAGTTTTAATGAGACAGTATGGTATTATTAAATAACTTTAAAAAATGTAAAAAAATTAATATAATAAAATAATAAAAAAATTGAAAATAAAATAATATGAATATCAAACAAAATGAAAAAGATTAATACAATAAGAGGAATAGATAATACAAAGAAATATGAATAAATTCAAAAAATTAAAGACTAATGCAAATAGATAATAAAATAAGAAAAATCTTCCTTCATCACCATCTGAAACACACAAACACAAAATATATACCATTTACAAAAAAATACAATGTATTTTTATTTGTTTCAGATATTACCAAAAAAGAAATGGTACCACCGGCAGTTATCGGGCAATAAACAACGTCATCCATCTTCGATGGGACCTGTCTGACTTTGAGGAATTATACCTTCATTCAAGCATTCTACGGTATCAGACCAACATCCTGAACCGTTTGAAATTTCGTCAGAAATTTTACGGCAACTATGTTTGTCGTAAAGTGAACTACTATGAAAATAAAGACCGTCGATGTTGGCGTCATGTGAAAAGAATGAATCGTGGCTATCCTTTGGTTGTGTTGTTGATGATTACTAGCGAAGGCAAGATTTTCAACAAGCGTATATGGTTAAGTTTTTAGAAGAATGCGACAAGTACGAGTGGCCTATTCAACTGGTGATTTAAGATAAAAACATGTCCAACACGAAGGTCCGACACGGATGTAACTTTATTTCGAGATTTAGACACTCTCCACTCGTGTACAAAAAACCTTTGTTGGAATTTCGAAACAGACATGCATCCACGGACTACACAAACGTTTACGTGCAAATTTTGGAATACGGTAGTCGACTGGAAGGAGCGAGATACTGTATAGTGATCACAGAAGATAAGATCACCCAAAACGCTGTACCGCTTAGCATTAGTTATCATACGGTAGAAAATGTTTTGTAGACACAGCTTATGGAGTGCAATTTATCGACGAAGTACCAAACACTTTACCGATTAGACGTGGAGGATTGCCGTTTGACGTGAACAAGGCTCAGGCCCTTTACCGGCGAGTTTCTCAACGAAGCGCTACCTACAATGCGGTTATACGCCGATGTGTTCTGATAAAGTACAACGATCGATGCGAACTGTTTGAAATCCAAAACGAAGATTTGCTGCGAAAATGGAGCGAATATGCAAGTACGAAACCGGACGAATTTTGGTTGTTTAAATCTGTTGCACTTACATTTGCAAAGCGATCGATATAAAGGAAGAGAGTAGCGTATCTACACCAACGGTTATAAGACTGTTTAGTACTCAACAAAACGAGTTCGTCAAACCTGTAAACCCACCCTCATCGAAATCATCAAAATCACCGGGTTTTCGTGTAAATCATTACTTGAACCTAGCCGTAAAGGATAAAAGTAAGAGAATCGACAACGTGTACGGAGTGAAAAACGTTAACGATCGGTGGATGATCGAAAAAGGAACTTTTGTTCAAAGGAAATTCAAATGTTATCGATAACGAAGGTTATAAAGGAGTCGACGGCTTGTATCAGTTGATATTTTTTAATAAACCCCACGATTACACAAAAAAGATATACGCGACTATAAGAAAACATTAGAATATACAGAAGCACATAAGAGTTAAAGTACCGGTCGTATAATTTCCAGTAAATCTAACAAGTACAATGCTATTATTAAATAACAGTTTCCTCGAAAGCGATACGGGAACATAAACGACGACGAATATCCAATAACAGGAACAGGCCTGCTTATGAAGGCGAAGAAAACGATTAGACCGGATTACGTGTACTGGAACGACCCGAACGAACTTTGCGACAGAGTGCGTTTATTGGTGACTTCAATGCGTGCAGGTCATACTGGTCACAATAACGAAATAGTTTCTATCGTAGAACTGCAAGAAGGCGGATACATAAAGGATGGGGTAGAGGTAACATTTTATTTTAATCAGTCTAACGATGAGCATCGACAAGTTCGGACGTTTTCGCGGCGGATCGTACGGTAACAGACTGCCGCCTACACGAGTTAACGAAACGTTTGACAAAACCTCCAATGGAAATTACAACATTAGAAAATGGAAGTTGTGCAATGTGGGAAGCGCCGTTGAGGACGACGATCCTAAGACTTTCGGTTTTGCGAACAAGACTTACTAAACCAAAGCGATTTGACCAATCGATACATACCAACGGTCTTACCGAAGGACAACGGGCTATAGTTTTCGAACAAGCGATTATGTAACGTCGGTGAACCTGTCGACAAGACCGACGTCGTCAACCTCAATTATTTACACAACCACTTCAACAACGTTTCACCTTTTGGTGAAACGTTGTTTATATGAAATATCAACGAAGAACCGTTTTCACGAATTCTGGAGATGCGGTAAGAGCAAAGGATCCTGTTTCAAAGTGGTATGCGGTTATATAGAGAAACGTATAAGACAAAGTATCGATGAAAGGTGTTTGATTAGCAATTATGGAGTGATAGATGCAAAAGGAAGTGTTGTTACCAACGCCAGCACTCCGGTATATCTATGATCTACCGGTAGGTCTACCGGTGGTCGGTCTGGAGATCTAACTTCAAAGGCGTCTGTTGTAGAATATCTGTTCAGATTATATAGACATATAATGCATTAATAAGAGGACTCAAGTTATGAAGAAATTGGTCCAGCCGCGTTTATGAGACTATTAGAAAAAACTACGGTGCCAGACAAACAACAGCCTGATGAAAGTGAAATGCAAAATTACCTACCAAATACAGGTCTAAATAAAAACAGTAGATCAATTATAAAAGTAGTAGTTTTATTTGGCTCAATAGTAGATCCAAATAAAAACAAAATACCCTTTCCAGTAACGGATCCACCGATGGATGTCGAACATGAGCAAACCTTACCGAACCATCCTCCTCCTCCTACACGTAAAGATAAAGGGAAGGAGGATTCGACTAAGAACGAGATACGTCTACCAGTACTAGTAGATCCAAATAAAACTAAAATACCCTTTCCAAATTCGACTAAGGTCTTTCCTCACTATCCTCCTCATCCAAAAACGGATCCGCTGAGCTATGAAGGACATGAGAGGAAGAATCATTTGACCAATAATGAAGAACGACACCGATCGCAAATCCAAACAAAGTCGTTCCTCACTCGAAGGATGTCAGTGGACGATCGTAAAAATTTCAGTCTCTCTCGAACATTGAAAGGGTGAGAAGGTTAAAGCGTAAGGGTGGTAAGGTGAGGAAGACTAAAAGAATCGTGTCTTAAACGAGGTGCTGGTCTGTTAACAGGTCTAACCGCAAGAGCTGTAGGAGCGTTAGGATCTTACATTAGTGAAAAGGCATTAAAAGGCGCCAAAAAGGTAGTCGGTAGTGATAAACAAAGGTATCGATCTACTGCCGGTAGAATTACATATTCCGGACTATCAGTACTGCGAACCGGGAACAAATTTAAGAAAACGATTAGAGAGGTGATCTCGGTGTAGACAAATTGGACGCAGTTTGTAAAGGACACATCGCATACGCTACATACAGCGATAACGAAAACAGAGCGGCTGCAGATCGTAAATTAGCCGATAGCGCTTGGGAAAGAGTGAAAGCTAAAAATCGAGTATCGCAGAAAATGCTACTGCATTGGCAGTTACAAACGCGATGAAGCTAAAGGCGAAATCCGGCAATGGAAGAATAAAGAAACGACGACGAAGAAGACGTACAAGAAAGAATAACAAAAAACATCTTGTAGAGATGATGAAAAGAAATGCAAGTGTCGGAGGGAGGGGAATATACCTTAAACCATACCCAGGATCGGGGATAGCAGGTAGAGGTATAAAAAATACGCCATCGTTTCCGATAAAGGTAATACCAGTGCGACCACTATCTAATATCGAATTGATGTGAAACGCGAAAAAGAGACTAAAAATACCAAATTTTTGAGGAGTCTTCATGTTAGACATTACCGGAAAAACCGAAAACTAACGAGTTGGCGATAGTCAATCTTGATCTTAGTACCAGACACGGAACGCATTGGGCATGTTACCGAAAACGAGGGCGGACGGTAGACTATTTTGAGTTTCGGTAATTTGCGACCGCCGAACGAATTGATGCGTTACTTTCCATCCGTGTCGATTATTAATTACAATTATCAAACCAGACAGCGTATAAACACGGTTATCCGCAGTCATTTTTTTCTTGAATCCCTCAGTCGTGGATCGTCCGTGTACCAGAAAACATCATAATGTTCTGCATAAGTGGAAATACGTCGTTATTACACACAACATTCTTCCCGGCAATATATTTAACAAATGGCGATTGGGAATTGGCGTTGATAAATTTGACCACATAAAACTCGATACCGAATATGGAAAACGGAATCAACAACACGTTTACCGTTTTACCATCAACGTCGTTGGCTAACAACACGTTTACCGTTTTACCAACATCGTCGCCGGTTAAAAAGAAAAAAGTCCGGTTGGCCCTACCGACCGGTTCCTACGAAGTGGATGATATAGCGAAAACATTAAG
This sequence comes from Lycorma delicatula, assembly GCF_047948215.1. Classification (NCBI taxonomy): domain Eukaryota; kingdom Metazoa; phylum Arthropoda; class Insecta; order Hemiptera; family Fulgoridae; genus Lycorma; species Lycorma delicatula. Next base: position 1,187,259 of record NC_134457.1, read on the forward strand.
CGACGAATTAAAGGAAAAACACGGAACCTTATTTATGCGTTCAAATAACAATACGCTAAAACGTGAAGTTAAATGCGACGCCGTGATTGACCTAATATCCGAAGATAGCTTGGCACCGCTCTTGGGATTTGAGAAGGCGCGTTTAGCAGCGAATATATGGCACACGTCATCGAGACCGGTCGTCATTAACGACGTGAACACCGTACGTGTCTAATGCAATCTTATACGAGGCTCCTATAGAAACGGATCAAATCACGTGTTGCACGAATTTACGCTAAGTGTACCACCCGGTTTCAAAATAATCGAATCGCCAAAGAATACAATATACTTACCGGTGAATAGAAAGAGCATAAAAGAAATCACTTTGAAGTTTACCAATCAGAACGGAAAACTGATAAATTTCAGCGGTGAAACCATTACTGCGAGGTTACATTTAAGACGAAAATTACAAGATGGAACTAATATACAACAACAGTAGTAGCGGAACGGTACGCAAACCTTTCAGTCGACGTTTCAATACCAGAGCGTTAACAACGCAGAACGTGTTATTTCTTCGCAAACTCGGTTTTACAGTGGTGAATCCCAATGACAAGAGCGGATATGTTGAACGTCGGTGAAAATGTTTCCTTAGACAACACGATCACTCAGTATGAATATCACACCCATCTACCGTACGCATCATCGACTTATAACAAAAACGATGAAACTGGGATACCCATACACCAACAGGATGTGTACATGTTACCATATAAATGTTTTTTGACGGTAGAAGGTACACTGTAACTACCAAGAACGGCGATAAAAAGGCGGTGGAATCGTCATCGATCAACAACGCTGTACCGTTTCTGTTCGAGGAGATACGATGAGATAAACGGTACGGAAATTTGTCGTGAACAAAAGTTGGGAATAACAACGATAAAAAATATCCTATCTTTGCGTAAAGTGGAAGAGAATATTTTGGAGAACTTAACAAAACGGATAAATTCAATGTAGACGAAAAGACGGGAAGGTTTTGCTTCTACGTGCCTCTGCGTATGCTGATGGAATTCGCCGAAGACAATAAACACATAATATTGAACGTGAAACAGGAGTTGGTTTTGCGTAGACCTTCCAGCGACGTTCACGCGCGTTTCTTCGAAAGAGGCGCCCGATTCAAAGTTGAAGATAATAAAAGTGGCATGGAAAATTCCGTATGTTCACATCACCGATACGATGAGATTGAATTTGTTGAAAAAAGTAGAACAGGATAGACCGCTGGCTGTCGCTTTTCGTACATGGCAGATACACGAGTATCCGGCTCTACCGCAAACAAACATACATTCATGGACGGTAAAAAAGTGTTCACAAACGGAGACACTGATATGTGATATTCGGTTTACAGACCGATAGGAAGGATAAAGCCATATACACTAACCAATTTCGATATGTGCGATTTGGTAAACGTAAGACTGTATTTGAATTCGCAATATTTTCCGTACAATAATCTACAGGGCGATGTAAATATGATGTATGAAATGTTTGCCAGCTTTCGCTCTTGTTACGACAACACGCCAGAAGATGAATGTCCTGCTAACAGTTTAGCGGATTTCCAAAATAATGTACCGTTGATACTTATCGATTATTCCAAGCAGAACGAATCGCTAAAAACGGGTACTGTTGACGTACGTATAGATTTTGAAACTAAAACAATATACCAGCCAATACGGCAGCCTTCTGTCTCCTTATTCACGATACTATAGTCACGTACACACCGCTTACAGGAATAGTGAAAAAGGTTAGGTAATGGCGGAAGTATTTACAATCGATCAAGGAAACGAGAAAAACGATATCGTTATGGCAACGGTTACAGCTATGGATGTTAATACTGAGCGTATTTAAAACGGGTATTTCAGTTGGAGTAATTTTATCGGTATTATTGGGCGACTTTTCACAGCAGCAACTGTGTCCCAAGATGACGCCGGTTATAGGTAGAGATGTTTTTCGCCGTCACCATCGTTAAAATTCCATCAGTTTGGTGTAATTCAACATCATCAGTAGTAGATACGGTGAAGAGTTTTTACACTACTACACCATCTTCAATCAACACAACCACTACCGCTGCTGTTATGAGTATCACACCGTCTACTTTAAAAGGTAATGTCGTCACGTCATCGTTGTCGACAACGACAGCGATGCTTGCATTGAAGACAACCATCATGAATATCACGTCAACGGTGTTACCAATAGTTAACACTACCACTAATATAACCAACGTCAGTGGCACACCGTATAAAAAGCCCTCGTTTTCTAACCCAACCTATGATTATGAACAAATAGAAGACGAAGAAGAGGAAAAATGGAGGGGGTTACCCCCACCACTTCTACATTGAAAGTATAAAAAGGCTTAATCTGACTGCGCACACAAATCAGTAGTTGTTGAGCATCCGTCATGGAAGAAGGTGTTTATTCGCCAGACGACGCTCAATCGTTTCTATTCATGAAGAAACTAACATAACATCGAAAACCAACCTGAAATTACGAAACCGAGGACAACTACGACGACGGTGGAGAAATCGAAACCAACGAAGAACCGCTGCAAAAAGAAAAAAACACGTAGTAAATTTTATGATAAACGTTCTTTATTGAAAAGACGAACACAAAGACCAAGAAGAAGAAGAAGAAGAAGGTGTGTAAGGGGGAGGAGAAAAAAGCCAATGCCTATTGTAGCATACGCCGATTTTGAATGTGTTTGAATCTGACGCCATATCATCCAACGTATACAAAATCATATAGTTATACAACCCATGTGCACGAATCGATGAGTTACTGTTTGCATTTCGTTTGTCGCGAATCGGTTTTCGATAAAATAAAACAAGTCCTCCCACAAGAACCTGTACTTTATAGGGGCGAAAAAGCGGCTGAAAATTTCATAAATTTCTATCCTATTTCGCGAATCAAGTTGCGTATGAAATGATACACGTTGCAATAACACCTCTTTCCGTCCTTGAACAAAGAAATTCAACAACGCTAAGCGATGCGAAATGTGTCATGCAGGATTCGGTGTAGATTGAGAAAAAGTTTGCGATCATTGTCACTTTACCGGTCATTATCGAGCCACGTAATGCAATAGCTGCAATTTACGCAGACAAGCACAAAATTGGATACCAATAGTCATTCACAATTTAACCGGTTACGACTCGCATTTCATTATAACAAAGCTGGATTTCGATAGAGGGGATATAAACATCATACCTAAAACCACCGAAAAATATACAATGTTTACGAAACAAATGCCGGATGTTTTGAGTATAAATTTCAGACACTTTTCAAATTTTGGCCTAGAGTTTGGAAAAAATAGCGTCCAATTTACCAAAACAATCATTTAATCACGTCAAACAACACTTTACGGTAGACAACTTACCAATGGTCACGATAAAGGGCGAGTATGTGTATGAATATACTGATTCGTGGTCGAAATTGGATGAAACACAATTGCCGTCGAGGGACAATTGTTACAGCTCCCTCACCGATTCGCATATTACCGACGATGAATATAATCACGCGAAAAAATTTTGGGATAATTCTAAATGTAAAACGTTGGGCGAATACAGCAACGTATATTTAAAATGCGATGTGCTGTTGTTGGCTGACGTTTTCGAAAATTTCTGATCCCAATGCGTACGAGAATACCGCCTTGATGCCGCACACTAATTTCAGCACCCGGTTTAGCTTTCGACGCCATGTTATACGAGGGGTATTTTTTTTTCAAGGTCCGATCGATCACGAAATAATTCCCACAGTGAAAATAATTTTTTTTTTAATTTGAAACAAGTACGTATATAGTTATGCTATTTCTCTACATAGTCGCCACTCCGATTTAGACATTTGTCGTAGCGTGGTACCAACTTTCCAATACCCTCGTCATAGAACGGAGCCGCCTGTGTTTTTAGCCATGTTTCTACGCTGGTCTGCAGTTCGATATCTGTGCCAAAATGTTATCCTCCTAGCTAGTGTTTCATGTGAGCAAAGAGGTGAAAATCGGATGGAACAAAGTCCGGACTGTATGATAAGTGATCAAACACTTCTCAACGAAAACGCTGCAGGAGCTTCTTTGTTACAGCTGCAATGTGCGGTCGAGCATTGTCATGAAGAAACACACAGCCTGATGACAACATTCCTCTCCGCTTATTCTGAAATGCCCTTCGTAGACGTTGAAGCGTCACGCAGTATGAGGCTGCAGTGATGGTCGTAAAAATTACGAAAAAAGCAAAGGGTGTAAAAAACATATAGTGCAAAAAAGTATTACGTTTGACGATTATAAAGCATGTCTTGACGATTCCGATTTGGAAACATACAAGACTGACACTCTTCAGAACGAGTAAACACGAGGTAAACACTGTACTTACGAATAAATTAGCGCTGTTGAACTACGATGACAAACAGGTGGCCATAGATAACATCAATACACTGGCTTGGGGCCATTACAATATACCGTTAGAATTGAAGCGTTTATATGGGAAAAAATAAATACCAGTCTACATCCATTTTATTAGCTCAATCGATTTTGTTATTTAGTTTAGTTTTTTTAATACACGTTAATTTAGTTTCCTTACAAATACTGCAACTAGATGGTATTTTATTTTTTTCAACCACGACGCAATTACGCGATGGAGTTCTAAATCTACATTTCATACAAAATGAATACATTACATCTCTAAAATATATACAACCTAATATGGAACGTCAATACCGCATGTAAACTCTACATCATGATAACTATGTCCATTATTCATGTTCTTAAATCCATTATATACTACTATATAAAGTTCTTTATTTTTATTGATTTCCTCCAAATCCGATTCTGTAAGTTTATTAAATCTTTGTGGTAAAAATATTCTTCCAAAACTTTCAATAATCGCAACAATCGATTTACCGTTTCTAGTATTCATAAACTCAATTCTGTACTGCTTATTACAGGTCAATTCACCAATATTTTTAATAGTATTGCTATAATTTAACCTATTCAATTTATCGAAGATATTAGACATTTTTATGATTCTATATATAAAAGTAATGAAAATTAATATTTTATTGATGTTAAAAATTAAACTTATTTATAGATTTAGAAATGAGTTTATTAGATGTTTGTTACAAACAGAAAAAAGATAACTATTCTTAAGGTATTTTCGGCGATTTTAAGCTAAATATCGATACAAATACCGGTATTTTTAACGCGACGAAGTTATGTCAAAATGGTGGGAAACAATTTGATAATTGGTTTCGTAATAAATATTCGAAAGAATTAAATGATTATTATTCACAAAAATTAGTCACCTCGAATTCGAGTCGACAAAATATCCTATTAAAGTGAATCCAAAGGATAAAATTCCATTAGATTTATTTATTGGTACTTATTTAAGGGAGAAATTAATTTTGAATTTTGCGAGTTGGATATCAAAAGATTTCTATGATAAATGTTTGAAAATTATAAAAGATTATTTCATTAAAGATTTTAAGTCATATAAACATGATATTGTTCAGTTGCATTCAAAGTTGCAATATATAGAATTCGAAAATAATAGACTTGTAGATGAAAATTTAAAACGTAAGTTGCAAATTAACGAATTAAACGGTAATGTAAAAAAAGTAAAACCATGACCCACGATATTTATCTACACTTTTTCCACACGATGAGTGATAATTGCATTATAATTTTAAATAAAGAAAAAATGTCGAAGGGTATAAATATTATGCTATTCGTGTTCAATATAAAAAAATAGAAGACACATTGAATAAACTTAGAAAAATATACCCCAATTTTAAAATTGTTTATCAAAAATTAAAAGATCCGAATAGCGTAGGATTTTTTAATCTTGCTTTTAAAGATCTTAAATGTAAAATAAAACGTAATCATTTTAATATAAATACGGAATTTAATGAGTAGTGTATAAATAGGAAAGCGGCGTCACAAGTGCCTAGCCCTCCCGCGGAGAGCGTTAGTGTCGCGTCCGCCATGTTGGTTTTTCCCTTTTCTCCCTGTGGGAATTTCCCGTTTCCCTTTGCGGGAAGTTTGAAATTCCACAGGGTAGCCAACGTTGGTAATGTTAATTCAGTTTGAATATTATTTAATTATTTAATTCAAAGGTTGGTACCGCTGTTGTTCAGCTGTTGTGTAGCGGTATGTTTGAATTAAATAAATAAATAATATTTAAAGTGAAAAAAAAACCAGGTCGGCTAGGGTTTGAACCTAGACACGGCGGGACGCGACTGACTGACTGACGCCTTAGACCATTCGGCTGCAGCGGCTCCCCTGGTCGGAGGGCGAAATAATTTGTATATAAGTCGACGACAACAGCGGCGGGCGGTGGTTCAACCGCCATCTTGTGACGTCACACCTGGCGCGTAATACGGTAAGTGTGTGTGAGTGTTTGTAAAATAAAACGTGTTTTAAGGTACTCACCATATTGTCATAGAGTGCAATGACTGCGCGTGCGTGCGTCCACTGGAGACAGACATCTTAACCGTGCACGATCCAACGCTCAACTGAATAAATGACGAAATGATTTTAGTTTAGGTGGAATATTTTTTTTCTGTTCACCTGCCGCGCTGTCCACCAATCACAATGTCTGAAACCCAGTACCCACATCCTCGACCTGTGATGTATACAACTGCATCAAACCAGTTCACACTGGTGAACAACCGACCGAGTCGGATTAAAATGGATAATTAAAAAAACGGTTACATTTTTTTTAATCAAGTTTCCTTTCGTGTGTATATATAAAGCATTCGCATCATTTAGTCATTTTTTCACTAACTGTTGAATAGTCAACATCGTGTGTAAAAAAAGTATTATTTGCTTGTGAAAGCGGTATTTTGAAAAGCGATCGTCGATTGTAAAAAAATAGTATTTGCAAAATCGTTATATAGAAGAGTGAACATCTATAGTAAGAAAAAATACTACTTTACAAGAGAATTATTTGCAAGAGTGCTGTCTAGGTAAGTCTAAATACATAAGAATTCTTTTTTAAATATGACATGGTATGAGAAAAAAATTAAAACAATTAGAAAAAAAAATTTAATATAAAAAATAATATATATATGAATATAAATAGAAAATAATAAAAATAATAAAATAAAATTGAAAAAAGATAAATACAAAGAAATAAAAATAATAAAATTGAAAAAAAGATTAATATAAATACAAACAAATAATATATATATGAATATAAATAAAAATATATGAATATATGAATATAAATAAAAATAATGAAAATAATAATGAAAAAAGATAAATACAAAGAAATAAAAATAATAAAATTGAAAAAAGATTAATATAAATACAAACAAATAATATATATATGAATATAAATAAAAATAATGAAAATAATAATGAAATAAAAATTGAAAAAAAGATAAATACAATGAAATAAAAAATAATAAAATTGAAAAAAAAGATTAATATATAAATACAAACAAATAATAAAATTGAATAATATATATATATGAATATAATAAAATTGAATAATAATTGAAAAAAATGATCTTTCATCACCAATCGTCATCATCACTGAAACACACAAACAAACAAAAAAATAATTACTATTAAGTTTGTCTAAAAGAAAAACATATGTTATTATAATTTTCTTTTTGTCTATTAGGTATCATCAAAAATGCAAGTAAATCCAGCCGCGATTCGTGCAATCAATGATAATGTCATCCGCCTTCGTTGGGACCTAACCGAGTTCGATGAGATGTACCTTCAGTCAACACTTCAACAATACAAGACTCATATCCTAAACCGTTTGAAGGAAGAAGGTAGACGCTTCGACGGCAACGTAAAATGGTAAGTGTGTAACTACTTACATTCATCAATTACTCTTTGTTACATTAACAATACATATTTTCTTCACATCTGTAAAGATACTAATACATCTGTATTTTTTTTTTTATAGGTATGTTGCGGTAAATGTCGAACTAAAAAAGCAGACGACTCTCGAAGGCGGAGTAGAGACGTCATATACCAACGTTTATTTGGACGGACGGACGAAAACAATTATAAATATGGAGGAGAACACCAACGTTGTCGATGAACAGTGGGTGGAGTCCGTCGAAAAAATCGTCGAGACGATGGTGAACTTCATCAACAACAGTAGCGGATGGGTAATGCATAAAATAATTTATATAGACCTAATTGTTATTCGTTACCGTCCGCTATACGGTGCTTCTTCCTCCTATATACGTACTCCAAAGGAAATTTCAAAAAGAGAGGCAGTAATTAACGTAAAGAATCCACATGACCAGAAATGTTTTCTCTGGTCAGTTTTAGCATACCTCCATGACCAATCTGGTCGTAACTACCGTCAGACGTGGTATGCTAGGTACGAGCGTGATATAAACATGCTTGGGATATTATACCCTGTAAAAGTAAGAGATATTAATCGCTTTGAGATGTTAAATCCCACAATAAGCGTTATGTCTACGGGTATGAGGAGGAAAACGATCGTGTCTATCCGGTACGCGTTACCGAAAATCACGATCGTGAAAACTGCATAAACCTATTGCTGCTTACAGGAGAGACTAGAGAAAAATTTCATTACTGTCTGATTAATACCAAACCAGGTAAAAACGGACTTTCTCGACTCCTGACGGGTCTAACAAAGGCCCACTGTGCTAAGTAGATACTGTCCTTACTGTTTGCACCGTTTCAGCTCATCAGACCCACATGTCGCTGTACAAAATCTACAGAAACAGCTGATCGAGTGTAAGCGACACGGTGCACAACGAGTAAGGCTTCCCAAACCGTACAACCAAAAGGAATGCATAATGAAGTTTAGGGACTACTCGTCCACGCTACGCGTTCCGTATACGGTGTATGCAGACTTTGAATCATTTGTACATCCGATGGACACTGCCACCCCTAAACCATACACTAGTTTTACCGATAAGGTAGCCCATCATCTTCCGTCCGGTTACGCCTATGTAATCGTTGACGAGGAAGGACAGATTTGTGAAGGTCCTGTAGTGTACCGCGCGAGAACAGATGGTGAAAATATCGTTGAAAAGATGCTGGATGAATTGCTCGATTACACCGATAGATTGCACAAAATTATGATTACCGAAAAACCGATGGTGATGACTCCCGAAGACACTGAAACATTTCAAAGGGCTACCGAGTGTTTTCTTTGTCATTGTGAGTTGAACGACGATCGTGTACGTCATCACTCACATACTACAGGACGGTTTCTCGGTGCATGTCATAACGAGTGCAATTTAAATTGTAAGCGCACCGAGCATATTCCAGTATTTTTTCATAACCTCCGCGGATACGATAGTCACCATATAGTTCAAGCTTTGGGGAAATACAAACACCAACACAAAATAAACTGTATCGCCAACACGTCCGAGCGATTACAGTCACTGTCCATCGGACCATTGACATTCTTGGACTCTTTACAATTCCTTCCGTCATCCCTCGAAAAACTTGTAGAAAATTTAGTAAAAGATTGTCAGAACAAAGACGTTGTTTTTAAAACACTCACCGCCCGCTTCCCACTACCAGAAAAAAGGGATTTCTTAATCCGAAAAGGTGTCTACCCATACGAATACATGACACATGTAAACAAATTTTTCGAAACCCAACTTCCACCGCAGACGGAGTTCTACAGCACGCTAAGAAGAGAGAACATAACAGACGATGATTACACCCATGCCCAAAACGTGTGGGAAACGTTTGACTGCAATACGTTAGGCGATTACCACGATCTGTACCTTCTTAGCGACGTACTATTGTTGGCAGATGTGTTTGAAAACTTTCGAATACGTCTATGCATTACGGTTTGGACCCGTGCAACTTTTACTCCACCCCCCATTTCACGTGGAACGCCATGTTAAAATTTACCCGACAAAAATTGGAACTGTTGACCGACATAGATATGCATCTGTTTGTTGAAAAAGGTACACGAGGTGGTGTAGCTATGATTTCAAACAGGTACGCCAAGGCAAACAATCCAAACATTCCAGATCAATATGACCCATCCGAACCCACCTCCTGGGTTCAATACTATGATTGCAACAACCTTTACGGTACAGCCATGGTTGAACCCCTACCATATGCAAATTTTAGGTGGTTGAGTAGTGAAGAGATTAACATTCTCAACATCAACAATGTTGACGATCGTGGAGAAAAGGGCTATATATTGGAAGTGGATCTCGAGTATCCACAACACCTACACGATCGTCATAAGGATTACCCCCTTGCGCCCGAACGACTAGTACCAGTTGACGAAATGTTGTCACCCTATTTGAATGATGTACAAAGATGTCCCGTAAAAAACTAATGACAACATTGTTAGATAAAGAACATTATGTCTTACACTACAGAAATCTAAAACTATACACCCGCCTCGGTTTAATCGTGAAACACATTCATAGAGTTCTGGAATTCTCCCAATCGCCTTGGTTGAAACCGTACATTGATTTCAATACCGAAAAGCGTGCACAAGCGCGAAACAGTTTTGAAAAAGACTTTTTTAAGTTAATGAATAACGCGGTGTATGGTAAGTCATTGGAAAACGTTCGTAACCGAATAGACTTCCAACTCATCACTAACGAGCGTAAACTGGATAAAGCAATAGCGAAACCGAGAGTTAACGCTTGGTACATCTATAACAAAGATGTTGTGGGGATAAGTTTGAAGAAAACGGAAATATTCCTCAATCGTCCAATATACATCGGATTTACCGTATTGGACATTAGTAAAGCGATCATGTACGAATTCCACTATGGTTACATGGTGGAAAAGTACGGTGATAACATAAAGCTTCTAATGACTGATACTGATAGTCTGATGTACCATATAGTGACGGATAACGTTTACGACGATATCCTTCACGATATAGATCGATTCGATACTTCAGACTACCCCCGAGATCACATGTGTTATAGTAATACCAATAACAAACGTCTTGGTAAGTTTAAGGACGAGATGAATGGAAGGGCTATTCGTGAGTTTGTCGGTCTTCGTGCTAAGATGTATAGCATTCTCGAATTCGACAAGAAGGAGAAGAATGTTGCAAAGGGTATTCCTAGAGTATCCATTGCAAACGATCTTAGACACGATCTGTACAAACAAAGTCTTTTTAAAGATCAAGTTACATACACAAGTGCGTATGGAATCAGAAGCACTCTGCACAATATACATTCCATTAATCAGTCTAAGAAGTCGCTATCACCGTTCGATGACAAACGATTCATTTTACAAAACAGAATAAACACAGTTCCAAATGGTCACTACAGTGTAAATAAAACAAAACGTAGACCGTCCGAAACCGTCGATAACCCAAACCGACAAAAGAGACCAAGAATCGATCACGATGTCCTCATATCCCACGGCCACGACTATTTACAATAATTATTCCCTCCTCTATTTATAATAAAAATATTCAATAAAAAAGTGTATCTGTTTTTTTACTTGTAAAATATTTAATATATATTGTATTAACAAATATGTAAATTATTTAATATATATTGTATAAACAAATATATAAATCTATTAATATATAAGTATATAACATAAGAAAAAAATAAAAACTTTTATTAAATTAATTGTGTGTTTTTTAAAAAAACCCATTACTTACTCAGTGTCACTGTCACTATCACCTCTCCACGGACGTTTCTTCCATAGATTCTTTATATTTACCGAAGAGTGGTAAAACAGATCTTTAGTCCAATAACTAAGACGTATTCGACGGTTACTACAAAATCGACTCCACGGTGAACGTACATCATAATATGGTATATGTATACTGTCACCTTCGGGACGCGATTTTGTAATCATAACCATCGTCTGTGAACATCTCATTTCCATAAATAAAAAAGAATCTATTATGTCTCTGATGGTCGCTGGGTATGAATGCAACTCCCATGACCATGAGGGACCATAACTGTCGACAGGCACCTCCACCAACATAAACATCACCGGTCCCGCATCGTTCCCTATTAAGGACGTTCGAAAGATATGCCGTAGCATATCCTTCATCTCGTCCTCATCCCGCTTCTTCTCGGGTGGCGATCGTAAATAATTAGTTATGATCGCCACCCATGAAAGGTACGCTAACGACGGAGCCGGCATGAAGATGTGATAACAAGTGAATGATGTACCCCTTTTTGGGTGTACTATATATATGCAATACGTGACTGAATACCCCCCCACCATATCACTTTGTCAGCCCACACCTCCTAACTTCTAATCACTAACTACAAAACTAATACCATATATAAAACATGAATTATAAATAATACAAAACAATAAATTATAAATACAAAAAAATAATCTACTTACTCACTAGACCCCAATCGTTTCGGTCTCTTCCACCGATTTTTTATGAATGTCGATGAGTGCATACGACGGCGTTTAGTATTACCGGATAGTTCCCACCGTCCAGTACTAAAACGTATTTGATCCTGACGACCAAATAGCTCCCATGGTGGATGTACTTTGTAATACGGTACACGTATACGAAGACCGTCTGGAGGCGATTTGGTCAACAGAACCAACGTATCACCTGCTCTTCTGACATTCAAAAAAAACCAGATTACGTACGATATGGATTCTAGCGTTGAATATAAACCCCAGAACCCGTGGTCATACCACACCTGCTCCGTCGCCCACAACTCTGGTCCCGCATCGTCCTTTATAAAAGATGTTTGAAAGATATGTCTAAGCATATCTTTCATTTCATCTTCCTCCCACGTTGTCCTAGGTGGCGATTTTAAATAATTTCTTATAATCGCCACCCATGAAAGATATGCTAACGACGGAGCTGGCATGACGATGTAGTAACAAGTGAATAATGTCTTACTTTTGTGTGTACTATATATATGTAACTGAATAACCCCCACCCACAACGTAACATAACACTTTGTCACCCATGTAATCGTACTTTGTAATCAATAGCTACAAAAAAAAATACAAAACATGAATATAAAAAATATATTTTTACATACCTGGTATGCATCTGGCGATATGAGATTGTCACTCGCCGACAGAGTGCACACCGACCATAGTCCGAAAGCACTCTTACCGCACACACCTCACAGAAATGATGACCGCAAGGGGTCAAAGAAACATCCACCCTATTTGATAAACAAATAGGGCAGGTGGTCTCCCCTATACGATCATTGTCCCTGTGAAGGGAGAGTAAGCGAGCGACCAAATGTTGACGGTCGTGGTACTCCCGTGGTGGCGCAACACCTCTACCACGTGCCGTCAACAACGCCCTCAACCGCGACGTCACATCTTCTCTATGACTTGATGGTGGCGGAGACGCTGGTGTGTATTCAATCGGCGACGTAGGCGCCTCCGCTGCGGCGACTGGTGATGGTGGAGGAGGTGGTGTTGCTGCTGCCTGCGGTTGTGGTGGTGGTGGTGGAGGCGTAGCCGCTGGAGGTGGTAGAGGCGCTGGAGGCGGCGTGGCTACTGCCTCCGCTAGTTGTTGGGCCTCCACCAAGCCCTCATTGGCCGTATATAGCTTACACACCGCCTTTTCAGACGGTGCATACAGTTGACCACATCCACAATGCTGTAGAACGCCTCCACCTGCTGGTTGCGGTTGCGTTGCAACCGTCCACCACACCGACGGATGTCTACCAACCCATCCATAATCTCCCTTATATCATCTGACTAATGAAAATAAAAATGAACGAAGTTTAAAAAAAGTTAATAAGTTATTAAAAAAAAATATGTAAAATAATAAAATATGTAAAATAATAAAAATATGTAAAATAATAAAATAAATAATAAAATAAATATAGTAAAATAATATAAGCCAATTCTAACAACTACCGACTGAAGCGCAAGACTAATGTAAAACAATCTTGCACTCAGCTAATATATAAGTAAATGGCTAGAAGAAGATAGAAAATATTTTGTGTATGTAAACTTCTTTTGTCTTTGTTAATCGCAAATAAAATATTATACACACACACACACACACACACACACACACACACACACACACACACACACACACACACACACATAGTACATTAGTTATATATAATTTTAATTAAGTAAAAAAAGAAAGTCAAGTTTATTCGCAAAAGAAAAAAGAGACAGTAAATAAATAGTCTATCTTTTACTTTTTCATACAACTAATAAGTATATTTTTAAAATGCATCAAAGAGAGAGAAACATAATACTGTTAATAAATATAATTTTAAATGTATCAAAGAGAGAGAAATAATATTTCTTTGTTAAAAGCAACTAAAAAGAGAGAGAAATATTACTGTACAGTTGGTTTAATTGGAATGCGGTTTTCAAGAGCGATAAGTAGTACTTCTTTGTTAGCTGCAAGTAGAAAGAGACAGAGATACGACTATGCAGTTGTTTTAATTGTATGCGGTTCTCATGAAGGAAAAGAATGGGGAGATATACGCACTACATATAACCGCATTTTTAATAAAAAAATATCTTATGTTATAACGTAATTGCAACATGTGGTTTTTGTTAATAATATCTAACAGTTAAAATATTATTTCTTTTAATAATTGCATCCGCAATAGAAAATAACAAAGGGGAGATAAAAGTCGTATGTTATACTGTAATTGCAACATGTGGTTCTTTTTTAATACTATCTACCAGTTAAAATATTATTTCTTTTAATAATTGCAACCGCAATAGAAAATAAAAAAGGGGAGATAAAAGTACTACCATATGCATAATGTGTAATGTACAACTTCGTTTTGTATTAATAATTCTACACAAAAAAATAAAAATTGCATTTTATTTAACGCACGTTTTTGTACTATTCTATGAAGTATAATAAAATATTTAAAATAACAAGCAAGAAGTATATATTATTAACATCTGTTAAAATTGCATTAAATGCGTTTTCTTTGTGTTAGTATATGTAATAAATTATTTAAAAAATACGTAGAGCAAAAAGTATATATATATTACAGACAATTTATTAAAGTAAATTCCACTTTATTAAAATAGCATTAAATGCGTTTTCTTTGTGTTAGTATATGTAATAAATTATTTTTAAAATACGTAGAGCAAAAAGTATATATATATATATATATATATATATAAATATATATATATATATATATATATATATTACAGACAATTTATTAAAGTAAATTCCACTTTAACGAATTCGTTTTATCTTTTTGTATTGTATAAGGATATATTACAATTAAAAGTACAAGGACAATTTATTAAAGTAAATTCCACTTTACTGTATTCGTTTTATTTCTTTGTATTGTATAAGGATATATTACAGACAGTTGTTTTATATTCAGTTGAGAATAATAACAACATATACCGCATATAGTAATAAATTATTTCTGTTATTTGCAACTGGTTATCAAAACGTTATATATACTACACACTATAATAATTTATTCCTTTAGTTACTCTGCACATAATAATAAACTGAATTTTATACATCTCAAAATTGTTCGTTTAATAATAAATTAAATTAAAATTTTATACATCTCAAAATTGTCCGTTATTCCTTATACATCTTAACAGCGGAAGTTAGAAAACAAATTAATATTTTTTTTAAGAAATAATTATTAAATAAATTAAATTAAAGTTTTATACGTCTAAAAAATCGACCGTCTTTCCTTATACAACTTATCAGCGGAAGTTGTAGAATATTATTTTTGTAACAGATAAAGAAACTTTATTCGAGACTTTCTTCATTCTTGCGCTAGTACTCAACCATAATAGAACGTTCATTTTATGATAGAGTACATACATTTTACAGGGTTACTAGAGACGGTAATAAAAAGATTTATACACCGTTATGGCCGCATATGAAAAACACGTTACTTTCCCCACTGATCCTAGCTATCCATGGGTTCAGGTACGAGGGTATCGAGGATGTAGTCAGATGTGACTATTGTTCTATACGCTTGTGGATGTGGGAAGAAACGGACCATCCATATGTGGAACATAAACGGTGTATGCCATCTTGTCCGTTTTTTGGGTAACCCTCTAAGGTGTACAACGGGGCTTTTCAGGACCACCCTAAACCCCCCGAATCGATAATTTATATTAAATCATAATACGCTTTACGATATCGTAAATCGGATATTGATTTTCATATATATATGTATTATCGATACGGCCGGTGCCAAGGCCGGGATATAAGAGTGGTGAGGCGAGTAAAAAAACAATAAAGAAATAAAGATCCTTTTGATATTCCCTTCCATACAAATGAAATATATTTAGTATCACAATGAGCACCGTTGTGACAACCGCTAACGAGTACTGCTCCATGAAATGGAGTTTACTTCTGTGTATTACAATAACTTCATTACTAATTGTGGAATCTCGAAATCTAACATTCACTGAGACATATCGTGAATCTATAGGTTTCTTATGCAAAATCCCACAAAAAAGGTCAATACCAACCATTAACATTTCGAAATAGTTAAAGTCTCAAAGGTTTACATTCAGACCGGTGTATGTTGTTTTACACCGATGTGATAAAGGCTCGGGATCTTGTCAACAATGTCAGGAAGTTAAATGTCAACCAGAAAAAGACAGCGTTGAAAAAGTAACTTTAGAAGTTCACATTACAGAAATGTTAATGAACAACAGCTTCATAACGTATTATAAAACCATTGTAGCCACCAATCATACTCGTTGTTCCTGTCAATCAATCGAAATTCCTATCCGATAAAATGTAAATAAGGTGCGTCTTACGATGATTTTATCACTATAGCGATGAACACCAAAGCGACAATAGCTAAAGAGCTCCACCGACAGGCTCGACGAAACTATCCTACAAGACGTGTCGAACTGAAGAATATTTCTGATCTTTTCCAAGCTGACCTTGTAGAAATGGGACCGTACGCAAGATCAAACAAAGGTTATCGATACATATTGACGATGATAAATTGTTTTTCTAAACTAGCATTCGCCGTACCGGTTAAAACTAAAACCGGTACGGAGATCGCTAAAGCCCTAAAACCTATTTTGGATAAACACAAGATGCGACATTTTCAAACCGATTTGGGTAAAGAGTTCTACAATCCGACGGTTAAACGACTATTACAGTCGTACAATATAAATCTCTATTCCACACATTCGGATAAAAAAGCGTCGATAGTCGAACGGTTTAATCGAACACTGAAAACGATGATGTGGAGAAAGTTTACCGAACAAGGAACCTACAAGTGGTTAGAATTACTACCGAAACTTATTGCAAAATACAACACTAGTCATCGTACTATCGGAATGAAACCGAAAGATGTAAATACGCGAAACCAAGCCGCTGTTTTACAACGGTTAAATACGGTACTCTACCGAAAGCCTACCTTACCGAAATACAATGTTGGCGATCGAGTGCGTATAAGCAAATTTAAAAAGACATTCGACAAAGGATATTTACCGAATTGGACAAACAAAATATTTATCGTTCATAAGGTACACGATAATACGCGTCCGTGTACTTACACGTTGATCGATGTTCACGGTGAAGTGGTGAGCGGTAAATTTTACACTGAAGAACTCACTAAAACTAACGTTACAAATAATGTGTATTTAGTCGAGAAGGTCTTACGAAGAAAAGGCGATAGGCTATTTGTAAAGTGGCAAGGGTTCGATGGAAAACACAACAGTTGGATACATAAGGTGGATTTGGTCAGGTGAATCGATCAGTCATAAATATTAAGTTGGAACGTCAACAGGTCGGTAATATTACGCTAGAAAACTTTGACGAATATGAAGGAGCTGGGTTTAGAGAGGGAAAAAGGACTCGTCATGGACCTCTTCTGCCGAATACAATCAGATGTATTATCTGCGGACCGTCTAATTGTGGAAAAACAAATGTCCTATTCAACTTGCTGTTCTCACCGGACGGTTTACAATTCAGAAATATTTACGTGTTTTCTAAATCGCTGTACCAACCAAAATATAAGTTTCTAGAACAAGTTATGACCGGTGTTCCGGAGATCGGTTATTTTTCATTTACCGAAAACGATCATGTGATGGCGCCCGACGAAGCGGAACCGAACTCGATAATGATTTTCGACGATGTAGCTTGCGAAAAGCAAAATAATATTCGCAAATACTTTGCGATGGGTCGTCACAACAACATCGACAGCTTTTATTTGACACAGACATATTCCAGTGCTGGAAAGCACCTTGTGCGAGACAATGCAAATCTCCTTCTTATATTCAAACAAGACGATCTCAACTTACGTCACATATATCAAGATCATGTAAATACCGATATGAAATTCGATCGGTTTAAAATTCTGTGCGGAGTGGCATGGATAAAGCGTCACGGATTTTTAGTTGTGGATAAGGAGAGCGATATCGACGGTGGACGATATAGAGTAGGCTTCGATGTTTTTGTAAAAGAGATCAGTCGATAACCGGTAACAATGGCAAGCATACACACCTACGAGGACGTAACACCGTATGCTAACGCCATACGTTTTAGACAAAAACCGCAAAACAACTTGTGTTCCAAATATTTTAGCGACCGTCAGAAGTTTTGCGGTAACTACGTCTGTCGTAAAGTGAACTACTGTGAAAATAAAGACCGACGATGCTGGCGACATGTAAAAAGAATGAATCGTGACTATCCGTTGGTCGTTCTGTTGATGATTACTAGCGAAGGTAAGATTTTCAATAAGCGTATATGGTTAAAATTTTTAGAAGAATGTGACAAATACGAGATGCCAATCGAACTGGTGATCTACGATAAAAATATGTTCAACACCACAGTTCGACACGGATGGAACTTTATTTCAAGATTTAGACCCTCTCCGCTCATGTACAAAAAGCCTTTATTGGAACTTCGGAACCGTCATGCATCTATGGACTACACAAACGTTTACATGCACATGTTGGAATACGGTAGTCGTCTTGAAGGAGTGAGATGTTGTATAGTGATCACGGAACGAACTATTCCGATCAGGTCACCCAAAACGTTGTACCGCTTAGCGTTATCATACGGTAGAAAATGTTTTGTGTACACGGCTTACGGAGTACAATTTACCGATGAAGTACCGGAGACATTACCGGTAAGACGAGGGGGATTACCGTTCGACATCGTGAAAAACAGAGCGCAGGCGCTCTTTTCCGGTGAATTTCTAAACGAAGCGATACCTACTTTGCGACTATACGACAATGTGTTCGGATTGAGGTACAACGAACGACGCGAACTGTTTGAAGTCCAAAACGAAGATCTGTTGCGAAAATGGTGCGAATATGCAGGAGCGAAACCAGACGAGTTTTGGCTGTTCAATAGCTATCTGTTGCATTTACATTCGGAAGGTGATCGTCATCCGATCAGACGACTTTCCAGACGGTACCTGACAAAGGTCCCACAACGCGATCACTCAACAGTTGTGGATATCCCAATGTGGGTTGGAAATGTAAAGAGAGCTGTTGTCTTTAAAGACACAAGCACGAAACTCATGATACCGTCTATCGATCAGGGTGTAACGCAATATTACCGCGAATTGTGCAATACCATTCGTCGTCCGACAAGAATGAATGTTTCGTTATGCAATATTATACGCTTTTTACGCAGAACCAAAAAACATGCAGTGTTCTTTAGATCGGTGGAACTAGGATGGTGATGTGTCGACTGGTTTCCGATCATTCGTAACCACGATGTCGAACAAGAACGAGGTCGATATGTCATCGTCGTCGACGTCTGCGAAGTTGGTAATGGAAATCGATAGAATACGAGATTCCATTAAACGAAAACATCGCGCTATTACGCAAGGAATAACGGAATCGGAACAGGCTATGGAAAAGCAATTTAAGCCTATTGTCGAACCGCTCCGAGAACTTAATCAATCGTTTAAACAAAAGTACGATGTTAAAAAAGAACAAGAAGAGAATGCAAAGGGAGTGGGTGAAAAGGAGGAGGTGGAAGAGACACCGACGGTTATGAGAAGACTCTTTAAAACACCAACGTCGGAAAAACAGTTCGTGAAACCTGTAGACCCGTCGACACCGAAAACGACGGGTTTTCGTGCAAAACATTTCTTGGACCTTACCGTAACAGATAAAGGTAAAAAAATAGACGTCTACGGAGTTAAAAACATTGACGATCAATGGATGATCGGAACAAAACCACTCCAGTTCAAAGGAAATAAAATAGTTATCGACAACAAGACGTATAGCGGTTCCAAAGGTTTATATCAATTGATTTTTTTGAATGACCCTGTAGATTATACAACCAAAGATTTAAATAACTATAAGAAAATATTAGAAACTACTGAGGCACATAAAAGTCAAAATACCGGTCGCATAATTTCCAGTCGGTCGTTAAAGTACAAGAATATTATCAAAAGACTGTTTCCTCGTACGCATCTTTCGTCGGAAAGCGGTCATGACGACGAAAGTCCAATAACCGGATCGGGTCTGTTGATGAGAGCGAAGAAAACGGTTAGACCGGATTACGTTTACTGGGACGATCGGAACGAACTGTGCTATAGACTGCGACTTTTATTGGCTTCGAAACGTGCGGGTCATACCGGTCATAATAACGAAATAGTTTCGATCATAGAAGAACTACAAGAAAGTGGATACATAAAGGAGGGTAGTACAGGGAACTTTTTATTTTAAACAGTCTGAAGATGAGTATCGACAAGTTCGGTCGTTCTCGCGTTGGGAGCGCAACCGCCCAACCACCACCAACTCGGATTGTCGAAACGTTTGACAAAACCGCCGATGGAGATTTCGGTATCAAAAAAAGACGTTTGTGCAATGTCGGACCGCCTGTTGAAGATGATGATGGTGCAACAATCGGTCACGTTAAGAAAATGGTCGTAAAGCAAAGCGAATTGAATAATAAATACTTACCGACGGTTTCACCGATGGACAACAACGCACTCACCTTTTCAAAGAGGCGTTTGTGCGATATCACCGATCCAATTGTAAAAACAGACGCCGTAACTGTCGACTATTTACGGAAAAACCTTTTCGGTACAAATGAGACAATTAACGCGAGAGGGTGCGTTATCGCAAATGCTGGTGCACCAATTAATAGCACGGATCTCACTACAAAGTCGTACGTAGACAAAGTGACAAATGGGATTTTAACGAGTAAAGACGGTGTTGTGGATATCCAAAAAAGTGTTATAACAAACGCCAAGGCACCTGTTGAGTTGACTGACCTCGCGACTAAAGGATATGTCGATCTTATGAGGGGTCAATTGAAGAGAAAGATGGTTGAAGAGTTCGTAATGCATAGCGACCTAAATCGTGTATTCTTAGCGAAGAGTTTTAAAGATGATGACAACGCAAATAATTATCAAAATAAGCGATTATGTAGAGTCGGTGATCCTGTCGAAAAGACAGGATCACCGACTCTGAAAAATATGGTGCGTCCACCAATCACTGATAAGACATTGAAAAATGAGGATGTTTCTGCAAACACAGTTCTAAGTAGTAAAGATACAATGGAGAATGAGGATGTGACAAAAAATATGGTGCGTCCACCGATTACTGATAAGACATTGAAGAATGAGGATGTTAACAAAAATATGATACGTCCCCCGGTCTCAGATGATGTGAATAAAAATATGGTACGATTGCCGAACACGGATCCAATGTAAGATGGTGGAATGTAGTTAACAAGCTCATTGTCTGTCCGACATGGCAAGAGTGAGGAGGTCAAAACGTTCGTCTCCTGTTCGAACGGGTAAGGTGAGAAGATCTTAACGAATAGCCAGTCTTAAACGAGGCGGTGGACTGTTAACAACTCTAACAGCAGGAGCTGCAGGAGCGTTAGGATCCTATATCAGCGATAAAGCATTAAAAGGCGTCAAAAAGGTGGTGGGAACGGTCGTAAACAAAGGGGTCGATTTATTACCGATAGAGTTACATATTCCGGGATATCAGTACTGCGGACCGGGAACGAATTTAAAAAAACGATTAAAGAGGCGATCCCGGTGTAAACAAGTTGGACGCTGCTTGTAAAGAACACGATATCGCATACGCAACGTACAGCGATAACGAAAGAAGAGCGGCAGCAGATCGTAAATTAGCCGATAGCGCTTGGGAACGAGTTAAAGCTAAGGATTCGAGTATCGCGGAAAAAGCTACGGCATTAGCAGTTACAAACGCGATGAAATTAAAAGCAAAGTTCGGTGGTGGAAGAGTACGAAGACGAAGAAGACGAACAAAAAGAATAATATAAAACGCCTTGTCGAAATGATGAAACGAAAAGCGGGCGCTGCTGGGCAGGGATTATACCTTAAACCCTACCCTTCGACTGGATCGGGAATAGGTGGTAAAAAAAAACATCGTCGTCGTCGTCGTCGACGCCGTCTCCAATAAAGGGAATACCAATTCGACCGCTATCGAATATAGAACTTATGTTGTACGCGAGAAAGTTAAATATAGCCGATTTTAGAGGAGTCTTTATGTTGGACGCATTACCTACACAACCGAAGACCAACGAATCTGCGATAGTTAATCTTGATCGCAGTACCGGTCATGGAACACATTGGGTATGTTATATAAAACGTGGACGGGTGGTGGACTATTTCGATAGTTTCGGTAATTTGCGTCCACCTAACGAATTGATGCGTTATTTTCCACTCGATTCTACTATAAATTTCAATTATAACGCTACACAGAATATAAACACGGTTATCTGTGGACACTTATGTCTTGAATTTCTCAGTCGTGGTCCGTCGGTCTACAGGTAAACATGTTCTGCATAAGTGGAAATACGTCGTTATTACACGCTACATTCTTTCCACCATTGGATTTGTCTGATGGTGATTGGGAATTGGCGTTGATAAATTTAACCACATACAACTCAATTCCAAATGTCGAAGAGGGAATCAACAACACATTTACTGTCGAACCAAAGAGACCACAAAGACCGATTAAGTTGACACTAGCGACAGGATCGTATGAAGTGGATGATATCGCTAAACACTTGAGCGATGAACTGAAAGACAAAAGCAAAATAGATTTACTTATGCGTCCGAATAACAATACGTTAAAATGCGAACTTAAATGCAGTGCTGCGATCGATCTGACCTCTACGGATAGTATGGCACCGCTGTTGGGGTTCGAAAGAACTAAACTGTCGGCGAATATATGGCACGAGTCATCAAAGCCGGTCGCCATTAACAACGTGAACACCGTACGGGTCGAATGCAACCTTATACGAGGCTCCTATACGAACGGATCAGAGGGACACGTATTGCACGAATTCACGCTTAGCGTACCACCTGGTTTCAAAATAATCGAATCACCGAAGAATATAATCTATCTACCGGTGAATACGAAGAGCTTAGACGAGATCGTTATAAAGTTTACCGATCAAGACGGAAAACCGATAAATTTCCGCGGTGAAATAATTACGGTGAGATTGCATCTACAAAGGAAAATCAATAAATGGGGTTAATATACAATAGCGGTGGTACTAGTATCGAAACGACACGCAAATCGATCAGTCGACGAGCAAACACCAAAGCGTTAACATCACGTAACGTGTTGTTTCTTCGAAAACTTGGTTTCACAGTTTTGGTGAATCGTAATGGCAGGAGCGAATATGTTGGACGTCGGTGAAAGTGTTTCGTTCGACAACACGATCACACAGTATGAATATCATACCCATCTACCGTACGCTTCTTCAACCTACAACAACAACGATGAAATCCGGATTCCGATACACCAACAAGATGTGTACACGTTACCGCATAAAAGCTATTTGATGGTCGAAGGTGCGTTAACTACTAAAGCAGGCGATAAAAAGGCAACGGAATCGACTTTAACAAACAACGCGATACCGTTTCTCTTCGAGGAGATACGATACGAGATAAACGGCGCGGAAATGTGTCGCGTACAAAAGTTAGGAATAACGACAACGATAAAGAATATTCTTTCCTTGCGTAAAAGCGAAGAAAATATTTTGGAAAATTTCGGGTGGAAGTTCAAAGCTACGGATAAGTTCGATTTAGATGAAACCACTGGAAGATTTTGTTTCTACGTACCGCTGCGTATGCTGATGGGTTTCGCCGAAGACTACAAACACATAATATTGAACGTCAAACAAGAATTGGTCTTGCTTAGATCTTCCAGCGATGTGAACGCATTAGTGTCTTCCAAAGAGGCACCTGATTCCAAGTTGAAAGTGACTAAGATAGCGTGGAAAATTCCGTATGTTCACGTTGCCGATACGATGCGATTGCAATTGTTGAAGGTCGTAGAACGAGATAGACCGTTAGCGATTGCTTTTCGTACATGACAGATCCACGAATATCCGGCTCTACCACAAACAAACATACATTCATGGACGGTAAAAACATGTGCGCAAACGGAGAAACCGAGATACGTGATATTCGGTTTACAGACGGACAGAAAGGATAAAGCTACAAAATCATTGACGCTCTTCGATATGTGCGAGTTGGTAAACGTTCGTCTGTATTTGAATTCGCAGTACTATCCGTACGACAATCTACAGGGAGATGTGAATATGATGTATGAAATGTTCGCCAGCTTTCGGTCCGCCTATTATAACAAACCGGAGGACGAATGTCCCGCTTACAGTTTGGCGGATTTCAAGGCCAGTGTACCGTTAATTGTTATCGACTGTTCCCGTCAGAACGAATCGCTTAAAACGGGAACAGTAGATGTACGTATCGATTTCGATACCAAAAACAATATACCAGCCAATACGACTGCCTACTGTCTCATTATACATGATAGCATCGTCACATACACTCCGCTCACTGGAATAGTGAAAAAGCTTCTGTAATGCGGGAGGTATTTAAAATCGATCAATTAGACGGAGGGGATGGACTGGGAAAGGAAGGTAAAAAGCAAATATTAGCTACGTGGCGACGGTTTACGAAATGGTTGATAACATTTAGTATATTTAAAACAGGTATAGCAGTTGGTATAATTGTAACACTATTATTGGGTGACTCTTCACATGAATCTTGTACAACGATCAAACCGATACGGTGTAGAGTTACTTTTTCTTCACAATCACCGGTTAACATACCGTTAGTATGGTGTAATTCATCGTCTGTGGAGGTGTTGCCCATTTTTTACAACGCTACCGTATCACCACCATCATCTTCAAAAAACCTGTCTGCTGACGTAGTTAGCAACATCACTACATCGTTACCTTCAGCGAAGACAACAGTATTACCAAAAGTAAATACCAACAAAACCACATCGAAGAAGAAGACCATAGAGAATATAACGACATCAGTATTACCAAAGGTAAACATCAACAAAACCACACTGAAGAAGAAAACCATAGTGAATGTAACGACATCATTCATTACCTTCAGCGAGGACAACAGTGTTACCGAAGGTAATCGCTACCAACATCTCATTACCTAACATAACGTTACATGAACATGATGATGACTATGATGGTCCTCTAAAAGAGGATGAAGAAGACGAGGTGGTGGGGATAACCCCCTCCACTTCCACAGTGACATAGAAAAAAGACGGTTACGATAGACGATGCAGAACGTCAGTTGAGTGTCAGTCATGGAGGGAGGAGGAGTGTCGAGTTCATCAGACGATCAGCAGTTGTTACCGATCGTTGAAGAGACATTACATAACGATATTGAAGATCAGTCTTCATTAGTTAATAAGAAAAAAAAGAAAACATGTACGAAGCCGTCAAAAAAGAACAGCGGTGAACAGAAGAAAAAGAAACCGCGTAATAAGCCGTACGAACGTCCGTCGACGAGTGAAAACACTAAAAGGTCAAAAAAAATACCTAGCAGTAAGAAGACGATACTGTCAAAGAGGAGTGACGAAAAACAAGAAGACAAGAGGTCGTGCGTACCACCATTGCTCTTAAATAAGGACGAATTAGCCAAACACGGTATTTACTGTTCCTTTGATGACGTATACGAATCTTTATACGATCGCACACAGTAAATATTTGGTGTGTTTATGGTGGGGAGGGGTGCATCCCCACCACAATTGTAAGTACACCTTAATAAACGTCTAAAGAACATACGTCAATCCTCATACGCAAGTGAGTTGTCGTCATGGACGGAGTTATCGAGTATCACGGCTTTCTTGGTAAACGCGGAGAGTTTATAATCAAAGAACTCGCTGTTGTCGGAGAAGAATGCTATATGCTTCTTCACTTTCGATCACCGTATCCAAAGTCTGAGTTACCATCTAAATACAAACGGATGGCTGGATGGTTGGAGAGAAATTTTCACAAAATCAATTGGGATTACGGTGAGGCAGTATACAGTGATGATATCATGAAGGCGTTTTGTTCACAATTCGGTACGATATACACCAAAGGACTGGAGAAAGCAGATTTCTTACGTCGATTTCACTCCGACGTACGTGAGATACCGGAAAACGCACCAAAACCTAAACATAGTTACATAGTAAATTGTCCATACCACAACCTCCATGCTGGTGGAAAATGTGCGTTGCATACGGGTTGTTTCTACATGCAGTGGTTGAAGTACTCGAATAAGTCGTTGGATCTGGCGAGAGAGGCCGATCGTCTGCGTACTTTTGAACATACAGACGCTAAAAATAAAGATGAGCTGGCTAAAAACGGTTATTACTACTGTTTCGATGACATGCACATCAAATGTTGTTGGTGCAACGAAACGATTGACTCGTCTCAACACTTGGTGCGATGTCGAAACTGCATAAAAGAAAACGTTCCTCTTTCGTTCGAATCAATTGTTCCACGAAGAAAGAACAATCTGTCGTAATGTTTGTGACAGAAACTACATAAAAAAAAATAAAAAAATACAAAAAAATAAAAAAAAATCGAGTGTTTTATAGTAGGCCTATCGGGGAGAGATTTCACTCGTGTAAAAAAAAATCTCAACGCGCCACGGTTACTACCTCCTGGGTGGTGTGGAAATGTAACCGACGAAGACAATGCGGTAGATGTATAGAGAGTTTAAAAGGGAACTAATACTTAATTCCATTAACAGTTCAACGATGGATGTAGATATATCCGCATCGGTTTGGGTGGTTAGATTTTTTCCACGTCGTCGTGTAAGATCGTTGCGACATCTGACGAAACTTACATCTACAGCGTTTCCGCACGCTACAAGTATAAGTGTGGACGTTGATCGATTCAATACGGTTAGAGTGCATTTCAGCTACGCAGCCACATACGCTGAACTTCACAACGGATTACAGGAATATTTAGACAGCTTAAAAATCGATACTGTAGACGGTTTGTGTAGACATTATATTCACTATTGCAACGATGAAAACGTTTACCGATTCGGTTAACGAATTGCGATTTATTGCATCGCATATTTGTAAATATAGTTTTATGATGCTTGTCGCTCACTCTGTTCACTGTTGCGGTGAAATAATACATACCGTCGATTGTAAGAAATTTGGTTACAGCGGACGTGGACTACCGAAATATCTTTGCTCCTGTGAAATGATTATTGAAAACGCAAAAAGGATGTACACTATGGTACGAATTGGGGTGCTTTCAAATATATTTACCGACCAGATATACAAACAGATTTACCGATGATGAGATGTCTGTTGTAAGACGACATTCGATGAAGTTAACATATTACGGAAAGAAAGACGATGGTTTGACTGAAGACTTAAAAGTAAGTTTGTAACATCTGACAGTTGAGAGTGTTTTGTAGGCCTAACGGGGAGAGATTTCACTCGAAAAAAAAATCTCAACGCGCCGCAGTTGCTACCTCTTGGGTGGTGTGGAAATGCAACTAAATTACAAAACAAAAAATATTTTTGTAACTATGATCTGGTGTAATAGCTTTTTTTACATCGTGTCAGTTGAATGCAGGTTCAAACTTGATCGCTTCCTGTTCAACGGTTATTTATTACATCAGTTCACAGAATAGCAGATGTGGTAAAAAAAACATAATTATTTATTGCGTTGTTGATAAGCAGGTTCAGACTTGTTCGTTTGCGGTTTAACGGAAAACCCCGTTATTTATTGCATCTGTTCTTAGAATAGCCGATGTGGTAATTGATAAAAAAATAATTAATTATTGCGTTGTTTCTTGGAAGACCGGATGCGAGTTGTTGATAAGCAGGTTCATACTTGTTCGTTTGCGGTATAACGGAAAGAAAAAACGTTATTTATTGCAGATGTGGTAAAAAGAACATAATTATTTATTGCGTTGTTTCTTGGAACACCGGATGCGGGATGATGATAAACAGGTTCAGACTTGTTCGTATCCGGTTGGTTGAGGAGGGGGAATGTTTGTCATCAAGTGAGTATAAATAGCGGTTCCTAAACAGCATAAGGATCATTCTAACGCTGACTACTGGTACATCATGACAGACGGTACATCGACAAGAAAAGCTTTCGTTGAACGGTTAAATACAAAAACCGTTCGTCTAACCGAAACTAAAACTGTGGCTGCGATGACGGTTGGTAAACCGTATGAAATATTACCGTTGAAGACCGTAGACACAAAATATGTAAAAGTATTGTGTGTACTGTAAAAGGTAGCAGCTAAGAGGAACCGTTTAATGTATTCCTACCGAAGCGGTTCTCATCGACTATTGAAGAGGGTGAGTTCCAGTCGATAATAGAAGAGAAACTGACACTCGTATTTAAGGGTCGGGTCGGAAATGCGTACGATGTAATATTCGACTAGACTTGAAGGTATTAAAAAAATAGTCCTTTTCAGGACAACACATTACACATTCAACACAATCTTACACATATATACTCAA
Source organism: Lycorma delicatula (assembly GCF_047948215.1). Taxonomy (NCBI): domain Eukaryota; kingdom Metazoa; phylum Arthropoda; class Insecta; order Hemiptera; family Fulgoridae; genus Lycorma; species Lycorma delicatula. The sequence continues at coordinate 1,215,931 of NC_134457.1, forward strand.
AACAAAAAACACTTTAAACCCCCATTCAATAAAAAAACTGTAACTAACTATTGTTTTTTTTAAATGTTTTCTTTTAAAGAAAACAAGAAAAAGAACGATATTTAGTTACGTTTATTGAATGCAGTGGTTCCAAGGCCCGCGACATGATGTGGTAATAGATTTATCTACTATCGGATTATGTTGTAAATGGTGAGGAGAGTGTTTAACAAATTCGGGTTTAGAACGTTGTTGACTTTTTTAAAAAGAATGGATGTAGTTAGGATATTTTTATATCAGATGGTTGTTTTTCCCACGTTGTTCGTGTGTTGGGTGGGGGGGGGAGGGGAGAATAGGGTGTGGCTCATATGGTGGGGATGTTCTTATAAATATAGTGTAAACGCGCGAATTAGTTTATTCTTTGAGAAGCGCACGAAGTGTAAACATCATCATCATGATTCCGGTTAGTGAAGAAGATATACGCGTACGTGTCGGGAACCAACGTCTGGCACCTATGTGTTTTAAGTTAAAACACAGTTTTGCATACGTTGTCGATTTATCTGAACACGATTTCGACAAAGACGGTGATAACTTAACCGTAAGGATAATTTTCAAAGATGATTTCGCGTGTGGTCAAAAGTATTATTGCGAATTTGAATGCGGTGACAAAGCGATTGGACTTATTGACAGTAAAGAGGTTCTATTCTCCGGATTCTACGGTGACGACGGGAACGTAAAGGCGTTCAAGTTAAATCAATCGTCGAATATGAAATTGTCAGCGTCGGTGTTAAAAGATCTCAATACGTCACATCGCAAAAACAACGTACTCGCTGTAAACATTTATGTCGCGTACGAAAAACGACGAGTAGCCACTAATGTGGCGTCGGACTGTGGACTTTTCTTCAAGACGCGCGATGAGGTAGATTGTTCTGCCGATGGTTGTGACGATGATACCCAACCGCTGATGGTCGCGTACGACACGGATGAAAATTCAAAATACGATTACGTTAAAACCAATCGATATCTGCGTGGTCGTCATGTCGCTTATCTTTATTTTATTTTATACAAGACTAACAAACGCAATGAAAATGACAACGAAGAGGAAATCAACGGTCATTCATCAAGAAGGATATTTGAATTTTAAAAAAAAAAGTCCTTTTAAGGACTACAACACATTACACAAACAACATAAAAAAAGTTACACTAAAACACAAAACAAAAACACTTTAAACCCCCATTCAATAAAAAACTGTAACTAACTATTGTTTTTTTTAAACTGTTTTCTTTTAAAGAAAACAAGAAAGAAAACGATATTTAGTTACGTTTATTGAATGCAGTGGTTCCAAGGCCTGCGACATGATGTGGTAATAGATTTATCTACTATCGGATTATGTTGCAAATGGTGAGGAGAGTGTTTAAATATTTTTTCTTGTTACTTCATGGTATTTCTTTACAAGACATATCATGAAGATACTTTTTGTAGATGAGTGTTTTGTAGGCCTACTGGGGAGAGATATCACTCTAAAAAAAATCTCAACGCGCCGCGGTTGCTACCTCTTGGGTGGTGTGGAAATGCATCCATTTTTTCTTATACACAGAATAGAAGTCTCTCTTTATTTTTATTCGGAGTAATTTTTATAGTATCCAACTTAATTTTTAGCTTATATTTTAAATCATTTGCTTTTTTTGTACGAGTGTTTTGTAGGCCTATCGGGGAGAGATTTCACTCTAATAAAAAAATATCAACGCGCTGTAGTTGCTACCTCTTGGGTGGTGTGGAAATGCAACAATAATATTATCATTATTTTTCAAACTAATAATTTTTTTTTGTTTGCAGACTTACTAATAGACTACCGTACTGCGCGCCAGGTGTGACGTCACAAGATGGCGGTTGAACCACCGCCCGCCGCTGTTGTCGTCGACTTATATACAACTTATTTCGCCCTCCGACCAGGGGAGCCGCTGCAGCCGAATGGTCTAAGGCGTTAGTCAGTCAGTCGCGTCCCGCCGTGTCTAGGTTCAATCCCTAGCCGACCTGGTTTTTTTTTCACTTTAAATATTATTTATTTATTTAATTCAAACATACCGCTACACAACAGCTGAACAACAGCGGTACCAACCTTTGAATTAAATAATTAAATAATATTCAAACTGAATTAACATTACCAACGTTGGCTACCCTGTGGAATTTCAAACTTCCCGCAAAGGGAAACGGGAAATTCCCACAGGGAGAAAAGGGAAAAACCAACATGGCGGACGCGACACTAACGCTCCCCGCGGAAGGGCTAGGCACTTGTGACGCCGCCCTCCTATTTATACACTACTAGGACGTGACCACTAGGATGTGACAAAAAATATGGTGCGTCCACCGATCACTGATAAGACATTGAAGAATGAGGATGTTAACAAAAATATGATACGTCCCCCGGTCTCAGATGATGTGAATAAAAATATGGTACGATTGCCGAACACGGATCCAATGTAAGATGGTGGAATGTAGTTAACAAGCTCATTGTCTGTCCGACATGGCAAGAGTGAGGAGGTCAAAACGTTCGTCTCCTGTTCGAACGGGTAAGGTGAGAAGATCTTAACGAATAGCCAGTCTTAAACGAGGCGGTGGACTGTTAACAACTCTAACAGCAGGAGCTGCAGGAGCGTTAGGATCCTATATCAGCGATAAAGCATTAAAAGGCGTCAAAAAGGTGGTGGGAACGGTCGTAAACAAAGGGGTCGATTTATTACCGATAGAGTTACATATTCCGGGATATCAGTACTGCGGACCGGGAACGAATTTAAAAAAACGATTAAAGAGGCGATCCCGGTGTAAACAAGTTGGACGCTGCTTGTAAAGAACACGATATCGCATACGCAACGTACAGCGATAACGAAAGAAGAGCGGCAGCAGATCGTAAATTAGCCGATAGCGCTTGGGAACGAGTTAAAGCTAAGGATTCGAGTATCGCGGAAAAAGCTACGGCATTAGCAGTTACAAACGCGATGAAATTAAAAGCAAAGTTCGGTGGTGGAAGAGTACGAAGACGAAGAAGACGAACAAAAAGGAATAATATAAAACGCCTTGTCGAAATGATGAAACGAAAAGCGGGCGCTGCTGGGCAGGGATTATACCTTAAACCCTACCCTTCGACTGGATCGGGAATAGGTGGTAAAAAAAAACATCGTCGTCGTCGTCGTCGACGCCGTCTCCAATAAAGGGAATACCAATTCGACCGCTATCGAATATAGAACTTATGTTGTACGCGAGAAAGTTAAATATAGCCGATTTTAGAGGAGTCTTTATGTTGGACGCATTACCTACACAACCGAAGACCAACGAATCTGCGATAGTTAATCTTGATCGCAGTACCGGTCATGGAACACATTGGGTATGTTATATAAAACGTGGACGGGTGGTGGACTATTTCGATAGTTTCGGTAATTTGCGTCCACCTAACGAATTGATGCGTTATTTTCCACTCGATTCTACTATAAATTTCAATTATAACGCTACACAGAATATAAACACGGTTATCTGTGGACACTTATGTCTTGAATTTCTCAGTCGTGGTCCGTCGGTCTACAGGTAAACATGTTCTGCATAAGTGGAAATACGTCGTTATTACACGCTACATTCTTTCCACCATTGGATTTGTCTGATGGTGATTGGGAATTGGCGTTGATAAATTTAACCACATACAACTCAATTCCAAATGTCGAAGAGGGAATCAACAACACATTTACTGTCGAACCAAAGAGACCACAAAGACCGATTAAGTTGACACTAGCGACAGGATCGTATGAAGTGGATGATATCGCTAAACACTTGAGCGATGAACTGAAAGACAAAAGCAAAATAGATTTACTTATGCGTCCGAATAACAATACGTTAAAATGCGAACTTAAATGCAGTGCTGCGATCGATCTGACCTCTACGGATAGTATGGCACCGCTGTTGGGGTTCGAAAGAACTAAACTGTCGGCGAATATATGGCACGAGTCATCAAAGCCGGTCGCCATTAACAACGTGAACACCGTACGGGTCGAATGCAACCTTATACGAGGCTCCTATACGAACGGATCAGAGGGACACGTATTGCACGAATTCACGCTTAGCGTACCACCTGGTTTCAAAATAATCGAATCACCGAAGAATATAATCTATCTACCGGTGAATACGAAGAGCTTAGACGAGATCGTTATAAAGTTTACCGATCAAGACGGAAAACCGATAAATTTCCGCGGTGAAATAATTACGGTGAGATTGCATCTACAAAGGAAAATCAATAAATGGGGTTAATATACAATAGCGGTGGTACTAGTATCGAAACGACACGCAAATCGATCAGTCGACGAGCAAACACCAAAGCGTTAACATCACGTAACGTGTTGTTTCTTCGAAAACTTGGTTTCACAGTTTTGGTGAATCGTAATGGCAGGAGCGAATATGTTGGACGTCGGTGAAAGTGTTTCGTTCGACAACACGATCACACAGTATGAATATCATACCCATCTACCGTACGCTTCTTCAACCTACAACAACAACGATGAAATCCGGATTCCGATACACCAACAAGATGTGTACACGTTACCGCATAAAAGCTATTTGATGGTCGAAGGTGCGTTAACTACTAAAGCAGGCGATAAAAAGGCAACGGAATCGACTTTAACAAACAACGCGATACCGTTTCTCTTCGAGGAGATACGATACGAGATAAACGGCGCGGAAATGTGTCGCGTACAAAAGTTAGGAATAACGACAACGATAAAGAATATTCTTTCCTTGCGTAAAAGCGAAGAAAATATTTTGGAAAATTTCGGGTGGAAGTTCAAAGCTACGGATAAGTTCGATTTAGATGAAACCACTGGAAGATTTTGTTTCTACGTACCGCTGCGTATGCTGATGGGTTTCGCCGAAGACTACAAACACATAATATTGAACGTCAAACAAGAATTGGTCTTGCTTAGATCTTCCAGCGATGTGAACGCATTAGTGTCTTCCAAAGAGGCACCTGATTCCAAGTTGAAAGTGACTAAGATAGCGTGGAAAATTCCGTATGTTCACGTTGCCGATACGATGCGATTGCAATTGTTGAAGGTCGTAGAACGAGATAGACCGTTAGCGATTGCTTTTCGTACATGACAGATCCACGAATATCCGGCTCTACCACAAACAAACATACATTCATGGACGGTAAAAACATGTGCGCAAACGGAGAAACCGAGATACGTGATATTCGGTTTACAGACGGACAGAAAGGATAAAGCTACAAAATCATTGACGCTCTTCGATATGTGCGAGTTGGTAAACGTTCGTCTGTATTTGAATTCGCAGTACTATCCGTACGACAATCTACAGGGAGATGTGAATATGATGTATGAAATGTTCGCCAGCTTTCGGTCCGCCTATTATAACAAACCGGAGGACGAATGTCCCGCTTACAGTTTGGCGGATTTCAAGGCCAGTGTACCGTTAATTGTTATCGACTGTTCCCGTCAGAACGAATCGCTTAAAACGGGAACAGTAGATGTACGTATCGATTTCGATACCAAAAACAATATACCAGCCAATACGACTGCCTACTGTCTCATTATACATGATAGCATCGTCACATACACTCCGCTCACTGGAATAGTGAAAAAGCTTCTGTAATGCGGGAGGTATTTAAAATCGATCAATTAGACGGAGGGGATGGACTGGGAAAGGAAGGTAAAAAGCAAATATTAGCTACGTGGCGACGGTTTACGAAATGGTTGATAACATTTAGTATATTTAAAACAGGTATAGCAGTTGGTATAATTGTAACACTATTATTGGGTGACTCTTCACATGAATCTTGTACAACGATCAAACCGATACGGTGTAGAGTTACTTTTTCTTCACAATCACCGGTTAACATACCGTTAGTATGGTGTAATTCATCGTCTGTGGAGGTGTTGCCCATTTTTTACAACGCTACCGTATCACCACCATCATCTTCAAAAAACCTGTCTGCTGACGTAGTTAGCAACATCACTACATCGTTACCTTCAGCGAAGACAACAGTATTACCAAAAGTAAATACCAACAAAACCACATCGAAGAAGAAGACCATAGAGAATATAACGACATCAGTATTACCAAAGGTAAACATCAACAAAACCACACTGAAGAAGAAAACCATAGTGAATGTAACGACATCATTCATTACCTTCAGCGAGGACAACAGTGTTACCGAAGGTAATCGCTACCAACATCTCATTACCTAACATAACGTTACATGAACATGATGATGACTATGATGGTCCTCTAAAAGAGGATGAAGAAGACGAGGTGGTGGGGATAACCCCCTCCACTTCCACAGTGACATAGAAAAAAGACGGTTACGATAGACGATGCAGAACGTCAGTTGAGTGTCAGTCATGGAGGGAGGAGGAGTGTCGAGTTCATCAGACGATCAGCAGTTGTTACCGATCGTTGAAGAGACATTACATAACGATATTGAAGATCAGTCTTCATTAGTTAATAAGAAAAAAAAGAAAACATGTACGAAGCCGTCAAAAAAGAACAGCGGTGAACAGAAGAAAAAGAAACCGCGTAATAAGCCGTACGAACGTCCGTCGACGAGTGAAAACACTAAAAGGTCAAAAAAAATACCTAGCAGTAAGAAGACGATACTGTCAAAGAGGAGTGACGAAAAACAAGAAGACAAGAGGTCGTGCGTACCACCATTGCTCTTAAATAAGGACGAATTAGCCAAACACGGTATTTACTGTTCCTTTGATGACGTATACGAATCTTTATACGATCGCACACAGTAAATATTTGGTGTGTTTATGGTGGGGAGGGGTGCATCCCCACCACAATTGTAAGTACACCTTAATAAACGTCTAAAGAACATACGTCAATCCTCATACGCAAGTGAGTTGTCGTCATGGACGGAGTTATCGAGTATCACGGCTTTCTTGGTAAACGCGGAGAGTTTATAATCAAAGAACTCGCTGTTGTCGGAGAAGAATGCTATATGCTTCTTCACTTTCGATCACCGTATCCAAAGTCTGAGTTACCATCTAAATACAAACGGATGGCTGGATGGTTGGAGAGAAATTTTCACAAAATCAATTGGGATTACGGTGAGGCAGTATACAGTGATGATATCATGAAGGCGTTTTGTTCACAATTCGGTACGATATACACCAAAGGACTGGAGAAAGCAGATTTCTTACGTCGATTTCACTCCGACGTACGTGAGATACCGGAAAACGCACCAAAACCTAAACATAGTTACATAGTAAATTGTCCATACCACAACCTCCATGCTGGTGGAAAATGTGCGTTGCATACGGGTTGTTTCTACATGCAGTGGTTGAAGTACTCGAATAAGTCGTTGGATCTGGCGAGAGAGGCCGATCGTCTGCGTACTTTTGAACATACAGACGCTAAAAATAAAGATGAGCTGGCTAAAAACGGTTATTACTACTGTTTCGATGACATGCACATCAAATGTTGTTGGTGCAACGAAACGATTGACTCGTCTCAACACTTGGTGCGATGTCGAAACTGCATAAAAGAAAACGTTCCTCTTTCGTTCGAATCAATTGTTCCACGAAGAAAGAACAATCTGTCGTAATGTTTGTGACAGAAACTACATAAAAAAAAATAAAAAAATACAAAAAAATAAAAAAAAATCGAGTGTTTTATAGTAGGCCTATCGGGGAGAGATTTCACTCGTGTAAAAAAAAAATCTCAACGCGCCACGGTTACTACCTCCTGGGTGGTGTGGAAATGTAACCGACGAAGACAATGCGGTAGATGTATAGAGAGTTTAAAAGGGAACTAATACTTAATTCCATTAACAGTTCAACGATGGATGTAGATATATCCGCATCGGTTTGGGTGGTTAGATTTTTTCCACGTCGTCGTGTAAGATCGTTGCGACATCTGACGAAACTTACATCTACAGCGTTTCCGCACGCTACAAGTATAAGTGTGGACGTTGATCGATTCAATACGGTTAGAGTGCATTTCAGCTACGCAGCCACATACGCTGAACTTCACAACGGATTACAGGAATATTTAGACAGCTTAAAAATCGATACTGTAGACGGTTTGTGTAGACATTATATTCACTATTGCAACGATGAAAACGTTTACCGATTCGGTTAACGAATTGCGATTTATTGCATCGCATATTTGTAAATATAGTTTTATGATGCTTGTCGCTCACTCTGTTCACTGTTGCGGTGAAATAATACATACCGTCGATTGTAAGAAATTTGGTTACAGCGGACGTGGACTACCGAAATATCTTTGCTCCTGTGAAATGATTATTGAAAACGCAAAAAGGATGTACACTATGGTACGAATTGGGGTGCTTTCAAATATATTTACCGACCAGATATACAAACAGATTTACCGATGATGAGATGTCTGTTGTAAGACGACATTCGATGAAGTTAACATATTACGGAAAGAAAGACGATGGTTTGACTGAAGACTTAAAAGTAAGTTTGTAACATCTGACAGTTGAGAGTGTTTTGTAGGCCTAACGGGGAGAGATTTCACTCGAAAAAAAAATCTCAACGCGCCGCAGTTGCTACCTCTTGGGTGGTGTGGAAATGCAACTAAATTACAAAACAAAAAATATTTTTGTAACTATGATCTGGTGTAATAGCTTTTTTTACATCGTGTCAGTTGAATGCAGGTTCAAACTTGATCGCTTCCTGTTCAACGGTTATTTATTACATCAGTTCACAGAATAGCAGATGTGGTAAAAAAAACATAATTATTTATTGCGTTGTTGATAAGCAGGTTCAGACTTGTTCGTTTGCGGTTTAACGGAAAAACCCATTATTTATTGCATCTGTTCTTAGAATAGCCGATGTGGTAATTGATAAAAAAATAATTAATTATTGCGTTGTTTCTTGGAAGACCGGATGCGAGTTGTTGATAAGCAGGTTCATACTTGTTCGTTTGCGGTATAACGGAAAGAAAAAACGTTATTTATTGCAGATGTGGTAAAAAGAACATAATTATTTATTGCGTTGTTTCTTGGAACACCGGATGCGGGATGATGATAAACAGGTTCAGACTTGTTCGTATCCGGTTGGTTGAGGAGGGGGAATGTTTGTCATCAAGTGAGTATAAATAGCGGTTCCTAAACAGCATAAGGATCATTCTAACGCTGACTACTGGTACATCATGACAGACGGTACATCGACAAGAAAAGCTTTCGTTGAACGGTTAAATACAAAAACCGTTCGTCTAACCGAAACTAAAACTGTGGCTGCGATGACGGTTGGTAAACCGTATGAAATATTACCGTTGAAGACCGTAGACACAAAATATGTAAAAGTATTGTGTGTACTGTAAAAGGTAGCAGCTAAGAGGAACCGTTTAATGTATTCCTACCGAAGCGGTTCTCATCGACTATTGAAGAGGGTGAGTTCCAGTCGATAATAGAAGAGAAACTGACACTCGTATTTAAGGGTCGGGTCGGAAATGCGTACGATGTAATATTCGACTAGACTTGAAGGTATTAAAAAAATAGTCCTTTTCAGGACAACACATTACACATTCAACACAATCTTACACATATATACTCAAAACAAAAAACACTTTAAACCCCCATTCAATAAAAAAACTGTAACTAACTATTGTTTTTTTTTAAATGTTTTCTTTTAAAGAAAACAAGAAAAAGAACGATATTTAGTTACGTTTATTGAATGCAGTGGTTCCAAGGCCCGCGACATGATGTGGTAATAGATTTATCTACTATCGGATTATGTTGTAAATGGTGAGGAGAGTGTTTAACAAATTCGGGTTTAGAACGTTGTTGACTTTTTTAAAAAGAATGGATGTAGTTAGGATATTTTTATATCAGATGGTTGTTTTTCCCACGTTGTTCGTGTGTTGGGTGGGGGGGGAGGGGAGAATAGGGTGTGGCTCATGTGGTGGGGATGTTCTTATAAATATAGTGTAAACGCGCGAATTAGTTTATTCTTTGAGAAGCGCACGAAGTGTAAACATCATCATCATGATTCCGGTTAGTGAAGAAGATATACGCGTACGTGTCGGGAACCAACGTCTGGCACCTATGTGTTTTAAGTTAAAACACAGTTTTGCATACGTTGTCGATTTATCTGAACACGATTTCGACAAAGACGGTGATAACTTAACCGTAAGGATAATTTTCAAAGATGATTTCGCGTGTGGTCAAAAGTATTATTGCGAATTTGAATGCGGTGACAAAGCGATTGGACTTATTGACAGTAAAGAGGTTCTATTCTCCGGATTCTACGGTGACGACGGGAACGTAAAGGCGTTCAAGTTAAATCAATCGTCGAATATGAAATTGTCAGCGTCGGTGTTAAAAGATCTCAATACGTCACATCGCAAAAACAACGTACTCGCTGTAAACATTTATGTCACGTACGAAAAACGACGAGTAGCCACTAATGTGGCGTCGGACTGTGGACTTTTCTTCAAGACGCGCGATGAGGTAGATTGTTCTGCCGATGGTTGTGACGATGATACCCAACCGCTGATGGTCGCGTACGACACGGATGAAAATTCAAAATACGATTACGTTAAAACCAATCGATATCTGCGTGGTCGTCATGTCGCTTATCTTTATTTTATTTTATACAAGACTAACAAACGCAATGAAAATGACAACGAAGAGGAAATCAACGGTCATTCATCAAGAAGGATATTTGAATTTTAAAAAAAAAAGTCCTTTTAAGGACTACAACACATTACACAAACAACATAAAAAAAGTTACACTAAAACACAAAACAAAAACACTTTAAACCCCCATTCAATAAAAAACTGTAACTAACTATTGTTTTTTTTAAACTGTTTTCTTTTAAAGAAAACAAGAAAGAAAACGATATTTAGTTACGTTTATTGAATGCAGTGGTTCCAAGGCCTGCGACATGATGTGGTAATAGATTTATCTACTATCGGATTATGTTGCAAATGGTGAGGAGAGTGTTTAAATATTTTTTCTTGTTACTTCATGGTATTTCTTTACAAGACATATCATGAAGATACTTTTTGTAGATGAGTGTTTTGTAGGCCTACTGGGGAGAGATATCACTCTAAAAAAAATCTCAACGCGCCGCGGTTGCTACCTCTTGGGTGGTGTGGAAATGCATCCATTTTTTCTTATACACAGAATAGAAGTCTCTCTTTATTTTTATTCGGAGTAATTTTTATAGTATCCAACTTAATTTTTAGCTTATATTTTAAATCATTTGCTTTTTTTGTACGAGTGTTTTGTAGGCCTATCGGGGAGAGATTTCACTCTAATAAAAAAATATCAACGCGCTGTAGTTGCTACCTCTTGGGTGGTGTGGAAATGCAACAATAATATTATCATTATTTTTCAAACTAATAATTTTTTTTTGTTTGCAGACTTACTAATAGACTACCGTACTGCGCGCCAGGTGTGACGTCACAAGATGGCGGTTGAACCACCGCCCGCCGCTGTTGTCGTCGACTTATATACAACTTATTTCGCCCTCCGACCAGGGGAGCCGCTGCAGCCGAATGGTCTAAGGCGTTAGTCAGTCAGTCGCGTCCCGCCGTGTCTAGGTTCAATCCCTAGCCGACCTGGTTTTTTTTTCACTTTAAATATTATTTATTTATTTAATTCAAACATACCGCTACACAACAGCTGAACAACAGCGGTACCAACCTTTGAATTAAATAATTAAATAATATTCAAACTGAATTAACATTACCAACGTTGGCTACCCTGTGGAATTTCAAACTTCCCGCAAAGGGAAACGGGAAATTCCCACAGGGAGAAAAGGGAAAAACCAACATGGCGGACGCGACACTAACGCTCCCCGCGGAAGGGCTAGGCACTTGTGACGCCGCCCTCCTATTTATACACTACTAGGACGTGACCACTAGGATGTGACAAAAAATATGGTGCGTCCACCGATCACTGATAAGACATTGAAGAATGAGGATGTTAACAAAAATATGATACGTCCCCCGGTCTCAGATGATGTGAATAAAAATATGGTACGATTGCCGAACACGGATCCAATGTAAGATGGTGGAATGTAGTTAACAAGCTCATTGTCTGTCCGACATGGCAAGAGTGAGGAGGTCAAAACGTTCGTCTCCTGTTCGAACGGGTAAGGTGAGAAGATCTTAACGAATAGCCAGTCTTAAACGAGGCGGTGGACTGTTAACAACTCTAACAGCAGGAGCTGCAGGAGCGTTAGGATCCTATATCAGCGATAAAGCATTAAAAGGCGTCAAAAAGGTGGTGGGAACGGTCGTAAACAAAGGGGTCGATTTATTACCGATAGAGTTACATATTCCGGGATATCAGTACTGCGGACCGGGAACGAATTTAAAAAAACGATTAAAGAGGCGATCCCGGTGTAAACAAGTTGGACGCTGCTTGTAAAGAACACGATATCGCATACGCAACGTACAGCGATAACGAAAGAAGAGCGGCAGCAGATCGTAAATTAGCCGATAGCGCTTGGGAACGAGTTAAAGCTAAGGATTCGAGTATCGCGGAAAAAGCTACGGCATTAGCAGTTACAAACGCGATGAAATTAAAAGCAAAGTTCGGTGGTGGAAGAGTACGAAGACGAAGAAGACGAACAAAAAGGAATAATATAAAACGCCTTGTCGAAATGATGAAACGAAAAGCGGGCGCTGCTGGGCAGGGATTATACCTTAAACCCTACCCTTCGACTGGATCGGGAATAGGTGGTAAAAAAAAACATCGTCGTCGTCGTCGTCGACGCCGTCTCCAATAAAGGGAATACCAATTCGACCGCTATCGAATATAGAACTTATGTTGTACGCGAGAAAGTTAAATATAGCCGATTTTAGAGGAGTCTTTATGTTGGACGCATTACCTACACAACCGAAGACCAACGAATCTGCGATAGTTAATCTTGATCGCAGTACCGGTCATGGAACACATTGGGTATGTTATATAAAACGTGGACGGGTGGTGGACTATTTCGATAGTTTCGGTAATTTGCGTCCACCTAACGAATTGATGCGTTATTTTCCACTCGATTCTACTATAAATTTCAATTATAACGCTACACAGAATATAAACACGGTTATCTGTGGACACTTATGTCTTGAATTTCTCAGTCGTGGTCCGTCGGTCTACAGGTAAACATGTTCTGCATAAGTGGAAATACGTCGTTATTACACGCTACATTCTTTCCACCATTGGATTTGTCTGATGGTGATTGGGAATTGGCGTTGATAAATTTAACCACATACAACTCAATTCCAAATGTCGAAGAGGGAATCAACAACACATTTACTGTCGAACCAAAGAGACCACAAAGACCGATTAAGTTGACACTAGCGACAGGATCGTATGAAGTGGATGATATCGCTAAACACTTGAGCGATGAACTGAAAGACAAAAGCAAAATAGATTTACTTATGCGTCCGAATAACAATACGTTAAAATGCGAACTTAAATGCAGTGCTGCGATCGATCTGACCTCTACGGATAGTATGGCACCGCTGTTGGGGTTCGAAAGAACTAAACTGTCGGCGAATATATGGCACGAGTCATCAAAGCCGGTCGCCATTAACAACGTGAACACCGTACGGGTCGAATGCAACCTTATACGAGGCTCCTATACGAACGGATCAGAGGGACACGTATTGCACGAATTCACGCTTAGCGTACCACCTGGTTTCAAAATAATCGAATCACCGAAGAATATAATCTATCTACCAGTGAATACGAAGAGCTTAGACGAGATCGTTATAAAGTTTACCGATCAAGACGGAAAACCGATAAATTTCCGCGGTGAAATAATTACGGTGAGATTGCATCTACAAAGGAAAATCAATAAATGGGGTTAATATACAATAGCGGTGGTACTAGTATCGAAACGACACGCAAATCGATCAGTCGACGAGCAAACACCAAAGCGTTAACATCACGTAACGTGTTGTTTCTTCGAAAACTTGGTTTCACAGTTTTGGTGAATCGTAATGGCAGGAGCGAATATGTTGGACGTCGGTGAAAGTGTTTCGTTCGACAACACGATCACACAGTATGAATATCATACCCATCTACCGTACGCTTCTTCAACCTACAACAACAACGATGAAATCCGGATTCCGATACACCAACAAGATGTGTACACGTTACCGCATAAAAGCTATTTGATGGTCGAAGGTGCGTTAACTACTAAAGCAGGCGATAAAAAGGCAACGGAATCGACTTTAACAAACAACGCGATACCGTTTCTCTTCGAGGAGATACGATACGAGATAAACGGCGCGGAAATGTGTCGCGTACAAAAGTTAGGAATAACGACAACGATAAAGAATATTCTTTCCTTGCGTAAAAGCGAAGAAAATATTTTGGAAAATTTCGGGTGGAAGTTCAAAGCTACGGATAAGTTCGATTTAGATGAAACCACTGGAAGATTTTGTTTCTACGTACCGCTGCGTATGCTGATGGGTTTCGCCGAAGACTACAAACACATAATATTGAACGTCAAACAAGAATTGGTCTTGCTTAGATCTTCCAGCGATGTGAACGCATTAGTGTCTTCCAAAGAGGCACCTGATTCCAAGTTGAAAGTGACTAAGATAGCGTGGAAAATTCCGTATGTTCACGTTGCCGATACGATGCGATTGCAATTGTTGAAGGTCGTAGAACGAGATAGACCGTTAGCGATTGCTTTTCGTACATGACAGATCCACGAATATCCGGCTCTACCACAAACAAACATACATTCATGGACGGTAAAAACATGTGCGCAAACGGAGAAACCGAGATACGTGATATTCGGTTTACAGACGGACAGAAAGGATAAAGCTACAAAATCATTGACGCTCTTCGATATGTGCGAGTTGGTAAACGTTCGTCTGTATTTGAATTCGCAGTACTATCCGTACGACAATCTACAGGGAGATGTGAATATGATGTATGAAATGTTCGCCAGCTTTCGGTCCGCCTATTATAACAAACCGGAGGACGAATGTCCCGCTTACAGTTTGGCGGATTTCAAGGCCAGTGTACCGTTAATTGTTATCGACTGTTCCCGTCAGAACGAATCGCTTAAAACGGGAACAGTAGATGTACGTATCGATTTCGATACCAAAAACAATATACCAGCCAATACGACTGCCTACTGTCTCATTATACATGATAGCATCGTCACATACACTCCGCTCACTGGAATAGTGAAAAAGCTTCTGTAATGCGGGAGGTATTTAAAATCGATCAATTAGACGGAGGGGATGGACTGGGAAAGGAAGGTAAAAAGCAAATATTAGCTACGTGGCGACGGTTTACGAAATGGTTGATAACATTTAGTATATTTAAAACAGGTATAGCAGTTGGTATAATTGTAACACTATTATTGGGTGACTCTTCACATGAATCTTGTACAACGATCAAACCGATACGGTGTAGAGTTACTTTTTCTTCACAATCACCGGTTAACATACCGTTAGTATGGTGTAATTCATCGTCTGTGGAGGTGTTGCCCATTTTTTACAACGCTACCGTATCACCACCATCATCTTCAAAAAACCTGTCTGCTGACGTAGTTAGCAACATCACTACATCGTTACCTTCAGCGAAGACAACAGTATTACCAAAAGTAAATACCAACAAAACCACATCGAAGAAGAAGACCATAGAGAATATAACGACATCAGTATTACCAAAGGTAAACATCAACAAAACCACACTGAAGAAGAAAACCATAGTGAATGTAACGACATCATTCATTACCTTCAGCGAGGACAACAGTGTTACCGAAGGTAATCGCTACCAACATCTCATTACCTAACATAACGTTACATGAACATGATGATGACTATGATGGTCCTCTAAAAGAGGATGAAGAAGACGAGGTGGTGGGGATAACCCCCTCCACTTCCACAGTGACATAGAAAAAAGACGGTTACGATAGACGATGCAGAACGTCAGTTGAGTGTCAGTCATGGAGGGAGGAGGAGTGTCGAGTTCATCAGACGATCAGCAGTTGTTACCGATCGTTGAAGAGACATTACATAACGATATTGAAGATCAGTCTTCATTAGTTAATAAGAAAAAAAAGAAAACATGTACGAAGCCGTCAAAAAAGAACAGCGGTGAACAGAAGAAAAAGAAACCGCGTAATAAGCCGTACGAACGTCCGTCGACGAGTGAAAACACTAAAAGGTCAAAAAAAATACCTAGCAGTAAGAAGACGATACTGTCAAAGAGGAGTGACGAAAAACAAGAAGACAAGAGGTCGTGCGTACCACCATTGCTCTTAAATAAGGACGAATTAGCCAAACACGGTATTTACTGTTCCTTTGATGACGTATACGAATCTTTATACGATCGCACACAGTAAATATTTGGTGTGTTTATGGTGGGGAGGGGTGCATCCCCACCACAATTGTAAGTACACCTTAATAAACGTCTAAAGAACATACGTCAATCCTCATACGCAAGTGAGTTGTCGTCATGGACGGAGTTATCGAGTATCACGGCTTTCTTGGTAAACGCGGAGAGTTTATAATCAAAGAACTCGCTGTTGTCGGAGAAGAATGCTATATGCTTCTTCACTTTCGATCACCGTATCCAAAGTCTGAGTTACCATCTAAATACAAACGGATGGCTGGATGGTTGGAGAGAAATTTTCACAAAATCAATTGGGATTACGGTGAGGCAGTATACAGTGATGATATCATGAAGGCGTTTTGTTCACAATTCGGTACGATATACACCAAAGGACTGGAGAAAGCAGATTTCTTACGTCGATTTCACTCCGACGTACGTGAGATACCGGAAAACGCACCAAAACCTAAACATAGTTACATAGTAAATTGTCCATACCACAACCTCCATGCTGGTGGAAAATGTGCGTTGCATACGGGTTGTTTCTACATGCAGTGGTTGAAGTACTCGAATAAGTCGTTGGATCTGGCGAGAGAGGCCGATCGTCTGCGTACTTTTGAACATACAGACGCTAAAAATAAAGATGAGCTGGCTAAAAACGGTTATTACTACTGTTTCGATGACATGCACATCAAATGTTGTTGGTGCAACGAAACGATTGACTCGTCTCAACACTTGGTGCGATGTCGAAACTGCATAAAAGAAAACGTTCCTCTTTCGTTCGAATCAATTGTTCCACGAAGAAAGAACAATCTGTCGTAATGTTTGTGACAGAAACTACATAAAAAAAAATAAAAAAATACAAAAAAATAAAAAAAAATCGAGTGTTTTATAGTAGGCCTATCGGGGAGAGATTTCACTCGTGTAAAAAAAAAATCTCAACGCGCCACGGTTACTACCTCCTGGGTGGTGTGGAAATGTAACCGACGAAGACAATGCGGTAGATGTATAGAGAGTTTAAAAGGGAACTAATACTTAATTCCATTAACAGTTCAACGATGGATGTAGATATATCCGCATCGGTTTGGGTGGTTAGATTTTTTCCACGTCGTCGTGTAAGATCGTTGCGACATCTGACGAAACTTACATCTACAGCGTTTCCGCACGCTACAAGTATAAGTGTGGACGTTGATCGATTCAATACGGTTAGAGTGCATTTCAGCTACGCAGCCACATACGCTGAACTTCACAACGGATTACAGGAATATTTAGACAGCTTAAAAATCGATACTGTAGACGGTTTGTGTAGACATTATATTCACTATTGCAACGATGAAAACGTTTACCGATTCGGTTAACGAATTGCGATTTATTGCATCGCATATTTGTAAATATAGTTTTATGATGCTTGTCGCTCACTCTGTTCACTGTTGCGGTGAAATAATACATACCGTCGATTGTAAGAAATTTGGTTACAGCGGACGTGGACTACCGAAATATCTTTGCTCCTGTGAAATGATTATTGAAAACGCAAAAAGGATGTACACTATGGTACGAATTGGGGTGCTTTCAAATATATTTACCGACCAGATATACAAACAGATTTACCGATGATGAGATGTCTGTTGTAAGACGACATTCGATGAAGTTAACATATTACGGAAAGAAAGACGATGGTTTGACTGAAGACTTAAAAGTAAGTTTGTAACATCTGACAGTTGAGAGTGTTTTGTAGGCCTAACGGGGAGAGATTTCACTCGAAAAAAAAATCTCAACGCGCCGCAGTTGCTACCTCTTGGGTGGTGTGGAAATGCAACTAAATTACAAAACAAAAAATATTTTTGTAACTATGATCTGGTGTAATAGCTTTTTTTACATCGTGTCAGTTGAATGCAGGTTCAAACTTGATCGCTTCCTGTTCAACGGTTATTTATTACATCAGTTCACAGAATAGCAGATGTGGTAAAAAAAACATAATTATTTATTGCGTTGTTGATAAGCAGGTTCAGACTTGTTCGTTTGCGGTTTAACGGAAAAACCCATTATTTATTGCATCTGTTCTTAGAATAGCCGATGTGGTAATTGATAAAAAAATAATTAATTATTGCGTTGTTTCTTGGAAGACCGGATGCGAGTTGTTGATAAGCAGGTTCATACTTGTTCGTTTGCGGTATAACGGAAAGAAAAAACGTTATTTATTGCAGATGTGGTAAAAAGAACATAATTATTTATTGCGTTGTTTCTTGGAACACCGGATGCGGGATGATGATAAACAGGTTCAGACTTGTTCGTATCCGGTTGGTTGAGGAGGGGGAATGTTTGTCATCAAGTGAGTATAAATAGCGGTTCCTAAACAGCATAAGGATCATTCTAACGCTGACTACTGGTACATCATGACAGACGGTACATCGACAAGAAAAGCTTTCGTTGAACGGTTAAATACAAAAACCGTTCGTCTAACCGAAACTAAAACTGTGGCTGCGATGACGGTTGGTAAACCGTATGAAATATTACCGTTGAAGACCGTAGACACAAAATATGTAAAAGTATTGTGTGTACTGTAAAAGGTAGCAGCTAAGAGGAACCGTTTAATGTATTCCTACCGAAGCGGTTCTCATCGACTATTGAAGAGGGTGAGTTCCAGTCGATAATAGAAGAGAAACTGACACTCGTATTTAAGGGTCGGGTCGGAAATGCGTACGATGTAATATTCGACTAGACTTGAAGGTATTAAAAAAATAGTCCTTTTCAGGACAACACATTACACATTCAACACAATCTTACACATATATACTCAAAACAAAAAACACTTTAAACCCCCATTCAATAAAAAAACTGTAACTAACTATTGTTTTTTTTTAAATGTTTTCTTTTAAAGAAAACAAGAAAAAGAACGATATTTAGTTACGTTTATTGAATGCAGTGGTTCCAAGGCCCGCGACATGATGTGGTAATAGATTTATCTACTATCGGATTATGTTGTAAATGGTGAGGAGAGTGTTTAACAAATTCGGGTTTAGAACGTTGTTGACTTTTTTAAAAAGAATGGATGTAGTTAGGATATTTTTATATCAGATGGTTGTTTTTCCCACGTTGTTCGTGTGTTGGGTGGGGGGGGAGGGGAGAATAGGGTGTGGCTCATGTGGTGGGGATGTTCTTATAAATATAGTGTAAACGCGCGAATTAGTTTATTCTTTGAGAAGCGCACGAAGTGTAAACATCATCATCATGATTCCGGTTAGTGAAGAAGATATACGCGTACGTGTCGGGAACCAACGTCTGGCACCTATGTGTTTTAAGTTAAAACACAGTTTTGCATACGTTGTCGATTTATCTGAACACGATTTCGACAAAGACGGTGATAACTTAACCGTAAGGATAATTTTCAAAGATGATTTCGCGTGTGGTCAAAAGTATTATTGCGAATTTGAATGCGGTGACAAAGCGATTGGACTTATTGACAGTAAAGAGGTTCTATTCTCCGGATTCTACGGTGACGACGGGAACGTAAAGGCGTTCAAGTTAAATCAATCGTCGAATATGAAATTGTCAGCGTCGGTGTTAAAAGATCTCAATACGTCACATCGCAAAAACAACGTACTCGCTGTAAACATTTATGTCACGTACGAAAAACGACGAGTAGCCACTAATGTGGCGTCGGACTGTGGACTTTTCTTCAAGACGCGCGATGAGGTAGATTGTTCTGCCGATGGTTGTGACGATGATACCCAACCGCTGATGGTCGCGTACGACACGGATGAAAATTCAAAATACGATTACGTTAAAACCAATCGATATCTGCGTGGTCGTCATGTCGCTTATCTTTATTTTATTTTATACAAGACTAACAAACGCAATGAAAATGACAACGAAGAGGAAATCAACGGTCATTCATCAAGAAGGATATTTGAATTTTAAAAAAAAAAGTCCTTTTAAGGACTACAACACATTACACAAACAACATAAAAAAAGTTACACTAAAACACAAAACAAAAACACTTTAAACCCCCATTCAATAAAAAACTGTAACTAACTATTGTTTTTTTTAAACTGTTTTCTTTTAAAGAAAACAAGAAAGAAAACGATATTTAGTTACGTTTATTGAATGCAGTGGTTCCAAGGCCTGCGACATGATGTGGTAATAGATTTATCTACTATCGGATTATGTTGCAAATGGTGAGGAGAGTGTTTAAATATTTTTTCTTGTTACTTCATGGTATTTCTTTACAAGACATATCATGAAGATACTTTTTGTAGATGAGTGTTTTGTAGGCCTACTGGGGAGAGATATCACTCTAAAAAAAATCTCAACGCGCCGCGGTTGCTACCTCTTGGGTGGTGTGGAAATGCATCCATTTTTTCTTATACACAGAATAGAAGTCTCTCTTTATTTTTATTCGGAGTAATTTTTATAGTATCCAACTTAATTTTTAGCTTATATTTTAAATCATTTGCTTTTTTTGTACGAGTGTTTTGTAGGCCTATCGGGGAGAGATTTCACTCTAATAAAAAAATATCAACGCGCTGTAGTTGCTACCTCTTGGGTGGTGTGGAAATGCAACAATAATATTATCATTATTTTTCAAACTAATAATTTTTTTTTGTTTGCAGACTTACTAATAGACTACCGTACTGCGCGCCAGGTGTGACGTCACAAGATGGCGGTTGAACCACCGCCCGCCGCTGTTGTCGTCGACTTATATACAACTTATTTCGCCCTCCGACCAGGGGAGCCGCTGCAGCCGAATGGTCTAAGGCGTTAGTCAGTCAGTCGCGTCCCGCCGTGTCTAGGTTCAATCCCTAGCCGACCTGGTTTTTTTTTCACTTTAAATATTATTTATTTATTTAATTCAAACATACCGCTACACAACAGCTGAACAACAGCGGTACCAACCTTTGAATTAAATAATTAAATAATATTCAAACTGAATTAACATTACCAACGTTGGCTACCCTGTGGAATTTCAAACTTCCCGCAAAGGGAAACGGGAAATTCCCACAGGGAGAAAAGGGAAAAACCAACATGGCGGACGCGACACTAACGCTCCCCGCGGAAGGGCTAGGCACTTGTGACGCCGCCCTCCTATTTATACACTACTAGGACGTGACCACTAGGATGTGACAAAAAATATGGTGCGTCCACCGATCACTGATAAGACATTGAAGAATGAGGATGTTAACAAAAATATGATACGTCCCCCGGTCTCAGATGATGTGAATAAAAATATGGTACGATTGCCGAACACGGATCCAATGTAAGATGGTGGAATGTAGTTAACAAGCTCATTGTCTGTCCGACATGGCAAGAGTGAGGAGGTCAAAACGTTCGTCTCCTGTTCGAACGGGTAAGGTGAGAAGATCTTAACGAATAGCCAGTCTTAAACGAGGCGGTGGACTGTTAACAACTCTAACAGCAGGAGCTGCAGGAGCGTTAGGATCCTATATCAGCGATAAAGCATTAAAAGGCGTCAAAAAGGTGGTGGGAACGGTCGTAAACAAAGGGGTCGATTTATTACCGATAGAGTTACATATTCCGGGATATCAGTACTGCGGACCGGGAACGAATTTAAAAAAACGATTAAAGAGGCGATCCCGGTGTAAACAAGTTGGACGCTGCTTGTAAAGAACACGATATCGCATACGCAACGTACAGCGATAACGAAAGAAGAGCGGCAGCAGATCGTAAATTAGCCGATAGCGCTTGGGAACGAGTTAAAGCTAAGGATTCGAGTATCGCGGAAAAAGCTACGGCATTAGCAGTTACAAACGCGATGAAATTAAAAGCAAAGTTCGGTGGTGGAAGAGTACGAAGACGAAGAAGACGAACAAAAAGGAATAATATAAAACGCCTTGTCGAAATGATGAAACGAAAAGCGGGCGCTGCTGGGCAGGGATTATACCTTAAACCCTACCCTTCGACTGGATCGGGAATAGGTGGTAAAAAAAAACATCGTCGTCGTCGTCGTCGACGCCGTCTCCAATAAAGGGAATACCAATTCGACCGCTATCGAATATAGAACTTATGTTGTACGCGAGAAAGTTAAATATAGCCGATTTTAGAGGAGTCTTTATGTTGGACGCATTACCTACACAACCGAAGACCAACGAATCTGCGATAGTTAATCTTGATCGCAGTACCGGTCATGGAACACATTGGGTATGTTATATAAAACGTGGACGGGTGGTGGACTATTTCGATAGTTTCGGTAATTTGCGTCCACCTAACGAATTGATGCGTTATTTTCCACTCGATTCTACTATAAATTTCAATTATAACGCTACACAGAATATAAACACGGTTATCTGTGGACACTTATGTCTTGAATTTCTCAGTCGTGGTCCGTCGGTCTACAGGTAAACATGTTCTGCATAAGTGGAAATACGTCGTTATTACACGCTACATTCTTTCCACCATTGGATTTGTCTGATGGTGATTGGGAATTGGCGTTGATAAATTTAACCACATACAACTCAATTCCAAATGTCGAAGAGGGAATCAACAACACATTTACTGTCGAACCAAAGAGACCACAAAGACCGATTAAGTTGACACTAGCGACAGGATCGTATGAAGTGGATGATATCGCTAAACACTTGAGCGATGAACTGAAAGACAAAAGCAAAATAGATTTACTTATGCGTCCGAATAACAATACGTTAAAATGCGAACTTAAATGCAGTGCTGCGATCGATCTGACCTCTACGGATAGTATGGCACCGCTGTTGGGGTTCGAAAGAACTAAACTGTCGGCGAATATATGGCACGAGTCATCAAAGCCGGTCGCCATTAACAACGTGAACACCGTACGGGTCGAATGCAACCTTATACGAGGCTCCTATACGAACGGATCAGAGGGACACGTATTGCACGAATTCACGCTTAGCGTACCACCTGGTTTCAAAATAATCGAATCACCGAAGAATATAATCTATCTACCAGTGAATACGAAGAGCTTAGACGAGATCGTTATAAAGTTTACCGATCAAGACGGAAAACCGATAAATTTCCGCGGTGAAATAATTACGGTGAGATTGCATCTACAAAGGAAAATCAATAAATGGGGTTAATATACAATAGCGGTGGTACTAGTATCGAAACGACACGCAAATCGATCAGTCGACGAGCAAACACCAAAGCGTTAACATCACGTAACGTGTTGTTTCTTCGAAAACTTGGTTTCACAGTTTTGGTGAATCGTAATGGCAGGAGCGAATATGTTGGACGTCGGTGAAAGTGTTTCGTTCGACAACACGATCACACAGTATGAATATCATACCCATCTACCGTACGCTTCTTCAACCTACAACAACAACGATGAAATCCGGATTCCGATACACCAACAAGATGTGTACACGTTACCGCATAAAAGCTATTTGATGGTCGAAGGTGCGTTAACTACTAAAGCAGGCGATAAAAAGGCAACGGAATCGACTTTAACAAACAACGCGATACCGTTTCTCTTCGAGGAGATACGATACGAGATAAACGGCGCGGAAATGTGTCGCGTACAAAAGTTAGGAATAACGACAACGATAAAGAATATTCTTTCCTTGCGTAAAAGCGAAGAAAATATTTTGGAAAATTTCGGGTGGAAGTTCAAAGCTACGGATAAGTTCGATTTAGATGAAACCACTGGAAGATTTTGTTTCTACGTACCGCTGCGTATGCTGATGGGTTTCGCCGAAGACTACAAACACATAATATTGAACGTCAAACAAGAATTGGTCTTGCTTAGATCTTCCAGCGATGTGAACGCATTAGTGTCTTCCAAAGAGGCACCTGATTCCAAGTTGAAAGTGACTAAGATAGCGTGGAAAATTCCGTATGTTCACGTTGCCGATACGATGCGATTGCAATTGTTGAAGGTCGTAGAACGAGATAGACCGTTAGCGATTGCTTTTCGTACATGACAGATCCACGAATATCCGGCTCTACCACAAACAAACATACATTCATGGACGGTAAAAACATGTGCGCAAACGGAGAAACCGAGATACGTGATATTCGGTTTACAGACGGACAGAAAGGATAAAGCTACAAAATCATTGACGCTCTTCGATATGTGCGAGTTGGTAAACGTTCGTCTGTATTTGAATTCGCAGTACTATCCGTACGACAATCTACAGGGAGATGTGAATATGATGTATGAAATGTTCGCCAGCTTTCGGTCCGCCTATTATAACAAACCGGAGGACGAATGTCCCGCTTACAGTTTGGCGGATTTCAAGGCCAGTGTACCGTTAATTGTTATCGACTGTTCCCGTCAGAACGAATCGCTTAAAACGGGAACAGTAGATGTACGTATCGATTTCGATACCAAAAACAATATACCAGCCAATACGACTGCCTACTGTCTCATTATACATGATAGCATCGTCACATACACTCCGCTCACTGGAATAGTGAAAAAGCTTCTGTAATGCGGGAGGTATTTAAAATCGATCAATTAGACGGAGGGGATGGACTGGGAAAGGAAGGTAAAAAGCAAATATTAGCTACGTGGCGACGGTTTACGAAATGGTTGATAACATTTAGTATATTTAAAACAGGTATAGCAGTTGGTATAATTGTAACACTATTATTGGGTGACTCTTCACATGAATCTTGTACAACGATCAAACCGATACGGTGTAGAGTTACTTTTTCTTCACAATCACCGGTTAACATACCGTTAGTATGGTGTAATTCATCGTCTGTGGAGGTGTTGCCCATTTTTTACAACGCTACCGTATCACCACCATCATCTTCAAAAAACCTGTCTGCTGACGTAGTTAGCAACATCACTACATCGTTACCTTCAGCGAAGACAACAGTATTACCAAAAGTAAATACCAACAAAACCACATCGAAGAAGAAGACCATAGAGAATATAACGACATCAGTATTACCAAAGGTAAACATCAACAAAACCACACTGAAGAAGAAAACCATAGTGAATGTAACGACATCATTCATTACCTTCAGCGAGGACAACAGTGTTACCGAAGGTAATCGCTACCAACATCTCATTACCTAACATAACGTTACATGAACATGATGATGACTATGATGGTCCTCTAAAAGAGGATGAAGAAGACGAGGTGGTGGGGATAACCCCCTCCACTTCCACAGTGACATAGAAAAAAGACGGTTACGATAGACGATGCAGAACGTCAGTTGAGTGTCAGTCATGGAGGGAGGAGGAGTGTCGAGTTCATCAGACGATCAGCAGTTGTTACCGATCGTTGAAGAGACATTACATAACGATATTGAAGATCAGTCTTCATTAGTTAATAAGAAAAAAAAGAAAACATGTACGAAGCCGTCAAAAAAGAACAGCGGTGAACAGAAGAAAAAGAAACCGCGTAATAAGCCGTACGAACGTCCGTCGACGAGTGAAAACACTAAAAGGTCAAAAAAAATACCTAGCAGTAAGAAGACGATACTGTCAAAGAGGAGTGACGAAAAACAAGAAGACAAGAGGTCGTGCGTACCACCATTGCTCTTAAATAAGGACGAATTAGCCAAACACGGTATTTACTGTTCCTTTGATGACGTATACGAATCTTTATACGATCGCACACAGTAAATATTTGGTGTGTTTATGGTGGGGAGGGGTGCATCCCCACCACAATTGTAAGTACACCTTAATAAACGTCTAAAGAACATACGTCAATCCTCATACGCAAGTGAGTTGTCGTCATGGACGGAGTTATCGAGTATCACGGCTTTCTTGGTAAACGCGGAGAGTTTATAATCAAAGAACTCGCTGTTGTCGGAGAAGAATGCTATATGCTTCTTCACTTTCGATCACCGTATCCAAAGTCTGAGTTACCATCTAAATACAAACGGATGGCTGGATGGTTGGAGAGAAATTTTCACAAAATCAATTGGGATTACGGTGAGGCAGTATACAGTGATGATATCATGAAGGCGTTTTGTTCACAATTCGGTACGATATACACCAAAGGACTGGAGAAAGCAGATTTCTTACGTCGATTTCACTCCGACGTACGTGAGATACCGGAAAACGCACCAAAACCTAAACATAGTTACATAGTAAATTGTCCATACCACAACCTCCATGCTGGTGGAAAATGTGCGTTGCATACGGGTTGTTTCTACATGCAGTGGTTGAAGTACTCGAATAAGTCGTTGGATCTGGCGAGAGAGGCCGATCGTCTGCGTACTTTTGAACATACAGACGCTAAAAATAAAGATGAGCTGGCTAAAAACGGTTATTACTACTGTTTCGATGACATGCACATCAAATGTTGTTGGTGCAACGAAACGATTGACTCGTCTCAACACTTGGTGCGATGTCGAAACTGCATAAAAGAAAACGTTCCTCTTTCGTTCGAATCAATTGTTCCACGAAGAAAGAACAATCTGTCGTAATGTTTGTGACAGAAACTACATAAAAAAAAATAAAAAAATACAAAAAAATAAAAAAAAATCGAGTGTTTTATAGTAGGCCTATCGGGGAGAGATTTCACTCGTGTAAAAAAAAAATCTCAACGCGCCACGGTTACTACCTCCTGGGTGGTGTGGAAATGTAACCGACGAAGACAATGCGGTAGATGTATAGAGAGTTTAAAAGGGAACTAATACTTAATTCCATTAACAGTTCAACGATGGATGTAGATATATCCGCATCGGTTTGGGTGGTTAGATTTTTTCCACGTCGTCGTGTAAGATCGTTGCGACATCTGACGAAACTTACATCTACAGCGTTTCCGCACGCTACAAGTATAAGTGTGGACGTTGATCGATTCAATACGGTTAGAGTGCATTTCAGCTACGCAGCCACATACGCTGAACTTCACAACGGATTACAGGAATATTTAGACAGCTTAAAAATCGATACTGTAGACGGTTTGTGTAGACATTATATTCACTATTGCAACGATGAAAACGTTTACCGATTCGGTTAACGAATTGCGATTTATTGCATCGCATATTTGTAAATATAGTTTTATGATGCTTGTCGCTCACTCTGTTCACTGTTGCGGTGAAATAATACATACCGTCGATTGTAAGAAATTTGGTTACAGCGGACGTGGACTACCGAAATATCTTTGCTCCTGTGAAATGATTATTGAAAACGCAAAAAGGATGTACACTATGGTACGAATTGGGGTGCTTTCAAATATATTTACCGACCAGATATACAAACAGATTTACCGATGATGAGATGTCTGTTGTAAGACGACATTCGATGAAGTTAACATATTACGGAAAGAAAGACGATGGTTTGACTGAAGACTTAAAAGTAAGTTTGTAACATCTGACAGTTGAGAGTGTTTTGTAGGCCTAACGGGGAGAGATTTCACTCGAAAAAAAAATCTCAACGCGCCGCAGTTGCTACCTCTTGGGTGGTGTGGAAATGCAACTAAATTACAAAACAAAAAATATTTTTGTAACTATGATCTGGTGTAATAGCTTTTTTTACATCGTGTCAGTTGAATGCAGGTTCAAACTTGATCGCTTCCTGTTCAACGGTTATTTATTACATCAGTTCACAGAATAGCAGATGTGGTAAAAAAAACATAATTATTTATTGCGTTGTTGATAAGCAGGTTCAGACTTGTTCGTTTGCGGTTTAACGGAAAAACCCATTATTTATTGCATCTGTTCTTAGAATAGCCGATGTGGTAATTGATAAAAAAATAATTAATTATTGCGTTGTTTCTTGGAAGACCGGATGCGAGTTGTTGATAAGCAGGTTCATACTTGTTCGTTTGCGGTATAACGGAAAGAAAAAACGTTATTTATTGCAGATGTGGTAAAAAGAACATAATTATTTATTGCGTTGTTTCTTGGAACACCGGATGCGGGATGATGATAAACAGGTTCAGACTTGTTCGTATCCGGTTGGTTGAGGAGGGGGAATGTTTGTCATCAAGTGAGTATAAATAGCGGTTCCTAAACAGCATAAGGATCATTCTAACGCTGACTACTGGTACATCATGACAGACGGTACATCGACAAGAAAAGCTTTCGTTGAACGGTTAAATACAAAAACCGTTCGTCTAACCGAAACTAAAACTGTGGCTGCGATGACGGTTGGTAAACCGTATGAAATATTACCGTTGAAGACCGTAGACACAAAATATGTAAAAGTATTGTGTGTACTGTAAAAGGTAGCAGCTAAGAGGAACCGTTTAATGTATTCCTACCGAAGCGGTTCTCATCGACTATTGAAGAGGGTGAGTTCCAGTCGATAATAGAAGAGAAACTGACACTCGTATTTAAGGGTCGGGTCGGAAATGCGTACGATGTAATATTCGACTAGACTTGAAGGTATTAAAAAAATAGTCCTTTTCAGGACAACACATTACACATTCAACACAATCTTACACATATATACTCAAAACAAAAAACACTTTAAACCCCCATTCAATAAAAAAACTGTAACTAACTATTGTTTTTTTTTAAATGTTTTCTTTTAAAGAAAACAAGAAAAAGAACGATATTTAGTTACGTTTATTGAATGCAGTGGTTCCAAGGCCCGCGACATGATGTGGTAATAGATTTATCTACTATCGGATTATGTTGTAAATGGTGAGGAGAGTGTTTAACAAATTCGGGTTTAGAACGTTGTTGACTTTTTTAAAAAGAATGGATGTAGTTAGGATATTTTTATATCAGATGGTTGTTTTTCCCACGTTGTTCGTGTGTTGGGTGGGGGGGGAGGGGAGAATAGGGTGTGGCTCATGTGGTGGGGATGTTCTTATAAATATAGTGTAAACGCGCGAATTAGTTTATTCTTTGAGAAGCGCACGAAGTGTAAACATCATCATCATGATTCCGGTTAGTGAAGAAGATATACGCGTACGTGTCGGGAACCAACGTCTGGCACCTATGTGTTTTAAGTTAAAACACAGTTTTGCATACGTTGTCGATTTATCTGAACACGATTTCGACAAAGACGGTGATAACTTAACCGTAAGGATAATTTTCAAAGATGATTTCGCGTGTGGTCAAAAGTATTATTGCGAATTTGAATGCGGTGACAAAGCGATTGGACTTATTGACAGTAAAGAGGTTCTATTCTCCGGATTCTACGGTGACGACGGGAACGTAAAGGCGTTCAAGTTAAATCAATCGTCGAATATGAAATTGTCAGCGTCGGTGTTAAAAGATCTCAATACGTCACATCGCAAAAACAACGTACTCGCTGTAAACATTTATGTCACGTACGAAAAACGACGAGTAGCCACTAATGTGGCGTCGGACTGTGGACTTTTCTTCAAGACGCGCGATGAGGTAGATTGTTCTGCCGATGGTTGTGACGATGATACCCAACCGCTGATGGTCGCGTACGACACGGATGAAAATTCAAAATACGATTACGTTAAAACCAATCGATATCTGCGTGGTCGTCATGTCGCTTATCTTTATTTTATTTTATACAAGACTAACAAACGCAATGAAAATGACAACGAAGAGGAAATCAACGGTCATTCATCAAGAAGGATATTTGAATTTTAAAAAAAAAAGTCCTTTTAAGGACTACAACACATTACACAAACAACATAAAAAAAGTTACACTAAAACACAAAACAAAAACACTTTAAACCCCCATTCAATAAAAAACTGTAACTAACTATTGTTTTTTTTAAACTGTTTTCTTTTAAAGAAAACAAGAAAGAAAACGATATTTAGTTACGTTTATTGAATGCAGTGGTTCCAAGGCCTGCGACATGATGTGGTAATAGATTTATCTACTATCGGATTATGTTGCAAATGGTGAGGAGAGTGTTTAAATATTTTTTCTTGTTACTTCATGGTATTTCTTTACAAGACATATCATGAAGATACTTTTTGTAGATGAGTGTTTTGTAGGCCTACTGGGGAGAGATATCACTCTAAAAAAAATCTCAACGCGCCGCGGTTGCTACCTCTTGGGTGGTGTGGAAATGCATCCATTTTTTCTTATACACAGAATAGAAGTCTCTCTTTATTTTTATTCGGAGTAATTTTTATAGTATCCAACTTAATTTTTAGCTTATATTTTAAATCATTTGCTTTTTTTGTACGAGTGTTTTGTAGGCCTATCGGGGAGAGATTTCACTCTAATAAAAAAATATCAACGCGCTGTAGTTGCTACCTCTTGGGTGGTGTGGAAATGCAACAATAATATTATCATTATTTTTCAAACTAATAATTTTTTTTTGTTTGCAGACTTACTAATAGACTACCGTACTGCGCGCCAGGTGTGACGTCACAAGATGGCGGTTGAACCACCGCCCGCCGCTGTTGTCGTCGACTTATATACAACTTATTTCGCCCTCCGACCAGGGGAGCCGCTGCAGCCGAATGGTCTAAGGCGTTAGTCAGTCAGTCGCGTCCCGCCGTGTCTAGGTTCAATCCCTAGCCGACCTGGTTTTTTTTTCACTTTAAATATTATTTATTTATTTAATTCAAACATACCGCTACACAACAGCTGAACAACAGCGGTACCAACCTTTGAATTAAATAATTAAATAATATTCAAACTGAATTAACATTACCAACGTTGGCTACCCTGTGGAATTTCAAACTTCCCGCAAAGGGAAACGGGAAATTCCCACAGGGAGAAAAGGGAAAAACCAACATGGCGGACGCGACACTAACGCTCCCCGCGGAAGGGCTAGGCACTTGTGACGCCGCC